>NC_139895.1:2265648-2865648 GCF_905171665.1 Trachurus trachurus | reverse complement strand
TCTATAATCTATAATAAACATCTGGCCGGTCGTCTCCTCTGTGTGTAATGATTAATGTATAAGGGTCAATGACGTGAAGTGATGTAACCAGTATATTATTCATAAAAATCTAACTATAAACAGGAAAATAACTCTTGACTCATGTGGAATAAATGTAATTCACTTTTTTTTCTCCAATGCAACAATATGTTATTTGACAAATTTGACATAATTTGTCACATTATTTAGAAAAAGTGGTGTTTTTAAGGATATTGTAAGTCCTGCCTGGTGTTGCTAAAATGCGTTAAAATCCAAATATAGAAACACAGTATTTGTATTTTAATGTAATGTTTTTAGAAGAAAGTATAGAGATAGTATAAGATATTTCATATTCATTATTCTTTTGTGATTACACCATTTGATATTTCCAGGGGCTTCAGTCTTACTTTTGTTAAAAAAAAAGGTTCATAAAACCAATGTGAAAACAAAATGTACATTTTAACAAATCCAATGCTTTTAAAACAAGTATTTATTTACTTATTTTCATTTATCTAACAGATATTTTTTTATTCACTGACCCATAAACACAGTTATAAGCTCAATTCAGATGTTTAATGAGGTGAGTTCTTGCACAAACTGATTTATTATTGATCAATTAACTCTTTGATTATGATTAACTCACCTTTCATAGTGTGTACGAGCCAATAATCAATCAATAGGCCTGATCGACTGTCACCGTATCTTAGCATCTTCATCGTCATGAGTTTTTGCGTTATGTTTCTTGTTGTTATTGAAGTATCGTTGGTGAAGCCACATGGTTTGACAAACCGTCCGCGCTGTTTGCTCTCTTATCATCGTTACAACTGGGGCACAATGCATCTTGGGAGAAAAAAAAAAAGAAGTCTTATTTAAGGAGGTCGTCATGACCCCTGACCTCAGAAACTGCCTGGTGGACGCCATGAGTTTGAGCTCAACAGGCTCCTGTAGTTATAGCGCCCGCAGCCACGCTTCATTTCAACATCTATTATCTGCAGAGAGGTGAACAGAACGATATGAAATCAAATAACCTTTGTGTGTCTCCATTGTCAAAGTTTAGAGTTTCTTCTCAGAGTTTCATGTTTACAATCAGGATTCATTTAAAGTGGCGTTTTGGACCAGAGAAAACAAAGATGTATGAGCGCTGAAAAATGAAAGAGTGTAGGCAAGGCAAGGCAAGGCAATTTTATTTGTATAGCCCGTTTTTACAAACAGTTTGTCTCAAAGGGCTTTACATGGCATCATAACAACATCCTCTGTCCTTAGACCCTCACATCCACTGAGGAAAAACTCCATGGAAAACCCTTTTAACAGGGAAAAATCTGAGAAACCTCAGGGTGAGTAACAGAGGAGGGATCCCTCACCCAGGACGGACAGACGTGCAATAGGCCAGGCTATCATTTCTGCTTCGTTGCACTGACTTCTGTTTTAATTGTGACGACATTTCACTAATGAGTCTAATATACGTAGCTAACTTCATAATAAAGATTGACTAAAGATGATTTAAAATGCAGATTTAGATTTTAAACTCTCAGAATTTAAGCGACAAAGTGTCGAGAAGCGTCCAAAGCTGCAGTTCCTCTCCTGGCCACTAGAGTGAGTCAGTCTCCTTACTGTGTGTTCACACCAAAAGCTTCCAAAGCGTCAAAACGCCGGAAGTCAATTCATTTTCAATGAGAGCCCGGCGACACTGAGCGTCCAAAGCGCCACCAGACGAGAAGTTGAGCCCTGGTTAACTTTAGGTTTGATAAGCTATGACGTGGTTCGGCGACAACCTGTCAGAATAGAGACGTCCTTCAGCTCCTTTTTTTTGTCCTTCGCCCTCCCCAATGACCAACGCGATCGAACTTTGACGTCAGTCACGTGACGAGCGACCCAAGCGGCTGAAAATATTTGCCGTTTTGGGAGCTGTCTTGTCTGAAGCCCACCCTTGAGTGTTTTTGACGTTTTGGAAGCTTTTGGTGTGAACGCGCAAATAGACTCAACATGTTGCAGGCTCCTCCTCTTTTACCATATTTGGATTAGAGTCACTGGAAAAGAGAGTAACGACAGCATTGGTCCAATGGCAGCGCCTCCTGGTGGAGGAATATGGGTTTTGCTAAAGCGCCCAAGAACTGAAAACTCTGCATTGTTGGTGAATGAGCAAGTGTGGTATTTTCAATAATTTAAGGACATTTATAGATCACCCACGTTAATAGCATCATTGAGGATCCTTTACAGATGAATATTAACACATAGGAGAGTAAAAAATAACAAAAAAAAGTATAATTTGATATGACCAAGACACCTAAAAACAAAAACACGGCCGTTTTCATCAATTTACAAGCAAGTGGGCAACACACATACATTGGAGTGAATGGGTTTTCTGGGCACTTTTGCAATACCCATATCCTGCCACTAGGGGCGCAAAAACCTTAAACCCTTAAACCCTTAACCCTTACCACGGGAGTCAGTGGTGGTGTCGTTACTCTCTTTTCCAGTGCTCTAATTTGGATTAACTGGGAGTTTGGGGGGCGGAGCCAGACTCTGCCAAGATGGCGGCGGTGCAGCAGCTTCAGTTAGCCGTGGGCGGAGCCATCTTTGTTTACCAGCTGCTTCGTTAGTGAAGTTTTTACTAATGTATCAATAATTATCATTCGCTCCTATAACGAACAATATTCTTTTACTAGATTAAACCATTTTAACTATATGTTGGTGTTTTTACTCAGCGATGAAGGCCTTATGCTGCCTTCATGTGCTATGGTAATTATGGTAAATTCCAAAAGACGACGTGAAAAGTGCACATGAACACCCTCTCATGTGGTATTTTCCACTGGGCAACTCGTAGAATTTTTTGATGCCCGAGCTGCCGAGATGAGAATAACCTCTGACCTTTTCAGCATGGCGGCGAGCAACGCAAGATTGGTTAATGGTAAGCAAGGCAAGCCTTTAGAAAACACTTAGCAGCTATTCACTTTATGTATGCGTGCATGTACAGTAAAAAAAAAATGCTTTTAAAAAGCTAGCCGGATAGCCAGTGCTAAATCTCCATGAATATTAATATTTACCGTTTGAGTTTTGATAATTCATCTTCTTGCTGTAAGAGATGAACTTGGCAATCCAAGTTGTTTTACCCCATAGATATATACACGTAGATGCCGCACGTGTATCTATGGTTTTACCCAAGTAACAAGTCTGAATCTGTGTGTCCTGTCCACCATCTTTATTTTCTCTGTACAACAACAAAAGCACATGAACACAACACACTGGTAAATACCAGTTCACAAGTGGAAAATACCATCTGTACCGTAGCACATGAAGGCAGCATTATCGTGATCTTTTTCTTGTTCGATCGGTGATGATTTAACGGGTGAGATTCAGCCGCGGTGTCCAAGGGATCGACATAGTCCACTGTTGTTGTTGTTGTAATATCACGTTACGTCCAATCGTCCACAGACTCCAGGTTTTTTTTTTTTTTTTTTTTTCAAACTTTATTTAAAAGTTCCAATCACAGTCAGAACATTGACCGTGGACAATACAAAACAGTCAGGCATCAAGGATTTAAATGAACAAATACAATATGAGACATAAAGTGGATGAAGTGCATAAGTCATTACATAGGTAACATAAATATAATAAAATAAATGAAATTAAATAAAAGGAAGAAAGAAAATGGCAGGACATATTATATTTCTCCAAATATTTCTTCAATTATGTTAACAGTGTGTATACATTTTTTATTATCAATTCTTTTAATACATTCAAGGTAGTTCTTGAAATCAATTTCAAAAACAGGAAAGAAAGGTCGACCTTTGGAAAATTTGGTTTTATGTATGTGGAATTTTGCAATTAGAATAATCAGATTAATTAAGTGTTGCATTTTCCTATCTTTATTATTATAGTATAACAGTATATCTTTGGCATTCAAATTAATTGGTATGTTGGAATGTGATGTGATGTAAGCTTCAATTTCTTTCCAAAAAATCTGGGAAAAATTACATTCAAAGAAAAGGTGCCTAATCGTTTCCACTTCGGCATTACAAAATACACAATTGGCATCAATATTGACAAATTTTGACACAAATTTGTTAGTGGGGGTAAATGTTATGTATACTTTTATATTGAACTTCTTTGATTTTATTGGAGATAACAAATTTATGTGGCACAGACTCCAGGTTACAGGTAGAGCGTTGGCGGGTATTACATCATCGTTTCAGCGTCCAGACAAAAACGCTGGGGCGGCCTTTTCAGATTTTCCATAGAAATACAGTTTTCATCCCAGAAAACACCGCTCTGAATTCCTGTGACCTCATCAGTTACACTCAGTGACCTGCGTGTGTGTCCATGTGTGTGTATGTGTGTCCCTGTGTCCATGTGTGTGTGTGTGTGCAGCCTCTTTATCACACTGATGGTATGTTAACTACAGCTACACAACAATCGGAAACACCCGTCTGTCCTCCTCCGTCATCCTTCCTCTCTCTCCTCCTCTTCATCATCTTCATCATCATCATCACTTCCTCCTCCTGCTGCTCTCAGGAGACGGAGCTAATAGACTGTTTAGATGCGGTAGATCTGTGTGTGTGTGTGTGTGTGTGTGTGTGTGTGTGTGTGTGTGTGTGTGTGTGTGTGTGTGTGTGTGTGTGTGTGTGTGTGTGTGTGTGTGTACAAAGTCTCCAGACCGACAATTTCGGCATTTTTCTGCCGTTACATCTGTGACTAACTGCAGCTCCTTTCAGTGTCTCTAAAGTGGCTTTTACACGTTCACAGTGAGGTCAACAATTATTTAACACACAAAACTGAACCATTTTTGAACATAAATTTCCTTTTTTTAATATATATATATATATAATGTATTATATATAGTGTATATAGTATATCTTTATTTCAGACTCAACAACAACAGACAACAGACACACAACACAGAGAATAAAAAGAATAGAAAAGAATGGAATTGAAAAGTTGTATAAGAATGTCTCAGTTTAAAGGGATAGTAGCATTTTTTTGTAAATAATAATATAATAATAAATAAACCAACTCACGTATCCCTCCGCCCAGGGTTAGCGCCCGGTCAGCAGTTGGTTAGGCCCAAATAAAAACTGTGTTTTTCCTGCACTTTGAAGGGCTGGAAAAAATTATATTATAGCGAACAATGAAACTGTGTATTTTTTTTCACTTAAAACCTCTTTTAGGCCGTGAAAATAGGCCGTTTCTTTGGGTCCATTCACAACAATGTATGTTGTAAATCTCTGGGCAGGGCTATTATGGGCTGGCGTTGCTAACGGGAGGAGTGCAGAGAGTCTTCTACTGCAATTAAAGTACTTAGAGGCTATTTGGAGATCATACAACCACACTTTTAAAAAAATGCTACTATCCCTTTAATATGATACTTTTTCCCTTTAAACGTGAGTGTTTAATAGAAACCATGGAAGAATTCATCCAGTCGACCCGGAGCTGCTTCCACCTGCTGCACTCAAACCAAACAGACACAAGATGCAAAAGTGAAAAGCATAAGGAGAAAAACAGTGTCGGAGGAAATACATGTCGACCTTTGACCCTGACAGATGTTACACACACACACACACACACACACACACACACACACACACACACACACACACACACACACACACACACACACACACACACACACACATGAGAGTGAGTCAGGAACCTGCAGCGCTCAAACAGCAGCTCATCCTATATTTACATCCACATGATGAAAGAGAAACTGCTCCACACCCTGCAACACACACACACACACACACACACACTGGGTTTGGTGAAATCCCGTCTTTCAGCTAATTTGAGGGTTTGGTTTTTATGGTAAAGCGTCTTATACATCACACACACACACACACACACACACACACACACACACACACACACACACACACACACACACACACACACACACACACACACACACTGAGACTTTTAACTCCACTCTTTATGTTTTTTTTTCCACTTTCTGTCTTAAAAAGTTTTACTTCTTCCCACTCCTCTTCGGATATGAAAAAACCCCAAAAAGAAACAAAAACAAATGATCTTTATTTTCAATTATTTTTTTTTTTTTTTTCATGTGTTGTCTTTGCAAAGTTTTTATTTGTTATGTCTGTCCATTTTTATTTCTTTTACAGTAACATGTCCGAAAAAAACTGAAACTAAACTAAACTAAAAAGTTGCTCTCACTCAAAATGCTGAAAAAGTTGCTACTGTACAAGAATGAGATTATAGTGTGTGTGTGTGTGTGTGTGTGTGTGTGTGTGTGTGTGTGTGTGTGTGTGTGTGTGTGTGTGTGTGTGTGTGTGTTCTGCAGCATCAAAGCCAGAGACAGGAAGTGAAGCCGATGCTCAGATAAGCTGCGTTCACCAACACAAACCCTCCTGTCTCCTCGTCTCTGAGCGTGTGTTTTCCTCGGCAGCACACTGTTGTTGTTGTGTTGTTGTGGGTGTGTGTGTGGAGGCGTGTGCATGGGGGGGTTGTGTGTGTGTGTGAGAGGTATGTGCAGGGCCGTTGCTAGGAATTCTGGCCCCCCTTAAAGAATACTAAAGTGGGCCCCTCCCCCTAACTTTTCCAGTTTTTTTCTCTTAGACTACGTATGTATTATGGTTTTTTATTTAGCCTTCTTTGTTTTGATGCTAATGCAGCATTACACTGCAAAAACTCAAGTATCTTAGCAAGAATATTTGTCTTATTTCTAGTCAAAATGTCATTTCTAGTCAAAACAAATCTCATTATAAGTAAAATAAGACACATCATATTAAAAGTAGCTTGTTTTTAGACACTTTTTACTTCTTTCAAGCTGATTTTCACTTGGAATAAGTAGAAAAAATCTGATAGTGGAACAAGTTTTTCTTCCTTATTACAAGCACAAAAAACATGCTTTCACTGGCAGATTTTTCTACTTATTTCAAGTGAAAATTAGTTTGAAACAAGTGAAAATGATCTAAAAACAAGTTCATTTTTAGGTGATGAGTCTTATTTTAAGTGGAAAGAGATTAGTTTTGACTAGAAATGAGACATTTGGACAAGAAATAAGACAAATATTCTTGGAAAGATGTTGAGTTTTTACAGTGTACTATGAGTATTAGTCAGGGTCTTACGCAGAATAAATCAGTCATACAAAGATTAGACTACTGGGGTTTTTTATGGGCCCCACTGGGCGCTGGGCCCCTAGAATTATCACCACCTTTCTCCCCTATGCAACGGCCCTGGGTGTGTGCGTGTTTAAAACAGCGGCCGTGTGATAAACAGAATCTGCATGATCCTTTAAAATCGGCAGCGAGGAGTTAATCAGCTCCGTCTCCCACTCGGCTCAGTGTGAATGGACTCGGAGCAACAATCACCAACTGTTCCTCTCCACATTGCTCAACCCCCCCCCCCCCCCCCCCCCCCCCCCCCAACCCCCCCCCCCAACCCTCAACCCAAACCTCCTACTCCTACGTCGCCTCAACGCTGTTCACAGATCAGTTCAGTCGGACCTCGTTCATTCAGCTCCGTCTCCACAAAACAATCTTCATGTTCATCTGGAATAAACAACAGCCTGTCTTTGTGTTTAAAGGGACAACGAGGAGTTTTGGAAAAGCAAAGCATTTTCACACTAACATTTATGAGCCTTTTGCGCGCACTGTGAAATTCTTTGACCGGCGCAAGACAGACTCATGTTTTCATTCATCAAGAATTAAAGGGACAATGAGGAGTTTCTATTTGGTTATTAAAAAGTCTCATATTAAAGCAGATATCAGCTTCACGGCCGTTTCGGCTAATGCTGCGTTCAAGGCAGGCTTTTGAAACCGTAAGTTACAGCTTCAAGTCACAACTACGACTTGGTAGCGTTCCAGGTAACCCGTAGCTCGTGTTTTTACCATCCTGTTGTCTGTGAAAGTTCCCTATAACGGCCACTCGTAACTTCCGACCCGTGAACTCGTACCAGATCGAACTGGTATGACTTCACAGGAAGGAAAAACACAAAGTACGAGTTTCTTTGAACGCACCATGAGTTAGCAGCCCCCGCCCTTGTCAGGCATCAATTGGTCCTCGTGCTACGTCACCACATTCACGCGCATCCCTTGGCTGCACACACAGCCCTTCATGCCGTTCTCTCTCCTCATTGGATAACACTTGTATCCCACAAGGAAAATTTTCTCCTCGGGTTACAGCAGAGCAGAGTGACGGAGAGACTCGTGTTTAGGCTGAAATACTTCATGTAAGTGATTGCTGACGGAAAATAGGACTATTTAGGACTTATATTAACAAAAACATTCCACTGATATCTGCTTTAATGTGGATGAATCTCCGTTACCACTTGTTAATGGGCCCATTTTAGATAAATCTATGGTTTTGTCTCTATGGTTATTTTGTTATTATTAGTGGTGGTGGAAATGCTGGGCGAGCCGACCAGCGTTTCTTTACTTTCGGTTTCGTGGCGAGTCATGAGAATAACGCCGCCGAATCTCCGTTTATGGTGGGAACTACGTAAGGGATAATGTATAGTTCGGAGGTTGTTATGAAACCATCCATACAACCTGTCGGGGTTTATTTCTCCATAACAACCGACCAACTATACATTATCCCGCTTAGAACACGGCCTACAACTAAATCATTCAATAATGTAACACAAAATAATGATAAAAAGAGATTTTATTCATGTCAAATTAGACCGTTGCTAGGGACGCCGCTCTGATCAGCGCAGCACAGAAAAGAGAAAGTATGCAGGATATTTACTTTATGTTTCATTTTTACCGTCATTAAACAGCTTGGGACTAATAGTGATGTTACTGTAGATAAACGACTTGTAACCTGTTACAGGGAGAGTGGAGGCTCCTTATTTCCACATCGTGGCTGAAAAGTAAACTTGCATCAGAACCTCTGACCGTGTCACAGCTCCTCTCCTCTCCTCTCCTCCGCGACACAAACGCACCCCATAATCTCTTGTTTATGACAGATACGACTACACAAAACACATGGTAACGTGTATGGTAGTAATCCATCGATCCACTGATTGATTATCAAAGGCTTCAAATGCACGAACGGGAGGAGGCTCAGCAAAACAGCGGCCGTGACTGGACATGCAGAGTCGGCCGTTGCTATGGAGTCCCTAGCAACGGTCCGCTCAGCGGTGGTCTATCGAGAATTATAAAACGGAAAGGTGAAATCCGGCGAGCGTAGGCTATCACTCCGCCTCAGGCACGTATGACTGGTATGAATGGAAGTCTGGGCCGTAAAGTATACCCCCGCAGCCCCCGCGAGGCGGGGGGGCCCCGCATGCCGTGGGGGCCCCGCCCCCGCCCGTTAAGACGGGTTTCCACCGAATCAACTTTTTTTTTTTTTTTTTTTACACCGCAACATATGGTTCACGTCATGATAACTTCTGTATTATGGCCATTGAAGCTTCCACAGTCCATAGTTCTCCTCTTTGTTTGATATTTCAAGAGACTTGTGAAGAGATGAAGATGGCGCACGCTCTGCTGCGACAGCACTGACTGCACTCTCTGTTCTCTGTGTTTCAATGTGCTTTGTGTAAAGTTTAAATGTTATATGTGGGCTAAATCAGACTGATCAGCCATGACAACAAGCTACAAGGTGATCACCGTTTTTCTCACAATCCTATGGCTGATCTGCGATAGCTTCGCACTCCAGCCCGACACCGGCAATCGGCTACTCACCTACGGCCGAGATGAACTCCTGCTACACCGGGCCTCGCTGTGGAGCAACATCAAGCCTGCCGTGGTTCTACCGTCGGAGCTCAAGCCGAGGAAAAGGGGGAAACGTGGAGGTATCCGAAGCAGGGTAAGGAGACGTCCCTTCAGACCACCCCTCCCAACCATCATCATGTCCAATGTTCGGTCACTCCGCAACAAGATGGATCTATTACATGCAAGGTGCCGATTTGAAAGGGCCTTCAGGGACATCTGCATCATCGCTCTTTCCGAGACCTGGCTGGAGGAGTCGGTATCCGACTCTGAGGTGAGCCTGGATAATTTCACCATCATCAGGTCCGACAGGACGAGGCACTCGGGGAAAACGCGAGGCGGTGGGGTCTGCCTCTACATCAACGACAGGTGGTGTAACAACATCAAAGTGCACCGTAAAGTGTGCACACCTAACCTGGAGTTGGTGACCCTGTCCCTCCGTCCCTTCTATCTCCCCCGGGAATTCCCCACTGTTGTGATCAGCTGCGTCTATGTTGCCCCCAGCGCTAACATCAACATAGCAGCGGAGCTAATAGCCGAGGACGCTAATGTCATGCTAGCCAAGTACCCCGGTGCTCCGCTGTTTATTCTGGGGGACTTCAACGGCTGCAGACTGGACTGTGTGTTACCTTCACTCCAACAATATGTGGATATTCCAACGAGAAGGGGAAACATCTTGGATCTATGCTACGGGAATATCACCGATGCCTTCCGTGCCCGTTCATATCCACCGCTCGGACTTGCTGACCACAACGTCATCTGTTTACTTCCGCTGTACAAACAAGAGCTGAAACGTCACAAACCACAGTGCCACAGCGCCCCCCAATGGTCGGAGGACGCCATCATCCAACTACAAGGCTCCCTGGCCTGCACCGACTGGGACACATTTGATGGGGATCTGGATGACAGGGTTTCTGTCATCACAGACTACATCAAATTCTGCATACGCACCACAATCCCATCGAAAACAATAAGGATATATCCCAATTCCAAACCCTGGATTACTCCTCAAATTAAACAGAGCCTGAAGGAAAAACACAAATCCTTCAGGCACAAGGACTGGGCCAGCCTCAAGGCAACAAACAGGAACATAAGGAACGAGGTTTTCAAAGCCAAACTGGACTATAAAAACAAACTGGAAACAGAATTCAGCAACATGAACACCAAGCAAGCTTTTCAGAAGGTGAAAATCCTGACAGGATGTGAACCCAAATCCACATGCACAGTCAGTGATCCAGAAACCTTCACCAAAGAGCTGAACACATTCTTCATCCGTCACGACAACCAGGACTTCTCATCCGAGTGTCAGGTCTTGCTGAGAGCCCTCCCACCACCAGACCCTGAAGAACCGGCCCCTTTCACAGAGGAGGAGGTACGGCGCCAGCTGAGCCGTTGCAAGCCCGGCAAAGCTCCAGGGCCTGATGGCATCTCAGCCAGGGTGCTTAAGACCTGTGCCATGGAGCTCTCTCCAATACTGCACTCACTTTTCTGCCAATCTTACCGGACTGCCACAATACCCATACTATGGAAAACCGCCACCATAATCCCAGTACCAAAGAAACCCAGACCCACAGAACCTAACCACTACCGCCCCATAGCCTTAACATCCATCATCATGAAATGCCTGGAGAGACTGCTGCTGAACATCATTCTCCCACTTGTCACCCCACATCTGGACTCCCTCCAATTTGCCTACAAGGCAAAAAGAGGCACAGAGGACGCTGTGGCCTGCCTGCTGCACCTCCTCCTCCAGCACCTGGACTCCCCAGGCAACTTCGCCAGGATCCTCTTCGTGGACTTCAGCTCCGCCTTCGACTCCCTACAGAAACACCTGCTGATCCGGAAGCTACACCACTTCAACATCCCCCCCCATCTGATCCACCTCACCCACAACTTCCTGACCGACAGACTGCAAGCAGTAAGGGTGGGCTCAACCACATCCCCTGTACTCACCATCAACACCGGGGTCCCACAGGGATGTGTGTTGAGCCCTTTCCTGTACACCCTTTACACCAATGACTGTCTTAGCATTTCACCCACCACATCATATCTCAAATACTCTGACGACACAGCCATCCTTGCACTTCTCTCAGACAACCAATCCACTCTGGACTATCACAACACAGTCACCCATTTCACCAAATGGTGCGCAGACAATCATCTCCAAATCAATGTCAATAAAACAAAGGAATTACTGTTCAGCCCCCCCTCACCCCAGCACCCCACCACCATAAACACCCAAACAGTCGAGACAGTGGACACATTCAAATACCTGGGAATAACTATGGACAACAAACTCACCTTTGATCAGCACACCACGGACATTCAAAAAAGAAGCCAACAAAGACTGTCAGCCATCCGCAAACTCAAAGGACTATACGTTGCACCTCACCTCCTGTTACTACTCTATCAAAGCATTATTCAACCCATCCTTCTGTACTGCTCCACATGTTTCTTCACCATGCTTTCTGTCACAAATCGGACCAAACTCACACGCATCACAAACACAGCTGCTAAAATCATTGGTCTCCCCACACCCAACCTCACAGAACTAAATGAAAAATCCATCAACCGCCTTGCAAACTCCATAGTTCAAGACACCACTCACCCACTGCACAAATACATCACCCCACTACCCTCAGGACGAAGATACAGAACCCTCAAATTCAGGAGGGCTCGCCTGGGAAAAAGCCTGATCCCTGCAGCTATAGCGGCCCTGAACAGCAGGCCCCGCTGATCAGTCTGTCCAATATTGAATCTGTCTGTCTGCTGTTTTCACTGTGTCGTCATGTACTGTATGTTGTCACTGGTGCTGTGGACGTTGTATGTTGTGTATACCATTGTCTGTCTTGTGATGTATTGTCTCTCATTGTGCAGCCTGTGAAAACAAATTTCCCCATGGGGACAAATAAACTTAAACTTAAACTTAAAAAGACTTCCTAACCATGGATAGCTCCTAGGCAGGATTGCTCTGCTGTGTTGTCGCCGCCGTCGCCGCGCCGTCGTCACCCCCCCCCCCCGTCCGTCCGTCATCGCGGCCATCGCCCCCCCCCCCCCCCCCCCCCCCCCCGGTCATCGCCGCCGTCATCCGCGGCGGACGGCCGCGGGGGGGCCCCGCACGGTTACGTTACGGCGCAGATGGAAGTTGTTGTCATGTATCCATGACAACGGACTGTTGCAGTCCGTAGCAAGAGACAGTCTGTGATGTTAAAAAATGGACTAAAGTAGTTGAATTCACAAGTTTAAGGTTTAAACTTTCACCTCCAGAGGGTTAACAATGGTAGAGGGGACTGAGCAGTGACTTTCACCTGAAAAAAAGCGGAGGAAAAGACCAGATGCAGAGCTACTTGGAGCTAACGTCTGGAGAGATGGGACTATTTTTTTCACAGTGAGGCTATTTTATTCGATAATATGTATTTCTGGTTGAATAAAACTACATGAAATTGATTGCGTATCCCTCTTTTATATTGCCTTTATTCGTAACCGTTTTATAAAAGCATTATAAAACGGAAAGGTGAAATCCAGCGATCTGATTGGCTGTTAACCGTGGTATATTGAGCATATACCACGGCTACTATTCTAAAGCCTTATCACAGCTAAGCTATCACTCCGCGTCAGGCACGTATGACTGGTATGAATGGAAGTTGTTGTCATGTATCCATGACAACGGACTGTTGCAGTCCGTAGCAAAAGACAGCTGATGTTTTTACGATGTTAAAAAACGGACTAAAGTAGTTGAATTGACATGTTTAAGGTTAACGTTCACCTCCGGGGAGGGTTAACAATGGTAGAGGGGATTGAGCAGTGACTTTCACCTGGAAAAATGCGGAGGAAAACACGAGATGCAGAGCTAATTTGGAGCTAACGTCTGGAGAGGTGGGACTATTTTTTTCGCAGTGAGGCTATTTTATTGAATAATATGTGTTTCTGGTTGAATAAAACTACATGAAATTGATTGCGTATCCCTCTTTCATATTGTATTGGTAACCGTTTTATAAAAGCAATATATCACTCCAGTCCGTGGTATATGCTCATTATACCACTCCAAGGGGGTTGTCGTCCCTCCGCTTTGCGTCGGGCCGAACAACGCCCCTTAGCCGTGGTATAATGAGCATATACCACGGCCTGTCGTGATATATTGCTTAAATATATCACTCCGGTCCGTGGTATATGCTCATTATACCATGGCTAAGGGGCGTTGTTCGGCCCGACGCGAAGCTTAAGGGGCTGTGTCCACCAGACGCGCTTTCAGCTCTGACAGCGCTCTCAGCTCTGCTTTCCCAGCGCTTAGCGCTCTCTCTCTCCCTCGTCAGAATGCCGCTGTTGCTAGGTTACAAAACGAGTCCTCTGACACTTCCGTGTTCCTGCCTTGTTTAATGTAAACACTACAACGAGTGTCAGAAATACACAACAGCATTAGCAGCAGCTTTTGACATGGACCCTGAGGTCGGCCTACCTTCAATACAAGTGTGGGTCATGATATAAACCGAGCCATGTCTCCAGTTGTGTTGCTGTCGGTAACGTATGTCCCGCCCCTTCTTGATTCTGATTGGTCAGTGCGGTGAAAAGTGACATTGACGAGCGTAGCGCTGTTCTAAAAGTTGAACAGATTTCAACTCGAAGCGCTCTGAGCGCCGCGACAAAAAGAAGCAAGCGCCCAGGGCGTTTTACCGCCGAGGGCGCTGAGCGCTGTGAGCGCCCAACTCAATAGGGTTTGAATGTAAAATAGACGCCCAGAGCGCTGAAAACGCGTCTGGTGGACACGGCCCCTAAATAAACACAGCAGAATATCGGTGATTGACCAATCAGGATCGAGTATTCAAGAGAGCCGTGTTCTAAGACGGTATGTGATCGTCTTCCAACCTCTTGGATTGGAGGATTGGACAAGAGCCGTTTGTGGGAGGAGTTGGCGAAGGGTCGATTGGGCCTCTCAACCACACGAACGGAGATCTTTTTAAACGGATAAAAAAAGTGGAGAAATAAAAAAAATATCCGATTGAGTGGATCCGTGTAGCGATGTTAAACTGAGCTGGTGTTGATACGATGACGTCAAGCGCCTAGCGACAAGCCAGCAAGTTGTCACGGTTGTCAACAACAATGGCCAACATGTGTTTTGCACTTTTAGCAGTGTGTTTCCCATTCATTCATTCATTTATTCTTGATGGATTACGTCCACCACGAATAGATTTTCCGCCATTCATTCATGTACGCATATAGCGCTGCTTCTCCGTTATGTCGTTCACACACAGAGAGAGAGAAGTGCACATGCATGACAGTAGTTCACGGTTTAAAATCCGCCGTTTGGCTGCTTCTTCTGGACCATGATTTGACTGCGCTCATAGCGTTTTTCTTACATTTTGCTGATCGCCACCTATCGGCCGGCCATGGCATTTCAGGCTTCAGAGGCGATCGTTTTCAGTTTTGCCTCTTCATATGGACAGAGATATATCTGTGGAGTTTCTTTTTTAAACGAAGACAAAAATATCCGCTTTAAAAAATATCCATATATGTGTAGTCCAGTCTGTTTAAGGAGTCAAAAGAGGTTTAAAGTGAAACATTTTGTGTAAACATCAGTCAGATCGATGAAAACTTCCCTCCTCACGGTGAATTTTCTGTCGGTGTTCGTTCTGTACGTAATTGTTTTTCCACCAGAGAATATTTCCTGTTTGATGCAAAAACCTTGAGTTTTTCAATGATGTAATAACACACACACACACACACACACACACACACACACACACACACACACACACACACACACACACACACACACACACACACACACACACACACACACACACACACACACACACACACACACACACACACACACACACACAGTCTTTATTCAGTGTTAAACATTAGCAGCATCCAGCAGCTTATCAGTGTGTATCCTGTCACATCAGTTCACATGTCAAGGTCACAACGTCGGAGTCTTTGGGAAACGTCACCTGAGCAGGTGCAGAGTCAGCCGCGGCTTTTAGAAACAAACTGTTTCTGTTTCTGTCTGATAGTTACGCATCTTATTGTGAAAACACTTTGAGAACGGAGGCAAAGTTCTTCTCATTAATAAAAAACAAAGAAAAACACGCACTCTCCAACAAAACTCTCAGGAACAAACTAAAGAGGTGCACGGCCAAAAGATAAACTTAAAGAAACAGAAGAAAGGCCAGCAGCACTCGTGTCCTTCTCATTGTCTTTTATTACATACTGCGTCGGCGCTTAACATGCACAAACCGGTTGGGTCCAGGTTTCACACCAACATCCTTCATCTCTTACTGATCGATGAACAGCGACTTCTACTAAAAGTTTTCTAGTTCAGTTAAATTTGTTCTTAGAAATCACTAAACTTTCATTAGCAGCAAAAGTTTGAAGTTAGAATAACATTTTCCAGCAGTTAAAGATTAAAGATGACTGTGTGTGTGTGTGTGTGTGTGTGTGTGTGTGTGTGTGTGTGTGTGTGTGTGTGTGTGTGTGTGTGTGTGTGTGTGTCAACCATGGCTCTGATCCACTGTAAACAGATGAGTCAGTGTTCCACTCTGATAACGTTGATGCTCATTCTTCACTGTGTCCTCCATGAGCGTCGGTGGTGATGAAGTCACTCTGATACTTCACTATGGATAGATATATAGTCTACTTGCCAACAATGAGTACCCGAAAATGTTGAGTACCCCCAAGTTTTATGTTAGAAATAGATAGTATGGGTCCCCAGTATTCAGAAACTGCCGAATGCTAACCTATATATATTGGGCAATTAGCATAACTGACATAATTAGCACAAATTAGCATAATTGCCTATATGGGCAATATTTCAACAAAATTGACTTGGCTGATCTGGGCAATATTGGAGTGGTTTTAGGGGTTATTGATGATGCTGAATCCATTTCTGACATTTTCAAAATCCAAAATGGCCGTCTAAACCGGTGACCAGATTTTGAAATCCATCAAAATCGGCCCACTGGCGGTTAAAATCTGGTCACTTCCGGTTTAGACAGCCATTTAGAATTTTGAAAATGTCAGAAATGGATTCAGCATCATCAATAACCCCTAAAAGCACTCCAATATTGCCCAGATCAGCCAAGTCAATTTTGTTGAAATATTGCCCATATAGGAAATGATGCTAATTTATGCTAATTATGTCTGTTATGCTAATTGCCCAATATGTATAAGTTAGCATCCGGCAGTTTCTGAATACTGGGGACCCATACTATCTATTTCTAACATAAAACTTGGGGGTACTCAACATTTCCGGGTTCACTGTATGGGGCCCTATGGGCTGGCAAGTAGACTAATAAGGCAGTCTATGGACTGTGTCATCAAATCTCACAAAAAGAGTGGATAAACCTTTTTTTTTATTACATGGCTCTATTGAATGTCGCATTCTGATAATTTATTGATACTCCTGAGTCCTGATATTTATTTACAGTACATCCTGATTTTGCATTTTACAATCTGTTATTTCTGTATTACAGACCGTTGCTAGAGCTGCTTTATAATCACACTACACATGGACATCTACCTTTATACTGTATGGAGCTTTAATACAAACATCTACCTTTATACTGTATGGAGCTTTAATACAAACATCTACCTTTATACTGTATGGAGCTTTAACACAAACATCTACCTTTATACTGTATGGAGCTTTAACACAAACATCTACCTTTATACTGTATGGAGCTTTAACACAAACATCTACCTTTATACTGTATGGAGCTTTAATACAAACATCTACCTTTATTTTGAAGGAGCTTTAACACAAACATCTACCTTTATACCGTATGGAGCTTTAATACAAACATCTACCTTTATTCTGAAGGAGCTTTAATACAAACATCTACCTTTATTCTGTATGGAGCTTTAACACAAACATCTACCTTTATTCTGAAGGAGCTTTAACACAAACATCGACCTTTATTTTGAAGGAGCTTTAACACAAACGTCTACCTTTATTCTGAAGGAGCTTTAACACAAACATCTACCTTTATTTTGAAGGAGCTTTAACACAAACGTCTACCTTTATTCTGAAGGAGCTTTAACACAAACATCTACCTTTATTCTGAAGGAGCTTTAACACAAACATCTACCTTTATGGAGCTTTAATAGAAACCTTTGTCTGTCCGTAGTTCTGGCGAAGCTGATCTGGGACCTTCAGTCCTTCCTGTCTGTCCTGGACTCAGAGAACTTGAGCTACATCGCTCAGGCTCAGAAGAAATCCATCTCAGAGCTTCTGTCCAAACTGCAAACACACGACACCCCAGGTAACAGAGCTACTGATGCTGACGGTGAAACGCCATAGTTACCGCTCACTGCACATCACTCATACATGTGTGTGTGTGTGTGTGTTTTGTTTTGTTTTGTTCCCAGTGGAAGATGCTGAGTACATGATCATGAGCTGTCCATCGTCGTCTCCTAGCAACGAGCTGACGGACGCACCTGGGACAGGTGACGTGCTGCTTGTAAACACTCCGAGTTTACATGTGTTTTTTTCTGTTGTTTGAATGTGTGTGAAGATACTGAGGGCAACTTGTGTGTTTGTTTGTTTGTTTGTTTGTTCAGATGGTGTCCGACTGTCTGAGCTGGTCTCGAAGCAGGACTCATCTGTCTGGCTGAGGAATGGGGTGAGACACACACACAGTTTATTATTGTCATTGTTCAGTCGCCTGGACAACAAAGTTTTTTAAAAGCAACTACTGTAAAGGTTTACCCTTAAGCCAGGAACACACCGCCACAACGCTTCTCGACGCGTCCCGACCAAGGGGGCAGTTGTGGGTCTGAGAAGTGAAGCTCACTTCCGCGTTCAAAAAACTGCAATCCCCCCGGCTTCCTCTGGGGGCTGGTGTCAGAAGGGAGCATTCCCCATAGACCCCCATGTTAAAATCGCCGATTTTACATCCTCAGTAAACATGTTAAAAGCCTGGTGTCAGAACGTTTTTTTTTTCTCAATCGATAGTTTCTACCCCCGCACACACTCTGAGGGGGGTGCAGTGTTTCCCACAGGATTTCAGGAGACCATGGCGCTGGGGGGGGGGTGATGGGTCGTTGGTCCAACGCGATATAGCGCCGCAATTCGAGCAATTAGCGCGATCTAGCGCATTTAGCGTGCGCCCGTGTCTGTGTGTCTATGTGCAGGCAGAGATCAGAGATGGTGTTTTAAATAACCATGCTAGCGTTTCACCAGCTCTCATCTCCGCCAGTCAGCCTCTCAAACTGCCGCCTCTCTCGCGTGCGGGCGCACCGCACGTCGAAACACGTGAGAAAAAAAAAAATCCGGAGACAGGCTGCTTCGAGGCCAGTGGGCGGGTTCTCGGCCGGCCAATCCAACATGGCGCTGTCCAAGGCCGCCATATTTGAGTCACAAAAACGACTCCCCAAAACCAATGGGTGACGTCACGGACGCTACGTCCATTCTTTTTACAGTCTATGGTCCCGACGCCGACGGCTTTGGCCGACGAGTCTGTCGCCTCTCGTCGGGAGAAAGGAAAAAGTGAAACTCACTGCCCCGACTGCCGACCAGAGTGATTGAGTGGCGAAGACTCCCCCATAGAAATACAGACATATACAGACCAGGGGCAGCTCTGCTCACTGTTCATTCAAACAAACTAATGTCACTACCACAGTTAATTTCATCAATGAGACCAACATTGATCTCCTCAAAACAGTTTAACCAGCCACGTTTTAACAGCGCTAAAGCCGAAATTAAAACCGTTTTTAGCAGCTTACTGCTGTGGCTCGGTTGCCGCGAATTGACGATAGCCGATGCTAATTTTTGTTAGCCCGTCTATGGTGTTTTACATTACACGTTAGCATTAAGCTAGCGGGCTTTATATGCTTAGTTGTGAGCTGTGTGTGTTTTGAACGTTGTTTCAAACTATGTGGGTTTGATTGAACATCTTTGATGTTTAGATATTGCTGCTTAATATATTGCTCTACTCCTCTTTTTATTTTGTATACCATTTTTACTGTAGGACAGGCTAGGACACCGTTTGTTTACTGTGGTCACTTCCGTCCCTCCCACACACCGCGCTGATTCGCTTAGGGCACCGCCAATCAGAATCGCCGTAGCTAGTACACAGCCAATCAGAGTACCCGACGAGTCTACTCTCCCGACGGCCGACGAGTCCCGATTGAGCATGTTCAAGACACGACGCTCCACGACGGAGAGGAACACACCAAACAGACGAGCTCCCGGCGCCGTCCGACGAGGCCAGTGTGTCCCTGGCTTTAACATTAAATAGATTAAACCAATGGTTCTCAAAGTGTGGTCCGGGGACCCCCAGGGGTCCTTCAGAGGGTCCAAGGGGGTCCCCAACTTTTTTTATTTTTTTATTTTTTTATTACTATTATTATTATTTCAATTATTTTGTCTTTTTTGTTGAAATTTTACCAATTTTTCCAGAATTTTTTCAGAAACGTTTTTGAGAAATTTTACAATTTTTTTTCTAGAAAGTGTTTAACTTAAAGCAGAAGTGAGTGATATATTTGTGTTAATATAAGTCTTAAATAGTTATATCTTCCGACAGCAATCACTTACATAGAGTGTTTGGACTGAAACACGGGTCTGTCAGTCACTCTGCTCTGCTCTGAGCCGAGGAGAAAACATTTATCGTATCCTACAGTTTTTATCCAATGAGGAGAGAGAACGGCATGCAGGGCTGTGTGTGCAGCCAAGGGACGCCGTGAATGTGGCGACGTAGGGACGAGGACTGTTATGGTGCGTTCAAGGAAACTCGTTTTTTTCCGACCTGTGAAGTGGTACCAGTTCGATCTGGTACGAGTTCACGGGTCGGAAGTTACGAGTGGCCGTTATAGTGACTTTCACCGGTAAAACAGGTCGGAGAAACACGAGTGGGTTGCCTGAAACGCTACAAAGTCGTAAGTTGTGACTTGAAGCTGTAATTTATGATTTCAAAAGCCTGCCTGGAACGCAGCATTAGCGAAAACGACCGGATCACTCACTTCTGCTTTAAAGCCCCAGTGTGTAACTTATTTGGCTTTTTATTAGCAAAAGTCAAATCTGTCTTTCATAAATACGTATTTCACTGAAGTGGAATCACACATCCAAAGTAAAGCTTTCTGGTACCTTAGAATGAGTTTTTACAAGTCGTTACAAATACATAAGTGGGCGACGCACCGAACCGAGGCGGCCATGTTGCATCGCCATTTTTTTACGTTGAGTGTCAGCGTGACCGTAGGTAACCACGGGAACTGAGCGGCGCTGTGGGCTCGGCCTGTTAAAACTGTCACCACTGTGCAGTGTGAGGAAGGACGGAGGCACTGGTGTTGCATTCAGGTGCAGTCAGGCAGACGGCCGTCGGCAAACCAACCGGACGTCATTTTACTCCACCAGAGAAAAAGACGGTAAAACAATACCACATCACCATGACAACACATTGTCACATGGCCTGTATTGTTTTGCCTCGTGCTGGCGGACCACTTGTTTACATAGACGCTTGTTTATCCTGTTACATGCAGCGTCTGTTGTCTGTCTGACGTCTGCCTGAGTTCACGTGAATGCAACATCAAGAATACGTTCAGATATGCAACCGCACCGCTAGATGGGGAGAACTCCTACATATTATAAATAATAGTAATCTTACCACTTTTTTGAGAATTTTTTAAAAACGTATTTTTTTCTGAGAATTTTTACGACTTTTTTTCCAGAATTTTTTCTACAACATTTCCAAAAATTCCCGCCTAAGTTGAATGTACATTGACTAAAAAAGAAATATAATGTTCTTCAGTCTCAGAACAAATATACCTTCAAAATATTGTCCAATGGGGGTCCATGGTCTAATTTCTGTCAATTTAACCCTCCTGTTGTCTTTCCTCCATCCTTCCTTCCTTCCTTCCTTCCTTCCTTCCCTCCTTCCTTCCTTCCTTCCTTCCTTCCTTCCTTCCTTCCTTCCTTCCTTCCTTCCTTCCTTCCTTCCTTCCTTCCAGCCTTCCTTCGTCTTCACTTCTTCTTCCTTCCTCTTTTGATCCAATTGCCACTCCATCTTTCTTTCCTTCCTTTTCTCTTCCTTCTTCCTTCCTTCCTTGAATGAATCTGTTCCCTCCCTCCCTCCATCTTTCCTTCTTCCTTCCCTTTTGACCCAATCAGTCCCCTCCCTCCAATCTATCTTCCATTCCTTTCCCCCTTCTTTCTTTCCTTCTATCTTTCCCTTTGTCCTTCCTTCCTTCCTTCTTTCCAGCCTTCCTTCATCTTCACTTCTTCTTCCTTCCTCTTTTGATCCAACTGCCCTCCATCTTTCTTTCCTTCCTTTTCCCTTCCTTCTTCCCCCTCTTCCTTCCTTGAATGAATCTGTTCCCTCCCTCCATCTTTCCTTCTTCCTTCCCTTTTGACCCAATCAGTCCCCTCCCTCCCTCCATCTTTCCTTCCAGCCTTCCTTCATCTTCACTTCTTCTTCCTTCCTCTTTTGATCCAATTGCCCCTCCATCTTTCTTTCCTTCCTTTTCCCTTCCTTCCTTCCTTCCTTCCTTCCTTCCTTCCTTCCTTCCTTCCTTCCTTCCTTCCAGCCTTTCTTCATCTTCACTTCTTCTTCCTTCCTCTTTTGATCCAATTGACCCTCCATCTTTCTTTCCTTTCGTCTTTCCTCCCTTCTTTCCCTTTGTCCTTCCTTTCTTCCTTCCTTCTCTTCGTCCTCACTTCTTCTTCCTTCCTCTTTTGATCCAACTGCCCCTCCATCTTTCTTTCCTTCCTTTTCTCTTCCTTCTTCCTTCCTTCCTTGAATGAATCTGTTCCCTCCCTCCCTCCATCTTTCCTTCTTCCTTCCTTTTTGACCCAATCAGTCCCCTCCCTCCAATCTATCTTCCATTCCTTTTCCCCTTCTTTCTTTCCTTCTATCTTTCCCTTTGTCCTTCCAGCCTTCCTTCCAGCCTTCCTTCGTCTTCACTTCTTCTTCCTTCCTCTTTTGATCCAACTGCCCTCCATCTTTCTTTCCTTCCTTTTCCCTTCCTTCTTCCCCCTCTTCCTTCCTTCCTTGAATGAATCTGTTCCCTCCATCTTTCCTTCTTCCTTCCCTTTTGACCCAATCAGTCCCCTCCCTCCAATCTATCTTCCATTCCTTTTCCCCTTATTTCTTTCCTTCTTTCCTTTTGTCCTTCCTTCCTTCCTTCCTTCCTTCCTTCCAGCCTTTCTTCATCTTCACTTCTTCTTTCTTCCTCCTTTGATCCAATTGACCCTCCATCTTTCTTTCCTTCCTTCTTTCCTCCCTTCTTTCCCTTTGTCCTTCCTTCCTTCCTTCTCTTCGTCCTCACTTCTTCTTCCTTCATCCTTTGATCCAATTGCCACTCCATCTTTCTTTCCTTCCTTTTCCCTTCCTTTTTCCCCTTCCTCCTTCCTTCCTTCCTTTTTGACCCAATCAGTCCCCTCCCTTCATCTCTTCCTTCCTTTTTCCCTTCTTTCTTTCCTTCCATATTTCCCTTTGCCCTTCCTTCCTTCCTTCCTTCCTTCCTTCCTTCCTTCCTTCCTTCCTTCCTTCCTTCCTTGACCCAGGTGGACAACAGGAGGGTTAAAACAGTTTGAGAACCGCTGGATTACGTAACTAGATCTTGGTAACGTTCATACATACGAACCGTCTAATTCCTCAGCCAATGGTTTGAATGGAGTGAAATAACGAGACCTGAGCAGTCGGGGCCATTAGGGGCCCGAGAGGCTCAACAATCACGGTCGTTTCTTCATGAGGGTCTGTGATGTGGGTCAGTAATAACAGAGTCCTTCTGAGGTTTAGGAGGAGATGGCAGAGCTACTGTGTGTGCGTGTGTGCGTGTGTGCGTGTGTGCGTGTGTGTGTGTGTGTGTGTGTGTGTGTGTGTGTGTGAGGGAGTGACAGGATCTACAGTGTTTACATGAGAAACCATCTCCTCTTTATCTGTCGTCCTATTGGCCGAGAGCTCTGCAGAGAGAGGAAGTGGTCACTGATGGCGGCTGATTAACATCTGGTCTACGTGATGGATGGACACACACACACACACACACACACACACACACACACACACACACACACACACACACACACGCACACACACACGCGCACACACACACAGAGTTTAGTTTAACCACACTGTGCAGTCTGCAGTGTGGTAACGACAGACCTGCCCTGTGATTGGTGGTTGGAGTTAGGGGGCGGAGCCTGCAGCTGTGGCTCTGCTCTGACCTAACAGCAACAACATCACTGTGACCTTTGACCCTCATTAGGGGCCCGACCCCCCCAGATGGGAACCACTGGATTAAACTATCCCTAAGTGTGTATATGACGTCGGTAAAGTAGCTCCGCCCACTTACACCTGCTCTCTACGTGGCTACTACATTACCCATGAGCCCGAGCGTTCACACTCTTTACGGAGGTGTGTTAGCATTAGCATCATTAGCACCATAGACGTATTATACATTGAGCATTGAGTGGGTCGGCGCCAGTTGCTGCGATATGTCAGCGCGTCGGCCATATTGGATGTGTCAGATCTGCCCTGTGAACTAAAACAAGTGAACAGACTGAACTTTCATTTACCCGTTCACACACACACACACACACACACACACACACACACACACACACACACACACACACACACACACACACACACACACACACACACACACACACACACACATGAATAGGCCTATATTTAGGAAACAGACAGACACTAAAAATACACATATACTGTATATTACATGTAACACTCTCTGATGATTATAAATGTTAACTATTCCTCATATGTTTAGCATAAATGTAGGCACCAAACCGATTTTCTGATGATTTTACAGCTACCAGTGTTTGTAATGCTGTTACAGTGATGATAAATCACAGTTAAAGGACAATTCCAGGCGAATTCAACTCGGGGGTGTATTTTCCTATCATTTTAGATCTAAAAGAAGGAATCTGAAGATTTTCAGTTTAATGTTTGAGTCGCCATCTGACGCTGTCTATGGAAAAAAATTGCGGCTTTGAGGGATGTAAACAGCCTAAACAGCAGAACTTACATCCGCTCCCATTCATTGCTGCCGTGGCGATGCGGGGACAGACACAACTACCGCAAAACAGGAGACATTAAACTGAAAATCTTCAGATTCCTTCTTTTAGACCTAAAATGATAGGAAAATACAACCCCGAGTTGAATTCGCCTGGAATTGTCCTTTAAATATTGCATCTATGTCTATAAAAACCAGATCCTGACACGTAGACGTGACATCTGTGGGAGTAAAAAACTTTACTTGCCCTTAACAGACACAGTGCACATTAACAGGCAATTATTAAAACAAAAGAAATAAAAAAATAATCTTGAGATTGGGCCTCACCTGTCACGCAGAGATTCATATCACTGTATAAAGGTAGAGCACTGAGGTATAACAGCAGAAAAGTGACTGGAGTTGCATAGTTCCCCTTTGATACATTGTGTTTATATCCAGTTGCTGCATTCACAGAGAATCACACTGAAGCTCATATACATTTCATTTATTTGTTTATTTGTAACGGGACTCTGTGTATTCATGAACATCCAAAATGTAAATACACCAGATTTAGCTCTAGGCTAATTCCCATCCGTATAGTCCCGCCGTTCACACAACAACAACAATTATACGAGGACGAAAATAAGAACAACGTACAGCATGGTACAAATACCATATCACAAAACCACAATACCTTATCACAGTATCACAATAAAATAACATACCGTAGCTTCAGTAGGAAAGAGCAAGGAGTAGTAGTAAAATTAAGTGCATGTAATCGATAAAGGTGTCGTATAGCGCTGTTAAGATTCATTAAAGTGCATCTGTAATAAAGTGCTAGTTTATAAAGTGCCTGGAGTAAAGTGCCTACGATTTTTCGTAATGTAAAAAACAAAAAAACAAAAAGAAAGAAACTACCCTTAATGTTGGCAGACCTGGTTATCAGTAAGCCATGTTTCCAGCTGTTGTTTTTAAATGATCTCTCCAATATGGCGGTGACGTTGACGTGCGACTATGATCAGCACCACGCTGCTCATCAAGTCCACTTCCTGTTTCCTGTTGCCCCAGCTCCAGGGCCCCACGGTGCCGCCCCTCCCCCCCGGAGGTTTAGGGGCCGATGACGACGATGAAGATACCTACGAGGAGGCGGAGCCTTACTTACCTGCAGAGACGACTGCGTCCAACACTGGTATCTGCAAACACACACACAGAACAGCGCTGTTGTGGTGCTGTGAAACTCGACACCTGAACCAGCTACAGTCACGTATCACATTTTACGGAGCCCCCGAGGGGACATGAAAAAAAAAAAAGATTTCTTGGATCCCACCCACCACTTTTTCTTTTTTTTTTTACAAGGGGCTCCGTAACATTTGTTTATTCGGGTGTTTTAACTCTTTTCTCTGGAGCGGAAAAAGACGCCAATAGGTGCGTTTACATGCAGTGTTTTCCTCAATCTGATTGTAAACAACCGTATTAAATGAATCTTATTCGACCTGTTTACATGAACACTAAATAAAGCGATCCACATTCAATCCGCGTATACTGTACATGGACCAGCTGAAGCCGATTAGAAGCTGTGTCTCAATTCAGCGGCCGCAGCCTTCGGAGGACCCAGCCTACGCGGTCTCCGGGGGCAACGGCTTCGGAGGCTCCTCCTCCTCCAGAGGCTGCGTCAACTGTCGGTAAATGAGACGGTCCTTCCCTGATTGCGTCCGAATGTAAACAACGTCCTAACGTTAAAGCAGAAGTAAGTGATATATTTGTGTTAATATAAGTCTTAAATAGTTGTATCTTCTGACAGCAATCACTTCTATAGAGTGTTTGGTCTGAAACACGGGTCTGTCAGTCACTCTGCTCTGCTCTGAGCCCAGGAGAAAACTTTCCTTGTATCCTACAACCTTTATCCAATGAGGAGAGAGAACGGCATAAAGGGGCAGTCCTCTCTGTGTGTGCAGCCAAGGGATGCGCCTGAATGTGGTGACGTGGGGACGAGGACCAATAGATCCATGACGAGGGCGGGGGCTGCTAACTCCGTCGGCTGACAAGACGTTACGGTGCGTTCAAGGCAACTCGTAACTCGTGTTTTTCCGACCTGTGAAGTGGTACCAGTTCGATCTGGTACGAGTTCACGGGTCAGAAGTTACGAGTGGCCGTTATAGTGACTTTCACAGGTAAAACAGGTCAGAAAAACACGAGTGGGTTGCCTGGAACGCTACAAAGTCGTAAGTCGTGACTTGAAGCTGTAATTTACGATTTCAAAAGCCTGCCTGGAACGCAGCATTAGCCAAAATGACTGGATAGCTTACTGTTGCTTTAAACATTTGAAAGTGGCGCTTGCAACGGCTTCCTCCGTTCCTCCTAATAACAACAACGGTGCACCCTTGTCTTCCCTATTTCCTGTTTCCTATTTCCTGCGAATGTCAATACGTGACGCGCATGCGCAGAATGAATAATCCACTCTATCAACCAAATCCCCATGCGGCATGAATCTGTTATTGTTATCTGTTATTATCAATCGGTGTAGAGTAGACGACTTCTTTCAATCCAATCCGAAATACAATCAGATCCGGTACGGTGTTTACATCAGACATTTTGAATCTGATTGACCTCTTAATCTGATTGTAGATAGGATATTTGGACCCATGTAAACGCACCTAATGAGATCCTGAATCAATGACGGGAAAAAACAACATGATTCGACACTGGGTCGGCAAAACCTGACGACTCAGATTTGACTATGAAAATCCTCAGTCGAGGACTAATGCTGCGTTCAAGACAACTCGGAAGTCGGAAAAAAACGAGCTCCGAGTTGTAAAAAATGAATTGAACGGCGTTGAACTCGGAAATTACAGGTCGGGAACTCGGGTATCATATCAGAGCTCCGACTTTCCGACTTGACGTCACAACAACATCAAAACATGGCGGCCCTCGTCTTAAACAGTTAGAATTTAGACATTTTAAGTTGTTTGTTGAGGTTTGAATGCATATTTTTGTTTATTATTTCAGTAACCGTTATGAAATACGTTTATATTTAGCTGTGATTGTTGTATGGTGTGAAATTGCATAACAGCATAATAATCTGATGACACACACACATCATCATGCGGCGGCATGTTCACGTGCACGCGGTAACGGTGACCTTCGTCTCCAGAGAGGGCGGAGTCAGACAGCAGTCACTACGAGTCGTACGGCGAGGAAGAGGAGGAGGAGGAGGAGGAGGAGGAGGAGGAAGGCCGGGGGGGGCTGGTGAAGGACAGAGCCCACTACCTGCAGTGGAGCGCGTCGCAGCCCTGCCTGCGCCCCGCCCCCGAGTCCCGTCTCTGTGGTTACCTGTGGAGGAGGAAGTGGCTCGGACAGTGGACCAAACAGCTGTTCATCGTCAAGAACAGCGTGCTGCTGGTGAGGGGGCGGGGCCACGAGCTCCTCTTATGTCATTTAGTGCAATGAGAGGCTCCCCAACCTTTTCTAGAAATGTTACCACTTTTTTCTAGAATTAAAAAAAAAACCTATTTTGGAGAAATTTTTACCACTTTTTTCTAGAATATATATATTTTTTTTTTCAAAGAAATTTTTACCACTTTTTTCTAGAATAGTTTTTTTTTTTTTTTAAAGAAATTTTTACCACTTTTTTCTAGAATTGTTTTTTTTTCCAGAAATTTTCAAGAGTACCCGTATGTAGGGACAAGAGCGCTGCCATCAGCTCAGCTGATCCATACCGGAAGTCACGACCGGAAGTTGCTTTTCTTCGTGTGTATCATTTCTCAGATAAAAAAAACAACTCAGTAACTCAAATGATCCATGATAAAATATTGTTTTCCAGCGGATATCTTAGTTACAACATGATTGAGCTACTAAATATTTTTTTGCATGGATCGTTTATTAAGTTGTTGAGTTATTAAAAAACGCTGCTAACGGCTAACGGCTAGCGGCTAACGGCTAGCGCCGCTCCTGCTGACAGCAGACCAGGAGAGAGAGAAAGAAAAAAGAAATGTCTATGGTTGGTGCTTTGGTTGGGTTTAGGCGATGAAGAAAGGAGTTGGTTAAAGCAGAAGTAAGTGATATATTTGTGTTAATATAAGTCTTAAATAGTTATATCTTCCGACAGCAATCACTTACATAGAGTGTTTGGACTGAAACACGGGTCTCTCAGTCCCTCTGCTCTGCTCTGAGCCCAGGAGAAAACATTTATCGTATCCTACAGTTTTTATCCAATGAGGAGAGAGAACGGCATGCAGGGCTGTGTGTGCAGCCAAGGAACGCCGTGAATGTGGCGACGTAGGGACGAGGACTGTTATGGTGCGTTCAAGGAAACTCGTATTTTTCCGACCGTGAAGTCGTACCAGTTCGATCTGGTACGAGTTCACAGGTCAGAAGTTACGAGTGGCCGTTATAGTGACTTTCACCGGTAAAACAGGTCGGAAAAACACGAGTGGGTTGCCTGGAACGCTACAAAGTCGTAAGTTGTGACTTGAAGCTGTAATTTACGATTTCAAAAGCCTGCCTGGAACGCAGCATTAGCGAAAACGACCGGACCACTTACTTCTGCTTTAAGTTTAGTAAAAAGAGCAGGTAGAGGCTAGACAGGCCAGATAGAGAGAGAGGGTTCTTAGAAAAACATAGAAATAATATACACGAAGAAAAGCAACTTCCGGTCGTGACTTCTGGTATGGATGAGCTGAGCTATGGCGGCGCCCTTGTCCCTGCACACGGGTCCCTCTCAAATTTTTACCACTTTTTTCTAGAATTGTTTTGTTTTTTTGAGAAACTTTTACCACTTTTTTCTAGAATTGTTTTTTTTTATTTTTTTTATTTTACCACTTTTCTAGAATTAAAAAAAAAACTGTTTTGGGAGAAATTTTACCACTCTTTTCTAGAATAGTTTTTTTGAGAAATTTTACCACTTTTTCTAGAATTTTTAATTTGTAATTTGTTTAGAAATTTTACCACTTTTTTCTTGAATTGTTTATTTGAGAATTTTTTTTCTTTTTTTTTTTTTAATAGAAATTTTACCACTTTTCTACATTAAAAAAAAACCTTTTTCTTTCTTTTCTTTAATTTTTTACCACTTTTTTTCTAGAAATGTTGCAACATTTTTGGAGAAATTGTACGACTTTTTCCAGAAATTTCTCTACAATATTTCCAAAAATGCATGCCACTGGCCCTAAGTTGAACGTATATTGACTAAAAGAGTAATGTTCATCAGTCTCAGAGCAAATATTAGTGTATTTCTAGTGTTTGCTTCAAAATGTTGTCCAATCCACTGATGTGTATGAGTGTGTGTGTGTGTGTGTGTGTGTGTGTGTGTGTGTGTGTGTGTGTGTGTGTGTGTGTGTGTGTGTGTGTGTGTGTGTGTGTGTGTGTGTCAGTGTTACAAGTGTGCGCAGGACCTGCTGCCTCAGCTGGAGCTGAACCTGCGTGGGTGTCACCTGGTCTACAAGTCCAAGAGCGGCGGCAAAATCCAGCACCAGCTCAAACTGGTTCTACTGGGATCAGAGACACTGGTGCTGGGATACAACAGCTACGAGCAGGCCGACGAGTGGAGGAGGGTCAGCACACACACACACACACACACACACACACACACACACACGGTTACATACAGTACATCATATATCAAGTGTTTAGTTTAAACATCAATTTACAAAAATCTTGAGTAACCCTTTAATTTACAGGTCGCTAATTACGTGATAATTATCAAGAAAACGTCAAGAAATAGAAACAGCCTAGAAATAACCGTCAATTTCGTAGCAATGTCATGTTTTTTTTATAAAGGCAAAAGATTGCACATGCTTTTAATGCTTTTAATTTTTTGGGAAAGAACAAGATTTTTTCTGCACCAAATCCTTGTCAATTACCGTCAATTATTTCGGGGATATTTTTACGCAATCAATTGTTATATCTTGGCTATATTTCTCGACATTACTATGAAATTGGCCGTTATTTACAATCTAAGCTATTTCTAGAGATTATGATGCAATTACCTTTTATTTCTTGCATGGCTATTACTTTAAATTATTACGTCATTAGCGTGATAATAAATTTTAAAGGTTACTACATTTTCTCCTACAGTAAATATGTGTGTGTGTGTGTGTATTGCAGGTGATAGAGGAGGTGAGCGTTGGAGGTGACTTGGAGACTCACAGTTCATCGTCTCTGATGATCAGATCAGACCAGCTGCTGTCCTGCAGGGTGAGACACACACACACACACACACACACACACACACACACACACACACACACACACACACACACACACACACACACACACACACACACACACACACACACACACACACACACACACACTGACTTCCTGTCTTCAGTCCAGTACAGTGCTGTCGGACTCTGAGGAGGACGAACGACCTCCTTCGACTCGTCACAGCCTCCACAGAGACAAAGGTATTGACCCGGGATCGGTGGCGATTGGTCATGTGACACACTGACGATGTCACAGATTGTTTTAGATTTAAAGCCCCAGTGTGTAACTTATTTGGCTTTTTCTGATCAAAAATCAAACATGTCTTTCATAAATCCGTATTTGACTGAAGGTGAATCACAGCTGCTACAAAGTAAAGCTTTCTGGTTCCTTAGAATGAGTTGTTACAAGTCGTTACAAACACATAAGTGGGCGACGCACCGAACCGAGGCGGCCATGTTGCATCGTGACCGTAGGTAACCACGGAAACGGCCTGTTAAAACTGTCACCACTGTGTAGTGTGAGGAAGGACGGAGGCACTGGTGTTGCATTCAGGTGCAGTCAGGCAGACGGCCGTCGGCAAACCAACCGGATGTTGTTTTACTCCACCAGAGAAAGACGGTAAAACAATACCACATCACCATGACAACATGTTGTCAGACCTGTATTGTTGTTTACATAGAGGCTTGTTTATCCTGTTACATGCAGCGTCTGTTGTCTGTCTGACGTCTGCCTGATTTCACCTGAATGCAACATCAAGAATACGCTCAGATATGCAACCGCACCGCTACATGGGGGGAATTCCTACATACTGAGGCTTTAAAAAAAAATCTTTAAAAAGTTATCTTTATGGATATGAATGAATGAATGAATGAATGAATGAATGTATTTATTTATTTCAGTATATATCAAGCTTATATAACCGAAAGGGTGTAGGTTGAAGCCAAAGCTTATATACCCCTACCCCTTTTACCTTAAAAAATTAAAATAAAATAAAATAATATATGAAGAGTTCATTTGCAAAAGCAGATAAATGCCATTTTGAAAAAAATGAGCTGAGGCTTTGTAATTATTCTTTGCAAAGTGTTGTTTTCTATAAAACTTTATTTTTTTGAGATATGTCTGTTTTGTTACATCTCAAAGTCACTCAACTTTGGTTTGACTGATATCACCTATCATGCACGTGCATAATTAAGTTATCTCCTTTTGCAAATGAACTCTTCATATATATACGCATTAATACAAAAGGATCAGATCACAGACATTTGAAATTAATCAGTAGCCTACACTTAAATTTCTGATCACAACTAAATAAAGAATTGTACAGCGCATAACCCAAAATAGTACAAAATCATTGAACTTAATTTTCCATACTGTAACGAGAAATGATGTTGTTCTTATAAAGTTTTTTAAAGCTGACTAGAGTACAGCATCATTTACTATGCATATATATATCAAACTGTGACGTGTGCCGTGACAGGTTTCCTGAACGTGCTGATGAACTGTCAGTGGCAGAGTCTGCAGTGTCAGGTGGAGGACGGACTCCTCAACATGTTCGCCGAGGAGGAGGAGGAAGAGGAGGAGGAGGAGGGGGGGAAGGGGGGAGGGGGGAGGAAGAGTGGGCGTTCCCCTCAGTACACGGTCCAGCTCAGAGGCTGTGAGGTCAGAGCCGGGCCCGACCCGGACCACTCCTACAGGATCACGCTGAGCATGCTGGGGGACCAGGTGGCCGTGCTGGAGGTGAGACTCAGGACTTTGATTTGATTTGATTTGATTTGATTTGATTTGGTTTGATTTGATTTGATTTGATTTGATTTGATTTGATTTGATTTGATTTGATTTGATTTGATTTGGATCCCCATTCGCTGATGTAGTTTACATCAACTATTCTTCCTGGGGTCCGATCAGTGCAACAATAAAGTAGTAGAAGTAAATAAACTTCTGGGTGCATGTTTGAGTCAAAAACAAAGAAAAACACGCACTCTCCAACAAAACTCTCAGGAACAAACTAAAGAGGTGCACGGCCAAAAGATCAACTTAAAGAAACAAAACAACAAAAGTTTTTTAATGGGTCTCTTTACCTGTGGATCTGCCTGTGATATTTGATATGTTTGGGTTGTTGAATATTTGTTGTTTTTCTATATATTGTTGTTTTTCTATATATTGTTACATTTTTCTACATATTTCTATTTTTCTAATGTCTATAATGTGGTATTTTTCTCGAATGTTAATACTGATCAATCAAGTGATTAACCACACCTGTGAGTATTTAAATGCATCACTTCCTGCTGTATTTTTCACACTGAGGAAGACGTTGTCGAAACCGGTTTGTGCATGCTAAGCGCCGACGCAGTATGAAATAAAAGACAATGAGAAGGACACGAGTGCTGCTGGCCTTTCTTTTGTTTCTGCATGTTTGAGTCTCCATCTGACGCTGTCTGTGGCTTTGAGGGATGTGACTTCAATCCGCTCCCATTCATTGCTGCCGTGGCGACGCGGGGACAGACACAACTACCGCAAAACAGGAGACATTAAACTGAAAATCTTCAGATTCCTTCTTTTAGACCTAAAATGTTAGGAACATACACCCCTCGAGTTGAATTTCCCCGGAATTGTCCTTTAAACCAGCACTAAGTAACTTTTCAACCTTCATAAAATATTTTCATAACTTTTGTGATGATACATCGACTTACAACAAGTTGAATGACACCTCTGTCGTGGTCTGAGGGGGTCTGTATCATTATGGTCTGTATCTCTTTCTCTGGCACTAAGCAGCTTTGAGGTGCATGGTAGGAACCCTGCTCTCACTTTACTTTCACTTTCACTTTCACTTTTGCGAGTCACAACAAGGAGGGAACAGGCAAAACGGCACTTTAGCAATGGATTATGTTTGTGTTTTCACTTTGAAATGATCCACTGGAAACATAAACTTAGTTTTGATGTCTTCTGTTCATTTTAATGCAGGATATTTACAGGGCTTCACACTAGTGTTCATGGGAAATGGAGTCTTCCTTCAGGCAAAACACTACTGCTTTGGTCCACAGGCGCCGCCAAACTCAACCAAAACTGAAAGTTCTTTAGTACTGCTTTAACTGTAACTTGTACCAATAAACTGCATGTGCTGCGTTCAGGGAACATTTAAGTTGTGCCTTTTGCTCAATACATAGTCTACCTGTGAGGCGTTTAGGAACATCTGTTAATTTTGTCTCTGTCTCTCGTCCCTTTAGGTCGGTGGCTCCGAGGAGAGGGAGCGCTGGCTGAAGCTGCTGCAGGACGGAGCTGCCAGTCGCCATGACAACAACAACACACAGGCGGAGCACGCAGGCGGAGCTCTGAGGTGAGTGTCTGTCGAACACATCACTAGAGTCACTGCAAAAGAGAGTAACGACACACATTGGTCCAATGGAAGCGCCTCCTGGTGGAGGAATATGGGTTTTACAAAAGAACTGACATCTCTGCATTGTTGGTGAATGAGCAAGTGTGGTGTTTTCAATAATTTAAGGACATTTATAGATCACCCACATTAATAGCATCATTGAGGATCCTTTACAGATAAATATTAACACATAGGAGAGTAAACCCCCCCCCCCCAAAAAAACAAACAGTTGTCTACATTAATGTTTCAATCTACATTTTGTAATAAACAAATACAAAAAGTATAATCTGATATGACCAAGACACCTAAAAACAAAAACACGGCCGTTTTCATCAATTTACAAGCAAGTGGGCAACACACACACATTGGAGTGAATGGGTTTTTTGGGCGCTTTTGCAATTCCCATATCCTGCCACTCGGGGCGCAAAACCCTTAAACCCTTAAACCCTTAAACCCTTAAACCCTTAAACCCTTAAACCCTTAAACCCTTACCACGGGAGTCAATGGTGGTGTCGTTACTCTCTCTTCCAGTGCTCTAACCCGTACGATCTTCACTGGTGCATGTCGTCACGGTGACGGTAGTGATCTTCCTCCTCTTCCTCCTCTTCCTCCTCCTCAGTGGGCTCCAGACCCGGAGGTTTCCCACCTCCAACACCTACATGGACGACCCGTTCCACCTGAGCGCGGCGGGCCGGGACCAGCCGGTCTACTCCAACACCTCCATCCTGGAGCACATAGTACGACGTTCCCCACAGACGGCCTGACAGCTCTACTCAACTTTGTTTCCTTTTTACAAATAGAAAACATGCAAATAACAACGACCACAGCAGAAGCAAATCATATATTTAAGTGTACTATACAACAAAACAATCTTAGTTAGTTAGTTAGTTAGTTTAAGTTTATTTCGGACATGTTAAAAGAAATAAAACATAATACAGAAATGGACAGACATAACATAAAAGCTTTGCAAAAACAACATATGAACAAAAAATATATATATATAGGCCTATATATATAATAAAAAAATAAAATAAAATAATTGAAAATAAAGGTAATTCTAGTCATTATAATATATACAGTAAGTTAATTTATTTTTTAACTGGATTTATTCTAATATATTATTACATTTATATACATATAGATTTCTATTCTAACATATGATTACTAATCTTTATATCTCTGTATAGTCATATACATATAAAAACATATACAAACACATTCATACATACAAAGACAAACTGAAAGTAACATGAACTGAGCAACAAATAAACTAAGTCGGTAAATAATACCCAAATAAATAATAATAAGCACCTTGTGGTTGTCAGAATCTAAAGATGAAGAAAAAATATTAATAATACAAATGAAACATTAGTGACAGAAGTAAATACAAACAAATAAACTAGAGAATGCATTTCCTGAAGGAAATACGGGTGAATGCTGAAAACTGGAAGCTGAATGAGCTGAATAAATTGTTGAAACAATGCTGAATTAAAGGAACATTGTGTAAGTTCTCCTGTTATCTATTCACGAAAATCGATTATTTGGTTCTTCAGTCTGTTTTTCATTAATCAGTAATCCCCCCATCAACAAAGTGAAGTGTTCCTTTCAGCTCTGAATGAGCCGTTCATATCGTTCATATCTACATCGAGGAGGAATGGAGCGATGCTGCATTCACCTGCAGTCGGGCAGACGGCCGTCGCTAACAAACCAGATGTCATTTTAGTCACAGAAGTCCAGAGAAAGCCGGTAAAACAATACCACATCGCCATGACAACATATTGTCACGTGTATTGTTTTGCCTCGTGCTGACGGACCACTTGTTTACATAGAGGCTTGTTTATGCCGTTACGTGCAGCGGCTGTTGTCTGTCTGCCGTCTGCCCAATTTCAGGTGAATGCAGCATGAAAAATACCACTGAGTTGCTTGAGATATACAACCGCAACGCTAGATGGGAGTAATTCTTACACAATGTACCTTTAAGTGAAGAAACTGCTGAAGCAATCTCGAAAAGATGAAACAATATCTGAAGAGTAAAACTAAAACTGTATGAAACTGTATGAAATGATTGGAAATTACTTGAATTATTGAAGATTAGTATGAAGAAATTAAAAGGCTGAAGTCTACTTAAATATATTTAAAACTGATAAATAGCCTAACTGAAAAAGCAGCAGTAGTGATGATCTTCAAGTTATTGCAAGATTCCCATCCTCTTTAAAACAAATTTAAAGAGAAACTATGCAAGTCTGCTGTGTTTCTAATCCTCCTCTTGGCCATGTGCATTTGAGAAATCATTCAATAAAGCGGTAGATAACGCTATTTATCATATACGATGATCTGGTTGAGAAGAGCAACTGTCTGTCGTGTCTCATTTAAGGTGTAACTGGAACTATAGTTTGCGTGGCGGAGGGATATGAGAGTGAAGGGGTGGCTCTAGTTTTTTGTCAGCAGTGTGTTTCTTTCTCCAACGTGCAGCTCCACAGCTCCCAGGATTCAGTTCGCTGCAGCTCGGTGTCGTCCAAAGACTCAGTGACCTACAGCAACGCCGTCCTTAGAGAGAAAAGTGAGTCGCATCACGCCAACGCTAACGTCTCATCACTGCTACTCTAAGGCTAAGACTCTACATAATACTCAGTGGTGTAGTCTAATTGTTTGTAGTGGGTAAACTGCTTTTTAGGTGGGTAAACTGTACTTGTATCACATAGATCGCTAGTTCTCAAACTTTATATCAACATGACATGACACAAATTAGACCACGGACCCCCATTGGACAAAATTTTTAAGCAAACACCAGAAATACATAAACAATCAATGTACGTTTAAATTAGGCGTACATTTTTGAAAGATTATAGAGAAATTTCTGGAAAAAAAAATGGTTCAATTTCTCCAAAAAAGTTAAATTTTTTTTAGAAAAAAGTGGTAAAATTTTGTAATCTTTCTTTCTTTTTTTTTCTTTTTTTTTAGAAAAATCTGGTAAAATTTCTCAGAAAAAGTGTTAAAATTAAAATAGAAAAAGTGTTAAAAATAAAATAATTGACCTTTCGCAAAAGCCCCGTCCCCCTTAGTTACCGTTGCTAGCCCGACAAGCTTCTCGACGCTGCCCGAGTGTCAACAGTGTTTTTATATTGAGCGTCTTGCATATGAGCGCTATATTATGAATATTAATAATCATAATTGACAATAATTAAAAAAGTTTTTAAAAAGTGGTAAAATTTTGTACTCTTTCTTTCTTTTTTCGTTTTTTTGAAAAATCTGGTAAAATTTCTCAGAAAAAGTTTTAAAATTAAAAAAAAAAATAAAAGTGTCAAAAATAAAATAATTAAAACAATAATTTAAAAAGTAAAAAAAAAAGTGGTAAAATTTAAAGAAAAAGTTGGGGATCCCCTTGAACCCTGTCAACCCTCACACTCAAGCATATTTAATAAAAGTATACTACTTTTTGCTAAGGTTGGGTATACTGAGTAAACCTGAGTATCACATGGACCAGTGGTTCCCAATTTATTTCTTGAAAATTTACCACTTTTTTCTGGAAGTTTTTATTTTTTATTTTTTTACCACTTTTTCTAGATTTTTTAAAAACTTTTTTGTTTTAGAAATTGTACCACTTTTTTCTAGAAAATGTTTACTTTCTTATTTTTAAAGAAAGAAGAAGACCGCACACTAGCTTTTGCTCCCGTGACAATTTATTGTCACACACCAAGTGGTAACGTTTCTCAGCCCTTCATCAGACAAGGGCTTGTTCTTACTACTTTCTTATTTTTAACATTTTTTTTTACAATAAATTTTACCACTTTTTTCTAGAAGTTTTTTTTTTTTTTTTTTTACCACTTTTTCTAGATTTTTTTTTAAAACTTTTTGTGTTTTAGAAATTTTACTACTTTTTTATAGAAAATTTTTACTTTCTTATTTTTATTTTGAACATTTTTTTACGAGAAATTTTACCACTTTTTTTTTAAAGAACATTTTTTTTAAATTTAATTTTTTACTTTTTTTTGAGAATTTTTACCAGTTCTTCCTAGAAATGTTTAAATGTTTTTGGAGAAATTGGACCACTTTTTTCCAGAAATTTCTCTATAATATTTCCAAAAATTCATTGGCCCTAATTTAAAAGTATAAAAAAGTAATGTTCTTCAGTCTCAGAACAAATATTAGTGTATTTCTGGTGTAAATTTGGTCCAATGGGGGTCCGTGGTCTAATTTGTGTCAATTTAGGGGTCCTTGATGTACAAAAGGTTGAGAACCACTGACATAGAGTGACTACACCACTGATAATACTGTGCGTGTGTGTGTGTGTGTTTTGCAGACAGGTACAAAGGCGAGGTGGAGCGCGGCGTCCAGAAGCTGGAGCTGACCATGAAGAGGACGGTGCAGCTGAGGGCGGGGTCAGAAATCAACCTGGCCACGGCCGGGAAGCAAAACAAGCGCACCTCCTTCAGACAGTCGCTGGCCGTGTGCACCGAGCGCGCGCAGGTAGGAGGGGGAGGAACACCTGAGACTTACACGTGCCCGGCTATTTTCATAAACGGACATTTCACCCTCTCCGTTTATAAAAAAAACTGCGTGCACACCAGTCCGTTTTCAGAAAACTTTTCGTTTACAGTAACCCGTGTGTATATGCCGTCAAGAGCCAAACCTGTAGGTGGCAGTGTAGCGAGAAGCTCAAGCCCACGTTGGCCAATCAGAATCCCGCACATGATCCTGCATAGCAACCTGATAGCAACAACAACAACGTCACTTAAGTTTTAATATTTTTTCATGCGAGAAAGTAACTGTTTAGATGCCACATACGGCCAGTTTATCCAGATGACGGCTGTTTAGAAGTTTGCTCCGATGTTTCTTCGAGAGGTGAAGCTTCTTTTTTTTTTAGTGAAGCTCCACCTGTGGAGCAACGACCGGGACATCATAGAGGCAGCAGCCGGTCTGCAGAGCTGCTCAGTCGGCCAACCTCTGTCGTCCTCCCGGGGGACAAAACGATCGCTAATTAACTCACCCGAAGGTTTTTAGAGGTTTACCACCGGCTGGTTAAATCATTTTTAGGAGATAAATGTTGGTCTCATTGATGAAATCTAACAATTGTGGCAGTAGCAGTTTGTTTGAATGAAAAGTGAAGCTTCATGTGTGTGAACTGTTACTGGACAGAAAAGCAGCGCAGCCTCTGGACTCTGTACAGAAATCACCCCATTTAACGTTACATCAATAAATAAATGTTTTACAATGAACACATCAGTCTGCATTAAATGTTATCATTATTATTATTTTTGTGGTTACGGTTAGACATCAGGGTCTGACGTTGGCTACCCAAATCTCCATTTTTCTCTGTTTACATGCAAACGTGCAAACTGAGTTTTCCAAAATCTCCACCCTGGCCGGAGTTTTTTAAAAGCATCGTTTTCAGGGGCGTTTTCTCCGTTTGCGTCTAAACGGAGGGTGCAAACGATGGTTAATGTCTTTTAAAAATAACCGGGTACGTATAAACGGGGCCTGAAACTGTGTTGACAGAAGGATTTCCGCCATGTTTGATCTTTGTGAAATAAATGAATATGAACTCGTGCAGGTCGGCTTCCTGAACCCTCTGCTGAGACGGACGGCCTCGGCCAAGAATTCCCTGCGACGAGCTCCGTCAGCGCTCTTCATCGAACACGGGAAGGTTTTCCAGAGGAGGAAGGTCAGTACACAACTTTGTAGTATCGACTTCACAGACAGAAACGTGTGTGAAAATCGCAGTGGTGGACAGTAACAGAGTAAATTTACTTGAGTACTGTACTTAAGTACATATCCAGAGGATTTGTACTTTACTTGAGTATTAGATTTCTTTGGTACTTATTACTCTTACTTGAATACATTTCCAAGACAAATATTTGTACTTTTACTCGAGTTAATTTCTAGGAAGGCTGAAAAGTACTGGTTACTTTCAGGTCTTTTTCTAAAATACTATTGAACACAAGCTGTGTTTGTCAAAGAAGGCAAGGCAAGGCAAGGCAATTTTATTAGTATAGCCCGTTTTTACAAACAGTTTGTCTCAAAGGGCTTTACATGGCATCGTAGCAACATCCTCTGTCCTTAGACCCTCACATCGACTGAGGAAAAACTCCATGGAAAACCCTTTTAACAGGGAAAACCAGGAGAAAGCTCAGGGTGAGCAACAGAGGAGGGATCCCTCCCTGGGTGGTAGACTGGTCCATGGGAAGGGAGGGGAGGCCGGTCTAACAGCAGGGGAAAGGGTGGGGGGGCGGGGGGGGGGGGTTAGGAAACCCTAACCCCTAAAAGCAGCACATCAGGTGGTTTCAAAGAGTTCATTCTCACAAACAAGAGTTAAAAGCTCCTTAAATTAATTTAGAAAAAATTATAGTAATTCATTGATGTGAAAAATAAGACATTTACTCTTTACTCTTACTTTGACTTAAAGTAAATTTAAAAGCATGTACTTTTGGATACTTAAGTACCTTTAAAAGCAAGTACTTATTTACTCTTACTGGAGTAGGCTAATATGTGGACTGAGCTACTTTTACTTGTAACGGAGTAAATTTTGACCAGTAGTATTTGTACTCTTACTCAAGTACTTTGGTCGAGTACTCTGTCCATCTCTGGAAAATCGTGACTCCGGATTAGAAGAAACCAAAATGGAGGACGGTGAGTTTCTCTGATGAGACAGTAGCTGTGTCTCAGTTCAGTGGCTTGAAGGTTGATGACATACTGTGAGTCGATCATGTTGTTGCCATAGTTACAGTAGCCTACACCAACTGCCCTTCTTGTGGTTTTCCATTGGGCTCAGTTGGCAGCCATGTTTGTTTGTGAGCTGTCAACATCCGACAACATCTGATTGGTTGATGGTTCCCTAGTCTCTTGCTCTGATTGGCTGTTGCAGGTCTGGACTGGAATCTTCAATATCAATATCAATATCAAACATGGTTGATAGCCTATAGACCGAATCACCTTGTTGTTTACATTCTACTTCCGGGTAGAAAACCAGCAGGTAATTTGAATGAGATCAGTAGTAAGGAACGAGAGTTTAGCTATATATCATATTTTTCACGCCCTATCACCGTTTAGACAAATCTGAAATGATTGTACATCACTATTTCTGTGTGTGTGTTTTGTGTTGCTATGTGTTGTATTTATTCAGTTTGGGGGGAACACGATGTCTAGAAAGCATCAGTGGCTGCAACTGACAGGGACAGCTAACGGTAGCTAAGCTAACGGTAGCTAAGCTAACGGCGGTAGATAAGCTAACAGCAGGACGTCAGCTGTTAAAACCCTCCCGTTGTGGGACACGACATGAAACTACTCCAGTTAGCTCAGTCATGTTGGAACTCAGATATCCGCTGGAGAAAATATTTTTTCATGGACCGTTTATTGAGTCACTGAGTTATTAAAGTTAAACAGGTAGCTAACCGTTAGCCCGGCTAATCTATGATAACCATGACTAATTACAAAAATGTGCACACATCAATAGTAATGTTTGTCCAATCATTGGTTTTATAGACTTTACAAACATCAGATTAGTCTAAACGGTGATATAGTAACATGAAAAATTAGATAGTGAAACTCTCGTCCGTCACTATTGTTCGAATGCTGGTTTTCTACCAGGAAGTAGTTGTAAACAACAAGGAGATTCGTCCTATTGATATTGAAGAATCAGTCAGGAGTTGTTGAATTAAATGTTCATATTAACACAAAACACACAAAGAAACGTTGATGTTGTTTCGACAGGAGTGGGAAACCAAAGCTGCTGCTTGACACCATCATCATCATCATCATCATCATCATCATCACCGCCCACAGCCACAGTCCAGCAGCCGGTGTTGTCACTCAGAGTGTGTGTTTCTAACCACACGCTTTACACACACACACACACACACACACTCACTCACCGAGCACTTTTATCACCTGGCACCTTGCTCCTCCACTCAGCCAATCAGGAAGCGGCGGCTTAAAGCGTAAAGATCCTGCAGGTCCAGGTGAGGTTGGAGTCAAGAGGAGCAGAAACTTGAGACTGCAGTGGACAGACAGACGAGGACACGCGTCACTTCACTTGTGAACCAATGAGATGAGCTGGTTTTTTTGTCCGTTTCAATCCTTTTTGTATTTCAATGAAAACAGTTTACGGTGGCCCTGAGGGCTCATTTCACCACGACACAACTACAGCAAGTGTTTCTGTGGGGACACAATAAAGTGAGGGACCAGGCTAAAAGCTAATGCTAGGCTAATATGATCAATATGATCAATACCATGTGGATCATGTGATACTGACGTTCTAATAAACCAAACAAACTCATCTTATTGTCAAACCCACTAACAGGAAGCTGTCTGCACAACTTTTAATGGATAATTAGCATTTTTTTTACAATCTGGACCTTATTTCTAGCATAAAATACGATCATTTACTCACCCAGATAACTTTGGTGTCATTACAAGTCGTTGTGATGAAATTAGCTCCAGCCGAGAGCCGCGTATATCCGTATAATGCGAGAACACGGGGCAGCAGAATGCAGCCTCTAAATATCACATTATCCGCCGCAAAACTCGTTCATTTCACCAATATTTAGTTCTGATAGGCTAGTGCTATTCCCCTCTGAGTCCGGGGTTAGCTGTTATCAACATCCGGCGTCTGTAGGTTGACCTACTGACCTCTGACCTGGATGATGTCATCTCTGAGCGCTGCCTGGCGCGGCTAACTTGCTACCACTAATGCTACGGTTCGTTTCTGCGTGTTTCCGACAGAACAAAATGAGCAGCTGGATGAAGTTCAGCTTCCACAGGCTTCCTCTCCTCAACCTGGACTCACTAAAGCTCCGGCTAGTTGAGATAAAAATGGACCCGAATGCCGAAGCAGAATGATTATTAGGTCGACCTACAGCCCCCGGATGTTGATAACAGCTAACCCCGGACTCAGAGGGGAATAGCACTAGCCTATCAGAACTAAATATTGGTGAAATGAACGAGTTTGGCGGCGGATAATGTGTTATTTAGAGGCTGCATTGCGCTGCCCCGTGTTCTTGCATTATACGTATACGCGGCTCTCGGCTGGAGCTAATTTCGTCGGAACGACTTGTAATGACACCAAAGTTATCTGGGTGAGTAAATGATCTTATTTTATGCTAGATATAAGATCCAGATTGTAAAAAAAACACTAATTATCCTTTAAAGTCAAGAAGAAAAACAACTAAAGGCCCAAAACCGGTCCCTCGCTTTATCGTGTCCCCAGTAGCACTTCCTGTTGTCAAACCGAAGAACTTGTAGTTTGCTTGTGTCTTTGTGTGTTTTTCTTTGTGGTAGTGAGTTGACCCCTCAGAGCCACCGTAGTTTTGTTGCAGATGAGCATCACTTCCTGTTGAGGCACGTTCACCACATGGTTCAGGACTTCTTTCCTTCTTTGACATGATGGACCTTAGATCACTCTCTGCTGTGAACGTCTCTTCCTTCCTGTTGTTTAACCCATTGGTTCTCAAAGTGGGGTTCTTGAGAGGATTCATTGAAGTCCTCAACTTTTTCTTGAAATTTTACTTCTTTTTTCTAGATTTTGTTTACTTTTTTTTTTTTTAGCACTTTTTCTAGAATTTCTTTTTGTAATCCTTTTTTTGGAGAAATGTTACCACTTTTTTCTAGAATTTTTTAACTTTTTTTTTTTTTAGCACTTTTTCTAGAATTTTTTTTTTTATTCCTTTTTTTGGATAAATTTTCCCACTTTTTTCTAGAAAATTTTTACCTTTTTTAAAAAAAAAATGTTTTTAATCTTACCACTTTTTGTAGATTTTTTTTTTAAACCTTTTTTTTTCTTAGAATTTTTACCACTTTTTTTTCTCAAAATGTTTTAATGTTTTTCGAAAAATTGTACCACTTTTTTGCAGACATTTCTCTACAATATTTCCAAAAATTCACACCATTGGCTCTTAGTTAAACATACATTGACTAAAAAAGTAACGTTCAGTCTCAGAACAAATATTTATGTATTTCTGGTGTTTGCTTCAAAATTTTGTCCAATGGGGGTCCGTGATCTAATTTGTGTCAGTATAGGGGTCCTTGATATAAAAAAAAAAGTTTGTGAACCACTGGTTTAATCCACCTGCTCTTTGTTTGATGAGCTTGTTCTCAGCACAACATTACTTTACACACACGCGCGCACATGACTACGAATCATTGATGATTTGTGTTAAAGTCACATATTTTGTATCATTTTTATATTATCTGACTTTTATAATCTCAGGTGAATGTTTCTCTGCTGACACTGACCTGTAAAATGATAAGGTAACATTATTAAAAACTGATTTTTTTAAATCTTTTTTTTTTTATCACTTTAACTTTTGAATAAATGAGTTAATATAACACTAAATCCACATATTTAACATTTTACAAACACTACATGAACATGTAATAAATATAGATGTAAAGGAGATATTGATTTACATGTTTTTGTCCTGATTAGAAATGTTAAATAGGGCGACTGATAAATGTACGTGTACCTGTCTGAAACGATTCAGATGTATTTTAATGTATATGTAATATTCATGGTTGGATAAGAGCACAGTCGAATGAGGTGAGGACACTAAACCACTTCTCTTAATAGTTTACTATTTTATACTGACGGTTTTATTTATCTCAGTGGTTTGTTGATGCCACATTTGTTCTGCATGTTTCTTGTTTTATACAGTATGTCACATGTTCCTCTGTGTTTATATTTGGTGAATAAAGAGAGATTTCCACTCTGGTTGACAATAAAGTTCGATTTTATTCTACTATTTCCCTAAAAATGTAAAAATTCTCAGTCATTATTACAAGTTGTATAACCTGTGGTTACAAAGGGAATAGGGGGGAAAAAAACAAAGATAATTGTTAAAGTTTAGAGAATAATGACTGTAGCACGTTAGTGTCTATTCATATTTATGTATAATCCACTACACTATACATTTAAATAACATTATTTTGTACATGTTAATGATTATATATCTACACAGTATTAACATGTGTCAAAGGGATTAGGCCTAGATATATAAACGTGTACAATATAAGTAGTATGCAACAACAATCCTTGTACTTTACTTATTTAGCACACTGAAAACAACATACTGTATGTTACATGTATGAATAACTTGATATGGTCAAGTGTGTATTATACATAACATAGAGAAATTGAACTAATATGAATATTAGTTCAATTTACAAAAGCTTTCATGTTTTTACCTGTACTAAATGTCATGACTAGATAGAGCCAGGCGTAACTGCACCCAAATAAGCTGCTCTCAGTGCAGCTTTACGCCTAGAAAGGAGTTGTTATTTAGTCCCGGTCGATTCTTTTTCAGTTAGTTTATCCAAATTGTATGAAAATAAAGATTGAACAATGGTTTATAGTGGCAGGTGGTTCCAAGCTGTGCCAAAAATTGACATTTTGGAAAGTTTGCCTGAACATTTTGTAGTAAAATCTCAATAATTTTGTACTGCTTCACTTTATCAGAATCAACCACTGGTACAATCATTTGATAGAGGTTTTGAGCTTTAGCAGCATCATTAACACTAAACACTAAAATACGATTTTTTGGGGGGCGAATATTAATTTTATTTAATTTTTTCTGTGTGCCATCTTCATTTACTCTTCACCAGTAACACATAGCTATACTGCAATTTACACATCTCAGCAATTCCTCATTTTTTCCCCTTATTATGACACCAAAAGTATTCAAATAGACCTTGTGGTTGCAGAGATACAGTGAAAATGTGTTGAATAAAAACTTTTATTCGTCGTTGTGGTGTTATCAACTTAAGAACATATCCAGAATTAATGGTTTCATGTCCCAAACTGATCAGGAGAAGCTGATTCATGCTTTTATCTCCAGTAGACTAGACTACTGTAACGGTCTTCTGACTGGTCTCCCCCAAAAAAGCATCAAACAGCTGCAGCTCATTCAGAACGCTGCAGCTCGAGTTTTAACCAGAACAAAGAGATCAGATCACATCACCTCGGTTCTTAAGACCTTACATTGGCTCCCAGTCAGCTACAGAATATATTTTAAAGTTCTGCTACTGGTTTACAAATCACTGAAGGGTTTAGGTCCAGAATACATGAATGGCATGTTAGTAGAGTCTAAACTACATGAATGACGTGTCAGTAGAGCAGTGTTGGGGCTAGTTACTTTAAAAAGTAATATATTACAGATTACATATTACTCTCAAAAATAGTAATGCCTTACACTACTATATTACTCCCTGGAGAAAGTAACTAGTTATATTACTAGTTACTTTTTTTCTACTTACTCTAAAATTGCCTGAGATGCATAAGATGGAAAGAGAGCAGACAAAGGAGGAGTCTTCTTGAAGGTCTTTATTAACCCAACAACAGACTGGCCTACATGCTGTTTAACTTCCTCAATTAACATTGTCTAGTGCAAATACAAACAAGTGTACTTGTGCAATCAAATACAAAGAAATATTAACTTCCTTAATGTTTAATCAACAGTCTAGTGCAAACAATCAGTTTGATTGTAAATTTATAACAAGTACAAACAAGAAATATTAACTTCCTCAAAACATAAATAAAATCTTAAATAAAAAAGACTGGTCTTACCAGCACTGTGAAGAGGAGAGGTAAACTGTCAAAAATAAAACCAAAACACTGCAGAGGAGAGGTAGGTTGTTGAAATTACTATAAGCATACAACAGCTTCAAAACAAATCAATTAAACTACTACTACAACTACTGTAGTGCAAAATATGAACGTCTTAATGTGTCAGCTTATTAATTTTGGTCAAAATAATTGTTGTACCTCATAAGGAGGATTTGCTCAAATCGCTTGTCTCCTAACCTGTTCCTCCTCGGAGTTAAAACAAGGCTCCCCAGGCTGAATAGCCTCTCTACTGGAGCACTGGATGCTGGTGCCGTGTTGTATTTTAAAGACAGGGCCTTGATTCTGGGGAAGTTGTCTAGGACCCCCATCTCTGACCCAGACTTCAGGTAGTCCATCACCTCCCTTTCAGGAGTCGGACTAAGAGATCCTGAATCCTGCTCTCCCTCAAACACAAAGAAGTCATCCTCGCTGCTGCTGGAGGCTGGACTTAGCTGTAGAGGCCTGACCTCCTGCTCCTCATTGTGGGGGGCAGCCACGGGGGCTACACAACACTCTGTTATCAGCAGAGTCCTTAGGTCCTCTCTCCTGGTCCCTTCCCTCAGCCACCGCATCTTAAACTTGGGCAGAGTGACAGCAGCCAGGAGAGCCTCCCTGCTGTCCAAAACAGAGGTGAAGCGGCTTTTGACGGCCTGTGAGAAAGAGATTTCAAAATTAGATATTTCTCTTAAAAAGGACAAAACGTGTTTTTCTGTGTAAGGAGTTGACAGGTGAATGATGCAACAGGCATATTGACTATACCAGGTCTTCAAAAACACAGTACCAGTATACAAATCTTACATTCTCTAAGAGCAGTGTGGAATTTAGAAAACTGTGATACTGGAAGGATGTGCAATTGTGTATCTGACAGGTTTCTCTCATATCACACAAAGTTCTAGTCAGTAAGTCTCACACACACAAACACACACACAGTACACACGGCTTACCTGCACTATGACATCAGGCAGATCTACCGTCAGCTGGGAGAGGCCAGCACGCAATGCCAGGGTCTTTGACATCAGAGACTCCAGTGTTGGTAGTAGATTGCCATAATAACAATCATTTTCACCTGGAATTAATGAATATGAATCAATTAATGATTTGCTTGTTTGATTCAAATGTTTAACAGTCAAAAAAAGTAAAAGGCAAGAAGCCATTGGTTAACAGGAACCTACGTATACTTAATCTCACCTTGTAATCGGTCCAAAGCTTTCGTAAGAGGTTTTGTGATTGTGCAGTATTCCATCAGGAATTTATACTCCCGCTCAGAAAAGGGTCTCAAACCTAGCTGACTGCAGAGAGTGGTTAACTGGGGCATGGGGATCTCAGTGATGCGGGCTATTGCATTGTGGAAAGAGTTCCATCTTGTTGCTGTAGGCACGATGAGCTTTTTTCCACATATGCTTTCAACTAGCTCTGCAGCTACCGTAGACCGGCTGGCCTTAGTCCAGAGGGCAGAGCACTTGGCAGTGGCACTTCTGTAGATTGTTTTGGTTGTCTGTTTGGTTTGGTTGGAGTGTGTGTTGGTCGCTGTCAACCATTTTTCAATGTCAACAGTTGAAATAAGATTCAGTGTGTGCGAGGCACATCTTATGTGAGGGGGGAGAGTAAATTGTTTGGCCTGAAACCCTCAGAAGGCCGAGCCAATCAGCGTCGCCGCTGTGATTGACACAGCACGTTGGCCAATCAGGGACCGACTGGTGCAAAGCCCCGTCACTACACCAAGGCCCAATCCCATTTCTCTTTTTTACCCCTACCCTTTGCCCCTTGAAACGGAGCTACAAGGGGTAGGGGTAGAAAGTCAACCCCTCCGAATTGGGACACCCCTTCAACAATCACATACGTCATCACGTAGTCTCACTGGCTTTTACGTAAGCTGATGCGGCGAGCTTTTGCCAGAAATCAAATAGCGTGTTACATATAACTTAATAAAATAAGATAAAACTTAATGCAGACTGATCGGTTCATTGTAAAACATTTATTTACTGATGTAAATGTGGTGATTTCTGTACACAGAGCCCAGAGGCAGCGCTGCCTGCTCCTCTGACTGGTACATGAAGCTTCACTTTTCATCCAAATAAACTAATGTTACTGACACAATTGTCAGATTTCATCAATGAGACCAACATTTAAATGCTGAAAATAATTTAACATGCTGGTGGTAAACCTCTAAAAACCCGCGGATAAGTTAATTAACGACCGCCTTCTCTCCCGGCGGGACCGGGACGAGGACGTAATTTGGCCGGTGGAGCAGCGCTGCAGACCGGCTGCTGTCTCTGTGAGGAGCCGCTCCTCCTGGAGCTTCACTTCTCCGAAAAATCGTCGGAGCAAACTTCTAACCCGCCGTCATTTGGATAAACTAACCGCACATTTGGGACCTAAATAGTTACTTTCTCGCAAGAAAAAATATTAAAACTTAAGAAAGTGACGTAATAACAATAATAATAATTTTACAGCCACCGCTGCCGGCTGCCGCAAGATGCATTCTGGGAAATTTTCATACCCCTCCGTTTGGAGTGTGCCTCTGAAAAATCTCCGTTTGGAGGGCTATGTAGCCCTACCACTTCCCCCTACCCCTCTGTCCTAACGGGGATTGGGACACCCCTACCCCTACACGTGAACGCGCAAAACGGAGGGGTAGGGGTAAGTGGTAGGGCCAAGGGGTGAAATGGGATTGGGCCCAACTTGCTGATTGGCTGAATGGGGTTGTCTGTCAACGCTACTACCAAAGATATTAAACCGTCTTTGTTACTACTCCCACCCACTCCAAACGCTTACAGGGGGGACGAGGCCAGACCAAAGACGGTTTATCCATTTATTGAATATCTTTGGCCAGACTCTCCCGAGAAATGAAATGAAATACATTTCCGCGAGAGGCTGGTTTACGAGGCTAGAGATGCATTAGAAGTCAAATATATCATTTTGTTGGTCTCCATTTTGTGCAGTTTGATATTTTTTTATTCACTTCCGTACATGCAGTTGTCATGGTAACTCAGTTTCATTCATGCTCTCTGATGCACTTTGCTCAATAAAGAGCATAATAAAAATAATCTTGGTTTTAATTCTATAAAAGTGGGTCGCAACTTAATGACCATGGGAAAATGTGGAGCCCAGAGTGAGACTAGTTGAGAACCAACTGCGCTATATAAATAAAGATGCCTTGCCTTAATCTTCCGCCGGGTGGCGCTCCAAGCTGCTCCGTCTCTCTCTTCTCGCCGCAGAAGGAGAATCCCGGAAGAGAGCAGCGGCTTCCTGACGGCTCAGCAGCGGCTAACGAGCTAGCAGAGATAACTGTGCCCAACTGTGTCCAACCAAGAGGTTTAACCAGAGTCACAGCTTAGATTAGACACCCGCCGGACTGAAGGTAACACAAGCTGGATTAACAACACAACACAACACACTCTGCCTGTCTGTGTGTACTGTTTGATGCTGTTTTTTTGTCTCGAGTCTTGATAAAAGTGGCCTCCTGCTGTTAGCTGCTAGCTGTTAGCTGCTAGCTGCTAGCCGGTTAACTGGGGATCGGGGATGGGGCTGGGGGGGTGGAAGTCGGCTGATGGCGGCTGGTTATCGGTGCTAGTAGGAAGCTGCTGCTGCCTCCACCCAGTGCGACGACTGTCACGGTGTTTATAACGCTGGAGCTCGGTGTTTCAGCCGAGGTAGTTAGCCTAGCATAGCCTAGCTTAGCCTAGCCGCTTCCTTTTGTTTGTGTTGTGTCCAGTTGGACGGTTTCAGGTTCACGGGAGGTGGAAGTGAGACAACAACAGGGTGTGTGGACTCTGCTGCTGCTCCACCTCACACTGTTTAGTTGGATTAGTTCACACACGTCTTTGGCAAAATTCTCCTATCACCATAATCCCTATAGTCATCATCATCATCATCATCATCATAGCTGTAGGTTCATTTCCTTTAATTATCAGTTCATGTTGTTTTGTGATCCGCGGGGCAGGAGGTGAACGGTACAGGCGAATATAAAATATATACCAAGATACCAGACGAGAAGCTGCTCTAATGATATGAAATGTTACAGCTTCACTTCCTGTCTCCTAAAGTGGGCGTGGTCACAGCCCCCCCTCCCCTAAAGTGGGCGTGGTCACCCCCCCCCCCCCCAAACCACCTCCCCGTTGTGAATGTGTGTGGATTTATAAAAGTTGAAGGTAGACAAAAGTGAGATATTTATATTTTCTTATAATAATATTGAAGCTGTGCAGAAAAGAAAAATGAATTTGAGCCCACTGTGGGTTCATTAGTGTAATAACTCATCTATCAGACGATGTAGGCCAAACTTTGTTTTCGAGTAACACCGCGATGAAAGTGTGGTATTTATTTTTCACAGGCCTGGAACAGAGTTAATTTTTTCCTGATGTGTCTGTCTGAAAATTGACATTTTCGTGTCAAAACGTTCAGAAGAGATACGGCTTGTGAAAAATGTGTCCAATATTTACTGAAGTTACTATGGAGTGAAAGAATCGACCATTATCTGTCTTCACGTTAACCTCTCTCATTGGAGTCAATAGACTCAAGATTGCCGCTAGTCTCGTGTCGTAGTCGTACCATTACATGATTATACGTGTGATGAACCTACTCCTATGACAATCAGGGCCGTTGTATAGGGGAGAAAGGTGATGATAACTCTAGGGGCCCAGCGCCCAGTGGGGCCCATAAAAAACCCCAGTAGTCTAATCTTTGTATGACTGATTTATTCTGCGTAAGACCCTGACTAATACTCATAGTACACTGTAAAAACTCAACATCTTTCCAAGAATATTTGTCTTATTTCTTGTCCAAATGTCTCATTTCTAGTCAAAACTAATCTCTTTCCACTTAAAATAAGACTCATCACCTAAAAATGAACTTGTTTTTAGATCATTTTCACTTGTTTCAAACTAATTTTCACTTGAAATAAGTAGAAAAATCTGCCAGTGAAAGTAAGTTTTTTGTGCTTGTAATAAGGAAGAAAAACTTGCTCCACTATCAGATTTTTTCTACTTATTCCAAGTGAAAATCTGCTTGAAAGGAGTAAAAAGTGTCTAAAAACAAGCTACTTTTAATATGATGAGTCTTATTTTAAGTAGATAATGAGATTTGTTTTGACTAAAAATGACATTTTGACTAGAAATAAGACAAATATTCTTGGTAAGATACTTGAGTTTTTGCAGTGTAATGCTGCATTAGCATCAAAACAAAGAAAGTTAAATAAAAAATGATAATACATACGTAGTCTAAGAAAAAAAAAATGGAAAAGTTAGGGGGAGGGGCCCACTTTAGTATTCTTTAAGGGGGCCCAGAATTCCTAGCAACGGCCCTGATGACAATGGGGATTATGGCAATAGGAGAAGTTGCCAAAAATGTGGAACTATCCCTTTAACGAAGCTTTTATACCCACCCCCTCCCCTCTCCTCCCCCTCTCTCCTCAACCGCAGCATCAAGATGACAGCCGCACCTTACAACTACTCCTACATCTTCAAGTACATCATCATCGGTGAGTGTCTGACACATCAAGCAGGAAATACTGTGTTAATACTTCACTGTAATAATACTGTTACAAGCAAATACATGGGAAAAAGGACCAGTGCAAAAACATAAACGTTAGCTGTCGTACACCATGTTTCACAGTTATTTCCACTGCATTAAATATCACCAGTGTGTGACTGTAAACAGACGGCGACAACAAGAACAAGCCAGTTTGTTTTGACTTAAAGCCAAAGCTCCAAGAAGTCTGTGGACAGAACAAACCGAGGGAGGGAGTAAACTACAACTCCCATGGTGCATTTGAGCCACAAGCACACAGCTTTACATCCTGTTGTGAGCTGCACAAACACTGATAACTGTTAGGCCTGTAACGATACACCAAAGTCACGATTCGATTCGTATCTCGATTTCTGACCCACGGTTCGATAACACGGTTCGATTCAATTCAAATTTTATTAAGGTTAAAAAAAGAAGAGATTTTGATACCAAAAACCTTCATTATTTATTATAACAACAATATATAACATTAACAATTATAACTAGGGCTGCCCCCAAATAGTCGACCAAGCACTGGTCCACCAAAAAAACATTCAATTCAATTCAATTTCATTTATAAAGCGCCTTTCATGCACAATAGTTAAGAAATTATATAATACAATGCAATTTAGCCGACCAAAATCTCATTGGCCGATTTATCGCAGCAAAAACAAACATTTAGAGCCGTGTTTTGTCAAAATTAGGTCAAAATCAATATGACTGAACTGTATATGAAAGGCTATAGGGCTTTTAATTTGAAGGGCAAAAAAATCGTGACACTCGCTGTCAGTTTTTTGTTGTTGTGTGTGAGTGTTTTTTTTTTTTTACACGGCTGTTTTCAACACACAAGACACCTCCGAATCCACACTTGCAAAACTCTTGACTTCCCCTTCATAGTAACAGCAGCTGAGGCTCATGGGTAATGTAGTGTTTAGAGCCATGATGTCCGTGCACAGCACTGTTTTCTGTTTCCTTGTCTTTGATTGGTTGTCTTTCTCCAGGTGACATGGGCGTAGGGAAGTCTTGTCTGTTGCACCAGTTCACAGAGAAAAAATGTGAGTCCATCCTCCTTCTCTGCTCCTCTCACAGTTTCTGCAGATCTTTAACGGGCTTCGTTCAAAAAGCTCCATTGAACAGTTTTCCTCAGTTAATTTTGCTTTCTGCGTGCTTGCAGTCATGGCCGACTGTCCCCACACCATCGGGGTGGAGTTTGGGACGAGGATCATGGAGGTCCATGGTCAGAAGGTGAAACTGCAGATATGGGACACGGCCGGTCAGGAGCGGTTCAGGGCCGTCACCAGGTCCTACTACAGAGGGGCCGCCGGCGCCCTCATGGTCTACGACATCACCAGGTAATGATTGGACGCTAATAATTGTTTATTGTCAGAGAAATAAGCACAGTATTACGATTATCACGATTATTTTGTTTTGTTTTGTTTTGTTTTGTTTATTTAGATCCCCATTAGCTTTTGCCACGCAGCAGCTGTTCTTCCTGGGGTCTTTTCATCTTAATAAATGACCAATACAAACCATTAACACACAACACATTAATACATAAAACAAAAAATACATACAGCAAACACATACTCAATACATACACATACAAAACAAAACATCCAAGACAAACACTTAACATATGTTACCTGCTCCTACATTGAATCACTACACAACAAGGATACCAGGACCCAATTTACAAATAGGCTACTGGTCAAAATTGCGATCAAAATAATAATCTCTTAGTTTCATTTTAAAACTAACCATGTTTCTTTGTTGTATAACATCATTCGGAAGGGCATTCCACTCCTTCATAGCTCGATATAATACTATAGTCAAAATATAATGACATTACTAATCTCTTAAAGCAGAAGTAAGCGATCCGGTGGTTTTGGCTAACTTCCTGTCACGCGCATCCCTTGGCTGCACACACAGAGAGGACTGCCCCTTTATGCCGGTCTCTCTCCTCATTGGATAAAGGTTGTAGGATACAAGGAAAGTTTTCTCCTGGGCTCAGAGCAGAGCAGAGTGACTGACAGACCCGTGTTTCAGACCAAACACTCTATAGAAGTGATTGCTGTCGGAAGATACAACTATTTAAGACTTATATTAACACAAACATTCCGCATACTTCTGCTTTAATATAGGACCAGTTATTAATCCCCTGAGGGAAGTATTTGAAATATTTAAGTCATTAATTGTCATCTCTACCAAATGTTTAAGTTTATTTAATTTTTTTTTTTACAATACAAATGACACGCTAACATTTAAATTCCTACCAATTCAGTGTTAAGTTAGATGAATGGACCAGTGCATTTACCTTTACATTGGCGCCACATCTGCTGATATGGTTCCAACATAATTTTTTTTCGGAATGTGACGGCATTTAGGAATCTTTACGATCAATTAATTGTGGCGTTTAATACCGCGATTAATTGTGAAAACAAGTAATTGTGACATCACTATTGGTGTGTGTACCCACCAGAGATGGGGACTCGAGTCACTGTGACTTGGACTCGAGTCGACTCGAGTCGCTATTTTGATGTGACTTGACTTGACTTGACAAAAACGCCCAGTAACTATAGACATACAGTAACCTGTTACCAGCATTACCATAGCGAGGAATTATCTAAAACTACTTGGTATGAGTGCAGACTGAGAATGGTTTTGTCATAATAGAATATAATAGATTTTCTATTCTATTCTATACCAATATTGTCTTTACTTTATTTAGATCAGATTCTGCGGGTGAAATTGCAATAATAAGGTGACTTGACTTGGACTTGACTTGACAAAACCTGTGACTTGACTTGACTTGACTTGACTTGCCCAAAGAAAAATGACTTGCGACTTACTTGAGACTTTAAGGTTAAGACTTGGGACTTACTTGAGACTTGCACATGTGTGACTTGGTCCCATCTCTGGTACCCACTGACCTTTGGTCGGGTAGGTAGCTGGTTTTGTTTTTGTTTGTAGACTGGTTGATTAGGCTGTTGTGTGGTTGACAGGTCATTCGACTTTGTAGCGTTCCAGGCAACCTGTAACTCGTGTTTTTCCAACTTGTTACCCATCAAAGTGCACTCTAACGGCCGTCAAACTCGTAACTTCCGACCCGTGAACTCGTACCAGATCGACCTGGTACGACTTCACAGGTCGGAAAAACACGAGTTACGGGTTGCCTGGAACGCACCATTATTTCCTGTGTGCCAGCGCGGGAATGTCGCCAAAGACACCAAATACAAAAAGAACAAATACTGAAAAATACCGCGAGGTGTTAGAGGAGCCGAACGACTTAATCAGCGTTGTATCATCTCCTCTTGTAGTGGCTTGGGTGAAACGGATACAGACACGTAGAAGTTACGTATTATAGCTTTAAGAGACAAAGATATATAGTTTAACCAACCTGTTACCCAGAAATGGGAGTTGCCTTAGTACCAAAACTGGACCTTGCAATGGAGGGATCAGGTTTAAGGTAGACCAAGTGCAATGGTTGAAATCCAAAAATAGGACAGTTCTAAGATCATCACCAGATTACTCCAATCTCCAAGATAACATTATCTGCTAAGCCCAGTTCCTTCCTTAGTCTGGAGCGCCATCAGCCCAACACAAAACAATGTCCCAGTAGACATATAAAGACACAGGACTCAAACCCGTCCACAGAACAAATCTGATTCAGACCTTCATCAAATTTCAGATCAGAGTTTCATTGAGTCGTCACTAAGTGTTGGGCACCGAGAACCGGGTGGAACCGATTCTAACGTTTCAATTCCATCGGAAATGGACACATCCAGAGTTGTTGTTACGTGGTTGGTTGATGTGGTTGACTGGTTAGTCTTGAAGATTATGTGAATTTTGGCTGCCAGCGCAGGATGTTATTCAAAGTTGTTGTTTTTTTAAACAAATCGGGTTGTGAAGCTTCCACAAGAAAAAACAAATTCAACAGTATTCAGAGAGTCTTACCCAACCAGATTGTGAACCTACGGTCTTGTAGTTGGGGTCCTGTGCGTTGTAACCACTGACCCACCTAACTGGCCGCGCATAGCTGCTGTTTATGTGGCCTTTGCAGTGTTGATCGCTGTCTTCCAGCTGGGACAAAATGTGGTTCAAATGTTCATGTTCCCCTGAGGATGAGTTGTTATCATGAAGTCGATGTCCTGCCTTTACTTTCCATCGGGTCTAAGTTTTTTAAATTATTGGTGCTAAATAATAATAATCACTGTTTTGTGTGTGTTTGTGTGTAGGAGAAGTACTTATAATCATCTAAGCAGCTGGTTGACGGATGCCAGGAACCTGACCAACCCAAACACAGTGAGTACACAAACCAAAGCAGTGAGCAGTCGGTTGGTAGATGAGTTTGTCATTTTGGCAGCCCAGCTAACGCGCTTCAAAGTTCGTCCTATAAACCTGCATTTTTTCACACTGACAGGCTCAGATAGTTACAATGAGTGTCTGACAACATACTAGAAAGGAGAAATGAACGTATGTCTCTACCTTTAGCCCGTCTCTTCTTCTTCTGACTGGCAGTAGTCATCCCGGTCAAAGTGGTCACAGCAGACCCTGTGGTCGGCACGGCGACGGCGCAGTGCATCGACAGGAGCGTCAGCATCCATTTGTAGCACAGCTAACTGTTAGCCCTAACTTGTGGAAGCTCTGTGAAAGCTGCACGAAGAGTGGCCCAACATTTTGTTGTTACAATTTGGAAATTCTCCGGTCTTCTCTCTTCACCTCAGTCAGGTAACAGTATTCCCCACCGGTGTTTTGCCGCGAGTTATCGCGAGATTTCAGAATGAGATTTCTAACGTGGTGAGATTTGGACACAGATCACAGCAAACAGCGACCTCCAGCTAAAGGTAGAGACTATTACGTTCATTTCTCTTTTCTAGTATGTTGTCAGACACTCATTGTAACTATCTGAGCCTGTCAGTGTGAAAAAAAATGCAGGTTTATAGGGCAAACTTTGACGGGAGCCACTTGCCCGGTTGAAGAGCGTTAGCTGGGCTGCAGGCTGCCTGCCCGGCTCAATACTGGAACCACCTCAATAATTGTATTATCCATCACTCACGTGTACAGAAAAACATATGAAAACAGGGCCCAGGTTGAAAAAAAACGAAGTTTCCCTTTAATTTGTCTTCATCTTGATTTTATTTGTTTCTTGTCAACAATGCGATCCCTGACATCTTTCAGGTGATCATTCTGATTGGTAACAAGGCCGACCTGGAGGCTCAGAGAGACGTGACATACGAGGAGGCCAAACAGTTTGCTGAAGAGAACGGTGAGAAGCAGAGACATGTTGAAATATATTCAGTTCATCAGTGTGACCGAGACTCGACTGCCTGACTCTGATCTGTGCTTCCTGTTATTAATCAGGTTTGCTGTTTCTGGAGGCCAGTGCTAAGACGTAAGTGCACTCAACATCTAGAATGGTTTCCTGGTAAAAGTGCAATCGTACGAACAGTTTGATTTAATTTGTCCCTTTTTGCTTTCATGTGAGCTGTGTGTTTCCATCGCGGTCTTTGTCTTCCTCAGTGGGGAGAATGTGGAGGAGGCCTTCCTTGAGGCGGCAAAGAGGATCTACCAGAACATCCAAGATGGCAGTTTGGACCTGAACGCCGCCGAGTCGGGAGTCCAGCACAAGCCGTCAGCGCCACAGGGAGGCCGCCTCAACGCCGACAGCCAGCCGGCTAAAGAGGGCTGCAGCTGCTAACCACAGACAGAATCTACAAACCCATCGAACGGACGAACGCACGGACGGACAGAGTCAGATACGTACACAGAGATCCCTTTCCTCCAGGCACCAACGTCCACCTTCTGTCCAGGGTGCGTCCAACAGGATCTAGTTTTTACATTTTACATATTACATTCAATATAGCAGTGGTACAAGTCCAACCATCAAATTCAGACTGCAGCTCAGTGCTCAGCGCGACCATCCTCCACCCGAATATACACCAACCAGATTTCATTCTGATTCCTCTGGACCAGTCTTAAATCAGGATCAGTGTTGAACAACTACCAAAATTCAGACCATTCTAGTCCTCGACTGCATTCAAATTGAATCCTTCAACATAAATCCTGACCACCTTAGATTAACACTGGGGTCACAATCAAGACTGCTTTCAGCTGTCACTCAGACAGTCTACGCCTTTCTAAAACCAAATCTTTCAAGTCTGGAGAGATGGTGGCCCAACTCAAGTGAGGATGATCCAAATTTGGCACTACCCTGGTCCAAATTTGGAAACACTGGTAACCCAAGAGACAAAGATATATAGTTTAACCAACTTGTAACCCAGAAGTGGACTAAAGGGTTTTGCCTTAGCTCCAAATCTGGACCTTGCAATGGAGGGATCAGGTTTAAGGTAGAGTAGGCCAAGTGCAAAGGTTGAAATCTCAGAATACGACGGTTTTAAGACCATCACCAGGTGACTTGAATCTCCAAGGTAACTGTATCTGCTAGGCCCAGATCCTTCCTAGTCTGGAGTGCCGCCGTCGGCCCAAGTCAATCTTAGGAAGTCCAGACCACTCAAAAGTGGACTGTTGTTGTCCCAAGACAAAACACTGTCCCAGGAGACACATAAAGACACAGGACTCAAACCCGTCCACAGCATAAATATGATTCACACCTGCATCAAATTAGAGATCACCAGAGTTTCATTGGTTCAAGCCCAAGGCTCCAGCTGGACTTGTTCCACCCGACATGTAGGTTCACCTTTGAATCAAGGTACAACCGTATTTGAGAGGTAAATACAAGATACTATGCCAGGATTCGGACAATCCTACAGTAAGAACTTTTTCACTATAATTCGAACCCAAGTTCTGATCATCGACATTCCTAGGAACTGATCCAAAGCCTGGATCCAAATCTTCAAATCTGGACCTTGAGGTTACACCTGCTTATATCTGATCTACTGTAACTCAGATCAGCCAAACACCCAAGTTTTTACATTTGCTCTTTGATGGAAACTTCTGGATATATATATATATATATTCGTATCTATGGCATATTCATGTGTGATGCTCCAACTTCTCAGTTCAGTTCAATTGGAATTGTTTTTTTTTAAATGAATGCTTCAAAACAGTAAAATCTATGAAGGAGGGTTTCCAAACACGCTGCATTGGTCGGTTTCATTAGTTCATCAGTTCTACACGGACTCGGGTTGTTGTCGGTTTTGTCTCAGCAGGGTTCCAGCTGTGCATTAACACACATCACAGGTCCAAATTAAATGTACACAAAGGGATAAAATCCAGAACAAGACACCGGACCCAGCTGTATGTGGGTCCTGGTCAAGGTCTCCAGGAGTAGGAACCTAGTGGATCCCTGAAGACCTTGACAAACAGACATGCACCCTTAAACCATCCAGTGAGGCTGCAGTTTTATATCGCCTGGTTTAAAAATCTCAACATTTGGATGAAATCTTATTTAAAATGACTTTGAACATTGATTGCTCATTGGAGAAACGCAGCAACTGCTGGATGAAGAAATCAAATGTCTTACCTGAACCTGATTGTCAGCACCTGTTCCTTAGGCAATCTTGGGTTCAGGATAGATTTTTATTAAATTTTTTCCATTGTTTCTGTTTTTTTGTTTTGTTTTGTTTTGTTTTTTAAATCAAGTATAAATGCAATATATTTTTGATGTCACAGCTCCATCTAGTGGTAATTTCTCTCGCCCTCATTCTTCAGTGCTTCTTGAGGGAAGAAAAATGACACCAAGTGTAAGTGATGCTGATTCTTTTAATTTATTACTTCTTATTTTTGTTTAGGTTTCTGTTTGATATTCACTTTATTTTAACGCATTACTCTGGTTTCTGGCTCATCACTGAAAAATTGTTGCAACCAAATATTGAAACTCTTGATCTGTACTTGATACCTCAAAGAACATTATGAATATTTGGACATAAATTCTATGTACATTTCAATTGTGTGAGCCGCGTCTGCTTTAAAGTTTGATGTTGCCAACCGGCATTCGTGAATAAAGGTAAAATTAACAGACAGTTTAATTTACGGACCTGGCACGACATGAGCTAAGACGTTCAGTCAGTAAATGACATCAATTAGAGGGATTCCTACGCTCGTGAGTTTCCAACTGAAGCACCACCAGTTCAGCTTCGCTAAACCTTCTTTGAAATATTTAAAAGTTGCATCAGTTGATTCACTCTCAGATTAAAATTGTGTCAGTTTGCAAAATAAATGTTCCATTGTAGCTTTGTCGTGATGAATCAACACCTTCTGTCAGACTTACACTAAATGCATTTAGTAATATACGACGATTCTGCTTTAATACATAAATACATGTCAGTTATACACTGAGTAAACAAATCACACATTAAAGATTAATTCAGCTGATTGATTAAAAATGTATTGTTTGTATTTTACTCCTACATTAATCTCGATCTGTACCAGAATTAGCTCCACCATTTACTTTTTCTCCATTATCCACAAGTTTCTGAACGTCATCTATGGTCAAAACTGGAAGCCGGTTTTGCCGGTTTGGTGGAATTGTACGTTTACGTTTCCATGGTTTTCAGTCGTTGTCATAGTTGCGGTAAACGCATGGATCTATTAACGCATTTACCGCGACTACCGAAACCATGGAAACATAAACATAAAATTCCACCGGAAGAGCAAAACCGGCAAAACAGGCTTACGTTTTTGACGTTCGGAAAAAGGTGGATAGGAAAATGGGAATTGCAGATGGATGAATAACCAGAGGAAGCTAAATGTATTTCAACCGGGAAAAGGAAAAATTCAGAATTATTATTATTATTATTATTATTATTATTATTAGCTTTTTCTTGATCTCCAATCCATTTTTATTCCTAAATAAGAAAATTCTGAAAATTCTGACGTGCAACGATTATTTAGAACTTGAGTTAATTTCTGTTAGTTAATTTCACAATTTGAAAGAAACTAATAATCAGAAAAGATTTAAATCAGTTTGTGTTTACTATCGACTCAGCAGTGATATTTGTCACCTCCTACAGTTTTTAATGTTAAATGTAAAAAGCAGCGGCTGTGTGATGTTTTTCCCGCCATGTTTGTTTCCATCTCCGTGTTCATGGCGCCGTGGTTCTGGTCTGGGCCGGTGATCATGTGTACATATCCAGTGTTTCCAGTTTCAGACCAGTGAGTCCTGCTGTGGGCGGGGCCAGGGGAGTCCTGGACCACTTCAACACACACTCTGGTTTCTAACTGTGTCCACGTCTGTCTGATGGGGAGGGATCAGTGTGACGTTACTCTTTGCTGTCCTCTGATTGGTCGACAGCTGCCTTCTTTGACTGTGATGTTTGATTCATGGACGAAACCCCTCCCTCACTGCAAAACATCTGACTTACAGGTTTTCAGGCATCTTGTTGCTTGTTCATCATTTAATAACCTGCACGCTGCGTCTGCACAGAAGCCATGTTTTTCTTTTTTAACAAAGGAAGGATTTGTTTGTTTCTTGTTTTTTTCTTTCTTTACTTTTAATGCAAAGATTTTATCGAGTGTCCAGGGACCAAAGGGTCAGAAAACTCAACAGGAAGTCACTGGATTTATTAAGAAAACTACATTTTGTTGTGACCAACGCCTTAAGCTTCCCTCGCCAAAGGAAAACACAAACATTTCATGTACAAACAGGAAACAAATACTCACCTAGATGAATATAGAGACAGATTTCTGCCTGTTTACAGTAGTGTCAGCAGGTGGCGCTGTGGTCACAGTTCAGTCTCTGCCCATCTGATTTAAAGACTTTGTCTCTGTGACTTTGTTCCAGCGTCCACAGATTCCTGATAGTGAACGGAAGTTTATCTCCAAATAATCAAATAGCCACGTTTGTTTTTACAGAGATAAATGTGAGAATGTTTCAGGTAAATGTTGGCACAGATCAGTCAAAAGGGGGCACTGTAATCAGGCTGAACAACAATTTGATTCTCTTCTTTCTGTTCTGCTGATTTTCTGTCTGCTTCAGTAACAAACATGCTTCTCATGGATCTTTGACTGTTTATATTGGTAATCTGTAATGAGTTTCTCAGCTGTACCTGTTCATTGTACGACCATGGGATTCAGTTATTTGTAAATAAAGTATATATACTGTATATACACCGAGGAGTCTGCTCAATGTGTCATGATATCAAAAAAAGTGAATCAAGAAGTGTTGGAGAAGAACTTTTTTTTTATTGATTTTGACATCTAGAAGATCAGTTCTTATCATTTATCTCCATATTCTTTGTGTTATTCAAGCCAAAAGTACGGTGGCCGGGAGGTGCAAACCAACATTACAAAATCCGAAACAGTTTACAAAGTTTCAGACAACTTTATATTTTAGAAAATTTTTTTACGTATCATAAAATGAAATACATTAAAATAACACATTTACAAGTCCCGAAACAAATTTACATTTCAGAAAACAAATTAACAAGAAACAAAACACTTTTACAAACACCTAGACAAATTAGAGAACAAAGGGAATGGCGTGCTTGACTCTAGTGTAAAGGTAAAACTGGGTGCCAGCTCAAAAATCGAAACACTGAAAAAACTGAAATGGCAGCACTCACAAAATAAACTTGAAACATTTATTTAACGCACAGCAGTGCCTGACAGACGCGTTTCAGCCCTTGGCTTTTTTCAGCGTGAGCTCTGCCGTTTCAGTTTTTTCACCAAGACAAATTAACAAGTGGCGAAACAATTTTACAGGTCACCATGAACTCCATCAACGTCGACAACAACTCATATTTGGCTGCTCCAGTTATCACTTCCGTTTCAACCCCCACACATGCAAAAGGTGTTGAAAACAGTTTACAAACTGTAATATGGAAAAACATGGAAATGTTTACTCAGATCAGAGCAGGAGAACAAGGTGAGTTCTGTCTTAATGATTCTGTTGTCTCTGTGTGGACTGTGGAGAAGATGAGGATCTGTTGGTTGTGTGAGGTGCAGTGTTGAGTTTAACTAGGTGTGTGTTTCTTACTTCCTGTTCTGTCTTCCTGGGGCTACTTCCTGTATTTATGCACTAACCATCAGTGTTACTGGTTTGACTCTCAGACTGACTGAAGTACAGAAGATGAGTGGTTGTGCAGAGGAGGAGGGGAACACAGGAGAGACTCCAGGATCTGAAGACAGTAATCCATCCAAAAATGATCCGTCCTCCAGTTATGAGCCTCCGTCTACAAGGTAAAAGACCTGCAACATTCAGCATTTTGTTTCTGTGCTGTCAGTCCAGAGAAGACAGGAAATGAGAACGAGATAAAGAATATCATGCATGCTGCAGTTTAATGTTTGGTACTTTGATCTGAAGTCCACAAAGGGGGCTTTCACTCCTACCTTGTATGGTCCGGACTTTTCGGACTTTCCAGATAGTTCGGATCAAATTGACAGGTGTGAAAGCTCCCACGGACCACGGTCCGGACTAAAGACCGAGTCTTTGGTCCAGCCTCAGGAGGTGGTCTCGGCCCGGACTATCCTGGACCAAGGTCCGCTGCTTCATTTTTTTGGAAGGTTCGAACTATCAGACCAAATACAAGAAGTCACGTCAGATTCACCAGTCTCGCTTGCTTGTGCCGAAAAAAGTAAATAAACCAATAAACAGAAAAAAAAGATGAGCCGTGGCAACCGGTGGCAACACTTGGGGAGAGGAGGAGATCAAATATTATATCCAGATTTGGTCAGAGGGATGGGTGTGTCAGTGTACATTTGTAAACGTTTACACGGAATTAAACAGTATAAATCCCCAAACGATACATGCATTCTTTTTACATAGCCTATTTTTTTATACATTGACCCGAATATATTTTTTTTCCGTCGAAAAAAGTCTGAAAAAGACGGAGATTTATCAGCGGGTGACACCAAACAACGTCTGCCCCAGAAAGTCAGAGCTTTTATTTCTCTCACACTCACACACAAGTGACCTATGCAGTCACATCTGACAGGAGGATCGCGTGTGTGCGCATAGCATGTGTGTTCCCCTCCAGTACACAGTTACAGCTGATCACTGATCGCTGCCGTTCTCATTAATGAGACCGCGGCACGACCCTCTTTTTTTTCTCTCCTTCTCTCCACAGCTGCCCTGGGGCAGACTGACGGAAGCGTGGCTGCACAATGTGCGCCAAACGGCCCCTCCGACCACCACCATGATCATTCATACGCATTCACACGAGGCAAGGTGGGAAAGGTGTCAAGGACACTACGACAGAGACTGGGAGAGAGCGGGATTCGAACCGCCGACCCTCCGATCATTGGATGACCCGCTCCACTGCCGCCCCAATCTAGCGCTAACGTCAGACACACGCTCATCCACAAGCCAATCACTGACAGTTATTAGCAGGCACAGCCCTTGCGGGTAATGACATCTTGACGTAGGTAGATCCGTTGGTCCGCTGTCATAATACAGTGGGTACTAGTAGTTTCATTTGGACGATTTCACGCGAGATTCACGCGTGAGTCACGGGAGAGTCACGCAGATTTTTTGTGGAGGAGTAATTGTGTTTTCACCAGAAGCTGCAATGTGCCCAAACAACCGCCAGGTGGCATCTGTGAGCAGCAGGACGCCTCCATAAGACATAAAACAGTCGGGGAATGCAATATTATAATAATAATAATAATACAGTATCGTTTTTCAATGAGAAAAATGTGACGACGGCAGCTACAGTATACGTCTCACTCTCTTTTTTCGGTCCTCAGTCTCGTCAGCTCCAAACACAGCCGTCTGTGTTTTTAAAATGAGCCAACTACTGTACAGTAGTGCCACACATTTCTCACTCCCCACCTTGTTTGATTCAGAGTGTAGCTGGATGATGTCTCGTGAATGAACAGGCAAGAGCCTGTGTCACTTTCGGGCTGGGCGATAAAACATAGGATATCCTGAAATAACTTCCTCGATAGAAATAGGCTACAAGACGCGGCCGATACAAAGTTGATAGGTTTCATTCAACCATGTTTTGACAGTGTGTGTGTGTGTGCCGAGCGGACCCGTTTAGAGAGACACGCGTCTGTATGGGACAGACTTTTATTTAATTTAGAACAAACCTTATGCTCAGCAAAAATGGAAAATATATAGTCTATATAATAAAATGGTTCTGTTGTTTGGCCACTGTTTAAAAATAGGTCTGATCGATCCAGAGCAGCATTCATTTACAAGTTTAATCAGCACCAATTAAACTTCTTCTAAATAAACGTAAACATTCAATAACTGGGTCAGGTCGGACCACGGGCTTCTTTTTTTCTCTTCTTCCTCACAGGAGAAGTAAGGTGTGCGCTGCGCTGCGCTGAACTTGCTTCTCTCTGACGCGTCGGTGCTCTGTTTGTGATTTGTCTGCTGCCTTGATTCCGCCCTTTATACGTGCGCGTTCACAGATTCACAATAAGACAAGCCGGGGTTGAGTTACCGAGTTGATAACCAGCGACGTGGTACCGCTGTTCCGGAGTGACAGTGTTGTGAAAATCTCTATGAACTGGTGCTCTGGTTTTTAGGTGCTCTGCAATCTCATAGTTTCAAAGAAAATGGATTGATTGATTTTTACTTAACGAAATGAAACGAAAACAATATTATATTAATATATTGTTGTAACTTTAGAAAATATAATCCAGGGGAAAAAAAGGCTTACAAACATGGACCAAAACGGCTCAGATACGCACACATCTTATGAACGTGATGCAAAGTAATAACTTTATTTTATAATAGGAAGGGTGCTCTTGCGCTTCAGCCGGGTAAATCGGTGCTCTCAGACAGGACCAGCAGGTAGGAAGGTGTACTTGGGTCACTTCACGAGGACTGAACCCAAAGAAACGACTGGAGCACTCAATACAATGCAGATATTTAATAATAATACAGGTGCACAACACCTAACGTTTCGACGCAATGCGTCTTCATCAGAGGTAAGCAGAACATAGGGTGACACAGCAGCTTATATAGTCACTCCCTGGAGTTCATTCATTTCATTGGCTTATGCCGTAAGGCAATGATGTTCCTTCACTCACCAGATGGGCGATACTTGATCAAAGGGCAACTTAGGCCCACCCACCACGAATAGGCTACACAAACAATATACAAAATAGCCTATAATACAAACAATTAATTAGAGCGAAAAAAAGAGAGAAAGAAAAACATATACAGATGGGAGAAATAGTTAGTCATCATCACAATCAGTAATATAATACTAAAGGAAACATGATAAATTGAGTTCCTCATTAAGTCCGTGCGGTTCAACGGTGTTGAGTGTGTAAATCCAGTGGGCTTCTCTTCTGAGGAGTTTCTTGATGATATCCCCTCCTCTCTGTGAGGGAGAGATTTTTTCGATGGCGCAGAAACGAAGGGACACAAAGGACTACGCGGAAGGCAAAGTTTATGAATGGAAGAAGGAGGGACGCAGAAAACTACAAACAACCCGCCCACGCCGTCAGCTACGGATGAATCTGTCCACATCGGCCAGCGAATGGGATTCTTCGCAGACCAGTGACGTCGATAGCCAGCGCAGCACCAGACCTTTTTTGGGCAACGCCATACCTCGTCGCCAAGGGCAACGAGGAGGGGCACGAGGGGACGGAAGAGACGGAGGACCCATCCCCGCGCTGCGCCGCTCCCAGCGCAATCGGAACAGACAGTGATTAATATCTCCGGAGCCGACCTCACTACTGGTGTGACCACTGTCTTGAGTAAGGGCTTGTCTTTCTGTCCCACTAACAAGGTTGACCCATTCAAATTAAAAGTTGACACATTTAAGTTCTTTCGGTCTCTTCAACTTAAGCACTTTTTCTCTCATAGACAAGCAGCCCTAAATAATGGGGAGGTCACTCTGTGTAACTCCAGTCCTACGGAGCAAACACATCTGCCAGTGAGAGAAATTACCACGTTTAAGAAGAAATCTTCCTTTGTCCCCCATCCCAACCTCAATCCTTCCATTATCACATACAGTAACCTGGTTGAAAACGACTTGTCTTTAATCTGTAAAAAGGCATTGCATGATAATAAAAAGAAAAAGTTTAATTTATCCAAGGCCGAATTAAATTGCCTAAATGAACTTGAACATAAAAAAGATGTTGTCATTCGATCTGCAGATAAAGGGGGTTCGATTGTAGTGATGAGTGTTGAACAATACAACACGAGTATATTGTCTCAATTAAACGACATTAAGCTACACCCCCCTAACCAAGAACCCCGCAGAGAAATACAAAACTGAGATCGATATGATTCTGGAAGCAGGTCTCTCACGTGATTGGATAACTAAACAAGAAAAATAATTTTTGGTAGTAACACACCCCATCTGCCCTGTTTTTTATGGGCTTCCCAAAATTCATAAATCACTGACGAATCCCCCTTTGAGACCCATTGTATCAAGCATTGGCTGCCTCACAGAACCACTCTCTCAATATCTGGATTTTTTTCTGAAAAAACATGTTGTACAGCTCCCTTCCTATTTAGGAGATACCACAGACATTCTGACATTGCTGGACTCTTTCAAGACCGACCAAGATGTTACTCTGGTCACCTGTGATGTTCAAAGTCTGTATACATGCATCCCACATGAGGCGGGCATTGACGCACTCTTATTCTATCTCCAAAAACGCCCCTCTGAGACACTGCCCCCCAATGAGTTTCTGGTTACACTCACAGAATTAATTCTGTCCAGAAATTATTTCCAATATGGGGGGTCATATTATCTACAGAAAAAAGGCGTTAGTATGGTCGAGTGCTTTTGCGCCATCATATGCATGTCTAGTGATGGGCCATTGGGAACATAAATTAATTCATGAATTTGTCAACAACCCTTTCATATCTAAGATTATTTTATGGAAACGATACATTGATGATATCCTCTTAGTGTGGACGGGCACTTCAGAGGAACTCATGGACTTCCTCGAGTTCATTAACTCAACCACGGACTTTTTACGGTTTACGATGGAACATTCCAGACAAAAAATTAATTTCTTGGACCTAACCATTTACAAAAATGAACACGGCGGTCTGGATACCACCATCTACCGTAAACCATTAAGCAGGAACACCCTTTTGAGAGCAGACAGCCAGCATCCCAAACAACTCATCAGAAATATCCCCACTGGGCAGTTTTTGCGACTTAAACGCAATTGCAGCACTGATGATGAGTTTGTGCTCAAAGCAGGTGAGATGACGGAGCGCTTCCTGGAGCGAGGCTACGCGGAGGGGGACGTCTCGGCAGCCTACCTGAGGGCGGCGCGCACAGACAGGTCCAGCCTCCTCACCAAATCCAAGCGCTCCTCTACACCGCGTCTCTGCTTCTCCACGGAATTTTCTCCTATTGCAGGTGAAATTAAGAATGTTATTAAAAAACACTGGCATGTCCTGCAAAGTGACCCTGTCCTCAAACACACCTGCGCCGAACCCCCGCTGATCTCTTTTCGACGGGCGCGCTCCTTACGGGACAGACTGGTTCATACAGTTATGAGCCCCTCCCCGCCCAAGACCACCTGGTTGCCCCCTCCACCTACGGGTTTTTACAGATGTGGTCACTGCACTCATTGTTCTAATTCTTAAGACTCTAAGTACTTTTGTCACCCCCACACCGGGAAGAAATACAAAATCAATTCTTTTATTAACTGTAGCACCACCCACGTTGTATATTGCTTGAAATGTCCATGTGGGAAAGTTTATGTGGGACAGACGAAACGCCCTTTGAAAGCCAGAATAGCCGAACATAAGGCTGCTATCCGCAATAACAACATGGACTATGCGATAGCACGCCATTATGTATCGGCTAATCATGGCTCCTGTGCTTCCCTTCGTTTCTGCGCCATCGAAAAAATCTCTCCCTCACAGAGAGGAGGGGATATCATCAAGAAACTCCTCAGAAGAGAAGCCCACTGGATTTACACACTCAACACCGTTGAACCACACGGACTTAACGAGGAACTCAATTTATCATGTTTCCTTTAGTATTATATTACTGATTGTGATGATGACTAACTATTTCTCCCATCTGTATATGTTTTTCTTTCTCTCTTTTTTTCGCTTTAATTAATTGTTTGTATTATAGGCTATTTTGTATATTGTTTGTGTAGCCTATTCGTGGTGGGTGGGCCTAAGTTGCCCTTTGATCAAGTATCGCCCATCTGGTGAGTGAAGGAACATCATTGGCTTACGGCATAAGCCAATGAAATGAATGAACTCCAGGGAGTGACTATATAAGCTGCTGTGTCACCCTATGTTCTGCTTACCTCTGATGAAGACGCATTGCGTCGAAACGTTAGGTGTTGTGCACCTGTATTATTATTAAATATCTGCATTGTATCGAGTGCTCCAGTCGTTTCTTTGGGTTCAGTCCTCGTGAAGTGACCCAAGTACAACTTTATTTTATATATATATATATACATATATATATACCGTAGATGACCAAATAATCGCCCGCGTGCAAATACGCGCCTGTGCTCTAATAGCCGCCGGGGTCCGTCCTCATTTGGCATAATAAACGCCGGGCGACTACCGGTAATAACCTGGTAATAACACTGTATTTGCATTGTATTGTGTACAGTATCGTTCATACTGCTCTGATCAGCTCCGTGTGTCGCCGTTACACAGACAAACTGTCTTTGTATCTATTGTCAATAAAGATGTGGTGGGAAAGTAGACGCGGGAATAAAGTAAACAAAGAAGAAGAGAGAGGCCGCGGAAAACATACGAAAGGAGGGAAAGTGCACGCGAGCCAAAGATCAACACAAGAACATGGAGCAAAATGAGCAGGAATTAGAGGAGAGGGGGGGAAATGTTAGAAAGAAGAAAAATTGACACTTTGACATGAAATTCAAGTTGGCTGTTGTGAGATATGCAGAGCAGAATTCTGGAGAGGCGGTGGCTAGAGAGTTTGATGTGGACCCAAAACGTGTCCGTGAATGGAGACAAAAAAAAAGTGAGCTGGCTGTGCAAGCGGTGGTCGATGGCAAGCGGGCTCGCTTGTCAGGTGGAGGGAGAAAGAAAATTAGCGAGGAACTTGAGGCTAACCTGTGTCGGTGGATATAGTAGACTTCCGGTCTGAAACAACTCGTCCGACGATGCTAACGACCGGAGGAGCTGATATCTCGATTCGGTGAGTAATTTTATTTTTCTGAATATGTTTTAATCATATTTAATTTGTTGTATATTCCAGAATAGCACTGATTGCTCTTCTGCGTGTTCTCATGTGTGTTTTGACCGAAGAACATGAGACTTGTCAACGTGAATAACTGATTAACTACACGGCTAGCTGGCCGTTAGCTTCGTGTTAGCTCCATGTTAGCCATGCTAACCGTAGCTCTGGTCTCAGGCTTGCACTGGACCGGGATAAATACGGTTTAGCATCTAATGACCAGAGCGTCATGTTAGCAGAACAATCAACCGGTAGGATCGGTCTATGTATAATATACTGCAAACTCCCCATGTTTATCCATCAATTTGTTATCTTGCTGGTATCATACTGTACTGATGCACAATATATAGGTGGGGGGTTGTCATTTACTGCTGACAGTCATGCGCCTCTCCATTCATGTTTAAACTTAAGTTTTTGTGTTTTACTGTAATTCCAAGGAGCCACACTGAAAACTGAGTGACTGGTGCCAACAAAAGAAGGACATCATGTATGGAGCTGTGATGATGATGATGATGATGATGAAACCAGGAAACCAGGAAACCATCTCCTGTCCAGCCTCCTCTGATGAGAGATTAGACCAACTGTTTGTTTATTATTCTATATTCACATTTGACCTCCAACTTTTTAGGTTGAACATAAAATGGCAGTTAAGTTTTTATGCAGTTATTTTCATATTCCAATTAATACATAACTTGTATTTAGACCATGATTGTTATCGTTGAAAAAGGTGATAATAAAAAAAGTCACTGTGAATAAATTGTTGTATTTCTTATATAATAATCTTGATTTCTTATATAATCTCATGATCAATGTATAGAGTGCAAAAGCTTTGATATTCATCTCTGGATGATTTATTGTCATTTCAAGTAAGTTGAAACCCGGCTTTAATGTCATATTCCTAAGCAGACAAATCTTAATGTAATTATCTATACTTTGTGTGGCAAGGTGAAGAGGGCCCGGGCGGGGATTGAACCCACACCTTCCGGGTAAGAGTCATGCGCGCTTGCCAGTCACCCAAAGGGACATCCCCTTGGCCTAGTAGCCAGGGCACATGATCTATTGGAGGCATAGTGACAGGAACCTCAACTGTCACATTTGGTATCTGACATAATGACTTAGGATGCATCATAGATTCTTTTAAATGCATGCACATGTGTTACACTTTACTTAACATCAACAATGAAACATTATGGTGAGGTATGCTGCATTATAGATGCATCCATATAAACTTCACTTTACTTAAAGCATACATTGATAACTTAGGATGATTCATGGAATATTATAGCATCCTATGAGTCCTTATAGTAGAGGAACAAACCCCCAAAAAAGCCTTTAGTTTTTGACATACCCCTACCCGAGGTAGAACAAAACACAACCATGTTTTTTCATATCTTTAATATGTCTAGTTTATGAAATGGATGGTTGTATAAAAATATTTTACTGCAAAATTATTTTTTTTGGTTAATATTTAGATGCTTACCAAAACCGAAAATAGTGAAAATTTAGGCTCCTCGAAAAGGGGCAGTGTTTGCCTTATCACATGTATCTCTGGTAATAATAATCAGAATGTCACCAAATTTGGAATGGATGTTCACAGACAGTTATTGAATGCAGTAAAGCAAAGATTTGATCAATACCTTTGCCCATCTTTGAGATTTATACACTTAAGCACACATGAATTATAGGCGAAAATTTAATCGGAAATTAAAAATCCAGAAGGTATGTATATATTTGTCTGTCATTATTAAAGTCAGAATACCAATCATTAAAAAATGTAATTTATATGTACCAAAGACTGTTATATTATCATAAAAATAGGTTATTTGACTATAAACTTCACCCAATGTTGTCACCAGCCCGTAGCAGGTAACTAGTGCAGCCAGCTTCAAACAGACAAATAGGCTATAATGGGGCCCGATTTGTGTAAATGTGTGAAGAGAAGGACACAAACAATAGATTAAGCTAAAACAATCAAGTTAAAACATGACATTATGAATAAAATATACATTTCTTTATCATTCTAAATACATTATTTATTTATATTGTATGTTATTTTTGAATAACATGATATGATGACACTATGAGCCAACAGGCTGTATGACACTTTCACATAATTTACTTGGAAACTTTGACTGACTGCGTGGCAAAATCAAACAATAAACATAACTTGAATCATACATTAATAAATAAAATAAATAAATCATAAATAATATAAAGTGTAGAAGTACACTGGAGTTACACTGGGGTTCTGAAAAAGTCAAGAAACGCTTGCACCCTGCAAGGGCTCCAATTCAGTGCAATTTCAAGCCACCGCTCTTCAACAGCTGATGCCACTTCCACATTGATAATAAAGTATAGAAAGACATACACCTGGTGAGTGTAAGACATAAATACCATGTAAATTCCACATTAAAACTCAATTGTAAAAATATGTTAAACACATTTAAAGCAGTCTGAATACAAAAACATCAAGAAAACTCATCAAACCATATTAAACATGCTAAAAGAGGCACCTCTTACAATAACTGGGGATAAATGCACATAGATGAGCAGTCAGAGCACAGCAGTATCAACATGAACACACAGCAAATACAAAAATACACAGACAGGCAGAGAAGGACCAGTTCAGAGAACGGGTCTAATGCCACACTCTTCATTGAGGCCTCTGGGTGCCATAGTGTTGAGGGTGTATATCCAATACAGTTTGCGTTTCAGAAACAGATTATTGGTGGTGCCCCCCCCCCCCCCCCCCCCCCCCCCCCGTACATGCTCAATGCCCATGTACAGTACAGTAAGTAAGAGAAGCAACAGGATGGTTCGTTAAATTAAAGTGGCAGGCAACTGGACTTTACTAATATGATAATTTCTAATGGTGCTTCTGTGTTCTGAAAGTCTATTCTTCAGAGGTCTTGAGGTCTTGCCAATGTAAGCAAGGCCACAGGAGCACTCCAACAAATAAATAACATTACTGGTCTTACAGGAGATGACACCTTTAACTTTGAAAACCTTGCCAGTGTATGGGTGGTAAAAAGTCTTAGTTTTACGAGTGAAGTTGCACGGCTGGCAGTTGCCACATTTGTAGTTACCAGGTTCAACTGGACTCAGGACAGAGGTGGATGGAGTGGGAGAAGTGCCCTTACAAGCATGTTCCTGAGGTTAGGGGGTCGTTTGAACACAACACTACAGTAGGTGGCTGCCCAGCTGTATTTTTAGGGAGGGATGTCATGAGAAAGAGGTGAGTATGGGATGGCACAGGTGAGTCTTTTGTCTGCTGTTCTGCTCCTGGTGTTTTTCACACAGCGAGCTTGTGTGTACTCAGCAAAGCAGTTAGAGGCCTGTGAAACCCACTCCTATTTTTAGCCTCTTGTGAGTGTAGTATTTTGGGCATAGTTACGAGTCCACTAGTTGACAACAGTTGATTGTTAGGTGTGTGTATAGAGGGGTATAATGTATTATAAGCCTCATCGGTCAGTCTGTAGTTTATAACCAGTCAAGAGCACTCGTAAGGCCCTTGGATTTATAAATCATTATAAACTAGATTTATAACTGTTGATATAGTGCATCATAAAGCTTTGTGTGTTTATGAGTGTAGTCGTAGTGCATTATGACTGATTATGATGAGCATTATAATGCACTATGAATGCGCTCATAATGCACTATAGAGGTGGTCTTCATAGAAAGTGTTACCGAAAAATTGGAGAGAGATGGTATTAGAGGCATAGTACTGGAGTGGGTCAAAAGCTACCTACACAAGAGATCTCAATATGTTAAACTGGGTGATAACACATCAACTTGTTTGGACATCGTTTGTGGTGTTCCACAGGGGTCAGTCTTGGGTCCAAAATTGTTTATACCGTATATAAATGACATATACAAAGTATTTAATGCTTTAAATGGTAAAATGGTAAATGGTCTGTATTTATATAGTGCTTTACTATACCTGGACGATACCCAAAGCGCTTTACAGTACATCGCATTCACCCACTCACACACACATCCACACTCTGATGGCGGAAGCTGCTGTGCAAGGCGCGAACCACGACCCATCAGGAGCAAGGTGGGTAAGGTGTCATTGGACGCCCCCTAAAAAAACTAATATTATTCGCCGACGACACAAACATCTGTTCTGGAAATGATTTGAACCAACTAGCTGAGACAGTTAATAATGAAATGTCTAAACTACACGTGTGGTTTAACATAAACTATCACTAAACCTGGTGAAAACTAAATTAATACTTTTGGGGAAAAAAGGCTACAATAAGAGTATAGATATACAGGTGAATGGGGTAAATATCTAAAGAGTTAGCGAGAATAAAGTAGGAGTAATTATCGATGATATGTTAAGTTGGAGACCACACATAAAACACTTGCAAAACAAGTTGGCCAGGAGTGTGTCCGTACTATGGAAAGCTAAAAAAATATTAAGTCAGAAGTCACTCCATGTAATATATTCAGCATTAGTATCACCACATTTGCAATACTGTGCAGAAGAGTGGGGAAACACGTACAAAAGTGTCATGCATCCCCTGTTCACACTTTTAAAAAGAGCAGTAAGAATTTTACACTTTGCCCAGTACAGGGCACACACAAACCAGTTGTTCATCAATGCTAAAACCCTCAAACTACATGACTTTATCAAAGTAACTCTGCGGATCATGTACAGGGCCGCAAACGGAGACCTTCCACATAACTTACAAGGTTTTTTCATACAGAGAAGTGACACACAACCTGAGAGGAAATATGTTATTTAGGCAGAGGAGAGTGAGAACTACGCTAAAATCCTTTTCTATCTCAGTCACTGGTGTCAAACAGTGGAACAAACTAGATGATGAAGTTAAAAAGTCTTTTAAAAAAGAAATACAAAATTCTATTCTAGACTTTAAACCCAGAGAAAGGGGTTTAATGTTATTCTGGACTGGCTGTCTGGAGTCCAGACCACAGCTTTGCTGATGTATCATGTATGCTAATGTGGCAAGGTAAAGAGCCAGGCGGGGATTGAACCCACACCTCCTGGGTAAGAGTCATGTGTACTTGCCAGTCACTCAAAGGGACATCCCCTTGGCCAAGTAGCCAGGGCGCATGATCAATTGGAGGCATAGTGACAGGACCTGTCAACTGTCACACTAAGAAAGAAAAATTGTGATGAAATTGTATTCTGAACGGTAATCGGGGCGGGACCTGATAAGCTTTATGCTTCTCCGGTTTTCCCTTTCGGTCATGTGCTTGTATTGTGTAACTGAAATTGTGTGTGATGAAGTCTGATTCAATTAACATGTCCGAAATAAAAAATAAAAAATAACAACAAACCTCCTCTGTCATTTTGCTTCACGGCGTGTCAGGTGTGATGACTTTCATGGTTTCTAATTTTCTCCCTTCAATAATCTAATCAGATTGTCAGACTCTCTGTCTTCAGTCTGACTCTGTCTCTTCTCTCTCAGCAGATCGTGGTCTGCAGGAGGTTTTAGATCAACATAAGATCAGTCTGAGGAGCAGATGTGAACGAGTGACTGAAGGAACTGAGGCAACAGGAAGTGAAACAGGAAGTGGAACCCTCCTCAACAGCGTCTACACTGAGCTCTACATCACAGACGGACAGAGTGAAGAGGTTAATACCCAACATGAGGTGAGACAGCTGGAGACAACGTCCAAGAAGAAGACCCTCCATGACACTCCAATCAAGTGCAACGACATCTTTAAAGACTTACCTGTCCAACAGAGAGAGGATGTCTCTGCGGTCTCACCTGTCCAACAGAGAGAGGACGTCTCTACGGTCTCACCTGTCCAACAGAGAGAGGACGTCTCTACGGTCTCACCTGTCCAACAGAGAGAAGACGTCTCTACAGTCTCACCTATCCAACAGAGAGAGGACGTCTCTACGGTCTCACCTGTCCAACAGAGAGAGGATGTCGCTACGGTCTCAGCTGTCCAACAGAGAGCGGACGTCCAACAGAGACCCATCAGAGTGGTTCTGACCAACGGCGTCGCTGGCGTTGGAAAAACCGTCTCGGTGCAGAAGTTCACTCTGGACTGGGCCGAGGGCTTGGAGAACCAAGATGTCAGTCTCCTGGTTCTGCTTTCGTTCAGGGAGCTGAACCTGATCAGAGATCAGAGGTTGAGTCTTCTCAGGCTGCTCCATGTTTTCCATCCAACATTACAGAAGGTCACAGCAGAGCAGCTGGCTGTCTGTAAACTTCTCTTCATCTTCGACGGCCTGGATGAAAGCCGACTGTCACTGGACTTCAACAACAGGGAGGTTGTGTCTGATGTCACACAGACGTCATCAGTCAACGTGCTGCTGACAAACCTCATCAAGGGGAATCTGCTTCCCTCGGCTCTGGTCTGGATCACCTCCAGACCTGCAGCAGCCAATCAGATCCCTCCTACATGTGTTGACAGGGTAACAGAGGTCAGAGGCTTCACTGACGCCCAGATAGAGGAGTACTTCAGGAAGAGGTCCAGTAATAAAAAGCTGTCCAGAAGAATCATCTCACACATCAAGACGTCCAAGACCCTCCACATCATGTGTCAAGTCCCAGTCTTCTGCTGGATCACTGCTACAGTTCTGGAGCACATGTTGACCACAGGCCAGAGAGGAGAGCTGCCCAAGACCACGACTGACCTGTTCTCACACTTCCTGCTGGTTCAGACAAAGAGGAAGAAGAACAAATACGGTAAAGGACATGAGACGAGTCCACAGGAGCTGACATCCGACAGGGAAGTTCTTCTGAAGCTGGGGAGGCTGGCGTTTGAACAGCTGGAGGAAGGAAACATCATGTTCTACCAAGAAGACCTGGAGCAGTGTGGTCTGGACGTCACAGAGGCCTTGGTGAACTCAGGACTCTGTACTGAGATCTTCAAAAGAGAGAGTGTGATCTTCCAGAAAACAGTCTACTGCTTTGTTCATCTGAGTGTTCAGGAGTTTCTGGCTGCAGTCTACATGTTCCACTGTTTCACCAACAGGAACACACAGGTCCTGGAGAAGTTCCTGGGACAAGATCACAAACAGGGAGAATCAAAGCCAAAGCCAGAATCTTCCTTTAAGAAGTTTTCCAAGTTTTTTAGATTAAAGGCACGCAGTCCTCCACCAATCAATAACAGTCTTCCAACTCTGGATGACTTCCTGAGGAGAGCCATGCAGAAATCCCTCCACAGTAGAAACGGTCACCTGGACCTGTTTGTTCGCTTCCTTCATGGCCTCTCTCTGGTGTCCAACTGGAGGCTGTTAGGAGGTCTGCTGGGTCAGAGAAAGAATAGACCATCCAGAGGAACCATCCAGAGAACCATCAACAACCTGAAGGAGATGAAGACTGAGGACAGTTATTACTGGGATGACAGAGATAAAATCTCTCCTGACAGAAGCATCAACATCTTCCACTGTCTGACGGAGATGAAGGACCAGTCAGTTCATCAGGAGATCCAACATTTCCTCAAGTCAAAGAACAGATCAAAGAAGAAACTCTCTGAGATCCAGTGTTCAGCTCTGGCCTACATGCTGCAGATGTCAGAGCAGGTTCTGGACGAGTTGGACCTGAAGAAGTACAACACATCAGATCAGGGACGACTGAGACTGATCCCAGCTGTGAGGAACTGCAGGAAGGCTCGGTGAGTCCAGACATGATCAATAAAATTATTGATCAGTGGTTTAATCGAGTTCAGATAAACAGAGTTTTCACTGATTTTCATTATTCTCAGTTTGACTTTAAACATTTACAGGTGAGTTGTGTTTTTCTGGAGGTGTAGTAGAAGCCGAGATGTGTTTTTTTTTTCTTTTTACTCTTTGGTTTTATTCAAACCTGATGAATCTTCATCTAAAACACATATCCAGATTAAACCAGTGCAGGTCTCAGAGTTTCCTGTCAAACTGCTGAAGTTCAAATGTTCATCACATCATCACGTCCTGTCATCAGATGCATCAACTGTGTTTTTATTGCAGCTTTCATCTGATTTCATTCTGACACATTTCATATTTTATCTCTTCACAGACTTGGTTGTTTCCTCTCAGAGAGTCACTGTGAAGTCGTGGCCTCAGCTCTGAAGTCCAACCCCTCCCACCTGACAGAACTGGATCTGAGTGAAAACTTCCTGAGTGATTCATCAGTGAAGGTTCTGTGTGCTGGACTGGAGAGTCCAAACTGTAGACTGGAGACTCTGAGGTGAGTTCACTGACTGGACCTGTTGGCCTTTTGTCTGGGTCAGAGGTCACTCAGAGGTCAGTGTGATTGTTGTGATGATGATGATGATGATGATGATGATGATGATGATGATGATGATGATGATGATGATGATGATGATGATGAGCTCTCAGATGAAGTTGCTAACAGAACAGCTGGATCAGCCACTGTAGCTGAAGCTGAGCAGATGTGATGTAGCTCTGAGTTTCCCTCTTTGCTTGGTTCAGGGTCAAAGGTCAAAGCAGCTTCCCAGTGTGAGAGGTCAGGTTAAAGTCTCTGAAGCTCAGAGAACAGTGAAGCATGTATAAATGTAGTTTGATGATAGTTATTAATATTAGGCTAGATCAACAGAAGATTTGGATTCGGCTCAGGGAGGAAATGGAGGAATGGAAAACAACACACAGAGACGGGGTAATTGCTTTTAAATGTATGTATTAGGAAAAACATAAATAATGAGAACACAAAATTACTGTAGATATAACTTAAAGAAAACATATAATTGTATTTAAATAAAAATAAATAAACAAACAACTCAACTACTCAAGTTGAGAATTAGGAGAAGGAAAACTAACTCAAAAGAAATCCCACAAATCCTTGCCCCAGTGCCATGGGTTAACACGGGGGTATTGTACAGTTCAATGCAAGATGCAGTTCACTTTATTCCTCAGAGCCCAGCGTCCCACCCCAAAGTCCGAATTGAGTCCACGTTGCCAGATTAGGACTGGGGGTTGTGCATGTGTGAAAGGGAAGTAGAAGGGAGGGGGTTGTGTGTGGGAAGTGTGTGGTGCAAGGGTTCTGGCTGACTCCAGGGAGCCTCCTACCCGACCCGGCAGGAGGAGAGTGAACTGGGGGGAATCGCTGATCACTTTTCAGTCAAGACTCTTGGGTAGCTCGCCATCACAATCATCACATGATCATCATCATTGTCTCCATTGACACCTGGCCTACACAAACAGGGCCAGAGCGATAGTAAATCCCATGTGTACACATCATATCTTTTATACTCATTGTTGGATAAGCATTTAAATACCTAAATTCAAATTAATACAAAATACTTAAATAGTAAAGTGCATTAAACAATTAATCAAAGTGAATACAAATGCAGGCACCTTTTGTTAGCTGACTCATAATAAATATACATTCATCCACAATTACATCATCAATCAATATCATCATGATTCAGTCACATTAAACATGAATACATTTACCCAAACATTAATACAATTACCCATTTACCCTCTAGCAGCACTCAATAACTAGCAGCGATCAAAAAGCTAACCGCTAGCGAAAAGCTAACCACTAGGAAAATGCTAACGGCAGCAGCATACTCATAGCATCTAGCGCTAGCATGGCTAACATGCTACACACAATCAACACTCACCAGTTCGGTGCAGACGGCGCGATCAAAACCCCCCAGAACCCCGCAGCAGACCCAGCAGCGGCCGGCTCCTAAATGGTTAGAGGACCGTCATATGAACTAGCGAGCAGAAAACCATAATTTGAGCCGAGAATTTAGAACACAAACAATTCCCCTCACCTACAGCACAGATGACCGACGCGTGTTGCTGGACCGGAGGAGACCGGAAGTTTTGGCGGCTTCCGTTTAATAATACTCGTGACCTGTCACGTGATCGGTGACGTCATTATCGCGGGAATACAGGTAATACCACGATATTAAGGAAGAGGGAAAAACAGAAAAGGCTGCTTCCTGCACCCAGGTTACAACAGTGTTGGTTTGATGATCCCACTGTGGAGACACTGAGGCTCATGAACATTAACACTGGGCTCCACAGGAAGGAAGCTTCAGCTCATGGTCACATGACATTAAAGGAGTTTACTTCCTGTCCGCATTGCAGGACTTAAAGTATTCCGGCCCCGTGCCGGATCTCCGGCGTTTGAAAATTTCAGAAAAAAAAAAAAAACTCACACACAATATTTGGCTGCACACAGAGAAGTTCATGGCTGGAGAAGACGGAGGACAAAGACAAAGCTAAATGTGTCGTATGCAAGACAACCCTGGCCTGCCTGCGCATACTGTATGAGCCTGGAGCATAGACTGTAAAGGCCTGGAGACGTGACTCAGTCACTCGCTGGAGGCAGTGATACGGCAAGTAGCGTCGGGTCTCTTGCCGCTGTTGACGTCGGCACAAACGAACCTGGTGGTCCGAGCGGACGTAACGGCGCGCATTCGGTTTCGTTTTTTTTTTTTTTTTTCTCCGTGCATGTCCGCAGCGCAACGCTGCACGGACGTGCCCCCCCACGCCCCATAGCAGAGGAAACGAGCCCTTGAATGGCTGATCCAGACCTATGGTCCAGACCCCTAGATTTAAAATATGAGATTTGTTTTTGCTCCCCACTAGACCAGTTGAGTTCAGTTTCATACACTCCAGCCATTCTTGCCTTGTTGCCTTACAATTAAGCTATAGGAACCTCAGTCAATTCTCAATGTGCTTTTTTTTTTTTTTTTTTTAATCTGAAACAAATTTCCCTTCATGTTCTTCTCAGAGTACACCAGAATGCTTCAATGTGTTAAAATCACATAAAAAAAATGTTCTGGGGGGGAATGACCATTGTTGTGAGGTCAGACACACCTGGATTAATCAGTTTGTCTGTAGTATGTAATAATGAAGCTGGCTTGAGCTCAGGAAGTAGTGGAGCTGTGCATAAAGCCCATTGTCATTAGATCTATTTTTTGGCATTTCCACTTTTTCTTTTTTCTTTTTTTACATAGTTTTCATACATTTCATGCATATATTGATGTTTTAGAGGTCTTGTAATGTCATGGAAACATGTTGCCAAGTCATGGAAATTTGTTGGTTAAAATGTGTATGAACCCTGTGTACATCACCAAGCACAATGCTAAAAAGTTGTTTGCTAAATTGCCTATAATGTGTAGGCTATGCGTCGGATCCACTGCACCCCCGCTCCTTGGAAAAAAGTTCAGACTCAGGATTTTTTTTAACTTTAAGCCCTGACATTGTGTGAAGCAGCGTCTGGTCACATGACTCCAGTGTCAGTGAGGGGTCAGAGGTCAGTTTCAGACAGTGGACAGTGTCTCCTGAGCCACTGTGACTGTGTCCACAGCCTCTGGAGCTGAAGCTCCATCCAGCTTCAGCTCCTCAGCTGCTCTCTGCCAGTGGAGCTGTGAGGAAGAGACCACTTCACAGTCAGTGTGGACAGCAGGAAGCAGCTGGGACACAGCAGCTCTCCGTCTACCTGACAGGAGCCTGAAGCTCGGCCTTCAGCAGCATCTGGTCTGATGTGGATCGGCTGTGGATCCGGGTCCTTTCAATGTGTTCGTGCTGCAGCGTCTCAGTCAGTACGTTTACATGCAGAGCTTAATCGAGCTATGCTCAAAATTCGATTTTGGCGTCAAGTCGAACTTCTGTCCTTGTCTCAATATACATGCAACTGAAAAAATCGAATAACTGACAGGGTCCGCCCCCTCATGCGGCGTCACCCGTTGCCTCAGCGGGTTAATACGCCCCCTGTCCTGTTGACTTTTCTGTCACCTGGTAAAAAACTGAATATAAACAACTTAGAAACTTAATAATAAATTATCAACTGCAGTTCCTGACCAGACGCGCCAGTCTGGGCTGGATGCGCGCTGAGAATAGGATACGGGCTTCCTTTCTCTCTCTCTCTCTCTCTCTCTCTTTTTTAATAAAACACTCTTGCTGGTTGCGCTGTGTGAAATGCATTGAATCGGCGCTGACTTTGGTTTTTTTCTTTACTTTGCCGGGTTTGGGCGGCTCCTCTGCTCCACTTTGTGCCGTCTCTACTGTTGTGGAGCATGCGCACATGCATTGTCCAGTTATACTCCGACTAAGGCGTATACATGACGGAGAAAATCAAATTCAAACTCAACTCCGATTTCAGTCGGACTAAGGTGTTAACATGCACTTCAGTTGTCTAGTTATAGTCGGATTAAGGCAATAATTTGGTTTTTTCAAGTGTCATGTAAATGTACTGAGTGAAGATCACACTCGTTCTTCTCCATCATCAGTGAGGTCAGCTGAACACCTGTCAGGTGTTTGTGCAGGAGGCTCTGGACGTTAGCTGAAGGTCACCTGGTTGTTTCTGCAGGTCTCAGTAGCTCCGGTGGTGGACTGAGGCCCAGCACTCGTCCTCCTCCAGGTCCCAACAGAACCAGAACCAGAACCAGAACAGGGACCAGTTCTGTCTCCTGGAGACACCACAGTCCACTGTCGCTTTGTTTGTTTACGTCGTGAGTCAGGGAGGTGTAAGAGTTTTGCTGTTGATTCCACTTGTCACAGTGGCAGCCAATCACATTTAACTTTATTCATGTATCATGGATGCTCACTGGTTAGCAGGGCTCTCCTCAGCACATAAATATGGGCTGTGACGTAAACACAGTGCCAGTACGTGAGGATTGAGCCCATGGAAGGTTTGTTACACGAAGTACAGCGTTATACTGAAACTGTGTAAACAATGTAATGTAATAATGCAGCTATCATGATATTATGTACAGGAAGCTGGCGACAGCATTGCATGTAACTAAATGTGTTACAGAGGGTTTATTTTGTTTAATGTTTATAATTAGCAACCTTAGCTCGAAGGCTAAGCTAACTTGCTAATTTTCCTCCATGAAGCTGTGCCGAACGAGTGCTGTGCTTGAGCATGAGCTGACCAGTCATTTCCGTATCATTGTCCAGGCAATAAAAGTCCGGTCCTGAAGCAGAAAGAGTGTTGGTCCTTCTTAAACAACACAACGCAGACAACTGTTACAGAGGCACTGAGACTGAACAGAGAATGAGGATGAAGGATCTGATGAGGGATTCATGGTCCACAGAACCAGAACCAGCTGTCAGGATCAGACTGAGGTCAACAGGTATTGATCAGATATTGATTGTATATTGACAGACTGAGCTGAGGTCAGCAGCAGCTGATGAATCTGTGCTGACAGGAAGTGAGTAACAATGTCCCTGGGTCCAATGTGTAAGGTGCCTAAAAGTCCAGTCTGTGGTGTGGTTACTCCTGGAGACCTGGCGTCCACTGCCACGTGCAGCGTCTGGCTTAAAGGAGGTTCAAGAGAGAAAGGAGAGAGAGAACCCAAATCAGCAGACCCTTCAGTCACTCATTCGTCTTCAGATATATTTACAGAATGAACTCATTCAGTCTATTTTGGGTGGCCGACTAGTAAAACCAAAATACTTTAAATGTTAAGCCATGACGAAATCATATACACTAAATAAGTTAAGCAATAATCAATGGAAAAATCACACAAACGTAGGCAAATAAATGAGAAAAATCACAAATAGGATACATCAAAATAAACATGCAAATAACTAGCGGCCCTCCCCTTATAGTTTCGGTTCAGTAGGTAAACTCTTCTGACACAATCAGCAGTTCGGTGAGTTGATCATAGTCAGCGGTAGCATATAGAACTAGAAAATTTCCTCTCGGGAAATTTTGAATGGGCCACGGGAGCTACTGCGGGTTGTGCCATCTCTGTCAACATGGGAATCAAACCCACGATCTTAAGGTCAAGACAGAGCTGATCAGACAGACACATGATCATCTTTCTATAAGCACTGATATGGAGGAGCTGTAACCACATTAGGTTAACTGTGTGTGTGTGTGTGTGTGTGTGTGTGTGTGTGTGTGTGTGTGTGTGTGTGTGTGTGTGTGTGTGTAATCACATGAAGCTGGCTCTAGAGTCTGTGTGTGTGTGTGTGTGTGTGTGACTGACTTGACACATAGTTAGTTAGTAGCTGCATCCTGTGTCAGTCTGATTTAGCTGTGTCTGTGTTTATAAACATTTAAACGAGCGCCAGGTGGATTGTTTATGAAGTTAACGAGCTCTGGCCTGAGGATCAAAGAGGTTACCACGGCGATAGGGGCCCCCGCAGGCTGAGACAGACAGAAACGTGGAGAAAAAGAGCCATTTTCTGCCTCTGCACCGGTCTCACATTTAGGCTTAGCATGACAAAACGGTAACTCCTATCAGAACAAAACACAGATCAACGTTGCTCTAAGGACTTACTGAAAATTTTGGTATGATTTGGTGTTTCTACAGTAAATATTTTGGCGACGCTGGCAGTTTTAAAACATCAGGCCGTTCTGCTTCTCTCAGAAAATATTTGTATTGGAGTCAATGAGGAGCAGGGACAGACGTGGCCGCACTCAGTTTAAATTCTGTAAGTCTCTCTGATATTTTGAGCAGATGATGAGATCGAGGATGAGCTCGTCTACAAACGTGGCGGAAATTATGTGTGTAGAGTGTAAATTGTGGCCGTTTGGAGTTTGGAAAGAGAAAAAATCTGGAGTTTTTCTGGCATCTCTCCCACTCTAACCGATGATGTCACGCGCTCTGACACGAACATTCCGTGCAATACACAACCATTATAATCTCATAATTTCTCCAAAAATGATCATGGTCATTGAACAGGGATTGATCAAAAACTATATGACCTATCAAAACGTGGAGTAATACGACAATACACAAGACTTGTGTCTACTGTTTAAAGTTTAAATGGAGTCTCTAGGTGAAAGTATGCCTGAGCAGTAGACGTTTGTTAAACTCCAATGATTGGTCTTTTTCGCTCTTTTTTTCCCGCCCGTCCCATTGACTTCAATGCAAAATTTTGCGCAGTTTTTCGCGACTTACGTCGCGAAAAATTCGTACACTGTTGAGAAAAGTAATACAGTGGGTACTAGTTTCATTTGGACGTTTCCCTCACGGAAAGCGTGATTCACGCGTTGCGTGAAATTGTAGGTCACATTGTAGCCACTAGGTGGAAGCATCGTACTGAGATGCAGCTCAAAATATTTTGGTGTAATTCCACGTTTGACCACAACGTAGCTGCAATGGAGAGTGGCGCTGTTCATAGGTAGTTCATTTGCAGCTGTGGTCGAGAGAGCTAGAGAGTGGATGGAGAGAGGGACCGCTACGCCGGTCAATCAGATCAATGTTTTTTTTTTTTTATTGTTTCACAGTGGTTAGGCCTACGTTCAACAGGATCAGTGGTTCTCAGCCTTTTGGGGGTCCCCTGCATATTTTTGATCTCTCCTGTAGCCTGGTTGGGCTCCAAGTTTGAGTAGTTTGAGTTCTGCAAGTTCTGGTGAATGTAACAATCCACTCATAGCCCACGATCGCTACGTCTGTGCCAGCAGCCTGGACCCGATGCTGCTGGACTCACGAGCGGAGCAATAATACACATCTGTCAGCAGCTGCTCTTGAAGGGACAGATTAGATGCTGATTTTGTTAACAGTGACTTTGTTGCATCCAAACATTTAGCATATCTGTCGGGTGCTGTCTCTTATCCGGTACAAAGTGGGAGATGACAGAACTTTAATCGAGGGAAAGCTACATTGTTGCGAGTGACTCCGGCCGGCGTGTGCACATGCACTAAGCCTGTGAATATTCTCGTTTGTCCCGGACTCCCGGTCATAGTTATCTCAAGGAAATTTAAATCGAATGCAACTGGACTTGGTTATTTGTCTAGGAAGACGTTTCACCTGTCATCCAAGAAGCTGAAGCCTCTTGGATTACAAGTTACAGTTGCATTCGATTTCAATTTCCTTGAGATAAGTGCACACTGTTTCTGCTGTCAATTCGGTTATAGTTCATTTGTAACGTGTTTTCTTCATTCTTCATGTTAACACTAGAACCACCCAGATGGTCTCACACAGACGTTTGTGTTTTTCTTACGTAAATGACTTTGTTTACATTAAAACTACAGGTCTCTCAGTCCGTGACTTTTCCATGTGAAGCTTACAACTTACACAAATGAAACATTCGATTTCTGGGCATTTATACCTGGCCGACAATAGCTTATTTTTTTCTTCAATTATTGTTTTTATCTACAGTATATTTATCATAATATGCCCAATTCGGGAGGGAGAGAGTGCCGCGTTCACGTTACATAATGTAACAGTTTCCAGAGAAATACAAAACAGGATATTTATTCATGTTACCCTCTGTTTATAAAGGTCTCACTCAGTCACATTTGAATAAAAATAATGCAATTAGGCTAAATATCATAGGATCTCTTTTTTTTAAAGATAGGCCTATTTTATTTTTAGTTCCATAATTCATAGATGATTTTCATTTAACGAAATGAAACGAAACAATGAAGCGAAGCCTGTCCCCCGGCTTATGAAAAGTGTGAGGAGAGGTAGGCTACTGTAAGAACCGGTTTTTCTGTTCAAAGCTGACTGAACAGCTGTGTGAAGTTCTGTGGGGGGCAGGGCTGTAGCCTACTTGAGTGAAGTATCCACAAGCACACCTATTGATCAGAGATAAGGTGCTAATGTGTCGCTATTAAGCTGGTCCTAGACCGCTGCATATAAACCACACTAGCGATATTCACCTAGCCTGGCTTTCAATAAAACACACACTAGCATTCTATAGCCTAATTGCAATCAGTGAAATATATGAAATCAATATAAAACACAATTTAATATGAGAGTTGCTGTTGCTCTAGTTTAATAGCGCTGCAGCTGCATTTGCCGTGCGCCCCTGTGTATGTGAACCTGTGTCTGTCTATGTGCAGGCAGAGATCAGAGATGGTGTTTTTTTAATAATCATGTTAGCGTTTCGGTTTCACCAGCTCTCATCTCCGCCAGTCAGCCTCTCAACCTGCCGCCTCTCTCGCGTGCGGGCGCACCGCACGTAAACACACGTGAGACGTGGACACTTTTATTTTTTCTGTGGGAAACACTGATCAAGCTGTGCGTACGCACAACTCTCCGCAATATTCCATTGATAAATCACACCGGACCCAAGAATGGTGCGGACATGAACACACCTCATACTCCACCCCCAGAATGCCTCAGTGTCAGCACAACCATATATGGTCAGCACGTGCATAATTAAGTAGCCATGTGCTCTCTGTGGAGCGGCAACTAACAACAAAGACAACACCCGGAATGATGCTTCGGCGGACCTGCCCTCGCTTTTGAGGTCGGTTGTGAGAAAAATGCCTGCTGTCCAGACAACTGTGTTTTTTTAAAGCACCCCTGCATTACACAAACACACACATACGGTATATATAGCCGCACATATAGGCTATATCAGTGATCATAATAATGATGATAAGAGAAAATGCATTATTCACTAAAACTGCACGTTGGCATCCCAGATTGAAATAAAATATTTGCTTACAGTGAGAGCTAGCTGCTCTACTAAGTGAACTATACCTTTCTTGCGTTACTAATGTTATTGTGCGCAAAATTTTGCATTGAAGTCAATGGGACGGGCGGGAAAAAAAGAGCGAAAAAGACCAATCATTGGAGTTTAACAAACGTCTACTGCTCAGGCATACTTTCACCTAGAGACTCCATTTAAACTTTAAACAGTAGACACAAGTCTTGTGTATTGTCGTATTACTCCACGTTTTGATAGGTCATAGTTTTTGATCAATCCCTGTTCAATGACCATGATCATTTTTGGAGAAATTATGAGATTATAATGGTTGTGTATTGCACGGAATGTTCGTGTCAGAGCGCGTGACATCATCGGTTAGAGTGGGAGAGATGCCAGAAAAACTTCACATAAAACATCAAAAAAATTTTTTTGCGGTCACATCAGCACGGCTGCATCTTCGGTCGCGGGTGCTGTGGCCATTCATCCAAAACATGGATGAATGAAACCTATATCCACACATCTTGTAGCCTATTTCTATCGAGGGAAAGTTATTTCAGGATATCCTGTTTTATCGCCCAGCCCGAAAGTGACATAGGCTATTGCCCGTTCATTCATGAGAAATCATCCAGCTACACTCTCAGTCAAACAAGGTGGGGAATGAACACTACTGTACAGTAGTTGGCTCATTTTAAAAACACACCGGCAGCATCACCCACTGAGTTAATTAACTGCTGTGTGGAAAACCACGCTGTGGTCCATAATCGCGGTGCAGATGGGTGTGTTTGGAGCTGACAAGAGGATCGATAAAAGAGAGTGAGACGTATAGCTGCCGTCGTTACATTTTTCTCATTGAAAAACTATACTGTATTATTATTAGGCTATATTGCATTCCCCATTCGTGTTCACTGCTCCGTGCTGCTCTCTTATGGAGGCGATCTGCTGCTCACAGATGCCACCTGGCGGTTGTTTGGGCACATTGCAGCTTCTGGTGAAAACACAATTACTCCTCCACAAAAAATCCGCGTGAGCCTCCCGTGACTCACGCGTGAATCTCGCGTGAAACCGTCCAAATGAAACTAGTACCCACTGTAGCACACCGATCCCGATCGAACCGCACGTTTTGATATATAATTTGTCTAGTTGCGGACCGAAAAAGCGTCCGGAAGATGAAGGAGAACTAGAAAAAACATTTCCAAGAATGGAAATGGTGTGAATGCTGAAAGCAATGCTGAATGAGCTGAAGAAATTGTTGAAACCATGCTGAATGAGCTGAAGAAACTAAAAACTTGTAAAACTAGTTTTAATGATGGATGGCATTAAAATGGCTAAAAAGAGTCAAAACGTTCAAGAGGCAGAATCAAATGTAGTACAAAATTAAATTGAAGTTTGTTACACTTAAATTGAAAAGGTGAAGTCTGCTACAGTACAGCTGCAAAAGGTTAAAGTCTACTCAAATATATTGGAAACTGACAGCAGAACAACATTGTAAGGAAAAGAAATGGTTAAGGTGTTGAAAGAAATTTAAACACACAAGTAAGAAAATAAAAAGGTCACTGAATCGTGATCAATGTCACTAAAAATATTTTTAATAGTATAAAGTCTGTTTCAATAAGCCAACATGTAGTGAACAATAGACATCATGATTTTGAACAGTGAAACAACATACATCTTGTCAATGGAACATACAAACAAATATACATATATATATATAAATCATAATCTATTTCTAAAAAAAAAAAGTTAACTGTGAAACAAACATAACATGCACATCCACCTGTCAACACAGTCAACTTTGTGCAGTTAAAAACATTGAACAGATTTTGACACAAGGGGTTGTAAAAGTCAGTTCACAGAGAAAACAATTTGAAAGGAAGAAGTTATAGTGACATCAAAATGGCTTTTGTGCAAACCATACAGCACACGGTGAGCTCACCTGTCTAATATAGGAGGTAGTCAGTTTGGTTAAAATCATGTAGGCCGAGGAGGAAAAGATTAAATGAAAATGAAATGATAAAATTATATTATTAATAATATTATTATTAATAATGATAATAATAATAATAATAATAATAATAAAACAAAGAAACATTTATTAGGATAGCATTTAAAGAGGAACTAAACCCCCAAACCACTTTTTTCTGCTGAAAACAAATATATTTGGGTATAAGGTAGTGTTGTCAGTTGATTCTGGTCCAACTTTTGACATTTTAGTCAAAATATTTCAACTTGGTGTATTTTGTAGTAAAAATGTAGAGTGACTGCCCTCTATGGGTTGAAACACGGCTATTACAATCGAATTTTTCTATTGGCTGATATGGAGGCAGATGACGTTTTGGAGGCAGCTTTCGTCACCGTCCACTAGCTCCCCGACCAATCAGCACCGGCTGCTGCCTGCCGCTAACGGTTGCTAGGCAGTCTAGCTGCTCTGCTGCGGCTAACGGCTGCTAACAGCTGCCTGAACGGGAATCGTTAGTGCGGCCGCCGCTGGCGCTAACGAGCCGTTAACGAGCTAACGAGCCGGCGGATCAGCTGTAGATGCACTGTGTCAGGGCTCCTAGTAGTGTCCACGCTACTAGTGCTGTTAGTAGCTCGTTAGTAGCTCGTTAGCGCTAGCAGAAGTGTCTATGTGTGTTTATTACTTTTTTTTCTCTTTTGTGTGATTTCGCGGGTGTGAATGGGGCGCAAGGGGGAGGGGGGAGGGGGGGGATCGGAGAGTGCTCCTGAGTCCCGCCCATAATCAAGGCATTTTTTGAATTTCAAGCTTAGAGCACGTCATCCAAAACTGAGGGGTTTAGTTCCCCTTTAACAGAAAAAAGGTATGACAAAGTGATGTGCTAGCCAAATGAAAATAAGTAGTATGTTTTTCAAGGAGTTATCTCATCAATCAACCATCATCAAACATTAAGACAAGCCAAAAGTTGTCCTCCTTTTGCAATATTTTTGGAGGGGCTTTTGATGCATTTCTTAACTGTGATCAGACAATGTGAGAGACAGGATATCAGGCGCGCAACCCTCCTGTCAGATGCGGCTGCATCTCTCCAGGTCACTTGTGTGTGAGTGTGTGAGAGAAATAAAAGCTCTGACTTGCTGGGACAGACGTTGTTTGGTGTCACCCGCTGATAAATATCCGTCTTTTTCAGACTTTTTTCAGCGGAAAAAAAAATATATTCGGGTCAATGTATAAAAAAAAATAGGCTACCGGTATATAAAAAAAATGCATGTATCCTTTGGGGATTTATATTAAACACTCTAGTACTGTTTAATTCCGTGTAAACGTTTACAAGTGTAGCCTACACTGACACACCCATCCCTCTGACCAAATCTGGATATAATATGATCTCCTCTTCCCAAGTGTTGCCGCGGCTCCTCTTTCCTTTTTTTCTGTCTATTTACTTTTTTCGGCACGAGCGAATCTGACGTGACTTCCTGTATTTGGTCTGATAGTTCAAACCTTCCAAAAAAAATGCTTTCACACTAGGCAGCAGCGGACCTTGGTCCAGGATAGTCCGGACCGAGACCACCTCCTGAGGCTGGACCAAAGACTCGGTCTTTAGTCCGGACCGTGGTCCGGGGGAGCTTTCACACCTGTCAATTTGATCCGAACTATCTGGAAAGTCCGAAAGTCCGGACCAAACGAGGTAGGTGTGAAAGCCCCCTAAGATGGCTGCCCAGGTGTAGTGGTGTGTTCTGAGCTCCCCACACTACGACCATAGTCATTTAAGTATCTACAAGATGCTACATTTTTTAATGGGGTCAGTTACCTAAGGCAAGCAGTACAACTGTATCACTGCAAAAAAGTTTCCGAGGATCTTTTGTTTGATGCCAAGAAAGACGAGAAACAGCGCAAAGTCTTCCAACTCGGAGCGCATGCCAACAATGGACTCGACGGAGATAATTAAGCTGATTGAAGCTGCAATGGACAAACAGTTTTCCAAGGCTGAAGCTATTGCAAAGGAAAGATTCACCTGCCTAGAGCGACGTTTTGATGCTTTTCAAACAGAATTATCATCTCTAAAGGAAGAAACTAAAACACTAAGAGCAGACAATGAAGCTCTGAAAAAGCGCACGGGAAAGGTTGAGCGCACACTTGGCTCACAAGCAGAGTCATTAAGAGCAATGGAAACAAAATTAGCTGACCTGGAAGACAGAAGTAGGAGAAATAACATCTGTGTGCACAGATTCCCTGAAGGTAAAGAGGGTCCTAACACCACACAATTTCTCACAAGTCAACTGCTGATATGGTTTCCTACACTGGGAGGCAAACCGGTGGAGATTATGCGGGCACATCGCGTGGGACCCTCCCGAGGCAACACTACCGCCAAGCCAAGAGTGTTGATTCTTGTGTGTCTCAGATACACGGACAGAGCACGGATTTTGAAAGCAGCAAGAGACTCACCACTGAAGATGGAAGGGAATGAAGTCCACTTTACAGCGGACTACAGCGCAGCAACCAGGAGCCGACACAAAGCCTGCTATGCTGTCATGGAGAAGGCTCGCCAGGCTGGCTTCCACGCTTTCCTGATCTACCCGGCCACGGTGAAAGTATCCAAGGGCCATGAGCACAACTTCTTTGATGATCCTGTCAAACTGGAAGTGTTTCTCAAGAGTCGGGGGACGATCTAGTCCAGTGTGGGAGTCATAGGACGAGCGGAGAAAGGACATCTTTAAATCCGTGGGCAACGGCTGCTGCAAAATTAAGTAGTCAAAAACGGTAATTATTTGCCCCTTCTCTCTTTTTTTTTTTTTTCTTTCTTGTTGACCAGCTTTTTACTTTAGTTTTGTTTCAATTTTTTCTTGAATGAATGGATTGCACTAGAGGCAATGAAGGGAGGACTTGTTTTGGTTGTAAACTTCTGGTCATGTGACGGCAGACGCTGCTGTGATTGAGTAGCGCCTCTCACGTGACTGCATAGTATGAGGAGCGAGAGAAGGGGGGAGGGGAGGGAAGTTATTATTTTTTTTTTTCTCTCCCTCTCTCCTATTTTTTTCTCTCCTATTTTTTCTCCTCATGGAACAGAACTGATTGCAGCGGAGATTAAGAAGAGAACTTTTTGGTTGACAATTTTAGTCATGATGACTGGCGCCACGTTTTGAGGAGCGTCTCTCACGTGACTGCGTGGACTAACGGAGTTGGGCAAGATCCGCTCAGCTAGAGACTGTCAAGTTGTAGAAGAGGAGATACTCAGTTAAATCTATTAAGCATTGTAGGTACTATTTGTATAGCTTCTCTTTTTGTAGTAGTGTAAAGGAGTGAATCAGGATACTACTATTTTCTGTTTTTCTTTTTTTATCTTTTCACAATGATCACTGATTATCTGGATTGCAAGGGTGTTTTATGTTTAATGTGGTTGAGTGTTTGTGTGATTTATTTATGTGGGTGGCTGTCAGTGTCTAGAGTTTTGTTTGGGCCTAAATATGATCAAATGAAATGGTGTAGAGGTAGTAACTATCAGATGGTTCAATTAATAAATGTGATGGAGGATTTCAAGAAGTTTGGACAATGTGTTCAGTGAAATTACCTGAAAAGGGTGTCACGACCCCGGCTCTAGGCCGGACAAATACAACGAAAAGTAAAGGTGAAACAATAAACTGATAATTTATTAACACAACAAAATGTACCAACTAAACAAAACCAGAACAAAAGAACAAAAGAACACGAGGGGCTGCGACGGAGCTACACTCCGCTCTCCCTCTGGAGTCAGGTGAAGGAAGGGAAGACGAGGGAGAAACGAGCCACTTAAGAGAACACCTGGGGACTGGCCAGGCCCACCGGCGTCAGAGCCACACCCACTGCCGACCTGCACAAAGAGAACACAGACACACAACCACACACACGACAGGTCCTGATGGCAGTAGGCCGTCACACCCCCCATCCTGAAGAACGGGTCCCGACCCCGAATTCACAACCCTTCAAATACAATTTAACAATCAAAATAATTTAACAATTTTACCTTTTAAATTTGTTTTTCTATTAATTTTTTTTTTCCTTTTTAAATACTTTTCAACATTTTTTTTTTTTAAAGGGACAACGAAGAGTTTTGGAAAAGCGAAGCGTTTTCACACTACATTTATGAGCCTCCGCGCGCACCGTACATTTCTTTGACCGGGCGCAAGACGGACTCGTGTTTTCATTCATCAATAATTAAAGTCAGAGGTTCAAAGAGGTTCACATACCACCGTAGTTCCGACCATAAACGGCGGTTCGGCGGCGTTATTCTCATAACTCGCCACGAAGGAAACGCTGGTCGGCTCGACCAGCATTTCCGCCACCACTAATAATAACAAAATAACGATAGAGACAGAACGATATATTTATCGAAAATGGGCCCATTAACAAGTGTGGGTAGCGGAGATTCATCCACATTAACGTGAGACTTTTTTATAACCGAATAGAAACTCCTCGTTGTCCCTTTAAATTACTTCTGTACCTGCATAGAATATACCACCTTTTACGCCAGGCACACATACAAAAAGGCACACATACACGAGGGCAACAGGAACACCCCCCAGCTGATGGTGGACATCCACACCTCCACTCTGCGCATCATCCACACACTGCCACCTCAGCAACCTGGTACCAAAGGAAGCAAATTAAGAGGAGAAGCGGAGAGAAGACAAAAAGGGAGAGAGCAAAAAAACCAACATACAGCAATAAAGTCATAGCACACAACTTAAAAGAGCCCTTAATATGTGTCATCGTCAAATAGGTCTAAGTAAGACAAAGCTTAATTAAACACTAGAAATGTAATGGCCAACAAGGTGCTCTGGACAAGGCTCTGAACTCTTCAGAGGAACTTGGGAACTCATCCTCCACCTCAGTTGCCACAATCTGAGCTGGACGGACCATGGACACCCTACCAACAAAACCAACTGGTCGCACGCCCCCCAACAAGACTGGAGCCTCGGTAGTACGAGGGACATAGGAAACACGGTCATAATAAGGTTTCAATAGACTTACAGGACTCACTTGAGTCTTTTCTCTGCGCTCAGGGGTGGAAATGAGGTAACCCAACTCAGACACCTGTCTCACCACCTCATAGGGACCCGAGAATTTAGCTTGCCAAGGAGAAGCGACAATCGGCAACAAAGCTAACACACGGTCACCCACACTGAACACTGGACGTCCAACATGCTTCATTTTACACTGGGGAGATGACAACTTCTGACGGGGCAGCGGTCCACGCACCAGGGACCTGACAGCTGGAGAACACAAGAGCGCGGGTGCCACTACCTGGTCACCTGGGTGCTGGCACAACCGACAGGTCTTGATGTAAGCAGCAACATCCCGCTTCAAGCGCGGCCAAAAGAAATGTTTCAAGACCTGACCATACGTCCTCCTGACCCCCCAGTGGCCAGCATCATCATGTGCCACCCTCAACACAGCGTCCTGAAACTTAACTGGCACCACGACCTGGAAAACCGGGTCGCCAACAAAGCTTTCACTGCTGGAAACACTCTTCCTCAACAGAACGCCATTGTGAACAACGTAACCCGAGCTCTCACCCACATCTTCCACAGGGAGCACCTGCTCAAAAAGAGCACTCAGAGACGGGTCAGCTTGTTGTTCCGCCCTCAGGTCTTCCAAAGAAACCGAAAGAGGAACATCAGACATAGAAAATGCAACCTGCTCCGACGCGCAGTGTCTCGCACCTTTCAACGCGCGGTCTGGGACAACAGCATCGCCCTGCGTCACGGCACGCGTCACCGTGCACGCTGGGACAACCCGCTGAACATTCAGCTCACCTGTGTCAGGACGTGTCCTGACCAACGAATCAGCAGAAACAGGAGGTGGTGGCGGACCCTCGGCCCACACACGGGACCCTGCCACGTCATTACCCAACACGAGTGTAATGCCTTCATGCGGCAGTGCTGGACGCACGGCAACAGCCACCTGGCCCTGAACGAGGCCTGAAAACAACTGAATGTTATGCAGCGGGACCTGCAAAACTCGCATGCCGACACCCCACACAGGAACAGTGAGCCCAGTATCACTCTTCTCTGAAAAAGGCAGCACCGAAGCCTGGATAAAGGAGTCAAACACAGCTGTGTCACGCAAGATTTTAACAGGCACCTTCTCCTCACTTCCCACCAAAGAGACAAAGCCATCAGACACAAATGGTGCAAAAGCATCAGACACACCAGGTGAAACACCTTGCTGCAACATCACATTACGCACACGAACCCCAGGCCCCCCTGGCGCTGACACGGCCATACACGCACTCCTCACGTGCGTCATGGGCTGCTTAGCCTTAGCTTTCAAAGCATAACAATCAGCTTTCCAGTGACCCTTCTCGTGGCAGAAGTTACAAACCTTCTCGGCACCTCTTACGCCACGATCCCTCACATCCGCTTTAGGCTGATACACAGGACGACACACATCATCCTCGTCAAAACCAAAACCACGAGCGCGCCCCTCTCCAAAAGAGTGTTTATGCGTCAACACATAGTCATCTGCCACTGAAGCAGCTTCAGACACACGTCTTACCTTAAGATCGTTAATGTGTTGTGCAATACTGTCGGGTATGGAATCTTTAAATTGCTCCAAAACAATCAGCTCAGCCAGTTCCTCAAACGTCTCCACTTTTAGCGCTGCACACCAACGTGAAAAATGACCCGTCAGGTCACGAGCAAACTCGAGGTGCGTCTGCCTCTCCACTCTCTTCCATGAACGAAAGCGCTGACGATAAGCCTCCGGCACAAGCTCGTACACTTTCAACACCGCAGACTTTACACACTCATAATTCTGGCCCTCAGCACCTGACAGAGCAGAATAAGCCTCTTGCGCATGGCCAGTCAGTGCGCACTGGAGCATCAGCGTGCGGGCTGACTCAGGCCACTTCCTCGCCTCGGCTACTCGCTCAAACAAAGAGAAAAAAGCTTCCGGCTCTTTCTCATTAAATTTAGGCAACAAACGAAGATTACCCAAAACATCAAAACTGCCAGGCGACTCAGGTGACGGGGACGCATCAAAAGAATCCAACAATCCCACCGTCTTTCCACTTCTAATCAAATCCAGCCTCTGCTGCTGCAGTACAATCTTAGCCTGCTCTGTTTCACAATGCACTTTCCGCAGGGCCAATTCTTCAGTCTTGTGCTTCAGTCTATCCTGCTCCAGTTGCAACACCAACAGTTCTTTCTGTTGCTCAAACGTGAGACTACTAGACCCAACCTGTGGAGCCAACCTCTCCACCCTGGCCGGGCCAGGTTGTGCAGACAGCACACCCAACTCACACAACTTAGCGTGCACAATACCTTGAATAGTAACATCCTTCACTCTTTTATCAGGGATCTCAATACCATAATGCTCCGCTATTTTGAATAGCTGCTCCCTCGTGCACTCATCCAATAACTCCTCCGCTGGAGCCTCAACAAAGTCGGCCACACCAGCCATGGCAGCAAACCACAGAAAAGCCCAAAAAGTTACACCTCTCAATAACAGGAAAAAGCGAGCGACAGCACCGTGATCACGCGGTCAAACAAGACCGCAAGCGGAACACACAATCCCCACTCACTAAACTGCCTAACCAAAAAACTACATAAGCTCACTCACCCCTAGTCTTCATGCGGCTTTGCGGCGGGTATTTACGCACTAGCGACCGCTGGCCTGGGAAAGCGACCAGTTTCTGGCAACCAACCCAGAACCACGGACATGCTCCCGAGACAAAGCTCTGACCGCTATCACCACAGCACTAGTAAAAAAACAAACCCAGCGAAGCCCAAAGGAGCAACGCTGCTACAGCCTAGCAGGGGAAAATGGCTCCATGACGTGGTGTGAACACCGGCTGACACTCACCTTACCTGTAGTTTTCCTGGTCACGTCCTCAGCAACTTAACACGACAACACATCTCACCTTACAAACAGTAGCTAAACCTCGCTACTCAAAGCGCAGGCAACTCGTAAACAACAGCCGAGTCGAAATACTACCAACGCTGACGTCACTCGCAGCGCGGAAGCCGTCGAGTCCATTCATAAATTCACTGATCGTAGTAGCTACAAACCATGAATGAACCGGGCTGAAAACACGAGTACGAGCGGACGAGCCCCCACTTTTGTCACGACCCCGGCTCTAGGCCGGACAAATACAACGAAAAGTAAAGGTGAAACAATAAACTGATAATTTATTAACACAACAAAATGTACCAACTAAACAAAACCAGAACAAAAGAACACGAGGGGCTGCGACGGAGCTACACTCCGCTCTCCCTCTGGAGTCAGGTGAAGGAAGGGAAGACGAGGGAGAAACGAGCCACTTAAGAGAACACCTGGGGACTGGCCCACCGGCGTCAGAGCCACACCCACTGCCGACCTGCACAAAGAGAACACAGACACACAACCACACACACGACAGGTCCTGATGGCAGTAGGCCGTCACAAGGGATTAAAGGTTGCTCACATCAATATATGCAGCCTAAGAAATAAAGTAATTGATATTACCAACATTCTTGTACAGGGAAATATACATATTTTAGCGATCTCAGAGACTCACCTGGACTCCACATTTGATAATTCAGCAGTGAGTATTCCGGGATACAGTGTACATAGGAAGGATAGAAATGAACATGGAGGGGGGGTCGCTATATACACTCAAGATCATATACCTGTAAGAATAAGGTGTGACTTAATGTCAAATGAAATCGAAGCAATATGGTTGGAAGTGCATATCCCTCACTTAAAACCCTTACTAGTTGGTTGTTGCTATAGGCCTCCCAATGCAAATGTTGGATATTTGGAAAAAATATGTGATATGATTGATAATGTGGGTGACCTGACAAATGAAATGTATTTATTGGGTGATTTCAACATAAACTGGAACAGACTGCCCACTGAAAAAAAGGCTTCTCTCAATTACAGATACATGTGGTCTAACACAAATGGTAACTGAGCCAACTAGAGTATGTGTTAAAAGAGATGGATCCAGAACCTCAACTTGCATAGATCACATTTTCACGAACACAGCTGAATTATACACTAAGGTTATATCCATACCCATGGGCTGCAGTGATCATAACTTAGTAGTGATTTTGAGGAAAACAAGGGTTCCTAAAGCAGGACCCAAAATCATTTTAAAAAGGTCATATAAACACTTCAATGATAATCACTTTATTGATGATGTAAGAAAGAGTTGTTGGGACCGTGTGTTAGAGGAAAATAATCCTGATGAGGCGGTAGAACATTTTAACAAACTTTTTGAGGAAATCTAACCCCTAACCCTGAAGAAGAGATCCATCAGAAGTGTTAGATCACCGTGGATTGATAATGAATTAAAGGAATGTATGGAACAGAGGGACAATGCTAAGAAAATGGCAATCAGCTCTAATTATGAATCTGATTGGCAAGTCTATCGCAAATTAAGAAATTATGTAACCAAGTTGAATATAAAGAAAAAGAAAATGCATTATGATAACCTGTTTAACAACATAAAACATGACAGCAAGCAATTATGGAATACTTTAAATAACATAATGAGCAGGAAATCTAGATCTACTCCTGCATTTCTGGAATCAGAGGGACAGTTCATTACCAGGCCTTTGGATATTGCAAATCATCTCAATAATCATTTTTTAAATAAAGTAAATAAACTTAGGAATGAAATGAGCCTAGTTGATAAGGTACAATCCCACTGTATTGTGGCAATCTTGGGTTCTAAGTTATAGCAAACTCAACCAAAGACTACTTTTAGCTTTATCTGCAGCTCCTGTGCCCCATACACCGCTTGACTCCAGGAGATGCCACTTTATTATGCTCTGAACACAGAAAACACATGAAATGAAGGGAGGTCTCTAACCACACACATAACCTCACTTATGGTGTCAAGGTGATTTACTAACAGTAATTATAACTAAATAGATCAATGAATTAGAACTTAAACAATAAGACAGTAACACTGAAAGTTGCAAAACTGCAAAAGATAACATTTATGGTCATTTAAAACAGAGATAACACTAACTTAAACTCACAGACACACTGTCACAAAGCATGCTGGGAAACCCCTACATCTAACCTCCCCAGCACGCTACACTGCCCCCACCTAGGTGGTTAGCTGTCCCCAGCAACCCATGCACCCATGACAAAGTCCCTGAGGTGTTGGGGAAGCCGGCGCTGTCGCCGTGTGGTCTCAGCAGGCCTATTGGTGGCTTCAGGAGGTGGAGTGGGTGAGTGAGTGGGCTGGTCCTCAGACCCCACCTCCCCCTCAGATTGGGCCAAGTGATGGTAGGGGGCAAGCCTGTCACGGTGGAGCACCACCACACGATTCCTTTTGACCACCCGCACCCTGTACACCACATCTGACAGTCTCTCAAGCACAGTACAAGGTCCCACCCACTGGCTCATCAATTTAGGGGAAAGGCCCTTCTTCCTCTCAGGGCTGTAGACCCACACCTGCTCCCCAGGGGCAAAGTCCTGTCCTTTACAACGGGAATCGTAAGCCCGCTTCTGCCGCAATCCAGCATCAGAGAGGGCCTTCCTGGTCATCTCATGCACCAGCTGAAGCCGTTCCCGGAGACTGTACAGGTAGTCCAGGCCAGGTGCACCCTCCAACTCTGGCTCAGGGGGAGGCCCAAACACCAAGTCCACAGGAGTGCGGAGCTCATGCCCAAACATGAGGACTGCTGGGGTGCATTTTGTGGATTCCTGAACCGCTGTCCGGTACGCCCACAGAACCAAAGGTAGGTGCCGGTCCCAGTCTCGCTGCTGGCGGCTGGTCAGGATTGCAAGCTGGGTGGCCAGGGTGCGGTTGAAGCGTTCGACCAGTCCATCGCTCTGAGGGTGCAATGGTGTAGTCCGGGTCTTCTTGATGCCGAGCCTCTGGCAGACCTCACTGAACACTTTAGCTTCAAAGTTGCGACCCTGGTCACTGTGCAGTTCCTCTGGCACACCAAAGCGGCAGAACATCTCACTGACCAGGTGCTCAGCGGTGGTGGATGCACTCTGATCAGGGACCGCATACGCCTCAGGCCACTTGGTAAAGTAGTCCATGGCCACAAGGACGTAGCGGTTCCCTTGGTCAGTGGTAGGAAAGGGGCCAAGGATGTCTACACCCACACGCTCCATTGGGGCCCCCACCTGGTACTGCTGCAGGGGAGCGTGCGAGCGCCGAGTCGGTCCCTTTTTAGCAGTGCAAGAGTCACACTGATGAACATAAAGCTCTACATCCTGACGACACCCTGGCCAGTAGAATCGTGACCTGAGCCGGTGTAGAGTCTTGGCCACTCCAAAATGGCCTGCCCCCACTGAGCCATGGACAAGCTGAAGAACCTTGGGGCGTAGCTGGCGGGGAACCAGGAGTTGGAAGACATCTCGGTGGCCCCCAGGGGTCTGCCAGCGACGATGGAGGAGGCCATCACGGATGATGAGGCTGGTCCACTGGGCATAGAGGGCCTTGGTCTCAGGGTCCAATGCTGACACTGCGTTCCATGCTGGTCGTTGGCCGGTCTCTATCCAATCTTGGACCTGAGAGAGGACAGGGTCTTGGCTCTGGTCAAGCTGGAGCTGTTGGAGATCGATGGTTTCCAAACCATCGTTGTCAGCTGCTGTTGGTGCTGAGACCTGGGGCCCACTCTCGTCATCCAAGGGGATGGGCTGCAGGGCTGATACAGTTGGGTTTGCAGTGTCCCGGTCCTCCACACGCTGGCAGTACCGGCACTGTTCAACTTCACAAGGGCGTCGGGACAAAGCGTCTGCGTTGGCATGAAGACGGCCAGACCGGTGACGGATCTCAAAGTTGTAGTCCTGTAGTGTCTCTAACCATCGTGCGAGCTGTCCCTCTGGCTCTTTAAAGTTTAGGAGCCACGTGAGGGAGGCATGGTCGGTGCGCAGGAGGAATCTTCTCCCATAAAGGTATGGCCTGAAGTGACGGAGCCCGAGGACGACAGCCAGCAATTCCCGACGGGTGACACAATAGTTCCTCTCTGGTCGGTTGAGGGAGCGACTGTAGTAAGCGATGACCTGCTCCCCATTCTCTCCCTCCTGGGACAACACTGCCCCAAGTCCCACATTGCTGGCGTCAGTGTCCACAATGAATGGTAGCTGGGGGTCTGGATAGGACAGTACGGGGGCCCCAACAAGTGCTGAGTGGAGTTGCTCAAAGGCGACAGCACAGTCCTCACTCCACTGGAAGATATGGCCTTTCTGGGTCAGCCGATGTAGTGGGCTGGCAATGGTGGCGAAGTCCCTGACGAACCGTCGATAGTAGGAGGCCAGGCCCAGAAAGCTTCTCAGTTGTCCAACATTGTGGGGGACAGGCCAGTCTCTCACAGCGGCCACCTTAGCAGGGTCAGTAGACACCTCTGCTGCACTGACGACATGGCCCAAAAAGGATGTCTCTCGTCGGAAAAGGTGACACTTCTTGGGATGAAGACGCAGCCCGGCCCGGCGAATGGCATGAAAGACAACCTCCAGGTTGGTCACAGCATTCTCAAAGTCAGCAGCATGGGAGAGGAGGTCATCTAAGTAGACAACACAGTGACTCCGAGGGATTTCAGACAGGACCCTCTCCATAAGGCGCTCAAAGGTGGCCGGAGCGTTGCAGAGGCCGAAAGGCATGACTTTAAATTGCCACAACCCTTGGCCAATGGTAAAGGCGGTCTTGGGGCGTGCCTCCGGTGCCAACTCCACCTGCCAATAGCCACTGCGAAGATCAAGGGAGCTGAACCAGCAGGACCCCGCGATGTAATCGAGGGCATCATCAACACGGGGTAGTGGATAGGAGTCCTTGAGGGTGACATCATTAAGGCGGCGGTAGTCAACACAGAACCGCCAAGTGTCATCTTTTTTCTTGACCAGAACGGCGGGAGCTGCCCAAGGGCTACTGGAGGGTTTGATGATGCCTGCATCTGCCATCTCTTTGATCTTTTGTTCAGCTGCAGCCCGCTTGGCCAGCGGAAGCCGACGGGGGCGGAGACGGATGGGGCGAGCATCACCAGTGTTGATGTCATGTTGTACCAGACTGGTATGTGTACAGTCCTCATCCCTGGCTGCAAAGATGTCGGCGAACCGCTCCAGTAGCTCCCGAAGCTTGCATGTCTGGTCCGCTTGCAGGCCCTCACAACTTCTCCAGAACAGGTCATCAACAGCTTGCTTGGTCTCGGCTGATGGCACTTGGGGTGGCAGTGATGATGTGGAAACTCCCTTGACTCTGGCTGGTGGTGATGGCATGGAGGGGACCCGAGTGTTTGGCTGTGGAGAGGATGCTTGCCTCAGTCCCTTTTCACAGGTGGGGTGAAGTGTAACTTCCTCAGAACCCAGGTAAAGTGTAGTTCTGTGAATGTCGACCACAGCCTCCCATTTGGCTAGCAGATCCAGCCCGATGATGCAGGGGTCTTGTATGTTGGCCAGCCAGAACTTGTGATTAATTGTGTGGCTAGCAACAGTCACCTGGAGAGATCCTTCGCCCTGCATTCTGGTGCGTTCACCGGTGACTGTGGTTATACAAAGCTTAGTGGGTCTCCAACCCCATGGTCTTGGGCCATCTGTACCAGGTAGCGTTCCAGGCCGGACCAGCGAAATGGTGGACCCCATATCCACCAGGGCTCTGCATGGAGTGTCATTAAGAGTACAGTCCAGGTACAGTCCATTTGTCCGGCCCAGGCGACCCAGACGCAACTGTGACTTGGCAAAGGAGGGAGGATGAGTTGTGGGTGACAGTTCCCCCATTGTGCCACCCCGCTCTAGTTTGACGGAGGCTGAGGAGCTGGGCTTTGTGGGGCTGGTGCTGGGCAGTGACGTGCGATGTGACCTGGCTCTCCGCACCGGTAACATCCTTCTGTAGGCTGCCAGGCTGTTCTCCTGGCTCCTCGTCGGGGTCGTTGCAGGGGTGTAGTGGTGGCTTGGCGGGTGATCTCTTCGTCATCACTCCTCTCGTAGGCCGTCTGACGCACTCGGTGCCTTGTGTTGGTGGGGCGGTCTCCCGTGGACAGCACATGTTCAACCCGCTCTGCTTCAGTTAAGGCTACCGTCAAGGTCTTTGGTGCATACAGGCGGATGTGTTCTTGAAGTCGCTCTGGCTGAAGCCCCCAGACGAAAGCTTGGAGTGCCAGCTCGTCTTGCGCTGTGGCGTGGAAGGTAGGGTACCCCCGCCTGGCATAAAAACGGAGATCTGCTGCATATGCACCCAGACTCTCTCCCTCTTTTCTTCGTCGGCTGACAAGCTTGTCTCGGGCGTCATCGGCATGAGCATGGCGGCCAAAACGGTGTTTCATTGCTCTTTCCATGGCTTGCCAGTCAAATCTCTCTTCAGGTTGGAGGTCTGTGAGAATCTGCAGGGCTTTTCCCTCCAAGGCAAGGGCGACTTGGACCGCTGTCTCTTCCGCTGACCAGGCATTGAGCTGGGATGCCAATTGGACTTGGATGAGGTAAGTCTCTGGAGGTTCTTCCCCATTATAACGTGGCAGCTTCATGGTACTCCGTCGGGGACCTTCAGGTGGCAGTGGTGGGCCCGACAGTGCTGGTTGTGGGAGGGAAACGGCACTGTTTCCTTCTCCTCCCATGGTTGGGGGCATTCTGGCTGCTGTGGCATGAGGAGGGACCATAATATTGCTTCCCGGAGGCGTCATCAGTAGGAGGGATCTGGGTACCTGTGAGTGAGAGGTGGTCGTCCTTGGCTGGTTTCCCAGGCTGTCTTTTCTCCTGCTGCTGACTGGGGGGCGCTTGCTCCATCAGGGAAGTCAGTGGTCTCTTCTCCCCGGTGACTCCTGGTGGGCTTTGCCTTCCTCTGCTTTGGTCTTGCTCCTTGCATAGCTTCCAGTCTTTCGATGAGCTTATCTATTTCCTCAAGTGATGCTGCCATCCTAAATCCCACTTCTGACACCAATGTGGCAATCTTGGGTTCTAAGTTATAGCAAACTCAACCAAATACTACTTCTAGCTATATCTGCAGCTCCTGTGCCCCATACACCGCTCGACTCCAGGAGATGCCACTTTATTATGCTCTGATCACAGAAAACACATGAAATGAAGGGAGGTCTCTAACCACACACATAACCTCACTTATGGTGTCAAGGTGATTTATTAACAGTAATTATAACTAAATAGATCAATGAATTAGAACTTAAACAATAAGACAGTAACACTGAAAGTTGCAAAACTGCAAAAGATAACATTTATGGTCATTTAAAACAGAGATAACACTAACTTAAACTCACAGACACACTGTCACAAAGCATGCTGGGAAACCCCTACATCTAACCTCCCCAGCACGCTACAGTATTATAAGAAATCAAATCATGGAAGGCAAAAAGTGTGAGTTTGACTTTACAACAGTCACAGTCAAACAGGTAGAAAAACTATTACTTGGATGTAAAGACAAACCAGCCGGAGTAGATAATATTGACATGAAATTGCTCAGACTGGTAGCTAACCTAATTTCCGTACCAATTTGTCATGTGTTTAATTTAAGCATCAAGAAAGGTATTTTTCCTCAGGCATGGAAAACTGCAAAAATCATTCCATTACCTAAGAATCCTATTGTATCTTTCTGTACCTCAAATAGCAGACCAATAAGTTTGCTGCCTGCTCTGAGTAAAATAATGGAGAAAATTGCTTTTAATCAAATACAGCACTATTTTGCATCTAATGATTTGAATACTGACTATCAACATGCTTACAGGGAGGAACACTCCACTGCCACAGCACTCACACAAATGGCTGATAAGTGGCTTCAAGAAATTAACAATAGACATTTAGTTGGAGCAGTACTGTTAGATTTCAGTGCAGCTTTTGATATTATTGATCATAATTTGTTGTTACAGAAATTAGAATGTTATGGTTTCAGCTTGAATGCAACTCGATGGCTAGAGAGCTACTTGAAAAACAGGAAACAGACAGTCTGTTTTAACGGAAGTTTGTCTGAGACAAAAGTGATTGATTGTGGCGTCCCGCAGGGTAGTAGTCTTGGTCCTTTGCTATATTCAATATTTACCAATGACCTACCACTGGCCCTAAAAGACGCAAAAATTTCAATGTATGAAGACGACTCGACAATATATATAGCTAAAACCACAATAGAGGAACTTAGCAGTGTGTTAAATCAGGAACTTCAAGCAGTGGTGAAATGGATAGTTGATAATAAATTAGTTCTTAATACCTCTAAAACAAATAGCATTGTGTTTGGGACAAAAAAATATGTTAACAAATGAGCCAAAACTGAAGCTATATGTGAATGATGTGATTGTAGAACAAGTGCACGAAACCAAGCTTCTAGGAATAATATTCGATAGTAAATTAACATGGGCAAAACATATTGAGAAAGTAATAAATAAAATGGGCAGGAGTCTGTCGGCGATAAGAAGATGTGACTTGTTACCTGTAAATGTAAGGGGAAGTGTAATTAAGAGCCTTGTGTTATCACACCTCGATTATTGTTCGGAGGTTTGGTCGTGTGCTGCTTCATTACTTATAAAGAAACTGCAAATTGCTCAAAACAAGGCAGCACGATATTTGTTGCGCTGTCCATACAAAACCAATGTTGATAAAATGCATAACTGTCTTGCTTGGTTGAATGTTAAGAACAGATTTACTGCCTCAGTAGCAGCTGTTATTAGAAGACTGTCTGTGAGCAAATTGCCAAGGGTTCTATATAAACGTTTGTCTTTCAGTTCGGATGAACATTGTTATAAAACAAGACATGCTACGGAGGGTAAATTCACCTTACCCAAAGTAAAAACAAACAAGATGAAAAGCACGGTAATGTATAGGGCCATGGTGATATGGAATGCTCTACCACGACATATCATCCAAGAACATAACAAATACAGATTTAAAGAGCTACTGAAAGAACACTTATTAGTCAAACAGCTGTCTATCTAGCTGAAGCTATTTGGCACAATTAATTAGTATTTGTCTGATTTACTTGAAATATCTTCAGTCTGCCTGTGTATTGGGTACTGTCTGTAAGTTAATGTAATTATGAGGAACGGATGTCTTTAAACATCTGATTATTTCACAACTATGGTTAATAGCTAGCTACACTGTGGAAATGAATAAGGTCCAGTAATATGTATATGTTGTTTGTATTGCTTATGTTTTGTTGTTTTGTCTTGTTTTGTCTTGTAGATCGTTGTGAGTTGTAGTGGTTATGGATGTTGTTATTGTGTTTATGGTGTGATGTGTTTTTGTATTTATCGACTGCAATGGACAGTTCATCTGTGAAAGTAGACTCCAGGAAGAATAGCGATGGCCTTTGCCAAAGCTAATGGAGATCTTAATAAATGAAAATGAAATGAAAAAGTCACCGACTCTCTTCAAAACCCTATATGGACCCATAAATCCCGGTCCCAGGGGTCCCTTTAGGCCAGAGTTCAAAACTAAAACGACATCCCCTGGATCAAACTGTCTGACCACAGCTTTTCGATCATATCGGACTTTCATGCGAACCTTGCTGGCAACCAGGTGCTTCCCAGCTGCCTCACCCGCTGACTGCAACTTGGCCCTGAAAGACGACACATAGCTCATAACATCTCCAGGCTGCTTTGAGTCAACCACCTGTTCTGTCAAAAGATACTCATTTCCCCTCCTAGACTTTGGCAACGGCCCTACACAGTCAACCATTATGTGTGCAAATGGTTCCTCCTTCACAGGTAGAGGTTGTAGAGGAGCTACCGGCACTGCAACCCCTGGCTTTCCCACCATCTGACACGCATGGCAACACTGGCAGAATCTCTTCACATCCTTCCGAATACTAGGTCAAAAGAAATAACGACAAATCTTATCCATGGTTTTCTTGGAACCCAGGTGCCCACCAAGCATGGACTCGTGAGCTCGTTTCAACACCTCCTGTCTGTAGCACTGGGGCAAAACCACCTGTTCCAGGGTGGCCCAGCAGGCGTCTGCCGGTCTAGTAGGGGGTCTCCACTTCCTACAAAGCACACCATCTCGAAGAGAATAGCCCTTGGGCATTTCTCTAGCTTCCTGCACTGTCACTGCTAGTCTTAGTGCATGCTTTAACGAAGGGTCCTCCCACTGCCTGCACTCCAGTGACTCGCGGTTCAGAGGGACCTCCTCAGTTCCTACTCTCAGTACTTGCTCCTCACTCTCAGCCCCCTCACTAGTGCCTTTTCTGGGATCCACTCCTTGCTGCCCCTGATCTTCCCTAACATTGTTCAATCCGTCCTCCTTAACAGCTGTAACTGACGACGGTGAACTGTCATGCCACTGGCTGAGCAGGGAGTCCGACAGGTCACTCAACATAGGATCCGCGAGCTCTGGCGGCACATTAGTTTCCTCCACTCTCTCGTTAGCCTGTGCACAAGTAACCACACAGGCGGTGAAAACCTCAGGGAACTCTGATTCTAACTCCCTAGTCTCAGGAGGATCAACAGGACATTCAGACACTTCAGGCGAAACCTTAACTCCGGCCACATTATTACCCATCACAAAGTCTATGGTCTTAAATGGGAGGTCTGGTGCCTCCGCCACCAGCACAAATCCACTCACCAACCCAGACCGTAAGTAGAGGCGATGTATCGGTAGCCACTCATAACCACCTCCTACTCCTAGCACCGCAGTGAACTCTCCTGTGAAGCTAGAGCTGGGCAGGTCAACAACCCCCTTTCTGATTAGTGTTTGCTTAGCCCCGGTGTCTCTCAGGATAGTAATGGGCACAGACAATCCCCTACTTGACTCAGACAGGGAACCCTCTGAAATGAATCCCTCATAACCTCGTAACTCCTCCTCAGGCCTCTGCTCCACAGACACAATACCTACAGACTTAGCTGCACTATACCTGTTAGCCCAACGAGGGCACTGAGTTTTCTTGTGACCCACCTCGTGACACCAAAAACAACGTAGCTCACCAAAAGAGCTCTGTTGCCGGTTGGGGACCTGAGCTGGCCCTCTCAGTGGAGCCGAACGTGGGAAACTACTCCTTTCAGTCACAGAGGATTGCCAATTTCCTACCTCTGTCTCGGAAATCGCTCCTCTCCTCTGTCCTCAAATCCCTTCCTCCTACTGACCATGGCTGAGGCACCCCCATGAGCCACCTCATAGCCAGCTCAGCTGCACGCCTGGGCGTTGACACATCACGCTCATTCAAATAAACTTCAACCTCCTTAGGAACACTTAGCTTAAATTGCTCCAGGAGGAGCAGATCTCTAATGGCGCATTTCCACTAGCACGGCTCGGCTCGGTACGGCTCGGCACGGCACGGCTCGGCTCGGTTTGGTTGTGTTTCCATTACAACTGAGTTCCACTAGTACCGCCGTGACGTCATTTACACGTCGCCGAGCAACGCTCTAAACTCTGTAAATATATAACTTTAGCAACATTTGAAACATTTTCAGGCGAGAAAGTAGTCGTTTAGATCCCCAACGTGTTGAAAATCTGACAAAATACCAGCTGTTTACAATTTTGTTTCAACGAAGTCGGCGTTACTAAAGCTAGCCGTAGTGAGCAACGCACTTCCGGTTATTTTCACAAAATAAAATACCCGTTGCCTTTTATCATAAGGAAAGCCATTACGATAGAATTGGTGCTTTTACTTTGAAAACAGGAAGTGAACCTACCCTCGCTGTAGCTAGCTTTAAACCGCCGTTTTGACTGCTCTCTCGTCCCGTTAACGGCATTTAACCGTTCAATATGCCTTACCGGAGAGTCTTGCCAGCTCTGAGATCGGCCTGGTTCATTGTAAAACATTTATTTATTGATGTAAATGTGGTGTTTTCTGTGCGTACAGACCCCAAAGCAGTGCTGCTCTTCTGTCTAACCACAAACAAACTTCTGCTACAGCCACAATTGTTAGATTTCATCAATGAGACCAACATTTAAGAGTTTAACCAGCCGGTGGTAAACCTCTAAAAGCCATCGGGGAAGTTAATTAGCGGTCTGTTCTCCTCGGGGTGACGGTGGTAGGCTGGCCGGCGGAGCACGTCAGGAGCCGGGCTGCTGCCTCTGTGATGTCGCGGTCGCTGCTCGGACCTGGAGCTTCACACTCGAAAAACATCGGGGCAAACTTCTAAACAGCCGTCGTTTGGATAAACTAACCGCACATGGGGATCTAAACAGTTACTTTCTCGCATGAAAAAATATTTTAATAAAGTCACGTAATAACAGAGCCAGTCTCAATATTAGAAATTCTCTGGTAATAACAGGCTTCAGCAGGAACATTTCTGTTGTCGGTCGTCGCTTCCAGTGACGACACTCATCGGCCAATCAGTGGAAGGCAGTCGGCTGACGTCACGTTTTAGTAACGCTTCGGCTCGCTTGGAACCAGGGCTGAGGTGATACCAAAAATGTACCCGGTTGCAGGTACTGCGTGCTAGTGGAAACACGCAATAGCGCGCCGAGCCGTGCCGTACCGAGCCGAACCGTGCTAGTGGAAATGCGCCATAAGCTGCAGGTAGTCGAAAGCCTTACATGCCTTAACCCAGCGGTCGAAAACCACCTCCTGTCGCTGCCACAAATACAAATAAGAATCACCTGGCTGTCTTCTGAGTTCTCTGAACCGCCTCCTATAAGTCTCTGGAACACTTCCATAGGCCTCCAAAACAGCTTTCCTGAGCGCATCATATCCCAACCCCACTCTAACGTCCAGAGCGGCCACAGCTCTTTGGGCTTTCCCTGTCAGAACACTCTGTACTAACAACGGCCACTTTTCCTCCGGCCACTGACACTCCGCAGCCACTTTCTCAAACATTTCAAAGAAAACATCAACAGCACTTTCTTCAAACACAGGCATGAATGGGCGAGCTCGATTTAAATCAAACCTCAGTTCAGGTTGCCGACCTCCAACTGCGGTTTTCTCCACCTCTAACCTGGCCATCTTCTCTCTATGGGCCCTTTCTTTTTCCTTGTCCTGGAATTCTCGCATCTCCCTCTTCTCAGCCATTTCCCTCTCTCTCTGTTCCCTCTCTCTCTCTCTCTGTTCCCTGTCCCTCTGCTCTCTCCAGACCTCCTCCAGCCCCAACTCAACCGAGCTGCAATTTGCGGCTTTTTCATGACATCTTCCAACGAAACATCTTCCTCCTCGGCTAACGCTATCAGCTGCTCTTTCTTTAGCCTTCTGAACTGTTCTCGGGTCCGGTCCACACCTGCCAACACGCCCTCAACCATATCCGTCGGCATTACAACGGGTCCGAGCGGAAAAACAACCACACCAGAAAAATATACGGCTACTGATGAGCTACGCCAGCCCCGCTAACATAACACCGCTAAGCCAGACAAAAACAAAACCGACACATGGGTGAACGCACTCACCTATGCTGTCACTTAAACCCAGTTCACTGTCCTGAACTCGAAAGCTAAGCAAAGCATCCCCTCCACCGTTAAAGCTATCGCTAGCACCACCGGCTCTGTTAGTGAAAGGTCCAGACTCGCTCGGCTGGTCCGAGCCCAAGTGTACACCCCTTTGTTTCTATCTAACCTGGCTGTGTATACTTTTTAATGAACCGCACAAAACGACTCGGTCGCCTTTTCCCGTTTCAAAAACAGAGCCAAAACTAAGCTAAACAGAATAACCCTGACCTGCCACTAATGCTATCGTTTAATGCTAATACCATCCAAAATATACTAACTCACAAAAAGGTTTAGATCCTCGGACGAGCCCCAATAAATATGTTGCGACCTACGCCACCCTGGCAAGTAAAATTTTACAGTTAAGGCTCTAACCAGTCTAGGCTTCAGGGATGACACAGGTGCACATATTTCTATTGTTGAAAACCTGGAGCCTGGTGGGGTTCGCTGCCATATGGTACAATGTTCGACTCACTGGTTGCTTCCGCTCCCCACCTGTAACTTGGTCCGCACGGCTCTCCCGGCAGACTGGCATCCTGCTTCAGTGGCACCGGGCCGGCCACCAGCTCCAGCGTCCTGCGTGTATCGACCTCCGTCCGTCGTCACGCGGTCGTGGCTTTGTCAGTTCATTTGTGTTTAGACGAGACAATAACTAAAACAATAATTAAATCTTGCGGTGAAGGGGATTCTTCCTCAGCTCCCCGGGGCGGCCGCCTCGTTGCTGCACGAGACTCGCTTTTGGCTTTTTCCCAGCATCCCTTGCTCCGTCCGCTCACGTAAGACTTAAGCAGCCAGGTAACCAGGCAACCAATCAAAACATTACACAATATGGCATCCCCCCTTCTCACCTACGAAAGTTACCCCAACACAAGAAACATGTTGATTGTTCAGTCCACACAGACTGGTGTGATGTTGTGTTCAAGTTAAAAGAACTGAAAAAAGGTTCAGAGACAATGTAAAAAAACAAAAACAAAAACCTCTTTCTTCTTTTATTCTTTATTCAGATTGTGGAACTGCAGTTTGTCAGAGATCAGCTGTTCTTCTCTGGTCTCAGCTCTGAAGTCCAACCCCTCCCACCTGAGACACCTGAACCTGAGTGACAACTACAACCTGAAGGATTCAGCAGTGAAGCATCTGAGTGGTTTTCTGGAGAGTCCAGACTGTAGACTGGAGACTCTGAGGTCAGACTCTGTTTTATTTCTGTGCTCAGATGAATGTGATGTGAAAGTTGTGTTGACACTGAGCTGCAGACATGAAGCTGATGTTATACTGATCCACACTGAGGGTCGTCATGGTGACGTCTGTGTTGTTCTTCTCTGCTTTTAGTTCAGTCAACTACAGAAACACATGTAATGTGTCAAACAATAACTGATCTATAATCAATAGCTGGTGGCTCCTCCTCTTTCCTGAGGCTCTGTGATGTTTGTAGTGGAACATTTAAAGCGAATCCCATCCCATAATAATCAGGTGTGTGTTTGCTGGTTTCAGCTCTTTGAAGAAGTCGAAGCAGGTTCAATCTGTGAAGTCAGTCAGCAGAGTTCAGCCTCACATGTTTGTTGTCATGGCAACAGAGTTCATCTTCTCATGTTTGTTGTCATGGCAACATAGTTCAGCCTCTCATGTTTGTTGTCATGGCAACAGAGTTCATCTTCTCATGTTTGTTGTCATGGCAACATAGTTCAGCCTGGCAAAATTGAGAGAGAGAGAGACGCACATCGGGTAGGCCCAATTGGGAAGGGTGCTGGATCAAAGAGGAATCAATGCAATAAAAGAAAATTATGTATACCGATATATCCACCTGTGGTGGTCATTTGTGTTTCTCGAATTTATAGACAGAGGCACCTCTTTACTGTTAGTACGGAAGCCGAGAACGGCCACGTCCATAATATTTTTTTTTATTATCGTTTTCTCGTGATAGCGACTTATTATTTTGTTATCTCGAGATAACAAAGTCCGTTTTCTCGTGATAACAAATTAATTTATTTCGTTATCTCGAGATAACAAAGACCGTTTTCTCGTGATAACGAAATAATCATAGAATGTGTCGTTGACATGGTTGCCTAGCAACATGTTTCCCCGGTGCAATCGCTTCTGCTTACGGGGTTAATATAATACATCCTTGGTAGCAGCTGGTTAGCCGCTGTATGTTCGTCGCAGGAGGCTACTAAAGCGAATAGATATAACGTAACAGAAGAGATGTTTTCGTGGGATAATTGCCCAGAACCATGTGTAGAACTCAAATCAGTGAGCTGATTCATGTGATCACATAATCCTGATTTCAGCCTTCAAGAGCTGCCACTAACGTTAGTCTGCTCTGAGGAGCTGTCAACAATGAAGTACCGGTAAGTTACACTTAACGTTAGTTTGTTTACTGAGCTGGGTTTATTTAAGGGGCTACAGGTTAGCATAAACACATGAGAGTCGACTACGTTATGGTAGCTTCAGCTAAGGTAATGTTAGCTAGTTGCTGCTCAGATAAAGCTCATGAACACCATGAACACTGCTGTCTTGCCAAATTAACATTAGCCTACATGTCAGTGGTCGCAGGCAACAGGTGTCTGATGGTTCGAGATAAGGTTGTGATTTCTGACAGCAGCAGCCAGTAGCTAACGTTAGCTTAGCTGAAACAGGATAGATGGGACCACCGGCCGGTAGCCCCTTAAATAAACCCAGCACAGTGACGTTATACAAACTAACGTTACTGGTAAGTTATTGTTGACAGCTGGTGTGGACAATAATCACACCAGTGAGTAGAGTAGACTGAAGTTAACTGCCCCATGCTCGAGCTGAACAGTAGCCTCCTGTTGCTAGGCAACCATGTCAACACATTTTACCATAAATGAATTAGTTATCACGAGAAAACGGTCTTTGTTATCTCGAGATAACGAAATAATAAGTCGTTATCACGAGAAAACGGACTTTGTTATCTCGAGATAACGAAATAATAAGTCGTTATCACGAGAAAACGGTAATAAAAAAATTTATACGGACCTGGCCGTTCTCGGCTTCCGTAAGTTAGGTTGCTGTGTCCCTACTACATAATATTACGACTCTGCCTATTTATTTATTCTCTACAGAACGATGAATTTTTGTACTCTATAGATCCATGAAAAAAAAAAGTTTCTCTTCACCATGTACTTACCTCATGAATATGTATTGTTGCTTATAATATTTTTTCTTTTATTTTGGATATTCTGTAGAAGTCACACCCCTTCTTCTTTTCAAAATGGTTTACCCCAATTGGGTTGATTGCTCACCTGGGCGGGGTCTTTATATATATTTAAGCAGTTTCCTGTCTGTACCATTATACAGCAGTTTGAAAAAGAGCATTGTTTTGCTCGAAACGTCACGCTATTAAATCCTCTGAAGGGAGCTCTTTTTGGTGTGCGGATTTTTTCTTTTATTTCTTTTATAACATAGTTCAGCCTCTCATGTTTGTTGTCTTTAACCTCTTCATGCAGAGGCCATTTTTGGCAATTTCCGCCTGTTTTTGCATCACTGCAATTAAAGCTTTTTAACTACAGAAGTACTAATCCCACAACTATGGTTTAAGGCTCAAATGAAAGTAACCTTTGTCCCTTTACATCTATATCTATGAAATATTGAATTGAGTCATTCCATAAAAAATTGAGTTTCTGAAAATAAAATTTGGGAAAAAAAATAAAACGAGTTTGAAATTTTTGGTGAAAAGGTGATATTTCAAAATCCTAATTATAAAACAGGTTGAATTTTACATATATGGTTCACACACTCCCTGTCCACATATGTACCAAATTTTAGGTTGATATGTAAAACTACTGAGGCACTATAGAGTTTTTCCAAAGAGTGTCCCTTGGCGATGTCCAATGTGCAAAACCTGTCCAAAATTGTCCAATTTGGCTAAAATGCACACTGCAAGATTTTAGTGAGATTTTTTCCCCCCCAACAGATAACCTATTGGGGCCAATCACACACTTGATGGCTTTTAGGAACACCAGTTACATAAGTAAAATGCCATTTGAAAATGTAATTCATGGGGATGAATATTTGGTGTCCAAAACCCATCCAAACATGAATTTGACCTATTTTTGCCTGTATTATATTGTTATTTTCCTTTATAACTCCAGAAGTAAACATCCCACAACCACCAGTGATGGCTTAAATAAACAAGGACATTTTAAATAGTTCATATATTGTCTTGTATTATTATTTTCATTATTACATTAAAACTGGGGCAGTAAAAACACACTTTTTGTGGAGACTTGTATTGCTTACTTGTTGACACTAGGGGGAGAGGGAACCACAGGAACCAGCTGGGTGCAGGCTTAAGATTTGCCCAATCAAGGATCATTATATATCAGGTCACACCTTAGGGTCTCTGCTATTGGACGAAAAACTTTTCACCCCCGTGACTTTGATTGACAGGCGAAGAGAGATGCGCAAAGCGGGTGCGCAGTCTGACGGATAATGACTTTAGCATTAGCACTGCGGGTAAACATAACCTATGATGGATTATCTAGTCACGATGGATAAAATCGAACATGCCAGTTGTGTCGAGCACTTCTTCAGCTTTAAAGCCAGGGTAAGCTTGTAATTTTATTCAGTGTTTTAGTGGGTCTTTTATTGATGAATGTCCGTATTTTTCGGCACTCGAAAATGACTTCCGGGTTTGTTTGTGTTCAGTGAGCAGGCTTGTTTAAAACTTTGATGGGGTAAAAACTGCATTTTTGTTCTTTGCTTTTGTTTATATGACAGTATACAATTTTTTGGTGGTGAAAGAAGAGGTGTACAGATGGTACATATATGTTTAAATCACCTTCGTTGTTGACGTGACGTCGCTTGTGGGCTGCCGTAGTCTGATATTGTTTGAGACATTTTCAGTGACTGTGAAAAAACCGTAGCGGTCTGTGGTGGAGTTTTCATTACACCATGCCTACTTTTCGTTGTATTAACTCATTGAGTGCCATTGACGTCTATGGACGTCAATCAAAATCCAACGCTTGAGTGCCATTGACGTCCATAGACGTCAAATGCACTTTTCTGCGGCTGGTAAATGGGGACGCTCTCGCGCACACTGTGAGTAATTTTGGGGCTTCTGGGATGTGTAGAACGAAGAAGACTGTAGATCAGAGCAAGAAGTGAAGAAGAAGGAGAAGACGAGCGCGATCGGTACAGAGATAAAAAAGTCGGAAAAAGTTTCTATTTCTAGAGAAAAACGACGGGCAGAGCCTGGAACAAGTGTAACGTGGAGCTGGAGGAAAGCTTAGCCACGGATACTGTTAGCATAGCTCCAGCATGAAGTGATCAGAGGAGGCAGGAAAGGTAAACTCATCTAGATGATCAGCACCAAAATGCCGAAGCGGAGGCGGATCGCGGAGTCAGTTTCACCAGTTGCTGTAAACCGACGTGACGGCGAACCGAGAGATCAGCGCGGTGCGTCGCTGCCGCGGCCGCGTCCAGCACAGAGGCTGAAGACGCCACGACGTCTCTCTCCCTCCTTCAGAGACGAGGGGAAGCAGCAGGAGGAGTAAGAGGAGAGGGGAGGGAGAGGAGAGGGGAGGGGGAGGGGGGCGTAGGAGAGGCAGCAACTGCTCGTACTTGTTGTATTTTAGTTGTTGTTGTTGTTGTTGTTGTTGTTGTTTTTTGTTTAGTCTTTTTTTTTTTTTTTTTGGGGGGGGGGGGGGGGGGGTGAAAAAAACATGTGAAATGAAATTTTCAGATGTCTTACATATTTTTGAAGCCAAAATTAAAACGGATAAATCACTATTTTTCTTGAGAGACTCTCTTTCACAAAAATGCATTTTTCTCAGCTTTCTAGAAAAAAAGTGGTCTTTTTGGTGCAACCAGGCTCTATTCAACTTAAGATAAATCAAGAATGGAACAAGGTACAAACAAATGGTTTTTCCCTAGTTATATAGAGAGTCTCCTCTTTCCTTTGAGCTGTTTGGTGTTTTCAGAGTCATAGTACAAAATACTCTCTGGGTCTTGACATATTACTCAGAATGCCCCAAAACGCTGGCACCTGGCACTGACCATTTTATAAAAGGTCTGGCACTCAATGAGTTAAGGACGCCCTTCATGTGTTATTCATTTGGGATGCCGGCGTCCCAACCACTAGGGGGCCTGCGTGAACAGGTTAAAACTTGAGCGTGGTCAGTAAACCTCTGATCAATGTGGCTGCTCAACATGAGTTTGTCTGGATGGAGCCACAGGTCGAGCTGACGGGTGAAGAGGCGGAGTCACTGTTCTGTGTTGAAGCAGCAGCAGCTTCTCATGAATATTAATGAGCTGTTTTGTAACTGTTTAACCTGCTTCCTGTTGCTTCAGCTGTTGGACTTTGATTTTCTAAACTTGTTCTTTCTGAAGCTTCTTCAGCTCTGAACAGATGATGAGACACTGAACGCTGTCAACAAGGAGCTTTGTCCTCAACTCACTGCTTTTATTCTTTATTCAGTTTGGAGGGCTGCAGGTTGTCAGAGATCAGCTGTTCTTCTCTGGGCTCAGCTCTGAAGTCCAACCCCTCCCACCTGAGACACCTAGACCTGAGCATCAACAACCTGAAGGATCTGAGTGGTTTTCTGGAGAGTCCAGACTGTAGACTGGAGATTCTGAGGTCAGTTCACTGACTGTTACTGTTACTGTTACTGTAGATCTTAGATATTTGATTCACAACTTAACCTGATTGATCATACACTTTAGTACCCCGATTTTAATCGGGTTTTTTAAAGGTACATTGTGTAAGTTCAGCTGTTATCTATTCACGAAAATCGATTATTCTGTTCAAAAGTACGTTTTTCATTCCTCAATAATCCCCCCATCAACAAACTTAAGTGTTCCGGTAATCTCTGAATTTGCCGTTCATATCATTTATATATACGTCGAGCGGGCAAGCTCGGTGGTAGCTGCCATGTCGTGTCGCCATGTTTTTACGTTCAGTGGCAGCGTGACGGTAGGAAACCACTGAAACTTAGCGGAGACACCGGAGCTGTCGGCTCAGGTCGGACTGTGAGGACTGCATGTGAATGCTGCATTCAGGTGCAGTCGGAAAAACGCCCGTCAGTAACAAACCAGATGTAATTTTAGTCACAGAAGTAGAGAGAAAGCCGGTAAAACGTGGGTCAGGTCAACAATACGACATCACCATGACAACATTTTGTCACCAATTTTCCCTCTAATTTTCAAAACTCCTGAGCAGAAATTCAACTCCCCTGATGACCTGCTTGAGCGACTGTGAGTGAAAGCTCAAGCATATATATATATATAGGAGCGCGATACTCAATGAGTTAATCATTATATTATACATATACATACATACATACACATTATGTATGTGTGTGTATATTTATATATATATATATTAGGGGTGCAACATGTAGCCCACGGTACGATACGTACCTTGGTTTACCTCGGTACGGTTTCGGAATGTGTTTTGTGCTGAGATCTTTTTTTTCTCCCAAAATAATGTTTAAAATTCATATTATTTCTAATATTAGGCTACTACTAGTATTTCCTTGTAGAGCCCCCCCCCCCCCCCCCCCCTCTCTCTCACTCACTCACTCACACACACACACACACACACACACCTGGGGTCCGTTTCAGGAAGCAGGCTCAACAAACTCTGGAGTCAAATCCCGAGCTCAGGGTTGATTGAGCCTGAGCTGGAAAACTCTGAGTTTTCGGTTTCAGAACAGCTGATCTGAATTAGTTCAATCAACCCAGAGTATGTGGTTGAGCCTGAGGGAGGCGAGCACAAGAAGCCATCATCAGCCTGCCAGGGAGCAGGTTTGCTTCACAGCACATGTTGCCATAGCGACTGACTCAGCATTACGCTGATCCTGTTCACTGAAACGGAAAACTCTGAGTTTCCCTCATCTCAGGCAGACCCCTGAACTGTCTGTGAACAGCCCCTAGCTCGTTGCATTCCCCTAGCTCCTCCCTCTGCACACTCCTTTAGTCTTTCATATGGTGAACACTCTGAAGACACTTTCAAACAGAGATCGCGCTACATTGCCGTCATGGAAGACCGTCACTATGCTGGCAGCCACCAGGCCCGGCTCTAGCCATTTTGGTGCCCTAGGCGAGATTACTCCCAGGCGCCCCCCCCCAACAATGATCAATAATGATCATAATGATAACGTAGCAGTGTATCTGTATGTCCCCTCTGACCCCGAGATACACAACTTGCACAACAATCAGTAAAATGTCATTAAGTAAATCCTGGGTGAAGACATGAAAAAAATTAGTCTACAGTCATGACAATAACCTATTTTGATGCTTGAAATGGGTATACGAAAGTCTTAGCTTCACAAAAGCAGTGGAATATACTGTATGAATAAAAGCTAATAGATACGTGTGGAAAACAAGTTAAAATGAAATTTTGTGAAATTGCTTTTTGAGCATAAATGTTATCTGTCATTCTATTTTCACCAAATGTCTCAAATGTAAAATAAAAGAAGCTAAATATTAACTTAACATTACATTTCAAACTTCATGACATGTGTGTAGCCCTAAATGAGAAATTAGCTTTTTTTCTCCAAACAAAATATCAACTAAACAGACAAAAACCACAACATTTACAATATTTAACCTATATAATGTACCCTCCATGTGTTGTCACTGTGGTACTGTTTGAGAGGTAAAAAAAAAAATGGTTTGAGAGCTCAGCAGGTCTGTATACAGAGCTGGAGCTGTGGCCCTGCTGTCTGAGCAGGCTGAAGTCTCAACTCTCTCTTCTTTTTTCAGTATCTTCCTCATCAAATGAGTCAAAACTTTCAGCCTCTGAAGCACCTTCATCCTCCTCACTGCTTCTCTCTCTCTCCTAACGATTCTGCGGATTCGAAGCACTTCACAGCTGTTCTTTTGATTGACAGGTCGTCAAGGGCGGCGTAAAATGACCGAAATATAAACAAAAACATATCGAGACGGTCGCGCAAACGAGCCGGCATTTGCGCCGACTTTGAGGATTAATGCAACCAAGTATCCACACATCTAATTAAAAATGTGGCGTTTCTAACAAGAAAACGGCTTGAAAGCATTCCTACTGCAGACAGGTACCTCTGCTGTGTGTGGGACTGCGGGGGTAGCGGAGGGCACGTACCAATGGGCATGTGGGGGAGAGAGGGGGGGGCGACTTGGTAAGTAATGTTGTAACATATTATATTATTACTTTTTAATAGGTATTGCTTTGCATTTAAATTAACGTGGGGTTATTTTTTGTATTAAGAAATAATAGTACCAACTAGTTATAAAAATAGTTAAAGTTAGACTTTTCTTTCTTTCCCATTTGTGGCGCTGGCGCCCCCTGGATGGACGGCGCCCTTAGCATTTGCCTATACGGCCTATGCCACGGGCCGGCCCTGGCAGCCACAGTCTCTCACTGGGAAAGAAGGAGTTAGTCTATTGTGTTTTTTTAAACAGCCTTTCACTACCTCTCATCCCTGTCAGTCAACTCCTCCTGCTGGACATCGTCTTTCTATCGCGCGCGAGCACGCAGATACGCGACCACGCAGATACGTGACCACACACATGCAGGGTGCATGGACAGAGTGTTGTGCTGGAACTCTAATAAAAGCTAAATGTGCTAAATCGCGCTAATAACTAATTAATTTTCCCCGCGACCGCTCATGCTGCCGCCTGTTTGTTTTCTTTTCTTTTTTCCCCTTTTCTGTGTGTGAGCTGCACTTTCAGTTGCAGGGGGGGAGTCACTGTGAGTGTGTGGAGGCTCAACAGTGATTGGACATCAACTCACGGGGGCGGGCTTTCGCCTTAAACGGCCAGGCACACACATACACGGCACAGCTGCCTGTAAAGCAGTAAGAGCTGATGCAAGCTGAATCTGAAATATTCAGAGAGCGTATTGCACCGTGCAGGCCGTACCGAACGGTTCGGTATTTTACCGAGAACCGTTGCATCCCTAATATATATATATATATACACACACACACACACATACATAATGTATATGTATGTATATAATATAATGATTAATAACAGATTATTTTGACAACATTACCTAGGCTGAATGAGAGGGATGGAAACATTGCCCACACTTTCCCATCTGAAAACTCGCCTTTTACTTTTGCGTCAGAATCTAATAAATCTGCAGAATCTAAAAAGTATCAAAACACTAAAATAAACAAAGTCAAATCAAAGGGCCACTGAGGCACCTGTGGAGTGACTTTACACACGCACGGAGAACATAATGTCCAGGCAAAAAATAAAGTTTCTCATAATGGGTTTATTTCCAACAGTGAAGAGAACAAACAAAGAACAAAGGGTCCTTGACTGTGGTAAAAACTGTGGTAAAAAACCATGAGCCCACCCAGGTGCCTGGCCTCCTCTACCTGTCCACCATACTTATAAACTCCCCGGTGCCTTCAAAATGAAAGCATTAACAAATAACTCAAACTAACTAAAATAATACTAATATAATAATGTGATGTTGTGTTCACTGAGTTAAAACAACTGAGAGAGTTCAGAGACACTGTAGCAAACAAAAAACAACAACTCTTTATTCTGCTTTTATTCTTTATTCAGATTGAGGAGCTGCTGGTTGTCAGAGATCAACTGTTCTTCTCTGGTCTCAGCTCTGAAGTCCAACCCCTCCCACCTGAGACACCTGAGACACCTGGACCTGAGCCACAACAACCTGCAGGATTCAGCAGTGAAGGATCTGAGTGGTTTTCTGGAGAGTCCAGACTGTAGACTGGAGACTCTGAGGTCAGACTCTGTTTTATTTCTGTGCTCAGATGAATGTGATGTGAAAGTTGTGTTGACACTGAGCTGCAGACATGAGGCTGATGTTATACTGATCCACACTGAGGGTCGTCATGGTGATGGCTGTTTTCTTCTTCTCTGCTTTTAGTCCAGTCAACTACAGAAACACATGTAATGTGTCAGACAATAAGTGATCTATAATCAATAGCTGGTGGCCAATGTTCCCTCTAATTTTCAAAACTCCTGAGCAGAAATTCAACTCCCCTGATGACCTGCTTGAGCGGCTGTGAGCGAAAGCTCAAGCATACACAGTACGTCCACATGTGTGTATGTGTATATATATATATATATATATATATATATATAAAAAATGATTAATAATAGATTATTTTGACAACATTACCTAGGCTACTCCAGTTACAGTTAATGATGATTTAGCATTTATTGCCATATGAACATTTATGTCAAAAAATAACAAACATAAAGTTGATGTCATCAACTCTTGGCACTAGCATTCTTGATATTGTAACGCTGGGTGATTTACTGATGTGTGTGTAGTGTTACAGTGTGTTAAATGGAGGGAGGTGTCCACCGTAGTGAGGAGGGGCTCACAGATGTGTTCAGGGAAGGGAGGGGAAGATGTGTGTTTTTACGACAGTGTTTACGTCGGGGGAGGAGTTTTTGTTATGAGCGGGGAAAAAGCTTGTGAGCACGAAGAGAGACAGTTTTCTGAGTTCCGAGGGTTAGCCACGCTGTTGTTGTTTTCCGGGGGACACCTCAACCTCGGGTTAGCTGTGCTTCGGCGAGGGAATAAATCTGGGCTCAGTTGAGCTAGCAACTTTGATCTCGTCTCCTCCCGTTCTTCCGTTAACCACCCAGCTACCCCGCAACGTTACACTGGTGTCAGAAGTGTTGGACTTACCCACATCTCCGGTAGCTGGACGGCGACGATGGAAGCTAGCGGATGGCTAACGCCGCCACCGTCGGGGGAGACGAAGGTGAAGGAGCGGCGGCCGTCTCTCGGTGGAAAAGACGAGATGGTGCGTTTGAGTGCAGCTCGGAATGACGGAGTGGTGCGTTCAAGGCAAGCTCGGGAAGAAGTTATGTGGCGTTCAAGTGATGCTCGGACAGAAACTGAGAAGGGAATGTTCAGGCAGTGGCTAAAAGCAAGCTATGCTGAGGGGGATGGACAACGCAACAGAGCTGCTGACCAAGGATGTGACAGTGAGTTTCCTGGTGAACAACCATTGCTACAGGATTCTGACAAAGTATTGCCCCTGACTCAAAATAGCCATGCACAAACCCACTATGGACCAGTTAGCTCTGTTACCGAAGGTGTTCCAGTACCATGGCCTGGTTTGGATAGCCCATTTACTGGGGAAGCTAGCTATCAGGATGCTTTGGTTTCACAGCTAGAAACTGTTAGCATGGTGGCTAAAAAGAGTAATGGAACAGGCCCTGGTAATGTAATCAATGGTTCAAGAACACCAGTCATTCAAACACCAACCCCAAAGACTTGTTTTAGCTTGGCAGCTGACCACACTAACTACATGGGCTCACTCGCATCTGAACAGATGAGGGATAGGACAAGCTGCACTCCACATGATGGTTACTCCCCTGCAGTGGACCGTGTTGGCTGTGCCCCCACCAACACTCCCCACTCGGGCCAAGTGTCTCTCCATGACCCCACTGCATTACTGACCGCTGCCCTCACACAAGCACTCACTGCAGCTATGACTGGTGCCTCCCCAGCTTCCATGGCTACAGCTCAGCAGAAGAGAGACCAAGTGAAGGCAGGGCGATATGATGGCGCTACTGATTGGGAGACATACTGGACGCAATTTCAGCTGATAGCTAGAGCCAACCAGTGGGACAAGACTGAGAGGGCCGTCCAGTTGGCCGCAGCTCTAGAGGGGGAGGCCAGAAGGGTTCTGTTGGATCTCTCAGAAATGGACATGACTGATTCTCAAGCCATAGCGTGTGCTATAGAACGGCAGTTTGGGGACCCAACGAGTAAGTCAACCGCCAGACGTCTGTTCAATGAGAGAACACGCAGAGAAGGTGAGAAACTGGGAGTCTATGCAGCGGAGCTACGCCACTTAGCTCGCAAAGCTTTCCCTGAGTTCACTGAAGATCAGAGATTTATTCTCTTGAAGGAGGCCTTCATCAGTGGCCTGAAACCTGACAGGTTGCGGGAACAGGTGCGGCTTAGCAACCCCTTATCATGGGAAGAGGCACTGGAACGCGCTCAGGAGGTTGAACAGATCTTTACAGAGGGTGGGAATGTGAGACCCCTCCAGTCCCCATCCTCTCAGTCACCACGCCACCAACCCCGGCAACAACAGCCCCCACACCCCCAGCCCCCACGCCCCCAGCCTCTCTACTTCCCCCCTCAACGAGACCCCCCAAGACCTCAGAGACCCCCTAGACCACAGGACTACAGAGGTCCTCCAGACCCACAGACACAGACTTGTTGGAGGTGTGGACAAATAGGTCACATCCAGTACCACTGCCCTGACCTCAACAATCCTGTGCCACCGGCCCAGCGCCAGCCACCGGGAAACGGGGTGGGGAGCGGAGGTGAGGAAGGTTACTCCACTCCTGGCCATGCACCTTCCATGCACTCACCTGCAAGAAATAACTGTGTTGCAGAGGGGGGCCCCGCATTCCCCCACTCAGGACCTCAAGTCTCACGGGTGCGGTCCTGGATTAACGGCAAGTCAGTTTGTACGCTCGTGGACTCTGGTTCAACAGTGACAATCATCCGCCCAGACATGCTCCCAGGGGACCTCCAGTGGTGCTCCAATGTGCGGCCCCTCATTACCGTGACAGGAGACCAGTCAACTATGCTGGGCCAGTGCACCGTCAATGTCCAGTTGGGGGAACAGACTTTCCCTTATCTAATGTGGGTGGCTGAAATTCAAGAGGACTGCCTGTTGGGTTTTGACTTCATGAAGGATACCAAGGCTGTGTTGAACGTGGACCAGGGAACAGTGACATTCATGGACGGTCCACCATTACCCCTGATATGTGATGGAGACCAGTGTAAGTCATTACAAGTGTCCGGCTCACCGGACAGACCACAGCGGGCCATGTGTAACCCAAGTCCAGTGGTGCATCGTCCCAAACTTTCTGAGTCTCTAAGCGAACTGGGGGTCCAGCTAGAGCCGTGCCCAGTATTTCCTTCGCTGGGCCCTAAGCCATTTATTGTTGAGATGGAAATGCAAGCCCAGGAGTTGACAGCTCCCCCATGTGTGGATGTTGTGCAGGATGAAGGTCAATCATGGTTGATACCCTTAGCCACAGGGGCTGTTCCTTTTAATGAACTCCTGTCGCAACCGCTCAGCCCAGACCCCCAACCAGAGACAGTTGGCGAACTGGCAACCAGCAATGCAACCGAGAGTGGTACCGTAAACTGTGATATCCCACCAAAGCCACCAACCCAGGAGGAAACTATTGAGGCGTTGTTGGAGAGTAATAAAGAGGGGTTGTCCACAGACCAGCAGCAGCAGTTATGGGACTTGCTGTATGAGTTCCGGTCCATTTTTGCCACCTCCCCCTCTGATCTGGGCAGGACCCACGTAATCCAGCATGAGATGGATACAAGCACTGCACATCCGATTCGTCAGCGCCCACGTCGCGTACCACTGAACAAACAGGCGGCTGCTGAGCAGTGTGTGGCAGAGATGAGAGCAGCTGGAGTGATTGAACCCTCAAACAGCTCGTGGGTGTCACCGGTGGTGATGGTGCCTAAGAAGGGTACTCAAGGGTGGCGTTTTTGTGTCGACTTCAGGCCGGTAAATGAGATCACAGTCAAGGACTCATATCCCCTTCCCCGAGTCAATGATGCCCTGGATGGAATCAGGGGCTCTGCCTGGTTCTCCTCACTTGATCTAAGGAGTGGGTACTGGCAGGTACCTCTGTCACCAGAGGCCCGCCCCAAGACAGCCTTCACGACTGGTTCGGGACTGTGGCAATTCACTGTCATGCCGTTCGGGCTCTGCAACGCCCCGGCAACATTCGAGAGGCTTATGGAGAAAGTGCTCATGGACGTTCCATCACAAAGCAAGCAAGTCTATTTAGATGATGTGCTGATCCATGGGCCGGATTTCAACACCGCTTTGCAGGCGCTCAGAATGGCCTTCTCCAAGATCCACCAAGCAGGGTTAAAGTTGAACCCTGAGAAGTGTAGACTGATGCGGAAAGAACTGACCTTCCTGGGCCACAAAGTGAGTGCACAGGGGGTGAGCACGGTGGAGGACAAAGTGATCGCTGTCCGGGACTGGCCAGTTCCAAAGAATGTTTCCGAGGTGCGCTCCTTCCTGGGGTTAGCCTCTTATTACCGCCGTTTCATTGCCGGGTTCTCAACTGTAGCTGTGCCTCTCCATCGGCTGACATGCAAGAATGCGCGGTTTGCGTGGGGCCCAGAACAGCAGCAAGCATTTGATGCGCTGAAATCAGCTCTGTGTCATTCCCCAGTTTTGACAACTCCGGATCCAGCGGGGCAGTTTGTGTTGGACACCGACGCAAGTAACGATGGTCTCGGGGCGGTCCTAGCCCAAGTTACGCCCCAGGGAGAGCAAGTGATTGCGTATTACAGCAGGACATTCTCAAAACCAGAACGGAACTACTGTGTCACTAGGAGAGAACTGTTGGCTGTGGTGGAGTCCGTGAACCACTTCAAGCACTACCTGTGTGGAGTAAAATTTGTTGTACGGACAGACCATGCCTCCCTCAGGTGGTTGATGTCTTTCCGAGAACCTGAAGGGCAACTGGCCAGATGGATTGAACAACTACAGGAGTACAATTTCTCCATCGTGCACAGGCAAGGAAACAGTCATTCGAATGCGGACGGCCTCTCCAGGAGACCCTGTCGGCTGGATTGCTCGCATTGCAGTCGGGCTGAGGGCAAGGACGAAGAAACAAGGTGGGAGCGAACAGAACACTGCATGGCCCTGAGACTGGATGATGCGATTGATTGGGCCACGGAGCAGCAAGGGGACCCAGATTTGAGGACGGTGTTAGAGTGGGTGGAGGCCAATCGACGCCCAGACTGGTCGGAGGTTGCTGCCGCAGGTCCATCCTTGAGGGGTCTGTGGTCACAGTGGGAGGGCCTGTCGCTTCGTGATGGAGTACTCTGGAGACGTTGGAAGGAGCCTGCTTCTGGTAGGGAAAAATGGCAGGTGGTGGTGCCTAAGAGACGACAGGAGGAGGTGCTGAGCTTCCATCATGGCCAACTAGGAGTGGGGCACTTTGGTGTAAACAAAACACTGAAGAGAGTGCGGCAAGGGTTCTATTGGAGCACTTGTAGACGTGATGTGGAAGCCTTTTGCCAACAGTGTGATCCCTGCATTGCCCGTAAGGGCCCCCCAGGCCAGAGTAGAGCACCACTGCAACAGTACCAGGTGGGAGCACCAATGGACAGAGTGGCTGTTGACATTCTTGGCCCCTTCCCCCGCACGCCTCGGGGACATCGCTATGTGGTGGTAGCAATGGACTATTTTACCAAATGGCCCGAAGCAGTGGCGGTGCCAGATCAAGAGGTGGCTACTGTCTGTGAGGTGCTAATTGAGGGGATGTTTAGCCGTTTTGGGGTGCCCGCTGAGCTGCACTCCGACCAAGGGAGGAATTTCGAGGCCAAGCTGTTCATGGAAATGTGCAAGCAGCTTGGGATCCATAAGACCAGGACGACGCCTCTCCATCATCCCCAGAGTGACGGGTTGGTTGAGAGGTTTAATCGCACTCTGGGGGCACAGCTAGCGCTGGTAGTAGCAAAGGATCAGAAGGACTGGGATCTGCAGTTACCCCTGGTCTTATTGGCTTGCCGCTCAGCGACACAGGAGACCACGGGATGCACACCAGCCCTGTTGATGTTGGGTAGGGAGCTCAGGACCCCACCCACTCTGGCGTATGGACGCCCGCCAGATACCCCCCAAGTACCAGCTGGTCCAGAGTATGCTACCCAGCTAAGACAGAGGCTGGAGCAAGCACATGAGTTTGCGCGGGGACAAGCTGAGACTGCAGGGGCCCGACAGAAGAGAGCCTATGATCTGCATACAAGAGGGACTCACTTCAAAGCGGAGAACCTGGTGTGGGTCTATGCCCCAAAGCGGACCAAAGGGAAATCCCCCAAGCTGCAGAGTAACTGGATCGGGCCCTGTCGGGTCTTGGAAAGAGTCGGGGAGGTAGTCTACAGGGTGAGGCTGACAGGGAGAGGCCGGGTTGTGGTGATACACCGCGATCGTCTAGCACCCTACCGGGGAGTGAATCAACCAAGCTTCGGGCAGGATCGTCGATCCCCACCACCTGTTCAGACACCTCCTGCGGAGGGAACCCCAGCTCCACAGTGCTTTCCAAGGGGGCACCAACGTTCAGCTGACGTTCTGGAGAGAGATGTTCAAGTCACGCCGCTTGGAGCGGTTATTCCCACGCAGGATTTCGGGGAGGGCAGAACCCCCCGACCCAGAAGGCAACGCAGAGTTCCCCAGCGTTATTTGGACTGAAAGTTGGCTCCTCGGGGCGAGGAGATTTAGAAAGGGGGGGCAGTGTAACGCTGGGTGATTTACTGATGTGTGTGTAGTGTTACAGTGTGTTAAATGGAGGGAGGTGTCCACCGTAGTGAGGAGGGGCTCACAGATGTGTTCAGGGAAGGGAGGGGAAGATGTGTGTTTTTACGACAGTGTTTACGTCGGGGGAGGAGTTTTTGTTATGAGCGGGGAAAAAGCTTGTGAGCACGAAGAGAGACAGTTTTCTGAGTTCCGAGGGTTAGCCACGCTGTTGTTGTTTTCCGGGGGACACCTCAACCTCGGGTTAGCTGTGCTTCGGCGAGGGAATAAATCTGGGCTCAGTTGAGCTAGCAACTTTGATCTCGTCTCCTCCCGTTCTTCCGTTAACCACCCAGCTACCCCGCAACGTTACAATATGAACAGTAATAATAATTCTAAAGCAAAAACTTAAATCGTAGTTGCACTTTACAGACCACAGTGCGTCTGTGTGCGTGCGTGTGTGTGTGTGTGAGAGAGAGAGAGAGAGAGAGAGCTTGCAAAATTGTAATGCACTGTTAACTGTTATGTTTTGCCAATGGGCTCCAAACAAAAAGAAAGAGAGGGATGGAAACATTGTTCCCTCCACACTTTCCCCTCTGAAAACCCGCCTTTTACTTTTGCGTCACTGCACGTCTTGCAAACAACTCCAGTCTCGGTAGAAAAAGTAAAAAATGTCGCCGACTTTCACCGGTGTTCCCTCGTCCGTATTTGTACTGTGACCACAGACTGTGACAGCCACTCCACTTTCAATGACGCACGTTTTTTCTTTACCTTTCCGGCAGTCTCACAACCCTCCCGCTTAGCCATGGCTGAATTGCTATGCAATAACAAAAACGCCACAACAGCGGCTACTCGTCATAACACATTGATTGACTGTCAAGCTAAACAACCGTTATTAATGTGCACTGTCCCTGTTTTCAAATAAACTTATAAGCTGTGTATTGGCTGGGCAGCGCCTCGTGGGCATGTTTTTTTAATGATCACTGGCTGACAGCACCCTGTCACTGTCACTCATTGCAGTGATAAATGCCCACAGAGGTAATAAATTTCTCAATTCGAAGCGCACATTAGGGAGAAATAAACCGTAAACTAGTCGGGGATATTCGAGTGCGCAACTTTTTTTGTCTTCTGCGCAAAGAGGTGGGGAGCAGTGCGCAATTGCGCAGTAAAACACCTTAGAGGGAACAGTGCTGGTGGCTCCTCCTCTTTCCTGAGGCTTTGTGATGTTTGTAGTGAGACATTCAAACCCTGTACAGACGGATCCAATATCATTGGCTGATGAATTGTGAGCGACGTGATGCATCATTTGTGCACCTGCGTTATTCAATGCGAAGAAATACCCCAATTTCATTGGACTTACTCGAAAATAGAATTTTACACAAAGTTTGGGCTACATCATCCGATAGATGAGTGATTACACTAATTTTAAGACCCATATAGCTCAATTTCAATTTTCTTTTCTGAACACCTTTAAGGAAAACTAAAGTGTGTGACCACTGCCCTCCCAGTTGTGAGTTGGTAGCACCCATGTAGCAGCGGCTTCGTTTGAAGCACTGCTCCGAGCCTCCGATGACGGGCTGCAGGGAGCTCTGATGTCAACCGAGGGAGAGTAAAGGAGTCAATCCACCTTTAGCTAAAAAGCAGGACCAGCAGGCTGCAGACAGTAAGCTACTATATCTCTAAATAGCAGTGTTGTTTTCAAAATGACCAGTTAATTTTTGAATTAATGTGAAATATTTATCGCGTTACAAACGGCACAGTTTTAAGGCTAGAGTCAAGATTCAGATTGAAACCAGGAGACATGGGGCTTGTCTGAAACGAGCTAAATAATGCTCCAAAGTTCGGCTAGATTCTGGTTGGGGGGACTTTGAAAAGGGGATCCTGAACACTGCTGTCATCCATGTGTGCCTCTCTCTCTCTCTCTCTCTCTCTCTCTCTCTCTCTCTCTCTCTCTCTCTCTCTCTCTCTCTCTCTCTCTCTCTCTCTCTATTGCACCATGTGTGTGCTGTGTCTCAGGGTCAATCATTGTTATGTCTAGTCACACTACAGGCAGCAGAGAGAGGCATGGAGAGAGTCCTCTATGTTCTAAAATAGCTAATTTTCTGTTAATATCATAGAATTGAACAATTTGAAATTTGTTGTGAAGGTCCTAGTTGTTTACATCAAGATGACAGGGTTTCTAGGGTGAAGTGTGCACTGTTTTAACCACATAAGCCTACTATCTTTTAGGTGACCTCCTTCTGGAACATCAGCTGTGTTTTTTACTTTGAAACAGGCCCAGGAAGTTTGCTTGTTGTTGTTTTTTGTTTGTTTTTACTTAGTTTGACGCCACAAACATACATCTGCTCCTAAATATTAAAAAATTGGGTTTATGTTATACTTGGTTATTTACTTATATATTTCAAATGTCTATGCATATTTTTCATTAGTAAAATATCTGCTCCAGATGGAGTCACACTTCATTTCTGTTGTAAGGTCTTATTTGAATGGGAAAATGTGAAGAGGTCTGAGTGAAATCAAAATGAGGCAAAAGCAATTGTATTTGGATGGAGTGTATAACCATTATGACACAGGCTGAAATATAATTAGTTTTCCAGTCTGTTACATGAGGTACCTGAAGGTCAAATTCTGCCTGGACATATCCATGGTAATAAAACATTTGTAAGATTGCTAATTTAATTATTTATGTGTTTATTTTAGTATTTACTATTGCACAGTTACTCATTAGATGTTACTTTACTAATTCATTGGGCTACTGTCCCATGATTCAATACTCTAAATTTACTCTCGATAATGTGCTTGTCTTTTTTTTTCTTTTTTTTTCAAGTTTGTGCTCATGCACTACGTTTGTAATCATTATCTTCTATACATGCTCACCCACTCAAACACAATTATTTCACATTTATACACATCCACAATTTAATTATGAGTCTTTTTGTTGTAAATAGGCAATTGTACTGCTGCTTTGTTGTTGTCGAATTGTTTTTTGAATTTTTGCATATATTTTGGGGAGGTGTTTTTCAATAGCCCATTCAGGGTTTTTAACCTCTCCTGCACTTACCATTTTGGTTTCAGCTTTCTTTTGTAATTGTCCTTATTTATCACTGGGCCAGGGGCTCGTGAGGTAACAGTTATCATCAAGTAACCTAGGGGATCATCCCAGTTTTGTAGGATCCAAGAACTAAGTACTCAGTATCTGACTTTTTGCATGACACTGAGCAGAGTGACTGGTTTTATTGTTACCGAGTCTCTAGCCCTACAGGCTAGTCTCCATAGTGGCATCATCATTGTGGGTGGAAAGATAGTTGTTTGTCCAATGTCTGTTTCGGTCTTTGCAGGTATGGTAGAGTCCTTGTCAGTAAATGAGGTTGTCATGTCAGTCCGAACCTCAGTCAATGTTCTTTCGTCAGGGTCTGAGTGAGAGTACAGTGTGTCCTATGACTCCAGCTTCTCAGTCGTCGTCCGTCAACCATACCTTTAAACAATGAGATTGTAGGGTCCCTTATTTATCCACCATTTCTAATGACCTTGACACATTTAGATAGCTTTACACGTGTTAGACAGATAGGAGTGAATGACACAGTGCCCGAGTGAGGACCCGATCAAGAAGCTTCTACACAGAGTCTTTTACTCCGTGCGCTTGACCGCAGGGGGTTCTCCCAGTCTAATCACTCGTTTTAATTCACCAAGCTCTGCCCCACCGTAGTTAAACTACTACCACTTGGTCGGTCTCAGTTTCTAGCATTTTTCTTGGCTTTCAGCCATCATTGAATAACATCAAATTGATCACAGTGCAAAATCCCTGTTAAAAAAGTCTCAATGTAGCTCAGTGTGTATGGTGTCAGCTTGGCAACACAAAGGTTGTGGGTTCACATCTCGCTTCAATAACCTTGTTGGTGCATTTTCCAACCGATCTGTCTCTTTACCTCTTTGTCTTTCTCTCTCGGTTTATGTTAGCATGTTTCCTGTAAAATGTTCACAAGACTTCCAGCTAGCATTCAAACAGCTTTGATAGTATAGAAATGTGATTCTTGGCTCTCTGTGGCCTAGTGACAGCGTAAAGGTTTACTGATCATGATATCATGTGTTTGATTCCTGCCTCAGACATGACACATCATTGCTTGATTTTCAAATATTCAGCTGTCATTGGACAGTATGTGATGGTGGCGTTACAGCATGTATCCAAATTTCAAAACTTTGAAAATAAATTCATAACAGATCAACCATATGTGCTACGGCTTTGCAACTTTCACTTTGCCCAATTTGTCTATTAAAAAAAATTGCCCGGCCCCGACCATTGCTGCGCAGCAGCTATAATCTAAACTTGTTCTTTCTGAAGCTTGTTCAGCTCTGAACAGATGATGAGACACTGAACGCTGTCAACAAGGAGCTTTGTCCTCAACTCACTGATTTTATTCTTTATTCAGATTGGAGTACTGCAGTTTGTCAGAGATCAGCTGTTCTTCTCTGGTCTCAGCTCTGAAGTCCAACCCCTCCCACCTGAAACTCCTGGACCTGAGCTTCAACGACCTGCAGGATTCAGACCTGAAAGATCTTCGTGCTCTTGTGGAGAGTCCAGACTGTAGACTGGAGACTGTGAGGTCAGTAGAGGGATGGATCAGTCCATGTTGCTCTCATCTCTGTTGTCATTCTCAGTGTAGATTATGTTGGCAGGTGCTGTAGATGTCCAGGAGTGAGGCACCAATGACCTTTCTTCCTGCACTGCAGGGTTTTTCAGTCGGAGGTGGTTCAGTTTCTAAACCACACAGTGATGCAGCAGGTCAGAGTGTTCTCAGTGTCTCCTTAGTAGAAGGAACACATGAAGAACCAGGACTGCTGGGTTTCATTGGCCAGTGTTGTGATGTTGTTGGTCCAGGAGAGGTCCTCTGTTACGTGCACAAAATGTTACACATCTGGTCTCATTAGTGACAGGTACAGGAGACGTGCTATTCTTAGCTAGCTTCATGTTACTGATGTTATCAATGAGTTTAAAATGTTGTTTTACTAGTCAGCTAACTGCTAGCACTGTAGTGTATCATGACAGTGCTAGCATGGGCTAGTGGAAGAGGCTGGTATGTATTTTTGTTGATACTCAAGTTCACAGTAACTGTGATAGGTAAGAGTCAAATACAGAATGATGTGCAGCAGCTGGAATATCAGGACAGCACTGACCAGATCCTGAGCTTCCTGTAGAAATGGTGGCTTTACTTTTCTAGACCTGGTTGAGCCATCTTCTCCATTTTCTTTGATCTGATCCTTTAAACGCCACCTGGTCCAGATCAGATAATTAGTAAACATGGTGACACCCCTAACCGAAAGGTCAGAGATGTGACCTCTACAGTCAGTGTTGGGGAGTAACGAATTACATGTAACGCCGTTACATAATTTAATTACTAAATTTACGTAATTGTAATCCATTACATTACTGTGGGAAAATGTGTAATTAAATGACAGTTGCTTTTATAAATTTCCATGATTACAGCTTTAGTTACATTTGAAAAATCATCGCAAAAACTCGGATTTATCAAATTGTTTTTTCATGGCAACGTCCTCCTTCCAAAGCCGCAAGTTGGATACTGACACGGAAGACCCAAATGTCTGACCCGCGATGATCCACACTGACACTGTTGCACCATAAGTGGGCAACATGAGAGACAAGGTGCGCACTGCTCTACATTACGATGTCATCCCCATATAGAGATGATCCGCCGGTCGTCTGAGTGAAATATCCAAGTAAGCAAGTCAGATAATTAATGACATGGCCCGCACCAAAAGGTGGAAAAGTGACTGGACGGATGAGTTTTGTTTTATTTTACCGGACCATGCCGACGCTCAGAGGGTCTCTCTCTCTCTCTCTCTCTCTCTCTCTCTCTCTCTCTACGTATGTGATACGGTCTCCGCTGGCTCTTGTTGAGGTAAAGGGTTGTACAGATGCTGCTGTAGTATTTGTGGACATTTTGCAGATGGGTGTAAAAATCTGCACTAATGATATGGATGTCATAGCTGTGTGCCTCTTGCTATACTGTTAGTAGGCTAATAATTGCTTGTTGCTGTGAATATCATAATACTATTGGGGTGTGGTGCAAAGAGTGTTTGCCAGCGGTGAAGATGTTGACATCTAAACTACCAATGTCGAATCTGAAGAGTTACAGCTATACTCTTACCCTTATGTGTCTATAGGCCTAATGCAAAGTATACAGCTGTTCTCACAGTAAAAAGAGGTATCTTGTGGAGTCTATTATTATATTGTCTTAAGTACTGCTGAAAATGGTTAAAAGTTGAGAGCATTCATTCAAAATTAAGAAAAGTAATTAAAATGTAATCAAATGTAATTAGTTACATTACTTTGATGAAGTAATTGAAATAGTTACACTACTATTACATTTTCAACAGGGTAACTTGTAATTGTAACCAACTACATTTCCAAAGTAATCTTCCCAACACTGTCTACAGTGTAGAGTGCTTTGTGGTCTGAGAGACTAGAAAAGTGCTTTAGAAGAGCAAGTCCATTTATCCTGGATCATCACAGATCGGTTTAATAAAACAAACTCAAACAAAACCTGATTATTTCCCTCTGACTCTGTTGTGTTTGTTCCTACAGGTTCGGTGAGGGAGAGGTGATTGAAGCTTCCAGAGACAAAACCTGTGAGTACTGAACCTCTGTTTCCTCCTCATCAGTCTGACTGTGAAATGAATCTGGGCTCATTTCACCTTCAACTTTTTTATGAATTGCATATTGTTTGTTTTTTTCATACTTTCTTTGTTGGATTGAACACAACAAATGAAACAAAGGACAACAGACAGGCAAGAAGTGACATTTCAATTTTTAAACAACTCACTCAGTACTCCTCCACTCAGGCAGGCTCCGTGACGCACTGTATCACTCCGCCTCTTCCACACACCACTGATTCAAACAACTGAAACTGAAAACCTTTTTCCAACCAGCTGATGCATTGTACATTTTTACTTTATTTACTTTAAGTCACCAAATCAGCCTTTTATCAATTTAAGAACATATCCAGGATTAAGGGTTTTATGTCCCAAACTGATCAGGAGAAGCTGATTCATGCTTTTATCTCCAGTAGACTAGACTACTGTAATGGTCTTCTGACTGGTCTCCCCCAAAAAAGCATCAAACAGCTGCAGCTCATTCAGAACGCTGCAGCTCGAGTTTTAACCAGAACAAAGAGATCAGATCACATCACCCCGGTTCTTAAGACCTTACATTGGCTCCCAGTCAGCTACAGAATAGATTTTAAAGTTCTGCTACTGGTTTACAAATCACTGAATGGTTTAGGTCCAGAATACATGAATGACATGTTAGTAGAGTATAAACCCAGTAGAGCTCTGAGATCTACTGACTCAGGTCAGATAGTGGAGCTCAGAGTTCAGACCAGAAATGGTGAAGCAGCATTTAGCTGTTATGCTGCTCACAAGTGGAACAAACTACCAGCAGAACTGAAATCAGCCCCAACTGTAAGCACTTTTAAATCCAGGTTAAAAACATTTATCTTTTCACGTGCTTATAGCTGAGAACTTAAAACTTTATCTATGTTCTTTTATTTTACTTTTATTTGCTCTTGCTTTTAACTCTGTTTTCAGTGTTTTGTTTGTTTTTATTCTGTCTTATGCTTCTTTTTTTAATGTTTTGTCTTTATGTAAAGCACATTGAGTTGCCTTGGTATGAAATGCGCTATATAAATAAAGATGCCTTGCCTTGCCTTGCCTTGCCTTCATATAAGTAGTTCATACTTTTGAACTGGTGTATTATTTTGAGACGGGACTTCTTGTAGGCGGCGAAAGTACGCTGATGAATTGTCCCTCATTGACAACTGTGTATTGCCTGTATCTCGGTGCAGCGCGATGTGCCGGTGTTTCTCAGTGGGGGAAAGCAGAGACCTTTCTACTGCATCTACAGTGGTAGCCACATAGAAGTTCCTATCCCAGCCTGCTGCCATGCAGGCTGGGCTCACAACACCTGCTCCGCTGCACGTTTGTAACAGCACCGGAAAAAGTCGCTAGATTTGTCGCTAGTCACTTTTGACAAAAAAAAAGTCGCCAAGAGGGTGTGGAAAGTCACCAGATCTAGCAAGAAAGTCGCCAAGTTGGCAACACGTGTAGCCAACAGCCGTACAGCACGCTACACTTTGTCCCCAGAGCAGCATTCAAGGAGACAGATTACTCAGACAAACCAAAATCACACAAAAAACATCATGTTTTGATTGTAGTTTAAAACAGTTTTACATATCAGAGGACTACCATATTCACACACAGGGTACCTGAGAGTGTCTATTATAATCTGTAAAAAAAAAAAAAAACGGTTTTAACTCGTCAAAGGTCCTGAACATTTGGCACGCTGTGACGAGTTTACTCGTCAATGGTCGCGAAAGAGTTAAGGAACTCTGCCCTGCGTTTGCTTGAAGGGAATCTGAACCCTGTTGTTTTACTAGACACATTCTATGTGTATATTTATGTATCGACAGACAGCAGCATGAACCACGTGGTCAGGTGGAGTTTATTTCTGATTTGCATATGATCATGAAGAGAAGAATAGCAAACACTGATTTCTGAGATGTTCTTTGTTTCTTCTCTTTTAACAGGTGTCTCAAAGCCAAAAGTCTCTGAGGACAATGCACAGCTGAGGGAGTCTGAGGATGACTCAAAGCTGAAGACCTCTGAGGACGACACAAAGCTGAAGGTCTCTGAGGACGACTCAAGGCTGAAGGTCTCAGAAGATGATTCAAAGCTGAAGGTCTCTGAGGACGACTCAAAGCTTAAGGTCTCTGAGGATGACTCAAAGCTGAAGGTCTCTGAAGATGACTTGAAGCTGAAGAGGTTTGATGAAGAAAGCTTGGAGCTTGAGGACAACGCAAAGCTGAAGGTGAGAGAAAAACATTGTATCCTGATTTTCCAGACAGATTTAAAGGTATAATGTGTAGGAATTACCCCCATCTAGTGGTGCGGTTGCATATCGGAACGTATTCTTGATGTTGCGTTCACGTGAAATTGGGCAGATGTCAGACAGACAACAGACGCTGCATGTAACAAGATAAACAAGCGTCTATGTAAACAAGTGGTCCGCCAGCACGAGGCAAAACAATATAGGCGTGACAATATGTTGTCATGGTGATGTTATATTGTTTACCTGACCCACGTTTTACCGTCTTTCTCTTGTTGAGTAAAATAACATCCAGTTGGTTTGCCGATGGCCGTCAGCTCGACTGCAACATCAGTGCCTCCGTCCTTCCTCACAGTTTTAACAGGCGCTACTTTGAAAACGTTCTCCCCGAGCCGACAGCTCCGGTGAGTTTCCGTGGTTACCTACGGTCACGCTGCCACTCAACATAAAAAATGGTGATGCAACATGGCCACCTCGGTTCGGTGCGTCGGCCACTTATAGTATGTATTAGTTTTTTTTTTAGCTATATTTTTGGGGCTTTTTCATGCCTTTATTTGATAGTACAGTCAAGAGAGACAGAAAATGGGGAGGCAGAGAGAGGGGGAATGACGCGCAGGAAAGGGCCATCCGATGCGGGATTCGAACCAGGGCCGCCTGCATGAGGACCATAGCCTCAACACATGGGGCGCCTGCTTAACCCACTGCGCCACTCGGCACCCCATAGTATGTATTTGTAACAACTCATTCTAAGGTACAAGAAAGCTTTCATTTGTATGCGGGTGTGATTCGACTTCAGTGAAATATGTATTTATGAAAGACATATTTGATTTTTGCTAATAAAAAGCCAAATAAGTTACATACTGGGGCTTTAAGGGCTCAACAGAGGGGAAAAATATTCAGAGAATATTTCCTGTGCTAGGAACAAAAATGAGATCTTAAGTGTAGAAACAAACTCATAGTTTAGATTGTGGTTTCAGTCAGCACTAGATGAATGAGTTGCATAATAATAATAATCTATTCTATCCATGTTCTTCTACTTATCTGGGGCCTGGTCTCAGTGGAAGCAGGTTAAGCAGATGGTTCCAGATGTAATGATCTATCTGTTGATCTCCCACTACATCCTACCCATGCACAAGAATAATAATAATAATAATGGATTACATTTATATAGCGCTTTTCTACCGTTACCCGATACCCAAAGCGCGTACAGTAACCATTATTCATTCATACCACATTCACACCAGTGGTGGTAAACTACGTGTGTAGCCACAGCTGCCGTGGGGCAGACTGACGGAAGCGTGGCTGCCATTTCGCGCCAAACGGCCCCTCCGACCACCACCATGATCATTCATACGCATGCACACGAGGCAAGTTGGGTTAGGTGTCTTGCCCAAGGACACTACGACAGAGACTGGGAGAGAGCGGGATTCGAACCGCCAACCCTCTGATTATTGGACGATCCGCTCTACTGCCTGAGCCACTGCCGCCCCACAAGACCCCAAGATTCCTCAACTCCTTCACTTGGGGCAGCAACTCACCCCAAATCAGAAAGAGAGTTTTCTGGCTGAGAACCAAAGCCTCAGATTTCCTGATTCTCATCCCTGTTTTCCTCTTCTCGACTAAGCTTTGAGATCCTTCCCATGAATATCCTGAACAGGATCGGGGACAAGGGATAACTTTGGTTAGTTCCAACTTACACTGCAAATATGTTTGGTTTTCTTCTGAGAATACAGACACATCTCACTCTTTGGTGGTACATGGACTGAATGGCTTGTAACAACAAGCGTGTTACCTCATAGTCCTGGAGGACCCCCCACAGAGTGTCCAGGGGCACATGGTTTGTAAGCCTTCTCCAAGTCCTCAACACACTTGTAGACTAGCCGATCAAACTCCCATGCCCCCCTCAGAGCTCCTGCAAAGGTAAAGAGCAAGTCCACTGATCCACATCCAGGACAGAATCCATATTGCTCCCTCTGGTTTGACAATCGGCCAGAGCCTCTCTTCCAGCATCCTGGCATGAAATTTTCCAGGGAGGCAGAGCAATGTGTAACAGTGGGAACACACAACACTGGTTTGTCACTTCACAGGTATTGGACCAAACCTCCACATGACATTGAAGAGATGTGTCAGCCAGTGTCTTGCTAATGAGGTGCTTCTTGATTTTTGATTGATTTTCAACAGCATCCACTGTGCTTTCTTTACCAGACGGTATCCATCTGCTGCTTCTAGAGATCGTGGTTCAACTAGGCCCCAAAGTCCTCCTATTTCAGCTTGATAGTTTCCCTCCTGCTGAGACCCACCAGTGGGTTCTCATGTTGATGTTTCGACAGGCACTGATGACCTTGAGGCCACAGCTACCAATGATTGCTTCTACAATGGCTGCTCTGTCCCTAACCGTGAGGGGATTAATGGAGTACAGAAAATATATTAATACATAAATAATGTATAGCTGCTCACACACAGGAAAGGCAGCTCAAATGCTGAACTGATTAGATTATGGTCATGGTTATTCACAAAACATTTGTAATTTCTCTGCAGAACCTGCTGCTTCAGTCTGACATTGACATCAAATCACTGTGTCACCCTGTCAGTCCCCTAAGACTCTGTCCACTGTGCCTCAGGTCACTCAGGGCTGTGGAACAAATTTGTTGGCTTCACTCAACACAATTTATTTATTTATTTTGTAATAAACCAGCTTACATTTTTCTCTCTGAATTGCAGCAGTCAAGCTTCAAACCTGAACTGGAAACTAAATCTACACAAGTCTCATACAGGTAAACATGCAATAAACTAAGTCAACACAAAGGACCTTCCTTTTCCTTCACAGCTTCTCCTGAGCCACAGCAGATGTGTCTCTGCAGTGTTGGTCTCATGGTCGACTGTCTGAGGGAACATCAGCTGGATCAGCTGTCAGTCAGATGAGTCAGGAGGAACACAATGTTTTAGCCAATGTTGAACCTTTTTCATCTCAGGGTCTGAGGTGGTCACTCTGCCTTTTGTGTCCCACAGGTTCAGGTGTCCTGGTCGAGGCCAGTTCCAGTGTTCTTCAACTGGACTGGTGTTTGTTGTGGCTCAGGAGGCGGAGCTGCTCTACAGGACTGTCCAATGGGATGAGAGCCTCCTCCACTCAGTTGGCAAGATGGCTGCAGGACCGCTGTTCAATATCCAGTGTCCTGAGGATGCAGTCCGCCAGCTCCACCTCCCACATTGTGAAACAAAGGATGGTGAGCAAGTGATTGTGTTTGTCAGAACAATGATGGGAACTAATCATATAACATAAATCGTGTGACAATGTAATTGACGTGTACATTTATTGCATGAATACACTGGAAAATCAGGGCACTGTCCTTCACCAGCCTCCTGATTAAAGCAGAAGTGAGTGATATATTTGTGTTAATATAAGTCTTAAATAGTTATATCTTCCGACAGCAATCACTTACATAGAGTGTTTGGACTGAAACACGGGTCTCTCAGTCACTCTGCTCTGCTCTGAGCCGAAGAGAAAACATTTATCGTATCCTACAGTTTTTATCCAATGAGGAGAGAGAACGGCATGCAGGGCTGTGTGTGCAGCCAAGGAATGCCGTGAATGTGGCGACGTAGGGACGAGGACTGTTATGGTGCATTCAAGGAAACTCGTATTTTTCCGACCATGAAGTGGTACCAGTTCGATCTGGTACGAGTTCACCGGTCGGAAGTTACGAGTGGCCGTTATAGTGACTTTCACCGGTAAAACAGGTCGGAAAAACACGAGTGGGTTGCCTGGAACGCTACAAAGTCGTAAGTTGTGACTTGAAGCTGTAATTTACCATTTCAAAAGCCTGCCTGGAACGCAGCATTAGCGAAAACGGCCGGATCACTCACTTCTGCTTTAATTTCCTGATGTGGACAACAGTGACTGAAATGGTCACTGCTGTTGTAACAAGGTTGTTGTCTGTGTTTTCACAGCTCTGCTCTATGATGGTCTGCTGTCTGTCGCACACATCACTGATGATGGAATGAGCTTCATCGAGCCACTGGAGGTCACAGACACTCATGTGATCATCTCAGTCCCTCATCTTTCTGCCTTTGGCCTGCTTAGCTGGTTGTGGAACAACAAGGAATCAGTTTACAGTCAAATTCTGCTGTTCCAACAACCAAACTTTGCAGAACTGAAGCAAAGCCTCAATGTGCATCTGCTGCCTAATAACGTCCCTCTGGAAGAGGTAAGGCTGCAGACTGAAGTGTTAAAGATTCACTCTGCTTCACTTTCCAAATTCATCACTAACAGACTAACAGGGATGTCGTGAACTAACACCCGTGTCTCAGTAAGGTAAAGGTAAAGGTACTTTATTTGTCACATATACAGCTAGTACAGTGAAATTCTTTCTCTGCATTTAACCCATCCCTGAGGAGCAGTGGGCAGCCACGGTGCAGCGCCCGGGGACCAACTCCAGATTATGAGCCAGTGCCTTTGGTCAGTGGCGCTGACTGGAGGATTAACCTAGCCGACATGTTTTTAGTGGTGGGGGAAACCGGAGCACCCGGAGGAAACCCACGCAGACACGGGGAGAACATGCAAACTCCACACAGAAAGGACCTGGGCCGGGGATTCGAACCCAGGACCTTCTTGCTGTGAGGCAACAGTGCTAACCACTGTGCCATGGTGTCTCCTTGCCACCACTTCAGCAAGTCTTACACAATCATTCAAAGATCAGTGTGAAGTCAGAAAGAACTCTCTCAGTCCTGTAGGTCCAGCCCAGTAGAACCAATCTGTTTGTTCAGGCTCAGGCCCGACTCTAATGAAATGATCTGATTGTTCTCCAGGTGACGGCAAAGCATGACGACTGTGTGTTTATCAAGATGCCTTCTGAAAGCACACTCGTCAAAAATAAAACTTACACAGTTCAATGTCCACATGCCGACATAGTCCAGCCTGAGGTGAGTGTTTCAGACTAAAGCTGACGTGATTCCTCAAACTGCTGTCACTCACCTGGAAACACTGACGCACATTCTGCTGCTTTTCAGAAAAAAGACTTTCACCCGAACTATGGACCAAATTACCATCCAACGTTTCAGATCATCTTACCTTCAAGCACCAAGATTACCAACGTAGAGGTCCGAGACGAAACCAAGACAGCTGTGTGGAAGTGTCAAGTCCCTCTGCCAGGTAAAGTCTTCATCCGCCTGATGTAAACCTGACTGATGAGTGGTGTCTTTGTTCTTATTGGGCCTCAGATCATCATCTGTTTATTCTATGGTCTATTCTTGTTGACAAGGGAGAGTCAAACTATAGTGGGAAACCGTTCAGAGTAGGACCAAGGAGATTCATGAAGGAGCTGAAAGGACCTTCAATAAAATAAGGACTAAAAATATTTATGCTCAGTCCTTCATTAGGTCCTGAATCAGTCATACCTGTCCTCTTTTTTTCTTTAAGTATAGTATAGTATCTAAGTAGGCCACCAGATTTAGATTCAAACCATGGCCAGCTGCAGTGAGGACTGTAACATCTGCCTATGGGGCACCTGCTACTGAGCTGTACGGTGCCCTACACTTCACTTTCTCCAAGTTACTGTTTATGTGTATGTAACTTGTTAGTCTGTCACATGTCTTTGTCCCAGAGTCAGAGCTCGTCACCTTAAAATCATTAGAGCTAAAAATGTTCAGAAGTGATGTTGGATGGACTTTATAGTTGTGTTTGGCCTGGTGTAATCACTGGTGACTTCTGGGTTACTGCTGTAAGGACTTTCTACAGAGTCCTGAACGGAGACAAGCAAACTGGATGACACAGATTGTTTTTCATGAGTGGTTCCATCCCCACTGTGTATACACTTACGGTATACCACGATTGAATTTGCTTCTTTTGAACACAAGTATGTTTTTAGTTCATCTTCCAGGTCCTCGTCCAGAAACAACTCCAAGTGTCTCAGCTACTTCTCTAAGTGTCTCAGCTCCGACTCCAAGTGTCTCAGCTCCTTCTCCAAGCGTCTCAGCAGTAGAGAGGCTGAGGTCTGAATTCATCAAGAGAGTGACTGAACCAGTTCTCCATGAGCTGCTGGATAAACTCCTGGAGCTTGGAGTGGTAACTAACCGTGAAATGGAGTCTGCTGGGAACAGAGCAAACAGAGCAGAGAAAGCTCGAGAGGTGATCGACATCATACGTAGAAAAGGAGAAGCAGCTTGTTCAGATCTGATCAGAGTTCTGTGTGAGGTGGATCCCTGCCTGTCAACACAGCTGAAGCTGAGCTAGAAACAGTCTGTCAGCTGTTTGTGTCTGATACCAGAAGAAACTAAATGTATTTTATCGGCTCCACTTACCACTGTCTCCTACAAGAGCTCCTCTTTGTTTCCTTCGGCTTCATTTGAAACTTCCTGAATGATAACTTGGTGCATCATGTTGACGTTAGATGGGATCATGGGAATGAAACGGGGCCCCTTTAAGGAGGTTTCCTACGGGGATGTCATTGCAAATCGCCTGTTGTTGTCAGAGGTAGTAATGTGCTACATTTACTTGAGTAACTTTTTGGATATACTGTTCTTATTAGAGTAGTTTTAAAGCAGCATAAAGCAGCATACTTATTACTTTTACTTGAGTATATTCGTGAAGAAGAAGCGGTACTTTTATTACGTTACATTGAGCTACATTCTGCTTGCTACTTATTTTTATCGATAAAGTGCGCAATCTGTTTGTTTTGTTTTGTTTTGTTTTGTTTTGTTTTGTTTTGATGAAGATACTTCCAACAGAGGCTCTATTACATGACTTCGGTTCACCAATAAATGTAACCACTAGCGACGTTTGACTTTGTTTCACCAATCAAACAGAACCAGGCAGTCACATGACCACACACAGAATCTCCACGGTAAACACAGACGGCTACTCCACCTCAAGTGTGTAGAAACAGACTGTGGTTTGCAGATGTGTTCTGGCTGTGAACAGGATGACGTCAGCGCTGTTATATCACGGATAATGACCGACGAGGTGAACACTGATCAGGAATTAATGGATGACGTGGAGGCGTGAACCGTCCGACGCGAAGCATTGCACACACACACACACACACACACACAGAGACAGATAGATATACACACATGCACAGTATATAGACAGTTCATAGACCTCTGTATGTAAATAAGTTGTGGCTGAATTTGCCTTAATTGATGTTACTTTGTAAAAATTGAATTTATTGTCTTAGTTGTTAAAGTTTTGTTCTTTGACAATATCTGAATGTGTTCATATTTTATATTTTTGTGTATTTGATTACATTCATGTGTTGATTTTTAAATGAATAAAAAATAGGTTACTCAGCACTTACTCAGTACTTGAGTAGTTTTTTCACCAAGAACTTTATTACTCTTATTTGGATGGCTACTTTTTACGTTTACTTGAGTAATATTATTCTAAAGTAACAATACTCTTACTTGAGTAAAATCTTTGGCTACACTACCCAGCTCTGGTTGTTGTTTAAAGGGGAAGGGGATGTGGTCACTGCGGATACTGCATTTCGAGTATTTTGAGTTGGGCTTTTCCTGTTCACCGTAAGACGAGAATTATTGCTAATTGCATTTTTGCTGTAAAATGGGAGTACTTGTACAACTGGTGGCCCGGTGAGAAGGTTTTGCACTGGTATTCATGCACATTGTTCGGTGTAATGAAAGATGACTGATGAAGTGAAGTGAGCATCCTCTCACGCAAGGGATAATGCCCTTTGAGGTGTCCATTATCAGTAATTAATGGGCTTCGCGTTGGACGGTTGCTTCTGTGAAGTCCATTAATTACTGATAATCGGACACCTCCAAGGACATTATCCCACTAATACTTACTTCACTTCACTTACGAAAGAAAGAAAAATTATGTAGCCCTCCCACTCAACTCTAATTTGTTACAGATTTGTCACGAAATATCCCTTTACACCTGTTAATACCTTCAGCATGGGAGGCGAATTGAAGAGAGTCTACAAAAATATGAATGTGTCGGTATGTGTTTACTTTACCTGGAGAACGTGACTCTGCCTAGGGTGCAGAGAGGCCTGGTTAGCTGATTTTATACCTATATTGTTTATGTGAGCCTTACAAACTCCCGTGCATATATTTAACACATCATAGCCCTTCCATAACCACATCTGTCAGATATAAATAAACATTTCAACTCCTAATACACATTGCAACACATGAAATGTTTATTAACACACTAAAATAATAATACCCGGGGTTTTGTAAAACTCAGTTATGGTACCATGTCGTTGGCGCGCATGTTGGAGCTCATTTGAATCCTTGTGAAAAGTGTTTTCTCAGTACTCACGGATCCTTGGAAATTCAGAAACGGTTAGCAGCAGGTTCCTCAAACCCCTCTGTTCAGAGGAGAAGTGTGAGATGAGATGGAGAACCCAGTCCTGGAGACACGTCCGTGTGCAACAGCAGGTTTCCTGGTGGCAGCATTAAGTCCTGAGCATCCCTCTACAGCAGCAGCGTGCGTGGCTGCAGGCTGGCAGGCAGGCGTGTAGGCACACTATGCAGAAATTCACAAAACTAATAAACTCTACTATTCATTCCCATAAACATATTCACTCAGAAATCCCGGCGCAATGTATTCTCCCACACAAACACAGTCCCCTTCTTCTCCCGGCTAGCTAACAGAAAATGGCGTCGCCGACCTCTACTATAATTTCTGGCTGAAACAGCTCCAAACACGGCTCACTCTTACATTTTGTACCTGATACCACACAGATAAAACCCTCCGTCTTTTAGTTTCAGTAGAAATTATGACTTTTAAACGCTTACAACTAGCTCTTCACATTGTCGTTCTTTCTTTTCCTCGTTTTCCTCCCGACATTAGCCTGAGCCTCGTCTCGTTCTTTCTTTTTAGTCCCGCCCCCTTCTCAGAATCCGGTAGGTAGTTGATGCTCATCTCTGACTGGCACTGATTGGCTAATAAAAGATTGACACCTAGTTACCGAAATAAACAGAGGAAACGACATGAGATGTTCAAAAACCACTAAGAGCATAGGAAATTTCTGTATTATCCCAAATAAAGTACCACATAAACATTTCTTCACATTAATGATAACTTCTTTCACAACATCAGTAATTTAACTGACAATATTTCAAAATATATCTGTATATTCGTTAACCAAACACATATTTAAATAAACAAGATATTAACATTTTTACCAGGGCACTACAATTAAATTATTAAAGCAGAAGTAAGTGATATATTTGTGTTAATATAAGTCTTAAATAGTTATATCTTCCGACAGCAATCACTTACATAGAGTGTTTGGACTGAAACACGGGTCTCTCAGTCCCTCTGCTCTGCTCTGAGCCGAAGAGAAAACATTTATCGTATCCTACAGTTTTTATCCAATGAGGAGAGAGAACGGCATGCAGGGCTGTGTGTGCAGCCAAGGAACGCCGTGAATGTGGTGACGTAGGGACGAGGACTGTTATGGTGCGTTCAAGGAAACTCGTATTTTTCCGACCGTGAAGTGGTACCAGTTCGATCTGGTACCAGTTCGATCTGGTACCACTTCACGGTCGGAAAAATACGAGTGGCCGTTATAGTGACTTTCACCGGTAAAACAGGTCGGAAAAACACGAGTGGGTTGCCTGGAACGCTACAAAGTCGTAAGTTGTGACTTGAAGCTGTAATTTACGATTTCAAAAGCCTGCCTGGAACGCAGCATTAGCGAAAACGATCACGATCACTCACTTCTGCTTTAAGCTTCCCTCGCCAAAGGAAAACACAAACATTTCATGTACAAACAGGAAACAAATACTCACCTAGATGAATATAGAGACAGATTTCTGTCTGTTTACAGTAGTGTCAGCAGGTGGCGCTGTGGTCACAGTTCAGTCTCTGCCCATCTGATTTAAAGAATTTTCTTCTGTGACTTTGTTCCAGCGTCCACAGATTCCTGATAGTGAACGGAAGTTTATCTCCAAATAATCAAATAGCCACGTTTGTTTTTACAGAGATAAATGTGTGAATGTTTCAGGTAAATGTTGGCACAGATCAGTCAAAAGGGGGCGCTGTAATCAGGCTGAACAACAACGTGCTCTTTACATTTGATTCTCTTCTTTCTGTTCTGCTGATTTTCTGTCTGCTTCAGTAACAAACATGCTTCTCATGGATCTTTGACTGTTTATATTGGTAATCTGTAATGAGTTTCTCAGCTGTACCTGTTCATTGTACGACCATGGGATTCAGTTATTTGTAAATAAAGTATATATACTGTATATACACCGAGGAGTCTGCTCCATGTGTCATGAAATCAAAAAAAGTGAATCAAGAAGTGTTGGAGAAGAAATTTTTTTTTTATTGATTTTGACATCTAGAAGATCAGTTCTTATCATTTATCTCCATATTCCTTGTGTTAGCTATTCAAGCCAAAAGAGATTCTTCTGTCTCTTTAAGAAAGGTGAAGTGTATGCACAGACACACCCTGAGAGTCACGTGATTTACAGAAGTAGAAGAGCGGAGGAGCAGCTCATTAAATTCACAGAGGGAGGATGGAAGGCAAGGCGAGTTTATCTGTATAGCCCTTTTTTTGTCTCAAAAAGCTCTACACAGCATCATCACAACATCCCCTGGCCTTGGACCCTCACACCCACTGAGGAAACTCCCAAGAAAACTATTAAAAGGAAAAAAAAACAAAACAGGAAAAGACCTCAGGGTGGAATTGAAGTCTTTACTCAGATCAGAGCAGGAGCACAAGGTGAGTTCTGTCTTAATGATTCTGTTGTCTCCGTGTGGACTGTGGAGAAGATGAGGATCTGTTGGTTGTGTGAGGTGCAGTGTTGACCGTGTACTGGGTGTGTGTTTGTGACTTCCTGTTCTGTCAGACTTGGGGCTACTTCCTGTGTTTATGCGCTAACCGTGTTACTGGTTTCACTCTCAGACTGACTGAAGTACAGAAGATGAGTGGTTGTGCAGAGGAGGAGGGGGACACAGGAGAGTCTCCAGGATCTGAAGACAGTAATCCATCTGAAGATGATCCATCCTCCAGTCATGAGCCTCCGGCTACAAGGTAAGAGACCTGCAACATCCAGCATTTTGTTTCTGTGCTGATGGCTGACAGTCCAGAGAAGACAGGAAATGAGAGAGAGATAAAGATAATGCATATTGCAATTTATGGTTGATGCTTTGATCTGAAGTCCACCAAGTCTCCTCGCTGTGAAGCATTTATCAGTTTGGTTCATCGGGGCCAACAGGCAGGAAGAAAGCCTCACTTCTGGAAAATAGAAGCTATGATTGAGCAACATTCAAAACTAGAATCTCCGCCTCCTCCATCTCAGAATCCGGAGTGCTGTGTAAAACCTTTGACATTAAAGGGGAAGTGGCGGGCCGCCACAGTACTGTTAATTAATGGGAAACATTGAGCATCTACACCACACCCCTGTTAAACAGGAGATCAGACATAAAATAACGAAGGGATCATCAAAAAATAAATAAAAATAACCTGATCTCAGTCTGCCACTCATCTGAGTCCTCAGCAGAGGAACAGCCTCCAGGAAATATTTCTTAACCTTCATTCCTGGTGTCCGAAACAGGCAGCAGCATCAGTCATCCAGCTCGATCATGCATCCAGCTGCAGAAATATCTGGGGGATGGGAGCGTCGCGGTAACCGTAGCAGACACAGAGACACATAGACACACACACACACACACACACACACACACACACACACACACACACACACACACACACACACACACTACGGAGTGGGCAGAGGTTAGTGCATTAATCGCGCATTAAAAAAAAGTAGTGCTGTTAAAAGCATTTTGCATTAATGCATTAACTTTGACAGCCTTACTTTTTACGTCAAGACGTGGGCCGGATGTAGGGTGTGTGGCCCCCGGACTGGGAGTTTGAGACCCCTGATATAGGTGGATTATTAAACAGCAACCAACCCAGTGACGTCACAGACTGTCGAACGACAAGATGGCCGCGCCCTAGCTAAAAAATGTTAATGAAGTCAAACTTCAATTTTCTCCTAAATGTTTACATGTCATGTGTTAGTTTGACAGTTCTAAAGTACACTGGAAATCCATGTAATGAATTTTGTTAAATTATCATATCAGTTCATCCTAATTTAACCTGAAAAATCTGTGTGAACTTCTTAAAGTTTGGCACAACAGTTAACCTGCAATAATTTCTGTCAGTAAAGATCAATGGTCAAAGTATGACAAAGTAAACATGATAAGATGTCTCACAAACTATGAATATTCTCTGAGACTCTGGACAAACAGGGGTCAGATCATGTGGAACTAGACTGAGAGGAGGAGGAAACGACCTGGAGGAGGTGACTCTAGTTAAAACAGACATGTGTCCATGTCTTCACAGAGAGAGGAAGAGGAGTGGTGTCTCTGTGGACCAGCAGCTGTCCTGCTGTGGTCTCTGTCAGGACGTCCTGAAGGATCCAGTCTCCACCAGCTGTGGACACTGGTTCTGCAGACAGTGCTTCACCTCAGACTGGGACCAGTCTGGTTCTTCAGGAGAAGCCTCCTGTCCCCAGTGTGGACAAAGACCCAGAACCAGAGGTGAGCTGCAGACAACCAATCAGAGCAGCTGTGTACAAAGTGAGACTGAACATCTGTCTGCTGATGTGGTCATTTCTGAAACCAGGACCTGTTGTTTTCTCCAGAGTCATTGTTGAATCACACTGACATTTAACTCATTGAGTGCCGCGCTCCTTTCCAAAGTTTTAGTCAAGTGTACCGGCAATTTAGACCATTTTTGACTTTTTATGTAGAGCCACAGTGTATTCTATATTATTGCCACCAACACATACTGTGGCTCAATTGAAAGGTTTACCTTAATGCTTCAAGTGGCCACAAACCGTTTGTTTCTACTTCCCTTTGTTCCTGAGAAAAGTCAAGCTAAACATGGCTGGGTTTCACCAAAATCCCTCCTTTTTTTCTAGAAAAGGAGATAGAGCGTCTTTTATGAAAGGTGCGCTGTTTGTGTCTGTCGCTCTTCTCACACTCGCATTTCTGGATCAAAGGGCTCGTATAAGATAAATATATACAACAGTTGTTGTTCTATTCACAAAACCACCATCGGGGGCGGGGGGGGCGCCACTAAACAACAATAACACAGACGCACCGTGCCGTGTCACAGCTTCTCCCCGCGGAGCGTGAGGGTCAGTCGGCCACCGCGGCTCGGGAAGACCGGTCCCGCCGGTGGTCGCGGTCCTTCTGTGGTACGGGTCGGTGATGCCGGTCTGCTTTGGTCCAGAGACCATCAGATTTTACCACGGGAGGACTTTGGGGAGGACACGGTGTTGCTCCAGCTGAAGACCGGGCGGACTGTCGGCTGAGAGCTTCCTGGTTCAGCTCCGAGCAGCTCGAGCAGCTGGAGCAGCAGCGCGGGTGAGAGCAGAGCAGCTGCGCTGCATCTGCATGCAGAACTCGTTTGCAGAAGCCGAGTTATGATAAAAACTTCCAGATCATGAGCTGTCATGTGACTTTGATCGTCATCTATTTCAGTTCTCCTCGCCGTAGAGTCCCCAAATTTACATATAATGTGTATTAAAGTGTCTATTTTCATAATTTAAAAAAAAAGCAAAAAACGTAAAATTACGTTTTCGGCACTCAACGCATGGGAACGAAAAACGAGAAATTACGTGGTTGGCACTCAATGAGTTAAGATGATGATTCAAACCTTTCTCTCTCAGCAGATCGTGGTCTGCAGGAGGTTTTAGATCAACATAAGATCAGTCTGAGGAGCAGATGTGAACGAGTGACTGAAGGAACTGAGGAAACAGGAAGTGGAACAGGAAGTGGAACCCTCCTCAACAGGATCTACACTGAGCTCTACATCACAGAGGGACAGAGTGAAGAGGTTAATACCCAACATGAGGTGAGACAGCTGGAGACAACGTCCAAGAAGAAGACCCTCCATGACACTCCAATCAAGTGCAACGACATCTTTAAAGACTCACCTGTCCAACAGAGAGAGGACGTCTCTGCGGTCTCACCTGTCCAACAGAGAGAGGACGTCTCTACGGTCTCACCTGTCCAACAGAGAGAGAAAGTCTCTACGGTCTCACCTGTCCAACAGAGACAGGACGTCTCTACGGTCTCACCTGTCCAACAGAGAGAGGACGTCTCTACGGTCTCACCTGTCCAACAGAGAGAGGACGTCTCTACGGTCTCACCTGTCCAACAGAGACCCATCAGAGTGGTTCTGACCAACGGCGTCGCTGGCGTTGGAAAAACCGTCTCGGTGCAGAAGTTCACTCTGGACTGGGCCGAGGGCTTGGAGAACCAAGATGTCAGTCTGCTGGTTCTGCTTTCGTTCAGGGAGCTGAACCTGATCAGAGATCAGCGGTTGAGTCTTCTCAGGCTGCTCCATGTTTTCCATCCAACATTACAGAAGGTCACAGCAGAGCAGCTGGCTGTCTGTAAACTTCTCTTCATCTTTGACGGCCTGGATGAAAGCCGACTGTCACTGGACTTCAACAACAGGGAGGTTGTGTCTGATGTCACACAGACCTCATCAGTCAACGTGCTGCTGACAAACCTCATCCAGGGGAATCTGCTTCCCTCGGCTCTGGTCTGGATCACCTCCAGACCTGCAGCAGCCAATCAGATCCCTCCTACATGTGTCGACAGGGTAACAGAGGTCCGAGGCTTCACTGACGCCCAGATGGAGGACTACTTCAGGAGGAGGTCCAGTGATGAAGATCTGTCCAGAAGAATCATCTCACACATCCAGACGTCCAGGACCCTCCACATCATGTGTCAAGTCCCAGTCTTCTGCTGGATCAGTGCTACAGTTCTGGAGCACATGTTGACCACAGACCAGAGAGGAGAGCTGCCCAAGACCACGACTGACCTGTTCTCACACTTCCTGCTGGTCCAGACAGAGAGGAAGAAGAACAAGTACGGTGAAGGACATGAGACGAGTCCACAGGAGCTGACGGAGGCCGACAGGGAAGTTCTTCTGAAGCTGGGGAGGCTGGCGTTTGAACAGCTGGAGGAAGGAAACATCATGTTCTACCAAGAAGACCTGGAGCAGTGTGGTCTGGATGTCACAGAGGCCTTGGTGAACTCAGGACTCTGTACTGAGATCTTCAAAAGAGAGAGTGTGATCTTCCAGAAAACAGTCTACTGCTTTGTTCATCTGAGCGTTCAGGAGTTTCTGGCTGCAGTCTACATGTTCCACTGTTTCACCAACTGGAACACACAGGTCCTCAAGAAGTTCCTGGGAAAAGATGACGAAGAGATCAGGGAGATACAGGCCCTAATGAACTGCCTGGGAGAACAATTTGTGGAACTTGATTACAGTGAAGAAGAAGAAGAAGGAGGAGGAGAAGAAGAAGAAGAAGAAGAAGGGGGAGGAGGAGGAGGAGGAGGAGGAGAAGAAGAAAAGAATGATGTAGAAGGAGACAAAGAAGAAGAAGAGGAAGAAGACAGGCCATTTTCTACTGTTTACAAATATTTAACCCTGGATGACTTCCTAAAGAGAGCCATGCAGAAATCCCTCTGCAGTAGAAACGGTCACCTGGACCTGTTTGTTCGCTTCCTTCATGGCCTCTCTCTGGAGTCCAACCAGAGGCTGTTAGGAGGTCTGCTGGGTCAGACAGACAACAGTCCAGGTACCATCCAGAGAACCATCAACAACCTGAAGAAGACGAAGACTGAGGACAGGTATTACAGGAATGACAGTGATAAAATCTCTCCTGACAGAAGCATCAACATCTTCCACTGTCTGACGGAGATGAAGGACCAGTCAGTTCATCAGGAGATCCAACAGTTCCTGGAGTCAGAGAACAGATCAGAGAAGAAACTCTCTGAGATCCAGTGTTCAGCTCTGGCCTACATGCTGCAGATGTCAGAGCAGGTTCTAGACGATTTGGACCTGAAGAAGTACAACACATCAGATCAGGGACGACGGAGACTGATCCCAGCTGTGAGGAACTGCAGGAAGGCTCGGTGAGTCCAGACATGATCAATATAATTATTGATCAGTGGTTTAATCGAGTTCAGATAAACACAGTTTTCACTGATTTTCATTATTGTCAGTTTGACTTTGAAACATTTCCAAGTGAGTTGTGTTTTTCTGGAGGTGTAGTAGAAGCTGTGAGCTCCAACATGTGGATCTTCAGCTCGTTGTGATTGTTGCTGTTTAATCAACAAAAACACTCATTTAGTTTTTTATTTTCACTCTTTGGTTTTATTCAAACCTGATGAATCTAATTAAAGCAGCTCCACTGATCATCCACCTCAGTGTTTCCAGGTGTTTCCAGATGTTAGTACTATTAACCCTTTAGTGTCTCAGAGGCAGCTGTGTGCAGTCTGATGACTGTGCTCAGGTGATGTCGTCTTCAGACTCCGCCCACACTGACTCAGGTGACAGGTTTGAAGAACATGTGAGGAGTTAGAAGGAAATGAAGCAGACGTCATGATGGACATGGAGGAAGCCCCGCCCCCTTTAAGTCACATGACTCCAACAGTGTCTGTTGAACTGTCCACAGTGAAGTGAGGTTGTGAGTTTAGCTGCAGCAGCAACAAACACTGATGATGGTTCATGATCAAACTAAACATGACAGAGTCGAGTGACGGGACCAACATCTGTTCAGAGCTCACACACACTCACATGAGCCAGAAACTGCTGCTCACACACACCAAGAGTGGAGATCTGAACCTGAGAGGACTGAACTGATCAGCAGTGTGATTTATTGATCAGTGATCGTTTCAGTGTTAAAGTCTTTCCATACATTGTGTTGATGAGACACTGGGCTGGTTTCTGTCTTGTTGTAGAGGAGTCGTATCAGGAAGTGTTGATCTGAGTGGACCACTTCTACACAAGGTCAAAGGTCAACCTCATGTTTCTGATCTGCTCTGAGTGAACTGTTCACTGAGCTGAACTCTCACAAACTGTCCTGGAGTCAGTCTGAAAACAGTGGACAGGTCAGATGTTCTCCTCAACAACTTGTCTTCATCCTGACTCTGGATCAAACCACATGAAGCAGAAAGGTGACGTCACTTTCCTCCTTCATCTGAAACACAGATCCAGATTAAACCAGTGCAGGTCTCAGAGTTTCCTGTCAAACTCAGTCAGAGAAGATGAGCTGAAGTTCAGATGTTCATCACATCATCACGCCCTGTCATCAGATGCATCAACTGTGTTTTTACTGCAGCTTTCATCTCATTTCATTCTGACACGTTTCATATTTTCTCTCTTCACAGACTTGGTGGTTGTGAACTCTCAGAGAGTCACTGTGAAGTCGTGGCCTCAGCTCTGAAGTCCAACCCCTCCCACCTGACAGAACTGGACCTGACCTACAACAACCTGAGAGGTTCATCAGTGGAGGTTCTGTGTGCTGGACTGGAGAGTCCAAACTGTAGACTGGAGACTCTGTGGTGAGTTCACTGACTGGACCTGTTGGACTTTTGTCTGTGTTCAGTTGTGTGAAGTTCAGTTTGAAGCAGCGACTGATTGTGACTCCATGTTACGGCAGCTGGTAGAAGGTGAAGGGTCAGAGGTGTAGCGGCAATCTTTCTTCTTCAGGCTACTCGTTTTGCCACTACTATTAAGCAGTCTTCTTGGCAGTAAGCTTGACACAGAAAAAGAGAGGAATCTTCGAAGTCAGTAACTAGGTTCAAAAATAGTTTTACTTAAAACAAAAAAAAAGTTACAAGATTCACTCTGGTATTCTCTTCTTATTATTCTTGTCAAAAAACTGTCTTGCTCCTTAGGCTGCTTAAACTGGTCTGAGAGCTATGATATCATCCACAGCATAATTAAAGGAGCAGTTACACATTTTAAATAAAAAACTATAAACTATTGCAAGCAATACAAGTATGGCTCTTACATTTCCAGCCCCTAATTGCTTATGCTAAATGCAGAACAATTACCAAACATTTTCACATGAGAGCCATGTTACATTCAACATAGTAACTAATTTACCCTTACATGTACATTATAATGCAAAAAAGATGAACAACTTTATACATTAACTGTCATTAGCGCTCTTCACTCAAATAATTCACACTGCATGTTTCAGCAGGCACAGCTTGGTTACAGGTCTGTCCAGTACGTTAGTCTTCGTCTGCACACTGACTCGCCTCACTGTACCACTTGAGTCAGGTAATGTCTTTATTACTCGACCCATATTCCAGGAGTTGCGAGGGGCAGATTCATCTACTATCAGTACAACATCTCCTGGCGAGAAGTTCCTCTGTGGTGTGAGCCACTTTTGTCTCTCTTGAAGGAGTGGCAAGTATTCTCTCGTCCATCTAGTCCAAAACAGATCAGCTATGTACTGTATCTGTCTCCACCGGCGACGTGTATACTGGTCATCTTGGTCAAAGACTCCTGGTGGAATGTTAGGTTGTGTCTTCATGAGCAACAAGTGATTGGGAGTGAGAGCTTCAACATCACCCGGGTCGTCTGATGAGAGTGTTATTGGTCTGTTATTGATGATGGCCTCGACTTCACACATGATGGTTTGGAGTCCTTCATCATCTAGTGACTGTTGTTGTAGCACAGAGTTTAAGACCTTTCTTACAGTACGGATTTGTCTTTCCCATACGCCACCTTGGTGGGACGCTGCTGGGGTGTTGAAAATCCACTTGATGCCTTTTTGTGTCATAACGTTCTGTACTTTTGTCTGATTCAGGTTTTCCAATGCTTTGCGCAGCTCCTTTTCTGCTGCAACAAAATTTGTTCCATTGTCTGAGTGTAAAACTTTTACTTGCCCTCTTCTACATATGAACCGACTTATGGCGTTAATGCAGGAATCTGTATCCAAACTGTGAGCGATCTCAAGGTGAACAGCTCTCACAGTGAGACAAGTGAAAATTACGCCGTACCGTTTGACAAGGCTCCTTCCACGTGTGGCGAGATGTGGTGCAGAGGGGGAAGTTGTCCAACAACGCCACCTGGGGAATTGCACCCCAGGAAATAAACTTGACCCGGTACTAAGACTACTATGAGGTCACACAGGTTCGTTACACAAAGTTTTAAAGAGGACATGAGACGGACTTCCAAAAAGATATAAATTATTTTTATTTAACAATGGTTTATTAGATTTAAAATGAACATGTTCTTTGGGGACCCGAGTGTCTGCTTCACCACGGTAAGTTAAGGGGGAAATAAACAAAAAAGGGGAACAGGGCCAAACTCAGGGAGGCGGACAGACTAAAGAAACTTAAAACACACAAAAATACTACAAACCAAACCACCACGTGCCACAGCAAACTTAAGGGATGTGAGATGGGGACCACCACCAGGGAGTCTGCCACGCACTACCCAGCTCCTGTCCAGGGAGAAAAGAAACAAAATTAGGTGAGCGACACTCAAGGGTTGGGTTAGACAATTAGTTAAAATGGCCTATCCTAAAACACTCACACACAACATTCATACCCACATGCACACCAACATAAAGAATACAAATTATTTGTTTTAAAGTGAGTACAAATACTTAAATTATAACTTGAATAATAACTCAGCTATGGGTGGCAATCAGGTGTTGCGTTTAGAGCCTACCCATAGCTAAATAAACAAAATCAAAAATATAACCAAAATAAAACTAAACAAAATAACCATATGTGACTTAAAGAAAATGGATAAACAGAAAGAAAATGCTCTAAACAGCTGGCCCAACAAGGAACCAGAAAAACAAATAAATTATTAACCAAAAATAAACAAAGAAATAACCAAATAAACCAACAAACAAAGAAACAAAAACAATTGCGGTGGGGCTTCAGTCTGTTGCTGCGTGGAGAGCTGCAACCAAAAACAAAACAATGGCGTGGACGACAGAGTGAAAACGGAGCGGCTGCACCAGGGCTGGAGGCCGCAGATGTTACACTTAGATGGCCGTGATGGTCAGCAATAGGCGGTGCAATACATCCTCGGAGCGCAGGAGGAGAGACGAAACCGCTGCAGATACCGCAGCTACAGCAGGACAGAGCAGAGGGCAACAGCTGTTAGCCTAAGGCTACTATAGACAACAAAGATTAATAAAAGAGCATGCTTACCGATAAAGAGAGCTTTAACACTCACGATCAAGTCCCAGTCTGCAAAACGGCAGAGAGGGGACACCACACTTCCTCCAGCTGCAACCCAACTGACACGGCCAACACTGAGAACAAAATCACGGCGGTTGTTACCCCATAATGTGCCATAACGTTACACAACGTTGCACGACGCACCCACACTTACCTTGCGAACAACCACACAATCACGCCAACACCAAGCGAACAGAGCACACCAAACAGCCGGAGCACGCCGACACAGGGCCTTTCCAGATCAGTGCCAGGGAGAGAATGCGCCCCGCAGGAGCGCAATGATTAACAGGTGCTGGCAATGTGCAATCAAGCACCGGTCGATTGAGTGGGAGGGGGTGGAGCAGAGCAACACCCGACCTGCCACATTCCACCCCCGCTTTCTGCGTCGTCGCCCCGACGACGAACTACACTGGGAAATCCACCAAACTAGGACCAAGGCCTAAACAGAACAGACTGCGAATTTACCACTGGCTGTGAAGGTTCAGGCACTGCATTACCCCTAGTGCCAACAGACTGGGGAAGACGATGGACATTGGAGTGTTGACCGGCGGTGGAACGGCCGGTTCGACGCAAGACTGACTGAGGAGGGCTGGACTGACCAGTAGAGGGAGGGGACCCAGAGTAAAGATGTTCTGGTTCTGCAGTAGAGACAGGATTAGGCTCAATACTTGCTGATGTCATCACAGCTGGCCCTGTATGACAAGGTTGGGCTGGCGCCTCGGTGGCAGAGGGTGAAACAGTGTCACGGACCAACAACCATAGTTCACCACCTTCAGGTGAACCTGGGGAGGCTGCAGGCGCTGCTGAAGCTGGTGGAAGCGGCGCCCTAGGAAGATGGGTACCAGACACGACCAGGGGCTTCAGCATGTCTCGGTGCACCTGCCGAGTCCTATGCAACTCTTCCACAGGGGCAATGGTGTAAACTGCCCCATCTCTGGGTGGGGCTTTCAGCACCTGGTAGGGGACGGAGCTCCATTTGTCATGAAGCTTGTGTCGACCCCTAACACCAAGATCTCGGAGGTAGACATGCTGGCCCACCTGCAAAGGAGCCTCTCGAACATGCTGGTCATGTCGCTCTTTTCGTCGACCTGCAGCCGCCAACAGCCTACCACGAGCATTCTCAAATGCAACCTTGAGCCTCGCCTGATGTTCGGTCATCCAGTCCTGTACTTCCCCTGGCTCAGCATCCTGAACTCGGCCCAAAAGGAAGTCCACAGGGAGCCTCGGTTCCCGACCGAACATCAAAAAGAAAGGAGACTCTCCTGTACTTTGATGTGGCGTAGTGTTATAACAAAACAACACTTGTGGGAGACAAGACACCCAATCCCGCTTCCGGGAGACTGGTAGAGTCCGCAAGAGGTCATGGAGAGTTCTGTTAAAACGTTCACACTGCCCGTTGCCGGCCGGATGGTAAGGAGTGGTTCTCGATTTATCGACCTCGTACAAGCGGCACAGTTGTTGGATCAGGGAACTCTCAAAGCTCCGACCCTGATCGGAATGAATGCGATTTGGCACACCAAACCGAAAAAACCATTCGGTCAGCAAGACTCGAGCCACAGTCGCTGCCTGCTGATCTCGTGTTGGAATTGCCACTGTGTATTTACTGAACACATCGGTCATTACCAAGACATTTTCCAACCCGTTCCGTGAAGGTTCCAACAACGTGAAGTCGATGGCGACAATTTCGTTCGGCCGAGACGCCAGAACGTGGCCCATAAAACTATGGGGCACTGACCCTGAATCTTTAGCAACTTGGCAACGCTCACATGACTGGACCCACTGTTTGATGTCAGCGGACATCCCCGGCCAGTAACAGCGTTGCCGCACCAATTCCGTGGTACGCTCAATACCCTGATGGCCATGGTCTTGGTGCAACTGGGTCAGGATCTCCTCTTTAAGAACAGCAGGTAGGACAAGCTGGAAACACTCTTCACCCCCATCTGAACGGGAAATCCGGCGGTAAAGTACGCCCTCCTGTTCAACCAAGCGGTCCCACTGTTTCAGGAACGTCAAGGCAGAAGTGGGAAGTTGCTTCCTTTCTTCAAAAGTAGGCTTGGTTCGCCTCTTCCAAAAGGGCAGAACATGATCACACAAAAGAGGATCCACCTCTTGCAAAGAACGAAGGTCCGCTGGAGAATGACTCCGGAATACAGACACCATCGCCTGGGCAGCAGGTACCACTGGGGCGGGGACTGCAGCTGGCTGAGAGAATGATGGAACCGAAGTGCCGGGTAAGACATGTTCAGCCAAACTAGACCCTGATAAATACTGGCGGGAGAGCGCATCAGCATTCCTGTTGATGCGTCCGGAGCGATACCTGATCTCAAAATCAAAGACAGCAAGTTGAGAGGCCCACCTCTGCTCTGTGGCTCCCAACTTAGCTGAATTGAGGTAGCTCAACGGATTGTTGTCTGTGAAAACCACACATTTGTGCCCCAACAAATACTCCCGGAACTTTTCTCCCATTGCCCATTTAAGTGCAAGGAACTCCAGCTTCATCGAACTGTAATTTTCCATGTTGCGTTCTGTGGGTCGAAGCCCTCTGCTTGCGTATGCAACCGGTCGAATACCATCATCAGTCTCCTGTGAAAGGACGGCACCAAGGCCACTGTAACTTGCATCAGTTTCCAAAATGAATGGACGTGAAAAATCGGCATAAGCCAACACTGGGGCTGAAACCAACTTTGCCTTTAAGGCTTCAAAACTTTGCTCGCACTGGGATGTCCATGCCGAGCTCAGATCCTGCCCAGATCCTCGCTTGGACTTGGTACCTTGGAGTTTTGCCACCAACTGATGCAAAGGGCCCGCCAGCTTAGCGAATCCCTCCACGAATCGCCTGTAATAGCTAGCAAACCCCAAGAACGAGCGCAGCTCTGACACATGGCGGGGCCGCTGCCATTTCGCCACAGCCTCAATCTTGGCAGGGTCTGTGGAAACTCCTTGATTGGAGATGATATGCCCCAGGTAGCGAACCTCTTTTTGAAAAAAGGCACATTTCTCAAGTTTCACCTTCAAGCCCTCCCTCTGCAGCCGACTGAGGACCACTTCCAGTCGCTGCAAGTGTTGTGAAACAGAAGAAGAAAAGACAACAATATCATCTAAATACAAGAGCAGGGACCGGCACTGTTGATCTCCAAACATCCTCTGCATGAGCCTTTGAAAGGTGCTTGGCGCATTGCACAAGCCAAATGGCATCCTGTTCCATTCAAAGAGCCCGAAAGGCGTACAAAAGGCCGTCTTCGGCTTGTCCTGCTCTGCAACAGGGACCTGATTATAACCGCTTGCCAAGTCAAGAGTGGTAAACCAGCAAGCCCCGGCAAGTGAATCAAGGCTCTCCTCTATGCGAGGTAGAGGGAATGCGTCCTTCCGTGTTTTGCTATTAAGTAGGCGGTAGTCGACACACATGCGGAGACTACGATCCTTTTTACGGACAAGGACAATGGGGGAAGCAAAGGGGCTGTTGCTTTCCCGGATCACTTTGGCTTCAAGCAACTGATCAATGTGAGCCTTCACCTCCTCATACTCTGAGGGGGGGATTCTTCGGTGCCGCTGTCTCACTGGAGCCTCGTCGAGCAAGGGGATTTCATGCGAAATGAGGTTAGTACAACCCAAGTCACCTTCATGGTTCGAGAAAACTGACTGATACCTCTGCAACAAAGCATGGACATCGATCTGTTCTTGTTCTGTCAAGGCAGACAGGTCCATGGCTTGGACGCCGCCCGGTGCCACACCAGAAGCAGCCTGAGATGAGATTGAGGCTGTAGTGGGCTTCACCTCAGTCACACCGGCAGGTAAGCTGACCACCTGGGCCCTACTCAAGGAACCAAGACTAGTGCGTGGGTAAAGGAGGACATCAGTTGTTCCCACATTGACCACTGGGACATAAGCTGTACCACGAATGACTTGGACAAGGCAAGGAGACACCAATAACCCTGCAGGTAGGCGGGACTCTGTTGGTTCAAACAGCACAGCCTGACCAGCCAGCTGTTCTGGACAAGTGGCAGCCACAAGCTTCATTACCCCACCAGGTATGCGTACCGCCCATCTACCGCGGACCCTGGCGAAACCCATGAGGTTCCTCTGGGGTTCTGTGGTGGCCTGATGACACCGTTGTAGAGCTTCAAGAACAGGCACTGGAGCTTGAACCACTGAGGGAGCATTGAAAAGAGCGGGACCGTACACCTCAAAGAGTTCCCGATAACATCGACGGATGATGTTGCTCCCCAAAATCCCAGGGGCAACAGATGCAGCACCGGGAGGGTCTTTTACCACTAAGACCCCACAACCGGGGACCACCTTCCCACACAAAGTGACATCCAGCTCTAAATAGCCAATGTAAGGAATACAAAGACCGTTGGCTGCTCGCAGCTGCAGCCAATTACAAGACTGAAGGCGCTCTTGGCCCCATGGTGCGAAATGTTCAACAAAGAACTTTCAGGAATCGTGGACACCATGGACCCGCTGTCCAACAAGCACGAGACAGTGGTCCCACCCATCAGGACATCGATATGTGGACAAGGCGCCATTATTCGACCGATGAGGTCTTGTTGCGAGCCTCCAACCTCCCCATCTGAGCTTTGGCTCCTCAGCTCAGCGGGCTTCAGTTTTCCGACTGGGGTGCAAAGCGCGAAGACCCAGCCACATTAAGAGATCGACCAGTGGCAGAACCAGCACGGGGATGAGGGGGGACCCGCTCCCCATCACAATCGCTGGCATAATGACCTGACTGTTGGCACCTTCGGCAGATCACAGGACCGTTGCGAGGAGGCCGTGCTGGAAAGGGACGAGCCTGAAAAGACGCCATGGTTCGAGTCAGCTGGTCAAGCTGTTCCTGCTGACGCTTTAAGAGTGTCTTCACTTCACTCAACTCTGAATCATGGGGTGAGACAAGTGGGGCGGGGCGAGAGCCACCCTGGACCCCATACTGAAGACCATAGGCCGACGGAAGAGAGTGGCTACGTTCCCTAGCACCCCTTGGAGACCCTTCCCTCTCCCATCTAATGGCCTCTCCACGTGTCTCGAGCAAAGAAGCCGTGGGATGGCGGCGAACGTACTGCTTCAATTCCCTGCGAAGGGCACCATCCAGCACATGCTCCACGAACTGATCGCGAAGAAGAATTTCAGCATTTGGCAAGTCATTTGGTGCAGAATGTTTGACACGCTCCATCAGGGCCATCAGAGCCAGGGAGAACTCCAACAGCGTCTCCCCTTCCTGCTGCTTACGAGAGAAGAAAGATTGCTGCAGTGTTACATATGACTGAACACAGCCAAAAAGCTCCGTCAAGATAGCTAAAACCTTGTCTGGGTCTTCCCTCTCCACACGGGGGCGATATTTGATCTCCTCTCTGGCTTCCCCTTCTAGATGGTCAAAAATGAAAAAGGCCCGATCACGAACAGAGAAGTGGCGTGCCCGTGTACATGCTTGTACTTCTTCTTTCCACTCAACTATGCCTATACCCGTTCTGCCATTAAACATGGGACATCTGCGATCTCTAGGTATAACAACCATCCGTTCAGTGGCCGTGGCGCTAGTACTTACAGCTGGAGGAGCACCTGAAGTGACAGAAGCGGGATCCGTTCTGCTGGAACTGGCCTGAGAAGCATCCCTCGCTCGAGACAGCTGCTCGTTGTCTGCTCTAAGCTGTGCCACCTGCTCCCTGAGCTGCTGCAGTTCCTCCTCCATGGCAAACCGCGGAGACCACACCCACTGCTTTCAAAATGGAGACCTGTGTTACCACTGGCAAAAACAAAAAGGAAAAGAAAAGAGAAAGATGCTGCCGCTCCGTCTTCACTGCTGCCTCCACACACCAAAACAAACTAACGTAACCCAACAGAAACAAAACAGAAAAAAAAGAGGGGGGGGGGGCAAGAGAAAAAAAAAATTCACACTAATAAACAGAAAAATGGAAGTCACGTCTCTGTCCTCTAACAGTGTATCCTGCCAACAACGCCAATTTGTGGCGAGATGTGGTGCAGAGGGGGAAGTTGTCCAACAACGCCACCTGGGGAATTGCACCCCAGGAAATAAACTTGACCCGGTACTAAGACTACTATGAGGTCACACAGGTTCGTTACACAAAGTTTTAAAGAGGACATGAGACGGACTTCCAAAAAGATATAAATTATTTTTATTTTATTTAATTATTATTTAATTTAATGGTTTATTAGATTTAAAATGAACATGTTCTTTGGGGACCCGAGTGTCTGCTTCACCACGGTAAGTTAAGGGGGAAATAAACAAAAAAGGGGAACAGGGCCAAACTCAGGGAGGCGGACAGACTAAAGAAACTTAAAACACACAAAAATACTACAAACCAAACCACCACGTGCCACAGCAAACTTAAGGGATGTGAGATGGGGACCACCACCAGGGAGTCTGCCACGCACTACCCAGCTCCTGTCCAGGGAGAAAAGAAACAAAATTAGGTGAGCGACACTCAAGGGTTGGGTTAGACAATTAGTTAAAATGGCCTATCCTAAAACACTCACACACAACATTCATACCCACATGCACACCAACATAAAGAATACAAATTATTTGTTTTAAAGTGAGTACAAATACTTAAATTATAACTTGAATAATAACTCAGCTATGGGTGGCAATCAGGTGTTGCGTTTAGAGCCTACCCATAGCTAAATAAACAAAATCAAAAATATAACCAAAATAAAACTAAACAAAATAACCATATGTGACTTAAAGAAAATGGATAAACAGAAAGAAAATGCTCTAAACAGCTGGCCCAACAAGGAACCAGAAAAACAAATAAATTATTAACCAAAAATAAACAAAGAAATAACCAAATAAACCAACAAACAAAGAAACAAAAACAATTGCGGTGGGGCTTCAGTCTGTTGCTGCGTGGAGAGCTGCAACCAAAAACAAAACAATGGCGTGGACGACAGAGTGAAAACGGAGCGGCTGCACCAGGGCTGGAGGCCGCAGATGTTACACTTAGATGGCCGTGATGGTCAGCAATAGGCGGTGCAATACATCCTCGGAGCGCAGGAGGAGAGACGAAACCGCTGCAGATACCGCAGCTACAGCAGGACAGAGCAGAGGGCAACAGCTGTTAGCCTAAGGCTACTATAGACAACAAAGATTAATAAAAGAGCATGCTTACCGATAAAGAGAGCTTTAACACTCACGATCAAGTCCCAGTCTGCAAAACGGCAGAGAGGGGACACCACACTTCCTCCAGCTGCAACCCAACTGACACGGCCAACACTGAGAACAAAATCACGGCGGTTGTTACCCCATAATGTGCCATAACGTTACACAACGTTGCACGACGCACCCACACTTACCTTGCGAACAACCACACAATCACGCCAACACCAAGCGAACAGAGCACACCAAACAGCCGGAGCACGCCGACACAGGGCCTTTCCAGATCAGTGCCAGGGAGAGAATGCGCCCCGCAGGAGCGCAATGATTAACAGGTGCTGGCAATGTGCAATCAAGCACCGGTCGATTGAGTGGGAGGGGGTGGAGCAGAGCAACACCCGACCTGCCACACACGTTTGACCTCAAATGGCCCGAAGAAGTCAACTCCCACGTTGGTAAAGGGGGGTAGATCTGGCTGTAGCCTGTCTTCAGGTAGATCTGCCATCTTTTGTTTTCCAGCCTTAGCATGAAGTCTTTTGCACACGGTGCACTTTGAGATAATCCTCCTTACAGCTGAGTTAGCTTGAGGGATCCAATATTTCTGTCGCAGCATTGCCAGCATGTAGTTGCGACCACAATGTCCAACTTCTTGGTGGATGTGTTGCAGTATGAGGTTGGCTATATGTGAATTTTTAGAGAGGATGGCTGGGTGTTTAGCTTCTTGTGGCATTGCAGCTTTATGAAGCCGTCCTCCAACTCTTAATATTTCATCCTGCAACATGGGATCAAGTTTGTAAATCTGGCTTTTTTTTCTTGATGGGAGCATTTTCTTTTAGAGCACAGATTTCGTCTGTGTAGTCCTGCGACTGACTTATTCGTATGAGCTCCACTTCTGCTTCAACCAGATCCTCCAGTGACAACGGATGTTGTTGAATCGTTGATTTGAATTTCTTCATGTGCTGATCAATGAACTTGCTCTGTTTTTCAGTGTTGTTCTCAGATTGACTGATTGTAGTTTTGAGATCTTTTCTCTTGTCTTTCAGTTGTAGTAGCATCCTCTTTAGTCTGAGAAACCATCCGACTGCTTTCTTTAGTCGTTGCCATGACGAGTAGTAAGTGATAAGCTTGTTGAGCGTATCATAACTCTCTTGTATGATGGTTATGGTCACTCTAGCACATGTTTTGATTTCCAGATCTTCCTCTGGGACCCTCACTTGATAAAACATAGACTCCACATCTGCCATCAGTGCCACTGGATGTTCCCTGAATCTTAATAGAACACCAGTGAGGTTGTTAGTGAGGTCTGGTCCCTGCAGCAATTGTTCATTTAGTGAGACACCCTGATATGTTGCCGTGCAATCAAAAACTACTCTTATTTTCTTTTTCTTAGGGTGGTACACCCCGTGGTGGGGGATGTACCAGACACGTCCATCACTGCGACTGATCTGTTCAGCTGATATTTTCTCAGCGTAGTCTTTTTCAATGATGCCCTTCATGAATGATATGTAATCTTTATGGAAGTCTGGATTCTTCTTTAACTTCCTCTTGAGATTGTCGGCCCGCTGCTGAGCCATGCAGCGGTTATTTGGCATCTTGACGTTTTCATTTCTCAGGGGCAATCCCAGGCTGTAATGTCCGTCAACCAACTTCGCTGAGCTTGTGACCAGAAGCATAAACCTGCGATCATCTTGTGACATCTCCTCTTTTTCTTCACAACTTCGCTCTGGGAAATCTGTGTTGTACTGTTTCACTAACAGCTCTTCTATTTCCCTCACTTGTATGTGATTAACTGTGTAGCTCTGCAGTTTACCATTGTTCATTTTTGGTCCGTGGTCTTTTCTTAGGGGTCCATTAATCACCCATCCCAGGGCAGTCTTAACTGCATATGGCCCTTGTCCTTCACTATTTATGATTTGCCACGGCTCTATGGCCTTTGGGACGTTGGCACCAATTAGCATTCCCACTTTTGCTGTAATACGTGGCAAACGTACTTCTTTCAGATACTGCCATTGTGCAATGTCTTCCTGCCGTGGTATGTTTTCCTCCTTCACTGGGATGTGGCTGTGTGTAAACACTTTTGGAAGTTCAATGTATGTATTTTCTTCAAGTCCACACACCTCAAGATCTGAAAGAACAATACTCTTCTTTAATTTGTGACTGTCGGAGTTGTCCTGAGCCATTGTGTCCAGAAGAAACTGAGTGTTCTTTCCTTTAAGATTCAGTTTCCTTTGAATGTCCTCAGTACAAAATGTCGCTGTGCTGCCAGGATCTATAAAGGCATACGTTTCCACATATCTCTCACTTTTCCTGGACTTAAGTTTGACTGGTACCACAGCAAGCACACATTCTTCTTCTCCAGCCCCAGTGTTACCACATGACTCCTGACCCAACGACACACAGGCACTTGAAACTATGTCGTTCTCAGTATTGTTTTCTTCTGTCTTTTCTGACGCACTATCATCTTCCGTCTTAACGTGGAGTATGTCTGGATGCAAACGAGAACAAATCTGACACTTGAGTCTCTTCTTGCAATTCTTACTCAGGTGCCCAAAGGTTAGACATCCAAAACATAGGCCTTTAGATTTCAGGAAGTCTATCCGTTCTGTGTTTGTCAGCTCTTTGATTTTATTGCATGAGGAAAGTGCATGATTCTTCTGGCAGAATAAGCAGGGTTTGTGAAAGGCTGTCACAACAACTTTTGCAGGGCTGCTTTTCTTTACAGTTGCCTCCATGTTTGTGTCCTGTACACCTGTAGCAAACATGCTCTCTCTTTGTCCATATTTCCTGATGTTTCTCTCTTTTGTAGCCTTTTCTTTTCCTTTGAAGGATTGTGGACTCTCTATAACATCGCCGAAGAGAGGATCCATAGCCACCTTTGCTTGTCTGTCAATGAAGTCCACTAGGTGAGAGAACCTTGCTCGTCCTCTTCCTTCTTCATGGATCTCGAATGCGGTCGTTCTCCACTTCTCTCTCATCTTATAGGGAAGCTTTGAAATGACAACTCGCATATTTGTGGGATTATCCATTTCTTCCATAAATACAATGTCATCCATTGTGTTCCTGCATCCAATCAGGAAAAGAGCATAAGCATTCAATGCCTTACTATCTTCTGGTTTAATCTGAGGCCATCTTAAGGCTTTATCCATGTAGGCATTTGCTATCTTCAGCTCGTCACCATATTGTTTCTTGAGTAACTTTCTGGCCTCATGGTAGCCTCTGTCAGAAGACATATGCTCACAGCTACGAACAAGTTCCTGCGGCTCCCCGCTGGTATACTGCTCTAAGTAGTACAACTTGTCTTGAGAACTGTCTGTCTTGCTGTCCACAGCATGCTCAAAGGCTCTGATGAAGGATTTGTAAGTGAGAGGGTCACCTTTAAAAACTGGAATGCCTTTAGAAGGGAGATAAGACCTTGATTGTTGTTTTACAAGCATCTCCGTGATCGCATTCTGCTTCCTCATAACCTCATACAGTCCTCCTCCACTGTCTGCCACTTGTGGGTTGCTATTGCCACGAGGTTGGTTCTGTTGAATGTCCTGTAAAGACTGCTCCAACATGCCAGGAACATATGCTTCTTGTCCTCCTGCAGCAACCTTTGAGGTTAGCATAGCAACCTTTGAGGTTAGCATAGCACCATCACTTTCTTCTTTATATTTACTTTGTGAACGCCTTCGTGATGCATCACTGTGAATACTTCCTTTCACACTCTCATATTCTTCACACACCTTGAGCTTTGCATCAGACTCTGCAATAGCTGTTTCCATCGCAAGCTGTTCCATTTTAGCTTTAAGCTGCAGCTCTTCTCTCTCCAGCAACTGTTTCTTTTGTAACGCTGCTGCGCGTGCCTTCAAGGCTGCATGCTCCACAGCTGCCTTTAGCGCTACTGAAGTCCTACTATCTGTTGATGAAGAAGCTGAGGATTTATTTTTGCTATGACGACCTGCTCCAGCTTGTGATACACTGTCCTCTGCTTTGACATCATCTTTGATAGTTTCATCTACTAATTTCTTCCTCATCGCAGCACACCATTTTTCAGTGTCCACAACAAAGTTTACCAAAGGTGTGTTTTTTGGCTCATACCACTCACGTTGGTCTCTTTGTCCTTCCTCTTTATCCATAAGAGCAACAACTGCAGTGTTTATATCCTCAAACTCAGTGATTATTTCGTGAAAATTATCATGAAGCAATGCATCCACTTCATCCACATTGGAACCATCATGCTTCAGGCTTTCAATATTGTTCATCATGCCTGTAAGCTGGGATAATTTTCCTCTCCTTGAGGCAATAAGTCTGCTTATTTTGTCACATATTGCCTTTTCTGTGGGCTTTGGCGCCCTCTTCTGGTCAGATTCCTCCATAGCCACAGCACCACAGCACTAGCCACTTTACTTAGAATTCAGCTTAAAACAGTCAGTTCTTCCAGGAAACACTAATGTCCATCAGTTTCTTCATAAGCACATCAGTTTTCAATGACTAGCTGATATCCAAATCCACTTTCATGAAATGCCTCCACCATGTGCTGCGCCTCTCCACCAGGCTAGCATTAGCTTTCCATGTGTTAGCTTAATTAGCTGTTGAATTCTTGTTGCAAAGCATCCACAGACTTACGTATTTCAGTTTGAGGACTTGGGTTGTCTCCTTATCCATGAAGAAACAGCTTTAATCCGGTTCATCCGTTCTTCTTTCCACTGAGAGCGGAGTTTTTTGACTCGCATGTAGCGGCAATCTTTCTTCTTCAGGCTACTCGTTTTGCCACTACTATTAAGCAGTCTTCTTGGCAGTAAGCTTGACACAGAAAAAGAGAGGAATCTTCAAAGTCAGTAACTAGGTTCAAAAATAGTTTTACTTAAAACAAAAAAAAAGTTACAAGATTCACTCTGGTATTCTCTTCTTATTATTCTTGTCAAAAAAACTGTCTTGCTCCTTAGGCTGCTTAAACTGGTCTGAGAGCTATGATATCATCCACAGCATAATTAAAGGAGCAGTTACACATTTTAAATAAAAAACTATAAACTATTGCAAGCAATACAAGTATGGCTCTTACAAGAGGTCACTCAGAGGTCAGTGTGGTGTGATGATGATGATGATGATGATGATGATGATGATGATGATGATGATGAGCTGCTCTCAGATGAAGCTGCTAACAGAACAGCTGGATCAGCCACTGTAGCTGAAGCTGAGCAGATGTGATGTAGATCTGAGTTTTCCCTCTTTGCTTGGTTCAGGGTCAAAGGTCAAAGGTCAAAGCAGCTTCCCAGTGTGAGAGGTCAGGTTAAAGTCCTGTAGCTCAGAGAACAGTGTTGGTTTGATGATCCCACTGTGGAGACACTGAGGCTCATGAACATCAACACTGGGCTCCACAGGAAGGAAGCTTCAGCTCATGGTCACATGACATTAAAGGAGTTTACTTCCTGTCCACAGTGTGTGGAGCAGCCTCTGGTCACATGTCTCCAGTGTCAGTGAAAGGTCAGAGGTCAGCTTCAGACAGTGGACAGTGTCTCCTGAGCCACTGTGACTGTGTCCACAGCCTCTGGAGCTGAAGCTCCATCCAGCTTCAGCTCCTCAGCTGCTCTCTGCCAGTGGAGCTGTGAGGAAGAGACCACTTCACAGTCAGTGTGGACAGCAGGAAGCAGCTGGGACACAGCAGCTCTCCGTCTACCTGACAGGAGCCTGAAGCTCGGCCTTCAGCAGCATCTGGTCTGATGTGGATCGGCTGTGGATCCGGGTCCTTTCAATGTGTTTGTGCTGCAGCGTCTCAGTGAAGATCACACTCGTTCTTCTCCATCATCAGTGAGGTCAGCTGAACACCTGTCAGGTGTTTGTGCAGGAGGCTCTGGACGTTAGCTGAAGGTCACCTGGTTGTTTCTGCAGGTCTCAGTAGCTCCGGTGGTGGACTGAGGCCCAGCACTCGTCCTCCTCCAGGTCCCAACAGAACCAGAACCAGAACCAGAACCAGAACCAGAACCAGCTGTCAGGATCAGACTGAGGCCAACAGGCAGCGGCGCCGGATTCATTTTAGAGGTGGGGGGGGGGCATGGAGGTTCGGTTGTTACGGGGCATAGATTTACACACTCACTGTCGGTGCAATAGTCATATTGTAGCATATGCACGCAGTGATGCGTAATACCAGCATAATGCGTAACCCCCCCCCGTCCGCCAGCGTCTCCCAGACCGTCATGCCTATAATTTATCAAAAAAAGAAAAAGAAAAAGAGAAAGCCCTGTAGCCCTGTTTGAGTAAATAAAATGTTGTGAATACACCTCTTAAAGCCCATTTGAGCAGTTTCTATAAACTGCTAGGTTCTCAACGACCCGACCCGGTCCGATCCAGGTGTTGAAGCCTGGACCTGATGCAGCCGGACTCACGAGCAGTCTCTCGGCTGGACCAGGGAAAAAATAAAAAAATAAAAATAAAAGAAGCCCGTGGTCCGACCTGACCCAATTTTTAATCAGAATTTTAATAATAGAAAACATCATTTGTGAATTTGAGATCTCTAAAATATTAGTAATGTTACTTTTACCATGCATTTAGTTTTTCTGTAGGTAAATTAATCATCATGGATCAAGCAGAAAATCAGCCTTTGTAAAAGCCGAAGTAACAGTTTATGAGCACTCAGGTCTGTGGCGCATCAGTCTGCAGCAGCTACTTTTCACCTCTTATTCTTGTCATTCATGTTTTAATAATAGGAACAATGCTTAAGGTCAACGCCTGCTAAGACAGACGTTTGGACTTTATGTAGCTCAATAACTTTGTCTCAGTCCGTGACTGTGCTCGCTTCATATGGACAGCTGTTATAGACCATGGGCCAGCTGTGGTCACAGGAGTTATTACAATGTTTCCATTTTGTTTTCGCGCGTGTGTTCTTTTTCTCACAAGTTATGGTTTTTACTGGCAAAAAGAGCCAGTTAGAAATGAATAAAGGAAAAGAAAAAATAATATCCAGGAGACTTTGTCCCGTCCTCAGGACGTGCGCGAGGGAGGATCAGCTGGTGGCTCAGGTGTAGTGATGTCATGGCTGTCAGCTGCACATCTGTCAGCAGGTCCGCTCGACCGCTCCACACACACTTCACAAACTTTAGGAATAAGCTAGATGTTGATTTTGTAAACAGACAGTGACATGCTGGAAATAAGCAGACACCATACTCGCCCTCGTTAATATTGATTATTGAATTACGTAACGTCATAAATCTCTCGCCGCTGTAGTCCGGTTCATCACCTGTCTGTCTCTGTGGGTGTGTAGGCTACGTCATCTCCAGGTGAAACAACTGTAACAACTGTAAAACACCTGGAATTGATAATAACTAAAGGCATTTATCACCAAAGCTGAACTAGGCTAATAACACGTCAAGTTAATTCATCTTTTCCTCGCATTTTTTCAAAGTAAACTTCCCTTCGCTCACTGGCAGAGCAGAAGTTGCACTTTCTGAGATGGTGCACTAGGTCCACAGTGTTTGTGGATGAAGCCTACAGGATGAGAAGGTGACGAAGGTGAAGGTGACAATAATAAGCGGAGGGAGGACGATGAAAGCTGGAGAAGCTCCGCTCAGCTGTGCATTCACGTGAGCACCATATGGCCACAGAGACTTGAATTGAGACTATTTACTGGGCTGCACTACAGGCAGAGTAGCATTAGATTTGATTTCAAATTAAAGATTCTTCTAGTCTGTGTTTTATTGGTTTATTTAATTTGATGTGGGTGGGACCGGGGGAATTATTGAAACCGGGATAGAGGCCTATGGTGATCAGCGACCGGCAGAGCAGGGGCGTAAAGTGGGGGGGGCAATGGCCCCTTGGCCCCCCCCCCATTCCGGCGCCCTTGCCAACAGGTATTGATCAGATATTGATTGTACATGGACAGACTGAGCTGAGGTCAGCAGCAGCTGATGAATCTGTGCTGACATGTGGATGATGTGTAGAAGGCCACATGATGAAGATCCACCAGAACAGCTTCTCATCATCACTATCAACTGGTTTAACACTTTCAACACCAAACGGATGAAAACTAAATGAATTAATTTTGTTTCTTTTTGAAACATTCAGTACAAAAAGTGAATGAGCCATCTCAGAGCAGCTTTACTGAACAAACACTTTATGAAACAAGAAGACAGGAAGTGACTGACTGTCTGCTGTAAAAACTTTATTTACAAAGAAACAGAACAATCTGCATCATAGGACCACACGTTCTGATCCACATCACACCTCACATCTTCCTCATCGTCCTGCTGCTCGTCTTCCTCTCCTTCATCGTCCTATTGGTCATGTGACTAAAGAGTCTCACCACCTGAGGATGTTTCCTGGATGAAGCAGCTGGTTGATCTGTTACACAACTTCAATCAGCTGTTTGTCAACAACAATGAAAAGACAAACTCATCAGTGTGTTTCAGTCCCAGTGTGAACTGCTGTTCACTTCAGCTTCAGTTTACAACCAGAGGTTTTCTGTTCTGACAAACAGTGAAAGAAACTCAACATGGAGCTGTTCAAACCTGTTGTTTGGTCTTGAGATTTAACATTTTTAAAATGTTTTAATTTTATGTCAAAAGAACAAGAAACATGTTGATTGTTCAGTCCACACAGACTGATGTGATGTTGTGTTCACTGAGTTAAAAGAACCGAAAAAAGGTTCAGAGACACATTAAATAAAACAACCACTCTATCTTCTTCTTTTATTCTTTATTCAGATTGATCGGCTGCAGTTTGTCAGAGATCAGCTGGTCTTTTCTGGTCTCAGCTCTGAAGTCCAACCCCTCCCACCTGAGACACCTGGACCTGAGCAGAAACTACAACCTGCAGGATTCAGCAGTGAAGGATCTGAGTGGTTTTCTGGAGAGTCCAGACTGTAGACTGGAGACTCTGAGGTCAGACTCTGTTTTATTTCTGTGCTCAGATGAATGTGATGTGAAAGTTGTGTTGACACTGAGCTGCAGACATGAGGCTGATCCACACTGAGGGTCGTCATGGTGACGGCTGTGTTCTTATTCTCTGCTTTTAGTCCAGTCAGCTACAGAAACACATGTAATGTGTCAGACAATAACTGATCTATAATCAATAGCTGGTGGCTCCTCCTCTTTCCTGAGGCTCTGTGATGATTGTAGTGAAACATTCAAAGCTAACATCCCATAATAAACAGGTGTGTGTTTGCTGGTTTCAGCTCTTTGAAGAAGTTGGAGCAGGTTCAATCTGTGAAGTCAGTCAGCAGAGTTCAGCCTCTCATGTTTGTTGTCATGACAACAGAGTTCAGCCTCTCATGTTTGTTGTCATGGCAACAGAGTTCAGCCTCTCATGTGTGTTGTCTTTAAAACTTGAGCGTGGTCAGTAAACCTCTGATCAATGTGGCTGCTCAACATGAGTTTGTCTGGATGGAGCCACAGGTGGAGCTGACAGGTGAAGAGGCGGAGTCACTGCGTCTGTGTTGAAGCAGCAGCAGCTTCTCATGAATATTAATGAGCTGTTTTCTCTCTATGTGACTGTTTAACCTGCTTCCTGTTGCTTCAGCTGTTGGACTTTGATTTTCTAAACTTGTTCTTTCTGAAGCTTCTTCAGCTCTGAACAGATTGATGATGAGACACTGAACGCTGTCAACAAGGAGCTTTGTCCTCAACTCACTGCTTTTATTCTTTATTCAGATTGGAGGGCTGCAGTTTGTCAGAGATCAGATGTTCTTCTCTGGGCTCAGCTCTGAAGTCCAACCCCTCCCACCTGAGACACCTGGACCTGAGTAACAACAACCTGCAGGATTCAGGAGTGAAGCATCTGAGTGGTTTTCTGGAGAGTCCAGACTGTAGACTGGAGACTCTGAGGTCAGTTCACTGACTGTTACTGTTGTAGATCTGAGATATTTGATCCACAACTGAACCTGACTGATCTTCGCTCAGAACTTGAATCATTGACTTTGATGTCATGAATGAAGGATGTTTGAAATGTTTCCTGTTGTTCTTCTCTCCAAGGTTATTGTTGTTAACGAAAACCAACAAAATGACAAAAACTAGAATTGAAAAAACATTTTCGTTAAATGAGATGAATAAAAACTATGATTAGTGTGTGTGTGTGTGTGTGTGTGTGTGTGTGTGTGTGTGTGTGTGTGTGTGTGTGTGTGTGTGTGTGTGTGTGTGTGTGTGTGTGTGTGTGTGTGTGTGTGTGTGTGTGTGTGTGTAAAAAATATAAAATATATAATATAATATAATATAATAATAATATAATATAAAATATAAAAGCCTCATACTGAACCAGTTCTTTTGCCACCAAAGAACCAATGTTGGACATGAGGCATTGTAAGGTTAACATAGAAAAGCTAAGCACATCAGCATCAAGCTGAGGTGGAGAAGTTCTCAGCTGTCTGGCTCTGTGCACGACCAGATAAATGTCCACTCTTAGTGTCCAAAACATTCACTGTGTTCACTTTGTGATGTTACAGTTTTTCTCGATTGTTTACACACATTTTCTGAAAGCATGCCTCATACTCTCAGAACTCTACACACAAATCCAAAAAAACACACACAATGGGCAAAACCTCTCACTGCTCCTGCAAAATGAAACTTTACATTCAAAACAATGTTATTTCTTCTCAAAATGCTATTTTAGTCTCAAATGACACACACAAACTATCATATGACTAGACATTTATAACAACCAGTTGAACACTGATGTGCTCAGTGTAAAACACTAGGATGAATGGAAAACACTTCTACTCCATTCCTCATAATGACTTAGGCTTTTTTTTTTTTTTACTGTAACTACAGACAGTATGTAAATGTGTTGTAAAATATTTTAGAATATTGTTTTTATACTCAGAACACTCAAATACACGGTAACAAATGAAATGCGTGAAGACGCGACCGAGGTGGTCATGTGGCGATGCAGCCGTGCTGATCTGACCACAAAAAAAAAGGAGTGGGTCGGGGTCAGCTGGTTTACAGCCGGCCAATTTTGAAAGACTGAAAACATAATTTTGATGAGATCAGACTACTGTTACATGTAGCTCACCTAGTAGAGCAGCACTCTTTGTAGTCAAAGACTTTGTTCTAGTCTAGGTTCGAATCCTTCCATCAACGTGCAATTTTGGTGATCAATGCATTTTCTTTTCTCATCATCATTATGATCACTGCTATATATGTGTGTGTGTGTGTGTGTGTGTGTGTGTGTGTGTGTGTGTGTGTGTGTGTGTGTGTGTGTGTGTGTGTGTGTGTGTGTGTGTGTGTGTGTGTGTGTGTTTGTGTTACGTATGTGTGGCCTCTGTTTGGTTTCTCTCTCTTGGTGCCAGTTCATCACTGCCTGTTTCCCGTTTATGCTAAGCTCTGATTGCTAAATGTAAAATTGTGTGACAGGTGTTTACCCATGTGATGAGTCAGTGTGCATAGTAGGGAAACTAACTTTAGAATTTTGAATAACAGTGTGTTACTCGTGAAAACAAGAGATTTTCTTCATGAAAATTGAGCCAAATGCAGAGAATTGTGTGTAGTGTTTTGAAAAAAGAGTGTTTTAGAACTGCAATTTGAGTGTAAAGCAGGAATTGTGCTTGTAGTTTAGCAGAATTGGTTCAGGGGGTTGGTGCATGAGTTTGATGCAGGCGCGTAGGCAGGAGTGGGCCTGGCCGGGCCAGTGCCGCCCACACGAATCACTGGCCCGCCCGTCCACGTTTCATAAGAAGAAAAATGTAATTGATTAAATTAAATTAACTGCAGTTAATCGATCGTTTTCAATGGGAGTTGTTCTGTGAAATATAAACAAACAAAGCCGACAGATGTAGCGGATCTCTGTTTAAAACGTTGGTGCAGCGCACTGAGCACACAAGGGAGAGAGGAGGTGAAAAGAGACAATGTTACCTGTTGTAGTGTATAATACTGGACTCAGCCATGTAGCACGGTCGCTAAAACACCTAGACCAGTGAGTAGGCTATAACGAGTCAAAAAGCTGCAGACACTGATAACTGATCACTGCCTGAAGAGTTTGAATAGCCTCTAACTTCATGAACGCAGCAGCTCAAACAGACCCGCTGCTTCAGCATGGTGACGCTTTGATAAATACAGCGGATCTGCGCTGGTTTACCCGAGCTTAATTTTTTAAAAAAAGGGAAAAAAGCGCTCCTCGCGGTGGAGCGGCGTTTCCTCTACTACAGCTGATCAGCTGACATGTGGTCAAGACGCAGCTACAGACCTTTATAGTCACAGGTGCATTTCGTTTTTATATGACTTCAACCAGGGCCGGCCCCTGGCATAAACACTCTATGCGGTTGTTTAGGGCCTCAGCCGACAGGTGGGGCCACATGATCAGAAAGGTACTGGGGTTCAATTCATTTTAACACTGCGGTCGGCGCGCGCGTTTACGCGACGGTCTTGATATGTTTTTGTTTATATTTCGGTCATTTTACGCCGTAGAAACGCGGTTTAACTGCTCCTGTGACCGAGGGTCGGCTCTCCTCTTTCAAATACACCCGCCCTCGACAACCATGTTATTCACAGCCAGGGTTTGAGAGCCAGTAACAGAGCATGGTGCACGCAGCGCTCCCTCTCACTGTGCGTAATTGGTTGAATCCGTTGTCCGTCAACTTGAGCATACGTGATTGGTTGAATCGCCTGTCAGTCAACTTCGGCCAACCAATTGGCACTCTGGGATCACTAAGGTCCTTCCTATCACAGTTTTAGCTCCATGGTTTACCTACAGCGGCTGGCATGGAGAGGGACGGCAGAGGAGACCGAACCTGTCAATTAAAACAACGGTGAAGTTTCAAACTCGCAGAATCGTTAGGAGAGAGAGAGAATCAGTGATGACGGTGCTTCAGACGCTGAAAGTTTTGACTCATCTGATGAGCAGGATTATTTAAAATTAATATATATGTATGAGAAAGTTCAGACTTAAACTCAGCTCCAGCTCTGTATACAGACCTGTTGAGCTCTTACACTTTTTTTTTTTTTTTTTTAACCTTTCACACAGCACAGACACAGTGACAACACACATTATATGAACAATGTAAATTGTGTGTTTTCCATTTATTTATTTCATTGCACAACAATTCCATTTATTTAGTAAATATTTTTGTTTTAATTTCTCATTTAAAAAAATCTGATGAAGCTTTGAAGTCAATATTCAGCTTCTTTTATCTCACATTTGAGACATTTGGTGAAAATAGAATGCCAGAATGACAACATTTATGCTCAAAAGGCGATTTTACAAAATTTCATTTTAGACTTGTTTTCTACACTTATCTATTACTGTATTCATATCCTATTTCAAGCTCCAAAAGAGTTTGTTCTCATGACTGAAGGAGTGTTTTCACAAGGGATTTGAAATTTTTCAGAAAATTTGGCCTAAATTATTTCTTTATACAGTGTTCTAGGACAAATTGGCCTCAGTGTACTTAGAGCGGAAAATTAGACATAAAACACTTGAGTATTGTTACATCTGTCTATCAAACACGTCTGTATTCAGTTTTAAGCAGTGTATGTGATTTGGTGTTTGCGCTTAGAGTGGGCCACAAACAAAAATCTTGTTTAGGGCCACCAAAATGCTAGGGCCGGCCCTGACTTCAACCTCAAAGCTGTCTGTCCTCAGACTGTCCTGACCTGTCCCTGAACATCACACAGGGACAACATGGAGCTGCCTGTGTGATTGGTTACTGAGTTTTATTGTTTACATAGGTACAGTTAAATACAGTTTATCATCATAGTGGCAGGAAAGATCATTTCATCTGTATGTATCAAATATTAGTGTTGGTCAAGAGCTAGTTACAAAAAAAAAGAAAAAAGAAAAAACTTGTGCAATAAAATGGTTGACAGTGATGTGCGCTAGATGAAATGCACTGTCCTGAGAAAAGATGGCCCATCCGATTTTGTACTGGCCCACCCAAAATTAAAATTCTGCCTACGCCACTGGTTTGATGTTGAGGCCGTTGTGCCTCAAGAACCAGAAATTGTGTGTAAACAATCGAGAAAAACTGTAAATACAATACAACATGTGAGGTACTGTATTGTTATTTTTGCACTGATATGTCAAAAAACTGCAGTAACTGAAAACATTTTTTAAGTGGTATCTTTTGTCGAGTTTATTACACAATACTTTGATCTTTTTGAATCAATGACCCAAAGTATGAAAAAAACTAAAACTAATAAAAACTAAAACTAAAACTAAGCATTTAGAAAAAAAATGTAAACAAACAAACTATCAAACCTACTCTAAAAACAAATTGAAATGAACTGAATTCGAGAAAAAAAAGGTTCAGAGACACTGTAAAGAAAAACATGAAACTATCCTCTTCTTTTATTCTTTATTCAGATTGAGGGGCTGCAGGTTGTCAGAGATCAGCTGTCATGGCAACAGAGTTCAGCCTCACATGTGTTGTCACGACAACAGAGTTCAGCCTCACATGTGTGTTGTCATGACAACAGAGTTCAGCCTCACATGTGTTGTCATTACAACAGAGTTCAGCCTCACATGTGTGTTGTCATGGCAACAGAGTTCAGCCTCTCATGTGTTGTCATGACAACAGAGTTCAGCCTAACATGTGTTGTCATGACAACAGAGTTCAGCCTCACATGTGTGTTGTCATGACAACAGAGTTCAGCCTCTCATGTGTGTTGTCATGGCAACAGAGTTCAGCCTCTCATGTGTGTTGTCTTTAAAACTTGAGCGTGGTCAGTAAACCTCTGATCAATGTGGCTGCTCAACATGAGTTTGTCTGGATGGAGCCACAGGTGGAGCTGACAGGTGAAGAGGCGGAGTCACTGCGTCTGTGTTGAAGCAGCAGCAGCTTCTCATGAATATTAATGAGCTGTTTTCTCTCTATGTGACTGTTTAACCTGCTTCCTGTTGCTTCAGCTGTTGGACTTTGATTTTCTAAACTTGTTCTTTCTGAAGCTTCTTCAGCTCTGAACAGATGATGAGACACTGAACGCTGTCAACAAGGAGCTTTGTCCTCAACTCACTGCTTTTATTCTTTATTCAGATTGGAGGACTGCAGTTTGTCAGAGATCAGCTGTTCTTCTCTGGGCTCAGCTCTGAAGTCCAACCCCTCCCACCTGATACTCCTGGACCTGAGTGGAAACAACCTGCAGGATTCAGGAGTGAAGGATCTGAGTGGTTTTCTGGAGAGTCCAGACTGTAGACTGGAGACTCTGAGGTCAGTTCACTGACTGTTACTGTTGTAGATCTGAGATCTTTGATCCACAACTGAATGAATGAATGAATGAATGAATGAATGAATGAATGAATGAATGAATGACGTTTGAAATAGTTGTTGTCTCATGTTTCCACTTGTTCTTCTCTCACACTGACAATGACTCTTCACTTTCAGCTCATTTCACTCCATAGTCATCAATAATCAATAATCTGATTGTGTGTGTGTGTGTGTGTGTGTGTGTGTGTGTGTGTGTGTGTGTGTGTGTGTGTGTGTGTGTGTGTGTGTGTGTGTGTGTGTGTGTGTGTGTGTGTGTGTGTGTGTGTGTGTGTGTGTGTGTGTGTGTGTGTGTGTTGATGATCCACAAGAACATCGTTTTACCATCACTATGAACTGGTTTGAACTAGTTTTAACACTTTTTCTAAACTGTTAAAACACAACTGCTGAAACAGTTCATTTAAAGCAAAACTAAAAACTTTCTGTTTTGGTTGAGTTTGGCGGCGCCAGTGGACCAAAGCAGTAGTGTTTTGCCTGAAGGAAGACTCCATTTCCCATGAGCACCAGCGCGTAGCGTCGTAAACATCCTGATCTCCTGGTGCATGGAAATGAACAGAAGACGTATAACCTAAGTTTCTGTCTCCAGCAGCTGTTTGAGGGATGAATAGTGATGAGCTAATGTATCTGTAGTGGCTGTTTGTCAAGAATCTAAAAAGTATCAAAAAACTAAAATAAACAAAATCAAATCAAAGGGCCACTGAGGCACCTGACTCAGTGACTTTACGCACGCAGGGAGAACATAATGTCCAGGAAAAAAATAAAGTTTCTCATCATGGGTTTATTTCCAACAGTGAAGAGAACAAACAAAGAACAAAGGGTCCTTGCCGCCTCCCTTGTCTGTGGTAAAAAACCATGAGCCCACCCAGGTGCCTGGCCTCCTCTACCTGTCCACCATACTTCTAAACTCCCCGGTGCCTTCAAAATAAAAGCATTAACAAATAACTCAGATTAACTCAAATAATACTACAAATAATAAACAAACTTAAAGTATATTTCTGAAAACTAAACAACAAAATATAACTAAATAAGGGATTAAATATTACAAAAATAACAAATAGCTCCAACACCATCTACACAACCCAACAGGAAGGTGTCACATTGCTTGAATATCACTATTATTTGCAAGAATCCCTCCTCGTCATGAAAGTGAAAGTGAAACTTAAGTGAGAGCCGGGTTCCTACCATCCACCTCGAAGCTGCTTAGTGCCAGTGAAGGTGACACAGACCCCCTCAGGCCATGACAGAGGTGGTGACTTTGTGGAGCAGTCTGGAGCAAGAGATAAAGTACAAACGTAAATATATTTAAAAAGAGGTTCACACAGACTGATGTGATGTTGTGTTCACTGAGTTAAAAGAACTGAGAGAGTTCAGAGACACTGTAGTAAACAAAACAACAACTCTTTATTCTTCTTTTATTCTTTATTCAGATTGAGGGGCTGCTGGTTGTCAGAGATCAGCTGTTCTTCTCTGGTCTCAGCTCTGAAGTCCAACCCCTCCCACCTGAGACACCTGAACCTGAGCCTCAACAACCTGCAGGATTCAGACCTGAAGGATCTGAGTGGTTTTCTGGAGAGTCCAGACTGTAGACTGGAGACTCTGAGGTCAGACTCTGTTTTATTTCTGTGCTCAGATGAATGTGATGTGAAAGTTGTGTTGACACTGAGCTGCAGACATGAGGCTGATGTTATACTGATCCACACTGAGGGTCGTCATGGTGACGGCTGTTTTCTTCTTCTCTGCTTTTAGTCCAGTCAACTACAGAAACACATGTAATGTGTCAGACAATAACTGATCTATAATTAATAGCTGGTGGCTCCTCCTCTTTCCTGAGGCTCTGTGATGTTTGTAGTGGAGCATTCAAAGCTAACATCCCATAATAAGCAGGTGTGTGTTTGCTGGTTTCAGCTCTTTGAAGAAGTTGGAGCAGGTTCAATCTGTGAAGTCAGTCAGCAGAGTTCAGCCTCTCATGTTTGTTGTCATGACAACAGAGTTCAGCCTCTCATGTGTGTTGTCTTTAAAACTTGAGCGTGGTCAGTAAACCTCTGATCAATGTGGCTGCTCAACATGAGTTTGTCTGGATGGAGCCACAGGTGGAGCTGACAGGTGAAGAGGCGGAGTCACTGCGTCTGTGTTGAAGCAGCAGCAGCTTCTCATGAATATTAATGAGCTGTTTTCTCTCTATGTGACTGTTTAACCTGCTTCCTGTTGCTTCAGCTGTTGGACTTTGATTTTCTAAACTTGTTCTTTCTGAAGCTTCTTCAGCTCTGAACAGATGATGAGACACTGAACGCTGTCAACAAGGAGCTTTGTCCTCAACTCACTGCTTTTATTCTTTATTCAGATTGTGGGGCTGCAGTTTGTCAGAGATCAGCTGTTCTTCTCTGGTCTCAGCTCTGAAGTCCAACCCCTCCCACCTGAGAGAACTGGACCTGAGCAGAAACAACCTGCAGGATTCAGACCTGAAGGATCTTCGTGCTCTTGTGGAGAGTCCAGACTGTAGACTGGAGACTGTGAGGTCAGTAGAGGGATGGATCAGTCCATGCTGCTCTCATCTCTGTTGTCATTCTCAGTGTAGATTATGTTGGCCGGTGCTGTAGATGTCCAGGAGTGAGGCACCAATGACCTTTCTTCCTGCACTGCAGGGTTTTTCAGTTGGAGGTGGTTCAGTTTCTAAACCACACAGTGATGCAGCAGGTCAGAGTGTTCTCAGTGTCTCCTCAGTAGAAGGAACACATGATGAGAACCAGGGCTGCTTTTTGAGACAAACTGTTTGTAAAAACGGGCTATACAAATAAAATTGCCTTGCCTTGCCTTGCCTGGGTTTCATTGGCCAGTGATGTGATGTTGTTAAATGAAAACCAAAGTCCCCCGTATGGAGGATTTGAAGACATGCAGAACAATCACAGAGCCATCACTGCACTACTTATAGTCGGGGAGCCACAGGCTCAAAAATGGGTTGAACCTGACATCGTCCGTTATACTTTTTATTTGTGTTTTTTCTGTTAACTTTGACTCTAAGGAACAATAATTGAGGGGTCTGCTCTGCCGGAAATATCGCGAAAAAAAATTGTGGCCATTTCACTGTATGCACCCTTTATTTTTCGACAGGAAATTGTAAAAAATGATTTTTTTCTTCAAATCCTCAGTAGCCTGGGTAGGCTGTCAATGAATGCATTTCAGATACACAGAACACATATGGTGACAACATCCACTGAAAAAATAACTCTTAAAACACATTTTTACATGATTTTGTATCAATTTTATGGAAAAAGATTAGGCGTTTTCTCACTTTTTCCCAATATTTTCATCTTTACTTCATTGGCAATCAACTATGGGTCCAGGTTATGACATCAGTCAATGTGTCATCATTTTCAGCAAACAGTATACTCATTCCAGTGAAAAAATTATAAAAATCCAACCAAAATCATTGGTTCTATGATAATTTCACTACTAGCTGGCAATCAACAGGCTCAGAGCCTCAATAGAATTTTAGGCTAGGCCTACTCTCGAAATTCCAAAAGACATACTGGATGTTTAGCATCATGGTACACTCACAAACACGAACTTAGTATTTGAATGAGTTGGAAACAACCAACAGTTACCAGTGTTTCTAGTTTAGCTGTTAGTTGAAATTCAACTCCCGTGGGAAACCCCCTAAAAAAAGTAGTTGGGGTACCTGTAACCAGACTTTCAAAAATTCTGAAATTTTTAATTTGGCCTTAAGTAAGTTGTGAGGGGTCAAACTAGGGGTTTTTCACGATTCTGAGTTGATTGCAAGCATTAGCTTTTCATCCAAAACACTACTTGGTGTAAAAAAAAAACAGCCAAATCCCCTTTTCCTGTTCATCGGAAAGGAACAACCCCCTCCCCCCACCAATAGAATGTATTAGAAGTTATTCCTTAGCATAACACAGGTTGTCTTTAATGTCACATACTCAATACAATATAACTTACATTCTACCCCTTTTTCTTGGTAGGACCCTCCAGGATTTTACAATGTTTTAATTGCAACTATTAACGCAAATTCAACCAGTCCTCATGTATTCTCATCCGCCACGCAATTTATCACCACAAACTCTCTGCAAATTTGCTATCATAGACCGCTGTGGCTAGTTATGGTCACAGGAATTAATGATGTTGTCAATAGCTGTGATTTTTATTTTATTTTATTAATAATAATTTTTAATTATTGTTTTCATATATTAAGCTATTATGTGGATTGGGAGTGTGAGAGAGAAAAAAAACACTGGGTGCACACCAGATTTCACATACCAGTAAAAGCTGAAATGCACACACACACACACACACACACACACACACACACACACACCCTTCTCACTGCTGGGTATACATGTAAATTAAAAAGTTGCTTCATTGGTTTCTTTTTTTTATTATTTGCCATGGTAAATAGGCCTAAATGTTGCTTAGTGGTAGTTAGTTGGTTGACAATATACAACTTTTTACGTCTGATACATTAATATTATCTACATATTTTTTGAAGACGTTTTTCATGCCACTACATTGATTACATGCATAAGAAACCTATTGTCAACTTAGCTTAATTGTTAGTTGGCTAACAGTAAATATCATGGCTCATTAGCCAACTCTATGTATGTGTTACACACCCCAAACTGCATCTGATGATCATTTCATTTTCTTAAATGCTCGCTGACTGCCCCAATCTATGGCTAAGGCCTATGCATGGTCTTAGAGAGGATGTGTGCAGTTGATTGATTGATTCTTTTTAATGACCACACAGCCAGGCTGGTGGAATTTGCTTCCAGGACAGCTCATTGGTACAGGTTCCTTCCAAACATTTAACTCATTGAGTGCCAACCACGTAATTTTACGTTTATACGTTTTATTTTTACATTTTTTTCCCATGTGTTGTGTGCCAAAAACCTAATTTTACGTGCCCTCTAGGAGCCAAAATGCGTTCTCAAGTGCCCTCATGGGAGCCAAAACATGTGCTAAAGTGCCCACTAGGAGCCAAAACGTGTGCTCAAGTACCCTCTAGGAGCCAAAACGCGTGCTATAGTGCCCTCATGGCAGCCAGAACATGTGCTAAAGTGCTCTCTAGGAGCCAAAACGTGTGCTAAAGTGCCCTCTTGGGAGCCAAAAACGCATGCTTAAGTGCCCTCTAGGAGCCAAAACGCATGCTTAAGTGCCCTCATGGCAGCCAAAACGTGTGCTCAAGTACCCTCTAGGAGCCAAAACGCGTGCTAAAGTGCCCTTATGGCAGCCAAAACATGTGCTAAAGTGCCCACTAGGAGCCAAAACATGTGCTAAAGTGCCCACTAGGACCTGGACCCATAGTTGATTGCCAATGAAGTAAAGATGAAAATATTGGGAAAAAGTGAGAAAACGCCTAATTTTTTTCCATAAAATTGATACAAAATCATGTAAAAATGTGTTTTAAGAGTTATTTTTTCAGTGGATGTTGTCACCACATGTGTTCTGTGTATCTGAAATGCATTCATTGACAGCCTACCCAGGCTACTGAGGATTTGAAGAAAAAAATCATTTTTTACAATTTCCTGTCGAAAAATAAAGGGTGCATACAGTGAAATGGCCACAATTTTTTTTCGCGATATTTCCGGCAGAGCAGACCCCTCAATTATTGTTCCTTAGAGTCAAAGTTAACAGAAAAAACACAAATAAAAAGTATAACGGACGGTGTCAGGTTCAACCCATTTCCTTGAGCTTTTGAGCCTGTGGCTCCCCGACTATTATGAAAGAATATATAGTAATATATGTCAAATTAACCCTCCTGTTGTTCTTCTGGGTCAAATTGACCCAATCTGTTCCCTTCCTCCATCCTTCCTTCTTTCCACAATCCTTTTTTCCTTCCTTCCTTCCCTTCGTCCTTACTTCTTCTTCCTTCCTCTTTTGATCCAATTGACCTGATCTGTTCCCTCCCTCCATCTTTCTTTCCTTCCTCTTCCCCTTCCTTCTTTCCCTTCTTCCTTCCTTCTTCTTCCTTCCTTGAACGAGTCTGTTCCTTCCCTCCATCTTTCTTTCCTTCCCTTTTCCCTTCCTTCTTCCCACAATCATTTTCCCTCCCTTCCTTCCTTCTTTCCCTTCTTCTTTCTTCCTTAAACAAATCTGTTCCCTCCCTCCTTCCATCTTTCTTTTCCCTTCCTTCTGTCGACAATCCTTTTTCCCTTCCTTCCTTCCTTCCTTCCTTCCTTCCTTCCTTCCTTCCTTCCTTCCTTCCTTCCTTCCTTCCTTCCTTCCACAACTGGGTCCTTCCTTTTTGACCCAGTTGGCCCAATCTGTCTCCTCCCTCCTTCTATCTTTCCTTCCTTTTTCCCTTCCTTCTTTCCTCCCATCTTTCCCTTTGTCCTTCCTTCCTTGACCCAGGAGGACAACAGGAGGGTTAAACAGCAGAAGCTGGCCCACAGCCTGTAAAAAACATGTTTTTATGATCCAAACACAGCAACACTACTCAAATAAACAACTAGACATCAAACTTCATGAAGCACCTCTGTCTGGACCCAGTCGCCACATTTCTGGCTTGTATACTACTGTACATTATGCAAAACACATCAGCTACCGCTCATATGAAAGAGCCGGCTGCAAAGATTGGAACAACACATGCTACACAGAAGCATGGCAGAGAGAGAAGACAAAAACGAGCAATGTAGAGCAATCACAGACACTGCTTGGCCAAAACATGGTTGGACATTTCCTCTAACCTTTGCTGTTTTGCCGTGAAAAGTTTGTCTTATGGGTAAATCCACAATATTTCCAGTTTGAACTTTGACCGGTGTTACATCTAAATCGGTCCGGACGGGCTTTAGGAGCGGGTGAACCTTTGTGAGCTGCACACAACAGCCTGTACGTCACACACAAGGGGGTGGATCGCACTACACGCAGGCGTAGCTCACGGTCGGCCATATTGGAACAGGCAACTGTCTCTGACTCTGGCTGCAGTTACAGTGCAGTAGATGATCCACTCATCTTCACTAAAAAAACGATTCATAACTCTGTGAAAAATAAATCAGTATGTAGCTATCAGGGGTGGATTGGCCATAGGGAGTACCTGGAGTTTTCCCGGTGGGCCGGTCACTAATGGGCCGATAGACGGCCGTTTTTTATTTTATTTTTTTTAATTTAACTTTTTTTTTCGCCATGCCTCGCTTTACCTTGGTAACTATTGTAACTCTCCCGGCCCAGGGAGAGAGACATGTGTAACACTAATAGAAAGAGTAGTTATTCTGAGGAATAGTATGACACCAATATCTAAGCTCTAAGTTCAGTTGGAGGATTAATAAGCAAAACACAAGTGTTAAATTTAGACAATAACTGGGTGCATTTATTCACCATAGAGAATAGAAACACTTCTCTCCATAAGGTCTAATTCACCTCTATGTTATGCTTTGACAAAATGGTAAAACCAAATACAGTAGACCAAGTTCAAGTGAAATTAAATGTACCTGTTTACCTCAGAGCTCTGTAAGATATCACAAAATTTAAAAAAAACACAATGATTCAATTGGCCAATGTAAATTACTGTACCCGGGTACTGAAAATAATAAACTTAAATGAAATCACCTCCACTATAAAGTGGGATCTTCCTCAGAAAAGGAAATTAGTTCTTTAGTTCAGTTCCAGTCATTTCAAGTTCAGTTTAGTCAAGTCAAAAGTTTCAATGTCTCCTTCTTAGTTAGTTCAGTCTCAGTTCAGTTATGTAGGGGCCCCCTTTTTATGTTGTTTTGTCAAGTTCTTATCTGGAATCCAGTTGAAGCTGTCCTGTTGTTTCCCGATCCACGGAGTGGCTCCACTTGCAGCTGTAGTAGCGGCCTGGCTGCCGCTCACCTGCTGAACCCACCGCGAGTCGCCGTTGTCTCCTCTCAGAAGTCAACCATAAAAAAAACCCAACCGGAGAATAGTCATCAAAACACACTAGTTAGTTATCCTCCTTAATCTTCTGGCAACACAACGTCGTCCCGAACAACTTTAACCTCTTCTCGGACAGCAAAAACATAAAACTTAACCGATATATCAACATTCACTCCACGCTGCTCACGAAAAGCTGCATTCACACTTGCGTTCATCTTATTTTCTGTTCACTTCCTCCTTCGTCCTCATTTCTATCGCTGATTTCTGGACCCACTGGTGAGCGTAATACGCCACTTGTGGACATTTATATGCTACTGCATGCACAAATCTCAACACTTAAAACCATATACACTATGTTAAATTTATGGGGGCTACACATGCATCGGCTCGGCCCACAGTGCTCAGCTGCAGACACAGCAGAGAGGTGACGATTGGCCCAGTGGCTTGTCTACCTGGCCCAATGGCCCTATGAGAGGCCACCGAGGCCCAGGAGTCCCACCCACGCATGTTCTAGACCCCCCCTCGTCCAATCACTTTTAATGATGAGGAGTCATGATGAGAGAGAGAGAGAGCGAGAGAGAGAAAAAAACAACACACCAGCGCACGAAAACGGAGAAGAAAAGTAAAAAACGCAAAGGCGGTGCGGAAAAATGAAGGAAAAGTAAAAGAAAAAGAAAAGCTCTAGCAGCACAGACTGCTAAAAGTACAACAAATATGCAGATGTTTGCTGCAGGGGCCGTCTGGCCTGGCCAGGGCTAGAAGCACCGATGCTGCAGCTTCAGCAGCAGGTCCTTCACGTGAGTCTGAAGGGAGTGAAGCTCCCGTTACCACCGCCCTTATGGTGCAGGAGGAGGCTGAAAAAATAAATGTTGAGAAGACTCTCCACCATGTGAAGGAGGTAGTGATAACCGTGTTAAGCAGGTATGTGCTTTCCAGAATGGTGTGGATAAACATTCATTAAAATACTGTAAATGGTCCAGAACGGTTTCTAAACTGTCTATGAACTCAACTTGACATAATAAATAGCAAACTATGGATGGTGTGGTGTGTTACAACTAAATCTAGTTATCTAAAGTATTGGAAAACAATAACCATATTCATACTATCCTGATTAATTGATTAGTTGCTTTTATTAAAGTGCCAACATGCACCTTTCTTCGTGCTCACACTCCAATTTGGTCATGAAGGACATTGAGCTAACAACTTAACATATATGCATGCTTTCCATGTTTTTTTCAGTCAGTCTTTATGGTTTATTGTCCTTTCAACAGTTTAACATTATACAGTTAAAATTAATAAAACACTGATTAACTATTGTCACAATAAAACATCTGCATACATATTACTCATGATGCAGTACACAAATTACAAGTATTTCCTGTCATGCTTCATTGTCTATACATTATGTTGAGCTGTACTGTCTTTCTAAAATAAAATCAATGTCTGTCCATTTTTCAGATCATTATACTATTGTTTTCCATACTTTAGCCAACTAGCCAAAGTTCTGATTGCAGTCTCATTATGAGCATGTAATCTTGTCCAAATTTAACTTATTCCACACTATTCTGTGTTGTATAGTTTAGTATAGTGGTGTTATTAAGAGCTTGTGTGTTTGTATGTACATCAACGGTGCTAGTTTGCACAATATCTGCGCGCAGATAATGGGCCGGTCTGGACCAAAAAGTCCAGGGCCAAATTTTTGTCCCAGTCCACCCCTGGTAGCTATGACTTACATATTACCATATTACATAATGTCACTATAATGTTACTTTTACAAAAAAAAGTACATGATTAAAATTGTTATGTTAATAAAGCGAGGACACACCGTTGAACGTTAGGCAAAACTCTGCCGTGTTTACTTTCACTTCTAGTTGTCTCTCTACATCCGTACTACGGCAGCCTCTCAGCGCCAAAAGTCAAAACACCAAAACAGGGCGCATATCACAACGTTTAAACTGCTCAAACACAAACACAACATTTCCCCCCTCCCCCCACCCTCCCCAATGTTCAAGTGTGGAAGGTGGTTACAAAGTCCTGAAGATGCCCAGGGCGTGCCCGGGCCCTGACAGGCCGAGGCTCAGGATCCGGACGAACTGGAGAGGGGGCAGGGCATTGAGCAACCGGTACCAGCTGGGTGTGTGGCACTGCCGCTGGGGCTGGCGGAGCAGGAAACAGTCCAGGCCCCGGAGGACACAGTCCCATTCCTGGGTGTGTGACTAGGGGAGGCTGGTGAGATGGCCTGGGGACTTTGCGCAGGGAGCTGGCATGCCAGCGGGATCCATCAGCCAGCTCATACGTAGCAGGGCCTAGCTGGCGCCTGACTTGGAGTGGTGCAGACCAGAATGTCGACAGCTTGTGAGCTCGGTGGGGTCGGCGGGCCCTGACCCAGTCTGACACTCTAATGCTTGGCAGCTTAGCTCTGTGCTTCTTGTCGAACCTTTGCTTCATGGCACTCTGTTGTCTGATGACATGAGACCTGACCGCCGGGTGAGGTTGAGAGCTCGGGACTGGTGTTGGGCGGAGTCTTGACAGAGGAAGCACCAGCTCTCTACCCATCATGAGTTTGGCGGGAGAGACCCCTGTAGTGGTGTGGTTTGTTGCCCGGTAATGGAGAAGAGTCTGTGATAGTGCCGCCATCAGTGAGTACCCCTCAGACATGTGAGCACGGAGCCCATTTTTGAGTGACTGATTAAATCTTTCTACCCCCCCATTGGCCTGGGGATGAAAGACAGAGGTCCGGATGTGAGTGATGCCCTTGGAGGTGAGGTAGGTCGAAAACTCACTGGACAGGAACTGGGGACCGTTGTCAGTAGTGATTGCACGGGGCAGGCCCCAGCGGGCGAAAAGGTGGTCAAGGAAGCCAATCACAGCCGCAGAGGTGACCGTGCCCATGGGAGAGACTTCAGGCCACTTGGAGTGTAGGTCATACACAACCACGAGGAACCTCTGGTGGTGTGGCACGTTGTATAACTCGCCACAAATATCAAGCTGCAGGTGGTCCCATGGAGTAGATGGCCAGTCCAAGGGCTGAAGTGGCGGTGAAGGAGGGGTCCCAGTTTTCCCACTGGTGAGACAAGCAGCGCAGGACCTGACAAGTTCCTCCAGGTCGCGGTCAATAGCAGGCCACCACACCACATCGCGGCATCTTTGCTTGACTTTAACCACGCCAAGGTGACCCTGATGTGCCATCTGCAGAATGCATCCTCTGAGCGCCTCCGGTATCACAGCACGATGACCACGGGCAATGCAGGCCTCACCCCAGCAGGAGAGTTCGTGCTTCACTCTGGAGTAGGGCTCCAGTTCAGGCAGGACACGGGAGGGCCAGCCGCGTCTGATGTAGTCCCTAAGAGTGGAGAAGAGAGGCTCAGATGCTGAGGCAACCTCCAGGTCGTGGAGGGAGACCACATCCTTCAGTGGGGAGTGGACCAAGTGGACCACGTCGTCCTCATCATCTGCAGAAAGGACTGGGCATTGGATGGTGGCGGGACGGGACAGGAAGTCTGCTACAACATTATCCCTGCCTGGAGTGAATTGTAGCTGGAAGTCGTATTGCTGCAGGCGGTCTGACCACCTATAGAGGCGAAGGGGCTTGTGTCCCCTGCCCGAGGTGGACATCAGAGCCGTCAGGGCCTGGTGGTCAGTTCTCAGGGTAAAGGAACGGCCATAGAGGTAGAGGTGCCACCATTCGCACGCCCAGATGCATGCGAGCGCCTCTCGCTCACCTGCTGAGTATTTCTGCTCCGTGGGGCTGAGTGCTCGGGAGGCAAAAGCTACTGGCTTCTCCACACCATCGTGAAGCTGTGACAAAACAGCACCCAGAGCCACTGCGGATGCATCGCAGGTAACAAATGTAGGGCAGTCCAACTGAAAGTGTGCCAGTGTCGGAGATGTGGTGAGGAGGAGTTTAAGTTTCTCAAAACTAGTCTGGCAGTCAGGGGTCCAGTTCCAAGGGACGTCCCGTTTGAGGAGCAGTCGCAGAGGTGCTGTGACAGAGGAGTACTGGGGCAAAAACTGCATGTAGTAGGCTGTCATACCTAAGAATGATGCCAATTGTGAGGCTGTTGCGGGAGCAGACACCTGGGCAATGGCATCAACGTTAGACTGAAGAGGGGAAATACCATCAGCAGACACACGGAATCCGACAAAGTCGATGGCTGGCGCAGAGAAAACACACTTGTCTGTGTTCAGGGTAGCACTGTGATGGGTGAGTGTGGCAAAAACCTGTTGGAGGCGGGCGTCATGGGTAGCAGTGTCGGGTCCATGCACCACGATGTCATCCAGATAGGCCACCGTTCCAGGGCAGCTCGCGAGGATTGTTGACATGATTTTCTGAAAACAGCTGGGTGCTGAGCTGAGTCCAAAAGGCATCCTCGTATAGCGATACAGTCCAGTATGGGTGATGAACGCTGTGAGGTTCCGGCTTTCAGGGTGCAGTGGCACCTGTAGATATCCCTGCCGCAAGTCCAGCTTAGAGAAGACCCGGGAGCCACGAAAGTGGGTTGTGAGTTCCTCCGTTCCGTTGTGGGTAGAGGATATTTATCCGGCACCACAGCCTTGTTTACCTGACGATGGTCAATGCAGATTCGCAGTCCTCCAGATTTCTTCCTGGCGATTACAAGGTTGGAAACCCAGGGTGAGGCATCAATGGGCTCTATTATGCCATCAGCCTGGAGGCGCTGGAGCTCCTCTGTAACGTTGTCACGCAAAGCCAGCGGCACACGGCGAAGGGGCTGGACTACAGGCACCACCTCGTGATTCAGGAGCGGTTTGTGCGTGAATGAGGTAAGACACCCCAAGCCCTGAAAGAGGTGAGGCCAGGCCTGATGCCACGGGGAAGCTACATGGAGGATCTTTGTGCCACTATTGTCCTGCAGGGAAAAACCAAGGCTGACGAACAGGTCAAGGCCCATGATGTTCTCACCATGGCTTGTGATGTGGAACGGAAAAAAACTCAAGGATGTGGAGGCATAGCGCACAGGGAGATGGAGCACACCAACTACATTAATTTTACTCTGGCCGTAACCACAGAGGGTGGTGGAGGGAGGCTGCAGCCGCCGGCGTGGAAAAAAACGCTTGCATGTGTCGGCATTCAATAGAGACACCTTAGCCCCTGTATCAAGGAGGAGAGGGATACAGCAGTCCTCCAGATAGACAGGGCACTTGGAAAAGGTCACTGGGTGGGGCCCCACAGTGTGAATCACAGCTTGAGTGTTCTGCAATTGTCCAGGGTCGTCTGTTGCCGAGGAGCGGCACCACTTTGCAAAGTGATTAGGTTTCTGACATCGCCTGCATATTTGGCCCCTCGCAGGACAGTCTTGAGCCCTTGTGGCATGACGGGTGGAGCCGCAATTCCCACACCGTCTCTGTTGGCGTGTGTGTTGGGGTCGTGCAACTTGTACAACAGCATCATTGTCAGCCAGGTTTTCGTAGCTCGTCAGCTGGTGCACTGGCTGGTCTCTAGCAGCTGCATGCGACTTGGTCTCTGCTATCTTAGCAGCACATTCAGTAGCTGCTTCAACTTGTAAGGCAGTTGTGAGTGCATCAGCAAGAGTCAATGTAGCGTCCTTCAGCAGCAGTTCTTCTTGAACCCTGGGATTAGACGTTTTTTCAATGAGCTGGTCCCTTATGAGCTCATCCGTGACGGGACCGAAATTACAGCTGTGTGATAGGGCTTTCAAATCGGCGACGAACTGCCGAGCAGACTCACCAGGACGCTGACATCGTTGTCTGAACAGCAGTCGTCTCAGGAGTATGTTCTGTGATTTCACAAAGTGTCCGTTCAGAGCCGCTATGGCCGCATCGTAACTATCGTCGGCGGCACCGAGCGTGTTGAAGATGCGGCTCCCCTCCGCTCCCAGCAGATGAAGGAGGATAGCCCGCTTCCTCGCGCCAGCGGTGGTGTTCAGTCCGGTGGCTACGAGATACGTCTCAAACGAAGCCCTCCATTGCTCCCAGGGAACGACAGGATCTCCCGGAAGAGGTAAGAATGGGTCCGGAGGTGGCAGGGAATAGATAGGGACAGCCTCAGCCATCCTCGTTGCCAATGTTATGTTAATAAAGCGAGGACACACCGTTGAACGTTAGGCAAAACTCTGCCGTGTTTACTTTCACTTCTAGTTGTCTCTCTACATCCGTACTACGGCAGCCTCTCAGCGCCAAAAGTCAAAACACCAAAACAGGGCGCATATCACAACGTTTAAACTGCTCAAACACAAACACAACAAAAATTATCCGTGATTTTGAGTATTCTGCATCATAACTGCATAGACGTTCATAAAAAATCAAACCGTTTTGAAAACGGACAAAAACTGAGCAAGTTGTGGTCATTATAGCAGAACATGCAGCAGAGGCTTAATGCTCTGAGGGAGAGAGTTGCCCGTCCCAAGATGGCCGCCGTACTGGCTACGCTTTGTCATTGGGAAACAGCTGCGGTGGGTGAGTCATCTAGTCTTCTTATATATATCTATGGTCACACATGTCAGGATTCTGCTGATTCTGATTGGCTCATGAGAAGAATTCTGATTCTGATTGGCTGCCAGTACTGTCAATCACATCAACGTGGGTACGGCATCATTCTATTGGCTCTGACGGTTCGAATGAGCTGTCAATCACTCGAATCAACCAATCCGCTGCAGAGATAGAGCCAGGCGTAACTGCACCCACATAAGCTGCTCTCAGTGCAGCTTTACGCCTAGAAAGGAGTTGTTATTTAGTCGCGGTTGATTCTTTTTCAGTTAGTTTATGCAAATTGTGTGAAAATAAAGACTCAACAATGGTTTATAGTGGCAGGTGGTTCCAAGCTGTGCCAACAATTGATATTTTGTAGTAAAATCTCAATAATTTTGTACTGCTTCACTTTATCAGAATCAACCACTGCAGAGATAATGTACATACATTGTACAATCATTTAATAGAGGTTTTGAGCTTTAGCAGCATCATTCTGAAGGACACTCATCTAAAATGTGATTTTTTTTTTAGGCGAACATTAAATTTCTTTAATATTTGCTGTGTGTCGTATCCATTTACTCTTCACCAGTAACACATATGCTGAAATTTACACATCTCAGCTATTTCTCAATTTTTTCCCTTTACTATGACACCAAAAGTATTCAAATAGACCTTGTCGTTACAGAGATATACTCATTTTATTATGGATATGCAATTTTTAAGAATGCACACAGTACTTTGACTGACAGTCACTGAAAATACTAACTATAGCACTTTATATGATTTTATGTTGTTGATATTCTGTTTGTCCTCTTTTAATGATGGTCCTCATGCCTTTTAAATTGCCCCTCAGGGACAAATAAAGTGTATTGAATTGAATTATATTATATGTGTAATGTGGAGAACGTACGTAACCCCACCCGGATTGTGGGCTGCAGTAAAATTGTCCACCGGTGAACGGTCCACTGATGAAAAGGTTGGGAGTGTGCGCACTTTTTCTTTGAGGTTGAAAGCATCACAGCCTAAAACACATCTCCTGCTAACCATAATATTTTTTTTTTCTCAAATTTGAGGAGTGACCGCCCTCTTTACCGTGGAGATTTTTTGTGTGGTCATGTGACTGCCTGGCTCTGTCTGATTGGTGAAATGGAGTCAAACGTCACCTGAATATTTCCCTCTGACTCTGTTGTATTTGTTCCTACAGGTTCGGCCTTAAGGTGATTAAAACTTCCAGAGACAAAACCAGTGAGTACTGAACCTCTGTCTCCTCTTCATCAGTCTGACTGGGAAATGAATCTGGGCTCATTTCACCTCCAATAGTTTTATGAATTGCATATTGTTTATACTTTATTTTTTGGCTTGAATACAACAAATGAAAGAAAGGACAACAGACAGGGTCATCATAGGCAAGAAGTGATATTTCAATTTCGATGTGTATGCATCTTTCATATCAGAAACTTTCCATTGAAATCATCAATTGTCTTTATTTTCACTGACTATTTCCTGTGACAAGGCAAGGCAATTTTATTTGTATAGCCCATTTTTACAAACCAAGGTCTACCCAGTCGATGTTGGCTGCAGAGGGTTTGTGGGCAGACAAACAATGAGGCTGGATTAAGAGGAAAGTGTCCTGGGATGCCAGGTGGTGCTGATGAGCCCTCTGGAGGTGTCGGGGGCTAGTCATCAAAACACCAATGAAGGAGGGTGCCCACCTGACGACGTCTATGAAGCCTGCAATCCCCTGCACTCAGCTGAAGACCCTCTCCTGCAACGTGTGGAACCCCCCACCCCCATCAGCATGAAGAACAATATACAGTAGTCTTAAGGGATTGTAACACCTAGTCGATCTTTGAACTGAATTGAACTATTGACAGACAGCAGCATGAACCACATGGTCAGGTGGAGTTTATATCTGACATATGATAAAGAGAAGAATAGCAAACACTGACTTCTGAGATGTTCTTTATTTCTTCTCTTTCAACAGGTGCCTCAAAGCTGAAGGTTTTTGTGGATGACACAAAGCCAAAGGCCTCTGAGGACAAAGTAGAGCTGAAAGACTCTGAGGATGAGTCCAAGCTGAAGACCTCTGAGGATGACTCAAAGCTGAAGAGGTTTGATGAAGACAGCTTGAAGCTTAAGGACAACGCAAAGCTGAAGGTCTCTGAGGATGACACAAAGCTGAAGGTCTCTGAGGACGACTTGAAGCTGAAGAGGTTTGATGAAGACAGCTTGGAGCTGAAGGTGAGAGAAAAACATTGTATCCTGATTTTCCAGACAGATTTAAGGGCTCAACAGAGGGGGAAAATATTCAGAGAATATCTCCTGTGCTGGTAACAACAATGAGATCTTCAGTGTAGAAACAAACTCATAGTTTAGATAGTTTAGTGGTTTCAGTCGGCACTAGATGAGTTGCATAATAATAATAATAGTAATCTATTCTATCCACGTTCTTCCACTAATCCGGGGCCTGGTCTCAGTGGTAGCAGGTTAAGTAGAGGGTTCCAGATGTGATGATCTGTCTGTTGATCTCCCACTACATCCTACCTTCACCCATGCACAAGACCCCAAGATACCTCAACTCCTTCACTTGGGGCAGCAACTCACCCCAAACCAGAGAGAGAAGCAGAGTTTTCTGGCTGAGAACCAAAGCCTCAGATTTGGAGCTCCTGATTCTCATGCCTGTTTTAATCCTTGAAATCCTTCCCATGAATATCATGAACAAGATCGGGACAACTTTGGTTAAGTCCAACTTACACTGCAAATAAGTTTGGCTTTCTTCTGAGAATACAGACACATCTCACTCTTTGCTTGTACATGGACTGAATGGCTTGTAGCAACAAGCGTGTTACCTCATAGTCCTGGAGGACCCCCCACAGAGTGTCCAGGGTACATGTTTGTAAGCCCTTTCCAAGTCCTCAACACACTTGTAGACTAGCTGAACTTGAGGGGATGAAGGGAATACAGAAAACTCACTCTGTCCACTGTGCCTCAGGTCACTCAGGACTGTGGAACAAATCTGTTGGCTTCACTCAACACAATATATTTTTAAATTGTAATAAACCAGCTTACATCGTTTCTCTCTGAATTGCAGCAGTCAAGCTTCAAACCTGAACTGGAAACTAAATCTACACAAGTCTCATACAGGTAAACATGCAATAAACTTACTCAACACAGTTTTTACCAAAGTACCTTCCTCTTCCTTCACAGCTTCTCCTGAGCCACAGCAGATGTGTCTCTGCAGCGTCGTCCTCATGGTCGACTGTGTGAGGGAACATCAGCTGGATCAGCTCTCAGTCAGCTGAGTCAGGAGGAACACAATGTTTTAGCCAATGTTGAACCTTTTTCATCTCAGGGTCTGAGGTGGTCACTCTGCTTTCTGTGTCCTACAGGTTCAGGTGTCCTGGTCCAGGCCAGTTCCAGTGTTCTTCAACTGGACTGGTGTTTGTTGTGGCTCAGGAGGCGGAGCTGCTCTACAGGACTGTCCAATGGGATGAGAGCCTCCTCCACTCAGTTGGCAAGATGGCTGCAGGACCGCTGTTCAATATCCAGTGTCCTGAGGATGCCGTCCGTCAGCTCCACCTCCCACATTGTGAAACAAAGGATGGTGAGCAAGTGATTGTGTTTGTTAGAGCAACGGTGGGGAACTAATGACGTAACTTAAGTTGTGTGACCTTCTAATTGACGTGTACATTTATTCAATGAATATAATGTAAAATCAGGGCACCGTCCTTCACCAGCCTCCTGATTAATTTCCTGATGTTGACAACAGTGACTGAAATGATCACTGCTGTTGTAACGAGGTTGTTGTCTCTGTGTTTCCACAGCTCTGCTCTATGACGGTCTGCTGTCTGTCGCACACATTACTGATGATGGAATGAGCTTCATCGAGCCACTGGAGATCACAGACACTCATGTGATCGTCTCAGTTCCTCATCTTTCTGCCTTTGGCCTGGTCTGGGTTCAGGATCTTATATGGACGTGGTGGAACAACATGAAATCAGTTTGCAGCCAAATTCTGCTGTTCCACAAACCAAACCCCACGGCACAGGAGCAATACCTCAATGTGCATCTGCTGCCTCATAACGTCCTTGTGGGTGAGGTAAGGCTACTGACTGAAGTGTTCACTTTGCTTCACTTTCCAAACTCTTCACTAACAGACCTGATGACATGAACAACCATATCCACTTTGTTTCATGGACACTGTGTTTCAGAGTCACCTTGCCACCTCTTCAGCACGTCTTACACAAACATTCACATGAATTCAAGGATGAAAGTCAAAGATCAGTGTGACCTCAGAAAGGACTCTCTCTGTCCTGTAGCTCCAGCCCAGTAGAACCAATCTGTTCAGCAGGCCCATGCAGAGACCTTTGGAGGGGCAGGTGCTCAAAAAAAAAGAAGTATATATATATATATGTATAGCAGTGATCATAATGATGATGAGAAAAGAAATGAGAAAAGAAAACACATTAATCAAAGTTGGAATCTATACTGAGATTCAAACCCAGACTAGAAAATGGTTTTGCTTAGTGGGGTAACTGCTCTACCAGGTGAGCTACACATCACTCATTGTTAGGTTTTGTGTCTAGCGTCTTTCAGAGTTGGCTGGCTGTAAAGCAGCTGGCCCCAACCGACTCTTATTTTGATCACATCAGCAGGAACGCATCTTCACGCAGCGGTCACAGTCACCTCGGTCCGACCGTTGTGGCGCCCATATTGCCCTATGGCCAGTCCGTCACTACTCCTATTTTATAGCGTAAATGCAAATTGTTGTTGTAACAAGTGATCTGTCGGATTTTGGGCCGAGCCCATCTCTTGCAGTGGCAGGGGCACGTCGGTGCATGACTTGCTGGATGATGTGACCAAGGGGAACCAGGTTCATTTCATTTAGGCTGCATAAATTATTATTATTGTTTGTTAAATGTTATTCTTGACTGACAGATCTTCACACACGCAAAAAAAAAGCACCGACAAAAGGGCACTTCCCCCCCCCCCCCCCCCCCCCCCCTGCACGTGCCTGCTCTTCAGGCTCAGGCCCGACACTAATAAAATGATCTGATTGTTCTCCAGGTGAAGGCAAAACACAATGACTTTAAGTTCATCGACACGACTTCTGAAAGCACACTCGTCAAAAATAAAACTTACAGAGTTCACTGTCCGCACGCAGACACAGTCCAGCCTGAGGTGAGTGTTTCAGACTAAATCTGACATGATTCCTCAAACTGCTGTCACTCAGGAGACACTGACACACATGCTGCTGGTTTTCAGGAAAAGACCTTTGTCCCGAACTTTGGACAAAATTTCCACCCAACGTTTCAGATCTTCCTGCCTTCAAGCACTGTGACAACCCATGTAGAGCTCCGAGATGAAACCGAGACAGCTGTGTGGAAGTGCCGAGTTCCTCTGCCAGGTAAAGTCTTCATCCACCTGACAGGGATCTGACTGATGAGTGGTGTCTCTGTTCTTATTGGGCCACAGATCATCTTCTGTCTGCTTTTATTCTGTGATCCCTTCTTGTCGACAAGTGAGAGTCAAACTAGTGGGAAACCATTCAGAGTAGGACCAAGGAGATTCATGAAGGAGCTGAAAGGACCTTCAATAAAATATGGACAATAAATATTTATCCTCAGTCCTCCATCAGGTCCTGAATCAGTCGTCCCTCTTCGGACCGTCCCTTCTGCTTTAGGTGTTTCTCAGATACTTCACTTTCTCCAAGTTCCTGTTGATGTGTCTGTAACCTGTGAGTCTGTCACATGTTGTCATCCCAGTGTCAGAGGTTGTCATATTAAACTCACATTAGAGCTGAAAATGCTCAGAAGTGATGTTGGATGGACTTTACAGTTGTGTTCGGCCTGGTGTGATCACTGGTGACTTCTGGGTTACTGCTGTAAGGACTTTCTACAGAGCCCTGAACTGAGACGAGCAAACTGGACGACACAGATTGTTTTTCTTGAGCGGTTCCATTCCTACACTTGTTATTGAATTTGCTTCTAAAGCACAGATGTGTTTTTTGAACACAGGTATCTTTCTTGTTCATCTTCCAGGTCCTCGTCCAGAACCAACTCCAAGTGTCTCAGCTCCTTCTCCAAGTGACTCAGCTCCGTCCACAAGTGTCTCAGCGTCGACTCCAAGTGACTTAGCTCCGTCTCCAAGTGACTCAGCTCCGTCTCCAAGTGTCTCAGCGGAAGACAAGCTGTGGTCTGCTCGGACTGAGTTCATTGAGCGAGTGTCTAAGGAGAATCTTAAATGTCTGCTGGATAAACTCCTGGAGCTTGGAGTGGTAACTGACCCTGAAAGGGAGTCTGCTATTGCACAGACAAACAGAGCAGACCAAGCTCGAGAGGTGATCGATACCGTGCGGAAAAAAGGAGAAAAAGCTAGTTCAGCTCTGATCGAAGTTCTGTGTGAGATGGATCCCTGGCTGTCCACACAGCTGAAGCTGAGGTAGAAACAGTCTCTCCTGTGTTTGTGTCTCACACAAAACGCTTTTTCCTATATGTTTTGGATCGTTTGGTAAAACCCTTTAAAGTCCCAGATTTGTCAGAGTCGACTAATAGTGGATTTTAAAGACCAATATAATGACAATAATTTGAAATTGAGAATTGAAAAGCTGATTGCTGGTTAATTGGCCAATACCTCATTGTAACTGTGTACAGTAAGAGACAGGTTTCATTTTTGTGGGATATTGTTTTCTTTTGTGTAGCCGGGTGGTAAATTAACTCATTGAGTGCCAACCACGTAATTTCTCGTTTTTCGTTCCTATGCATTGAGTGCTTTTTTTTTAAATTATGAAACTAGACACTTTAACACACCTTATGTGTAAATTTGGGGACTCTACGACGAGCAGAACTGAAATAGATGACGATCAAAGTCTCATGACAGCTCATGATCTGGAAGTTTTCATCATAACTCAGCTTCTGCAAACAGAGTTCTGCATGTGGATGCAGCAGCTGCTCTGCTCTCACACACGAGGCTGCAGCAGCTCGGAGCAGAAACAGGAAGCTCTCAGCCGACAGTCCCGCCCGGTCTTCATCTGGAGCAACACCGTGTCCTCCCCAAGGTCCTCCCGCGGTAAAATGTGATGGTCTCTGGGCCAAAGCAGACCGGCATCACCGACCCGTACCACAGCGGCTCGGGAACACCGGTCCCAGAGACCATCACATTCGTATCACATATGTATGAGTATTGTTTCCAACCAAGCCTTTTTAATAATCAATCGGTGGATCAATTGATTGTCATATACTTGTTAGGATGGGTGTATTTGTGTAGTCTTATCTGTCATTAACACGTTTACTGTCGCGGACTCTCTGTGCCACCGAGCTCCTTTTTTTTTTTTCCAACTTGACGAGAGCAGTGACAGCGGAGGCTCTGAGCGCAGGTTTGGTTTCCAGCAGCGGTGTGGAAGGCAGAGAGCCTCCACTCTCCCTGCAACAAGCTACAAGTCATTTATTATGCTGTTAATGACGGTAAAAATGAAACATAAGGTAAATATCCTGCTTAGTCCTCCTCCTCTGCTGTCCTCTGATCAGAGCGGAGTCCCTAGCACGGCCCGTTTTACCTAGCAACGGTCTGGCAATCGACTGCTGGAATTCTTTTTTTGTTGTTGTTCTGGTAATTCTACATAGTCAACCTTTAAATATGAATTTCATTATTTTATATCTTATCATTACCTAGCTACATGATGGTGAGTGTGTCTTTTGGACATTTTCTGAACATAAATGGAGTTAATCTCACTCAAATAAGCGAGACTCGGCCATTTAAGCCAGACTTTGAGCTAAGCGAGCTTGATGGAATACCCAGGAACCCAGTGTTTGTCAAACTGATGAAGTTGTTTTGTGAATTTGTAGCACATTTATGTTTTTGTTTTCTGAGCTCTCAATTTCTAAATTAAAAGTCTTTGTCATTATAACAGGAGTTTGAGTCATTTTCACCTTTGACGACTTTATTTACAATTTCTTACATGAAATTAAACTAAAACGCTTCATCATCAAAGTTTGTTTGGCGAGCTCATCAGGAAACCACCACAGACCATCTTTATATTTTTGTTTCCACAGATTTTAATACATTTTATTGATTTGTTTTATTGTGAAGTTTATACTAATAACAGTCTGACGGATTGATTTATTGGCATCAAGTCTTTATTATTATTACTGGTTACCGTGACGATCCCACAGTTCAGTTACTGGTACAGGTGAGAGGGGATGGCGTCACCTGTTGCCGTAGAAACGTGTGTTCGGTGTCGCAGTGAAGCTTCATCAACCTCATGTTTCTTATGTTTCACTGCACTTCTTCAGCTCAGGGGGCGGAGCTTCACAAGGACAGGGGGCGGAGCTTCACACGGTCAGGGGGCGGAGCTTCACACGGTCAGGGGGCGGGGCTTCACAAGGACAGGGGGCGGAGCTTCACACGGTCACGGGGCGGAGCTTCACACGGTCAGGGGGCGGAGCTTCCGCTTCACCTTCACCTCACATTTACATAAACAAACATGTTTGACAGGGAAAAACAAACAAACATCCGATTCACACATTCATCACACTGAGCTTCTCACATCATCATCAGTTCATCGGTCAGACTCCGCCCCCTGGCTTCGGTGGGCGTGGCCTAGTGACCCGAACGCGCTCGCAGCACGCCTCAGAGTCTCTGCTCAGAGTTTGAGTGACGGCTGACATCACGACGCGGCCCTGCTCTTGGAGGCGGGCTCTGTCTCCTGCTCGTACTCGATCTCCACGTACGCTCGCTTCTTCCTCGCCGCTGAACCGTTAGCGGGAGATTTGCCTTTCGACCTGGAGGCCTTCGTCTCCACTTCCATCTCCTCCTCCTCCTCCTCCTCACTCGACTCCTCCCCCTCTTCCTCCTCGTCGCTGCTCGTCCTCAGCTTGTTCATTTCCTGAGAGAAGAAAAATCAGGTCAGGAAGATCTGAACTGTCCTTTAAATCAGTGGTTCTCAAACTTTTTTTTTTTCCATCAAAGACTTTAGGATTAGATTTAGGGCCAATTGCGTGGGTTTTCAGGAAATATTTTAGGGAAATTTCTGGAAAAAAGTGGTACAATTTCTCCAAAAACGTTTAAAAAGTGTTTAAAATTCTAAAAAAAAAATTCTAGAAAAAAAGCGGAAAGATTAAAAAAAAAAAAAAAAAAAAGACTGTTAAAAATTTTCTAGAAAAAAGTGGTAAAATTTCTCAAAATAGGTTTTTAAAAATTCTAGAAAAAGTGTAAAAAAATTCTCAAAAAAAAGATTTAACCCTCTAGGCGCCAGAGTTTATTTAGGAAAATATTAAGTTTGGATTTCAGGATTTCACAAGGCTGTAGCTTTTAAATGGTCAGAGATAAATCTATGGTGTAAATGAGAAAAATATTCACAATGACCTAAAGTTTGTGATAGGAGTAAATGTACTCGTCTAATTTGCATATTGTGACGTCACCGGGTGGCAGCCCCATTGGATTACGTGACTTCCAGTAAAACTGAATTTGGAACATATTTACACAGGGAAAAAAATTACATTGACATCTCATCCTCAAAGTAAAGGAACAGGGGTGTGATTGGAGCACATTTACAGTCCCCCCCCCCTCCCAGCCCCGCAGGTCCGTGTCGCGGTACCGCGGACAAGCAGCGGTGCCGGCGGGACTCCTCGGCCGCTTTAGATTTTCTTTTCAATGTCTCTCCGGTCCTGCAGCAGTTCTGTCCGTCTCCACATCACAACCTCAAATTTTTACCTCAAAGTCGCTCAGGTCGCTCTCCTCCACTTCTTCTTCGGCCACGAACTCTCTCTTGCCGACGTCCTGCAGACACAGAGAGAAAACAGCGTCCGGTCAGAGTCCGAGGACACGAGGCGTTCACGTACCGTGGGAAACGTTGGACGCGTTTGATCCGTCACCTTGTCGTCGTCCTCCTCCCCTTCCTCCTCCTCCTCCTCCTCAGACTCGGACTCGCTCTCTTCGTCCTGCTGCTCCAGAGCTTTGTCGAAGGCGTGGACGGGGAAGTTGTAGATGTCTCCGTACTGAGGAAGACACACACGTCGGTATCAGCCGATCACTTCACTAAACCGACGCAGCTCGACGTCGACTGTTGAACGTTAAACTTCATCACATGTGTGAAGCTTGAACCCCAACACCTTAGATAAGATTTCCCTTAACCCTCTATGGTACCATGTTGCCACTTTTTGGCCTGTCACATCTCCACAATTCATCCCATTTAATGCTGTAATACTTGAAAAAAGAGAGGAGACCTTAGAGAACCAATAACAATGCTTTAATTTATCACATGACTTTCAAGAAGCCACTGAAACCCTTTTTTTGCAGACTTTTTCAAAGGAAACAGGTTTGCCATTTCGCTCCACTAAAACGGTCTGAAAACAGACAGTAACTTCCTGGCCCTTTTTCATCTGGAAAAAAATATATTTACACTAATAGATTAGTAAAGTTTAATTTTTAATAGTTCCATGCAATTTATTTACTTATTAAATAATGGAAACTTGTTAAAATGCACCTGTTGCCCCAAAGCAACAACGTACCATTATAGAAAATTGCAACGTTGCCTTGAGGCGACAGTGGACCATTATGGAATCAATATTGCATTATGAGACTATGGTAGTGTGTGTTTAGGTGTAAATATAATGTTCAAAAACATATAATTCATCATCATTTTGTTTTTTTTCCTTAATAAATGTGATTTTGGATGCAGTAAAGTAAACATCAGGCTATTATGATGATGATGAGGAAGTTGAGGATGAGGCCAGTGAAGGTGAAAGTCTACAGAGACTGGTCGGTGTTTCTAATACAGTAGATGATGAACCGTAATGGTACAATGTTGCCTACAGGCAAAACGTCTTTAGATTATGTTTATTTAGTCTATTTTGAGACATAAAAACACTCCAAACATTTTCCCCCACTGGCATCATGATGCAGCGTAGCTACCATAGAGGGTTAAGGAACTCCTTACGTGTCGGACTAATATCTGGATGAAACCTTTAACCCTCTATGGTACGCTGCATTATGATGCCAGTGGGGAAAAAATGTTTGGAGTGTTTTTATGTCTCAAAATAGACTAAATAAACATAATCTAAAGACATTTTTAAAAAAAATTATTTATTTTTGGAAGTTTTGGAGATTTTTTGCCTGTAGGCAACATTGTACCATCACGGTTCATCATCTACTGTATTAGAAACACCGACCAGTCTCTGTAGACTTTCACCTTCACTGGCCTCATCCTCATCCACATTCTCACTCTCATCTTCCTCATCATCATCATGATAGCCTGATCTTTACTTTACTGCATCCAAAATCACATTTATTAAGGATAAAAAACAAAATGATGATGAATGATATGTTTTTGAACATTATATTTACACCTAAACACACACTACCATAGTCTCATAATGCAATATTGATTCCATAATGGTCCACTGTCGCCTCAAGGCAACGCTGCAATTTTCTATAATGGTACGTTGTTGCATTTTAACAAGTTTCCATTATTTAATAAGTAAATAAATTGCATGGAACTATAAAAAATTAAACTTTACTAATCTATTAGTGTAAATATATTTTTTTCCAGATGAAAAAGGGCCAGGAAGTTACTGTATGTTTTCAGACCGTTTTAGTGGAGCAAAATGGCAAACCTGTTTCCTTTGAAAAAGTCTGCAAAAAAGGGTTTCAGTGGCTTCTTGAAAGTCATGTGATAAATTAAAGCATTGTTATTGGTTCTCTAAGGTCTCCTCTCTTTTTTAAAGTATTACAGCATTAAATGGGATGAATTGTGGAGATGTGACAGGACAAAAAGTGGTATCATGGTACCATAGAGGGTTAAACTGAACCTGACAGATTCATGTTTATTTGTTTTTTTAAGTGGTTCAGACATATCAATGAACATTTGGGATTGTAGCCGAGGCTTATAAGAATATATAATATAAGAATATAGATAGATGAATGTTAATAAAGAAGGAGATTGCTAGTTGAAGTGCATCCTGCCTGATTTCATTTGGTTTTAAAGAGCTTTGTGAATTACACACCTCCATATTGTTTGTTATTGCACAACGCTCGCTTTATAAATCGTATTAAAGTGCTAGTTTGGTTGTGAGGTTGTGAGGTGTTGTGGTTCTGGAGTCGTACCGTTCCCTGCTTGAGTCTCTCCAGCAGCTCCTTCTCGATGGCGTTGTCCAGCTGGGCGGCGATCAGAGCTTTCTCCTACAGACACGACAGACAGGGAAACGACAGGTGAGCGAGCAGCGAGAACACCTGAGGAGCGAACACCTGGGGCCTCATTTATAATAATAATAATAATCTTTTATTATGAACTCCACACATACACATACATACTTAACATACAAGACAAAACAACCAAACACATAATATAAAATACAGTAATTTGTCACCGTTAGTTTAAAGAAACAGTTCAAACTAATGTGCCAGTGTTTACGAAGCCTGGCTGTGAACCGATATCCGATTATAACCGATTATAAACGCTGCGTACGCACAAAAGAAGGCGTACGCCACCTTGTAAGCAACATTTGGGATTTATAAAAAACAGGGCTTAAAGTAAAAAAAATCCTGAGCCTGAACTTTTTTCCAAGGAGCGGGGTGCAGTGGATATCCGACGCAGATAGCCTACACATTATAGGCCATTTAGAAAACAACTTTTTGGCATTGTGCTTGGTGATGTACACAGGGTTCATACACATTTTAACCAACACATTTCCATGACTTTCCCATGACTTGGCAACAAGTTTCCATGACATTACAAGACCTCTAAAACATCAAAATATGCATGAAATGTATGAAAACTATGTAAAAAAAAAAAGTCAAAAAATAGATCTAATGACAATGGGCTTTATGCACAGCTCCACTACTTCCTGAGCTCAAGCCAGCTTCATTATTACATACAGACAAACTGATTCATCCAGGTGTGTCTGACCTCACAACAATGGTCATTCCCCCCCAGAAAAAAAATGAAATGTGATTTTAACACATTGAAGCATTCTGGTGTACTCTGAGAAGAACATGAAGGGAACATTTGTTTCAGATTTTAAAAAAGCACATTGAGTATTGACTGAGGTTCCTATAGCTTTGTTGCCTTACAATTGTAACAAGGCAACAAGGCAAGAATGGCTGGAGTGTATGAAACTGAACTCAACTGGTCTGGGCCGGTGATCATGTGTACATAACCAGTGTTTCCAGTTTCAGACCAGTGAGTCCTGCTGTGGGCGGGGCCAGGGGAGTCCTGGACCACTTCAACACACACTCTGGTTTCTAACTGTGTCCATGTCTGTCTGATGGGGAGGGATCAGTGTGACGTTACTCTTTGCTGTCCTCTGATTGGTCGACAGCTGCCTTCTTTGACTGTGATGTTTGATTTATGGACGAAACCCCTCCCTCACTGCAAAACATCTGACTTACAGGTTTTCAGGCATCTTGTTGCTTGTTCATCATTTAATAACCTGCACGCTGCGTCTGCACAGAAGTCATGTTTTTCTTTTTAACAAAGGAAGGATTTGTTTGTTTCTTGTTTTTGTTTTTTTCTTTCTTTACTTTAATGCAAAGATTTTATCGAGTGTCCAGGGACCAAAGGGTCAGAAAACTCAACAGGAAGTCACTGGATTTATTAAGAAAACTACATTTTGTTGTGACCAACGCCTTAAGCTTCCCTCGCCAAAGGAAAACACAAACATTTCATGTACAAACAGGAAACAAATACTCACCTAGATGAATATAGAGACAGATTTCTGTCTGTTTACAGTAGTGTCAGCAGGTGGCGCTGTGGTCACAGTTCAGTCTCTGCCCATCTGATTTTAAAGACTTTGTCTCTGTGACTTTGTTTTCTTTCTGTTCTGCTGATTTTCTGTCTGCTTCAGTAACAAACATGCTTCTCATGGATCTTTGACTGTTTATATTGGTAAAGATTGGTAAAGATTGCTAGTTGAAGTGCATCCTGCCTGATTTCATTTGGTTTTAAAGAGCTTTGTGAATTACACACCTCCATATTGTTTGTTATTGCACAACGCTCGCTTTATAAATCGTATTAAAGTGCTAGTTTGGTTGTGAGGTTGTGAGGTGTTGTGGTTCTGGAGTCGTACCGTTCCCTGCTTGAGTCTCTCCAGCAGCTCCTTCTCGATGGCGTTGTCCAGCTGGGCGGCGATCAGAGCTTTCTCCTACAGACACGACAGACAGGGAAACGACAGGTGAGCGAGCAGCGAGAACACCTGAGGAGCAAACACCTGGGGCCTCATTTATAATAATAATAATAATCTTTTATTATGAACTCCACACATACACATACATACTCATACAAGACAAAACAAAGCAGACAAAACAACCAAACACATAATATAAAATACAGTAATTTGTCACCGTTAGTTTAAAAGAAACAGTTCAAACTAATGTGCCAGTGTTTACGAAGCCTGGCTGTGAACCGATATCCGATTATAACCGATTATAAACGCTGCGTACGCACAAAAGAAGGCGTACGCCACCTTGTAAGCAACATTTGGGATTTATAAAAAGCAGGGCTTAAAGTTAAAAAAAAATTTTTGGTCGACAGCTGCCTTCTTTGACTGTGATGTTTGATTTATGGACGAAACCCCTCCCTCACTGCAAAACATCTGACTTACAGGTTTTCAGGCATCTTGTTGCTTGTTCATCATTTAATAACCTGCACGCTGCATCTGCACCGAAGCCATGTTTTTCTTTTTTAACAAAGGAAGGCTTTGTTTGTTTTTCTTTCTTTACTTTAATGCAAAGATTTTATCGAGTGTCCAGGGACCAAAGGGTCAGAAAACTCAACAGGAAGTCACTGGATTTATTAAGAAAACTACATTTTGTTGTGACCAACGCCTTAAGCTTCCCTCGCCAAAGGAAAACACAAACATTTCATGTACAAACAGGAAACAAATACTCACCTAGATGAATATAGAGACAGATTTCTGCCTGTTTACAGTAGTGTCAGCAGGTGGCGCTGTGGTCACAGCTCAGTCTCTGCCCATCTGATTTAAAGACTTTGTCTCTGTGACTTTGTTCCAGCGTCCACAGATTCCTGATAGTGAACGGAAGTTTATCTCCAAATAATCAAATAGCCACGTTTGTTTTTACAGAGATAAATGTGTGAATGTTTCAGGTAAATGTTGGCACAGATCAGTCAAAAGGGGGCGCTGTAATCAGGCTGAACAACAATTTGATTCTCTTCTTTCTGTTCTGCTGATTTTCTGTCTGCTTCAGTAACAAACATGCTGCTCATGGATCTTTGACTGTTTATATTGGTCATCTGTAATGAGTTTCTCAGCTGTACCTGTTCATTGTACGACCATGGGATTCAGTTATTTGTAAATAAAGTATATATACTGTATATACACCGAGGAGTCTGCTCCATGTGTCATGAAATCAAAAAAAGTGAATCAAGAAGTGTTGGTGAAGAACTTTTTTTTATTGATTTTGATCTAGAAGATCAGTTCTTATCATTTATCTCCATATTCTTTGTGTTATTCAAGCCAAAAGTACGGTGGCCGGGAGGTGCAAACCAACATTACAAAATCCGAAACAGTTTACAAAGTTTGAGACAACTTTACATTTTAGAAAACATTTTTACATATCATAAAACAAAATACATTACCATAACACATTTACAAGTACCGAAACAAATTTACATTTCAGAAAACAAATTAACAAGAAACGAAACACTTTTACAAACACCAAGACAAATTTACAAGTGGCGAAACAATTTTACAGGTCACCACGAACTCCATCAAGGATGACAACAACTTGTATTTGGCTGCTCCCGTATTCACTTCCGTTTCAACCCCGGACGTGTAAAAGGTGTTGAAACAGTTTACAAACTGAAATATGGAAAAACATGGAAATGTTTACTCTGATCAGAGCAGGAGAACAGGGTGAGTTCTGTCTTAATGATTCTGTTGTGTGGACTGTGGAGAAGATGAGGATCTGTTGGTTGTGTGAGGTGCAGTGTTGAGTTTAACTGTGTGTGTGTTTGTTACTTCCTGTTCTGTCAGACTTGGGGCTACTTCCTGTATTTATGCGCTAACCGTCAGTGTTACTGGTTTGACTCTCAGACTGACTGAAGTACAGAAGATGAGTGATTGTGCAGAGGAGGAGGGGAACACAGGAGAGACTTCAGGATCTGAAGACAGTAATCCATCTGAAGATGATCCGTCCTCCAGTCATGAGCCTCCGGCTACAAGGTAAGACACCTGCAACATCCAGCATTTTGTTTCTGTGCTGATGGACGACAGTCCAGAGAAGACAGGAAATGAGAACGAGAGAGAGAGAGAATATCATGCATGCTGCAGTTTAATGTTTGGTGCTTTGATCTGAAGTCCACCAAGTCTCCTCACTATGAAGCATTTATCAGTGAGAGCTCCTCTAAGGTTCATCAGGGACAGAGTGGACAGACAGGAAGAAAGTCATTCTGAAAAATACTGCCAATCCACCTTGGGAAACATGTTCCTTATTTATGGAAAATAGAAACTAGGGTTGAGCAATGTTCAAAACTGGAATCTCCTTCTCATCTCAAACTAGTTCTCAGGTCACATCCTGTTTGTCCACAGTCACAGAAACATGAACCACTTGTGTCACATTTTGTCTTAATTGTTTTGTAAAGTCTTGAGTTATGACCTTTGACCTTTAGTTCACCAATATCTTTTTTTGGCTGTTCATGCCTTCATTGATAGTACAGTTGAGAGAGACAGGAAATGGGGTTCACCAATATCTCATCTGTTCATCCTAATTTACTCTCTGAAACATGTCGAAGGAACTTCCTCAAATATGGCACAACTGTTCAACTATGATTAGATTTTTGTCTCTAAAGATCAAAGGTCAAAGTCAAGACAAAGTAAATGTGACAGATGTGGGTCCTGTCACTATGCCTCCAATTGATCATGCGCCCTGGCTACTTGGCCAAGGGGATGTCCCTTTGGGTGACTGGCAAGCGCACATGACTCTTACCCGGGAGGTGTGGGTTCAATCCCCGCCCGGGCTCTCTTCACCTTGCCACATTCTGGCGTTGTTGGCAGGATCCATGTAGCACTAGGGGTAGGTCCATGGATTCCTAATGTGTGGCAGGCTGCGCGGAAGCACGAGGACGTGCTTGTGAAAAGAGGGGGAGATATGTGACAGTTGACAGTTCCTGTCGCTATGCCTCCAATTGATCATGTGCCCTGGCTACTTGGCCAAGGGGATGACCCTTTGGGTGACTGTCAAGCGCGCATGACTCTTACCCGGAAGGTGTGTGTTCAATCCCCGTCTGGGCCCTCTTCACCTTGCCACATAAACATGAGAAGATGTCTCATAAACTATGAATATTAGATTAGATTATACTTTATTTCATCCCCGAGGGGAAATCCGTTTGTGACAGCAGCATTTAACAAAGGAAATAAAAACAAGACAAATAATAAAATACACAATTCATAAAAATACTTTAAGAAGAAAAAGACAAAAGGAGAAAGTGCTACAGTGCTCTCCACCTGCTGGGCAAAGTAACAGATTAAAAAAAAAAAGTGCTTGCTGGTAGACAACTATGGATAAAAAACAATTTAAAGTGCAATTTAAAGTGCACAGGAGATTTCAAAAAAAGAAGTGCGACAGACATTACAAATTAAATAGAACTGTTAAAAAGTCTAACTGACATGGGGATAAAAGACCTGGGAAAACGCTCTGTTTTGCACTGAGGGTGCATATTCTCTGAGACTCTGGACAAACGGGTCAGATCATCTGGAACTCGTCTGAGAGGAGGAGGAAACGACCTGGAGGAGGTGACTCTAGTTTAAACAGAAATGTGTCCATGTCTTCACAGAGAGAGGAAGAGGAGTGGTGTCTCTGTGGACCAGCAGCTGTCCTGCTGTGGTCTCTGTCAGGACGTCCTGAAGGATCCAGTCTCCACCAGCTGTGGACACTGGTTCTGCAGACAGTGCTTCACCTCAGACTGGGACCAGTCTGGTTCTTCAGGACCCCCCTCCTGTCCCCAGTGTGGACAAAGACCCAGAACCAGAGGTGAGCTGCAGACAGCCAATCAGAGCAGCTGTGTGATGGACTGGACAGGTAAGTCTTTGTAGCTGTTGTGTCTTACTCGTTCAATAACACAAACTCACCCAAACCTGAAAATGTAGGTATTTAATTAAACAAATGAAACCAACAGGTGTTTGTCAACACCAATGTATTGATTTTTTTCTTTTTTTTTCTTTTTTTTTTCTTTTTTATATTTATTATTTAAACACACAAACATATTCCAAACAATAATAATAGCACTATAAAGAGAAGAGACAAACAAATAAGAAAACAATAACAAAAATAAAACAAAACAAAAACAACACAATAACAACAGAACCAAAATGAAAGCAAAGCACAAAGGGACGAACAAAGAGCACGCTTCCAGTCCCTTCCAAACCCCCACCCCTCCACCCCTTAAATGGTCTCAGGTGCTATAACTACACACTTCATAAGTGACCTCAAACGAAATATCAAGAGGACAAAAACATGTACATCACAACGACATCAAATACTTTTCCATTGGAGCCCAAATTTCAACATAACCCACATCATTATTTTCCAAACCAAAGGCGACTTTCTCCAAATTCACTGCCTCCATCGCCTCGGTGACCCACTCCCTCTCCGATGGGATTTTGGAACAAATCCAGTTGTTCATGATCACCTTTTTTGTGATCATGCATAAAGAGAGGAACACTTTCTTGTCCTTTTGTGGAACCTTGGTGAAATTATGTAAATCTCCTAATATACATGATTCTGGTGTTATTGGAATAGTTATGTTAATATAGTTCATAGCGTGTTTTGTTGTACCAAACCAAATTTCTTTTATTTTATGGCAATCCCAAAGTAAATGAAACAAAGTTCCATCAGTATTACCACATTTTAGACATTTACTGTCTTCTTGGAAGCCCATTGTAAATAATTTTGATGGTGTGTAGTATAATCTATTGAGTATTTTGAATTGTCTTAGTTTATTTTTTATACATCGAAATGGTTGTCTTGCATTTTTCCATATATCGTTCCAGGACAGCTCTTCCTCTGGTTTATGCAGATCTCTGGCCCATTTTTTTGCACAAACATCAAATTGATTGCCAATACTATCATTCAAAGTTGAATACCATAATTTAACTGCATTTTTATTTGGCAGGTTATGACTGTAAAGAACTTTTTCAAATGTGTGTACACAAATTCTCAGCTTGTCTCTCGACACACATTTTTCAATAGAGTGCCGCAAGGTAATATAGTTCAAGTACTCACTCTTTGGAATATTATAATCAGTGATTAGCTCATCAAAGCTTTTAAAACAATTACAATTATTATTAGAGAGTATGTGACAAAGCCTAGTTACTCCATTATCTTTCCACTTTTTCCAATTAATAACCTTTTTGTTCACTGTTATATTTGGGTTCTGCCATATTGGCTGATTTATTGAAGTATCTGAATCAATTCTTAAGACCTTTACACATGACTTTAAAATATTAAATGACACTTCAATAGGACTTCCAGTCAATACCTTTGGTAATGTTTTCATGTAATATAGACATCCTGAGTCAATATTTAAGCTCTGTAACATATTCTCCTCAATGGTTTTCCAGTCTTTAGTCACACCGGGATCAAAAAACATGTTTACTTGCTGGCAACCAAATGATAAATAATAATGAAAAAAGTTAGGGAGCTGCAGACCACCTTTTTTGTATGGATTTGACATCCTCAAGTATGAGCATCGCGCCTTTTTACCATGCCAAATAAATGCTAAAATTACTTTATGTAAGTCATCGAACCAGGCTTTTTGTATGATAATGGGAAGCATTCTCAAAATATAGTTAACAGTAGGGAGAATGTTCATTTTTATAATATTTACTCGACCCCACAGAGATATGGGAAGGCTTGACCAGCGGTCAATATTTGCTCTTATTTTATTATAGGTTTGAGTGAGATTAATATCTCTTGTTTGATAGATACTTGATGTAATTTTTAGTCCCAGATATGTTAATTCTGTTTGTTTCCATTTTATTTTGGTATTCCGTATACATGTGATAGTACAGATATTATTTAAGGGCATCAATTCACATTTCTCCCAATTTACCTTATATCCTGACAGGAGGCCATATTGAGTAATGATTTGTGTAAGATGAAGAAGAGAGGATTCTACATCTGTTAAATACAAAATTATGTCATCACAGTACAGTGATATTTTATATGTTTGACTTCCAATATATATTCCTTTAATATTATTTTCAGATCTTATTTTCTCGGCTAAAGGCTCAATAACTAAATTAAAAAGGAGACCTGAAATTGGGCAGCCTTGTTTTGCGCCTCGATGTAAAGTGAAAGGTTTTGAAAGGGAGTCATTCGTTCTTACTGAAGCCATAGGATTGTGGTAGAGCATTTTGATCCACTGTATAAAGTTAGTGCCGAACCCATATTTCTGTAGAGCATTAAACAAGAATGACCATTCAATGCGGTCAAACGCTTTTTCAGCGTCAATAGTACACAGTGCAGCTGACAGAGAGAGCTTTTTTGAATGTTGTATGATATTAAATAATTTCCTTGTATTATCAGATGAATATCGTTTCTTCATGAAACCTGTTTCGTCACTATGTATCAGCTTTCCAATTACCTTAAATAATCTTGCTGCAAGAACTTTGGCCAGGATTTTATTATCCAGGTTGGTTAGAGATATTGGACGATAGTTCTTGCACAAAAGAGGGTCTTTACCTTTTTTATGGATTAATGTAATGTGTGAATGATTAAATAACGGTGGGAAACTGACATTTTCATATGATGCTTGATACATCTGCAAAAGAAGAGGTGATAGATCCCCACTGAATTCCTGATAGAACTCTGCATTATAACCATCAGGCCCTGGAGATTTATTTTTTGCAAAAGAATTTATGGCTTGATTTATTTCAGATAGAGTTATGGGCTGCTCTAATGTATGTTTTTCCTCTTCTGTTAAGAAGGGAAGCTTTACATTATTAAAAAAACTTTCTAATGACTCAGGGTTATCATCACCTTCAGACTCATAAAGGTTTTTGTAAAATTCAGTAAAAGTTTTGTTTATTTGATCTGGGTCGAAGGATATCGAGTCATTTGGTAATCTAATACTAGAAATTTTATTTTTTGTCATCTGTTTTTTCAGTCTTGAGGCTAGCAGCTTTCCTGCCTTCTCCCCACTTTCATACTCATTCAATTTTGCTCTCTTTAGTTTATATTCAATTTTTCCTCTTATAATGTCATCATATTTCATTTTTAGTTTACACAGTTCTGTCCATATTTCATTCTTGTATTCGTTGGACAATGAACTTTGTAACAACTTAATTTTGGTTAACAATTTGCTTTCCTCTTGCTGCTGCATCTTCTTCTTGAAGCTACCGATCTTAATTAACTCTCCTCTAAGGCAACATTTTAATGCTTCCCATATCATTGGCAGATCATTTATGGAGTTTTTGTTAATATCCATAAATGTATGAATGTATTCACTTATTTGTTTCTTAATTTCTGGATCTCTGAACAGAGAATCGTTGACCTTCCACTGTTTAAAGCACACTGATGCTGTTTTTAATTCAAGGTCAATCTGAATAGGACTATGATCAGATACCACAATTGGATGTATTAAACTTTGTGTCACATTTTTAACAATATCTTGAGAAATTAGGAACAAATCAATTCTTGAGAAAGTTTGATGTCTGTGGGAGTAAAAAGTATAGTCTCTTACATCACGGTGTAGTGTTCTCCAGATATCAACAAGCCCAACAGCATTCATTAACTTGGATAACGTAAATACAGATTTTTTAGGCTGATTTATCTTCCCACTTTTATCAACGTGTGGATTTAATGTTAAATTTAGATCTCCCCCAAATATAATTGTTGAGTCACCAAAATCTACTAATTTACTCTCAATTGTGCTGAAAAAACCTGGACAGTCTTCATTAGGTGCATATACATTTGCTAGAGTAAAGTTGTTTGACTCCACAGAAACATTAATAAAAATATATCTCCCGAAAGGGTCACTTAATACATTGTTAACTGTGAGGTTTAAATTTTTATTAAACAGAACAGCAACACCAGCTCTCTTTGTAGAGTGACCAGCCCCAAGTACCTCACCCACCCATTCTCTTTTTAGATGACTGAGTTTCTCTGTTTTTACATGTGTTTCTTGGAGAAAGGCGATATCTGGGGAGAATCTTTTTAAATGCTTTAATATTTTTCCACGTTTAACCTGATTATTTGCTCCATTCACATTCCAAGAAATAATTCTTAATTTTGTGCTATTCATTAAACCAACCTAAAAATCAAGTGCAAAACAAGATACATATATTTCTTCTTAATTTTCAAATGCATAAGGATACAACAAAAAACAGCCTTCTTAGTTTCCATTTTCCCACCCTTCCCTCCCTCCTCTCTTTTCCCCTCCCGTCCTCCCTCGAGCCACACCCACCCGTACACGTACATAGAAGGTGCCACACATAGAACAAAATAACAAACAAACAACACATAAAAGAAGAAAAACAGAGAGAAAACAAACAAACAAAAAACAAACACAAAAGTGTCCATAAAGATATCGTCCATAATCTGTTCTCCTCGACTGTCCATGATAAGAGTCGCTATCACCTAATGCTTCCCCCCCCCCCCCCCCCCCCCCAAAAAAGCAAAAACAAAAACAAAACAAAAAAATAATAATAATGATAATTAATAGGCTAAAAAATAAAATAAAATAATAAGGGGGGGGAGGGGGAGAAAAAAAAAATCCTGACCTTGATTATTGTCTATAGTTATTCAGTTTTATCATTGTCCACACAAACACCAATGTATTGATGAACAATCACAGCAGTAATGACAGGGAACTGTATTGTAATGGCCTCTAGTCGGACAACACATGGACATGAACCATGATGTGGTCCAGACTTTTCCACATTCATGTAAACAACAAACTTCCTCTGTCATTTTGCTTCACTGCGTGTCATGTTCAGGTTTGATTACTTTCACTGTTTCTAATTTTCTCCCTTAAATAATCTGATCAGATTGTCAGACTCTCTGTCTTCAGTCTGACTCTGTCTCTTGTCTCTCAGCAGATGGTGGTCTGCAGGAGGTTTTAGATCAACATAAGATCAGTCTGAGGAGCAGATGTGAACGAGTGACTGAAGTAACTGAGGGAACAGGAAGTGGAACAGGAAGTGGAACCCTCCTCAACAGGATCTACACTGAGCTCTACATCACAGAGGGACAGAGTGAAGAGGTTAATACCCAACATGAGGTGAGACAGCTGGAGACAACGTCCAAGAAGAAGACCCTCCATGACACTCCAATCAAGTGCAACGACATCTTTAAAGACTTACCTGTCCAACAGAGAGAGGACGTCTCTACGGTCTCACCTGTCCAACAGAGAGACGTCTCTACGGTCTCACCTGTCCAACAGAGAGAGGACGTCTCTACGGTCTCAGCTGTCCAACAGAGAGAGGAAGTCTCTACTGTCTCATCCGTCCAACAGAGACAGGACGTCTCTACGGTCTCACCTGTCCAACAGAGAGAGGACGTCTCTACAGTCTCACCTGTCCAACAGACAGAGGACGTCTCTACAGTCTCACCTGTCCAACAGACAGAGGACGTCTCTACAGTCTCACCTGTCCAACAGAGACCCATCAGAGTGGTTCTGACCAACGGCGTCGCTGGCATTGGAAAAACCGTCTCGGTGCAGAAGTTCACTCTGGACTGGGCCGAGGGCTTGGAGAACCAAGATGTCAGTCTGCTGGTTCTGCTTTCGTTCAGGGAGCTGAACCTGATCAGAGATCAGCGGTTGAGTCTTCTCAGGCTGCTCCATGTTTTCCATCCAACATTACAGAAGGTCACAGCAGAGCAGCTGGCTGTCTGTAAACTTCTCTTCATCTTTGACGGCCTGGATGAAAGCCGACTGTCACTGGACTTCAACAACAGGGAGGTTGTTTCTGATGTCACACAGACGTCATCAGTCAACGTGCTGCTGACAAACCTCATCCAGGGGAATCTGCTTCCCTCGGCTCTGGTCTGGATCACCTCCAGACCTGCAGCAGCCAATCAGATCCCTCCTACATGTGTCGACAGGGTAACAGAGGTCCGAGGCTTCACTGACGCCCAGATGGAGGACTACTTCAGGAGGAGGTCCAGTGATGAAGATCTGTCCAGAAGAATCATCTCACACATCAAGACGTCCAGGACCCTCCACATCATGTGTCAAGTCCCAGTCTTCTGCTGGATCAGTGCTACAGTTCTGGAGCACATGTTGACCACAGACCAGAGAGGAGAGCTGCCCAAGACCACGACGGACCTGTTCTCACACTTCCTGCTGGTCCAGACAAAGAGGAAGAAGAACAAGTACGGTGAAGGACATGAGACGAGTCCACAGGAGCTGACGGAGGCCGACAGGGAAGTTCTTCTGAAGCTGGGGAGGCTGGCGTTTGAACAGCTGGAGGAAGGAAACATCATGTTCTACCAAGAAGACCTGGAGCAGTGTGGTCTGGATGTCACAGAGGCCTTGGTGAACTCAGGACTCTGTACTGAGATCTTCAAAAGAGAGAGTGTGATCTTCCAGAAAACAGTCTACTGCTTTGTTCATCTGAGTGTTCAGGAGTTTCTGGCTGCAGTCTACATGTTCCACTGTTTCACCAACAGGAACACACAGGTCCTAAAGAACTTCCTGGGAGAACAATTTGTGGAACTTTATTACAGTGACGAAGAAGAAGAAGAAGAAGAAGAAGGAGGAGGAGGAGGAGAAGAAGTAGAAGAAGAAAAGAATGGTGCAGAAGGAGACAAAGAGGAAGAAGACAGGCCATTTTCTACTGTTGATAAATATTTCACTCTGGATGACTTCCTGCAGAGAGCCATGCAGAAATCCCTCCTCAGTAGAAACGGTCACCTGGACCTGTTAGTTCGCTTCCTTCATGGCCTCTCTCTGGAGTCCAACCAGAGGCTGTTAGGAGGTCTGCTGGGTCAGACAGACAACAGTCCAGAAACCATCCAGAGTATCATCAACAACCTGAAGGAGATGAAGACTGAGGACAGGTATTACAGGAATGACAGAGATAAAATCTCTCCTGACAGAAGCATCAACATCTTCCACTGTCTGACAGAGATGAAGGACCAGTCAGTTCATCAGGAGATCCAACAGTTCCTGGAGTCAGAGAACAGATCAGAGAAGGAACTCTCTGAGATCCAGTGTTCAGCTCTGGCCTACATGCTGCAGATGTCAGAGCAGGTTCTGGACGAGTTGGACCTGGAGAAGTACAACACATCAGCAGAGGGACGATGGAGACTGATCCCAGCTGTGAGGAACTGCAGGAAGGCTCGGTGAGTTCAGACATGATCAATATAATTATTGATCAGTGGTTTAATTGAGTTCAGATAAACACAGTTTTCACTGATTTTCATTATTGTCAGTTTGACTTTGAAACATTTCCAGGTGAGTTGTGTTTTTCTGGAGGTGTAGTAGAAGCTGTGAGCTCCAACATGTGGATCTTCAGCTCGTTGTGATTGTTGCTGTTTAATCAACAAAAACACTCATTTAGTTTTTTATTTTCACTCTTTTGGTTTTATTCAAACCTGATGAATCTAATTAAAGCAGCTCCACTGATCTTCCACCTCAGTGTTTCCAGGTGTTTCCAGATGTTAGTACTATTAACCCTTTAGTGTCTCAGAGGCAGCTGTGTGCAGTTTGATGACTGTGCTCAGGTGATGTCGTCTTCAGACTCCACCCACACTGACTCAGGTGACAGGTTTGAAGAACATGTGAGGAGTTAGAAGGAAATGAAGCAGACGTCATGATGGACATGGAGGAAGCCCCGCCCCCTTTAAGTCACATGACTCCAACAGTGTCTGTTGAACTGTCCACAGTGAAGTGAGGTTGTGAGTTTAGCTGCAGCAGCAACAAACACTGATGATGGTTCATGATCAAACTAAACGTGACAGAGTCAGAGTCAGAGTGATGGGACGGTCCGTGTACTTCGCGGCCATTGGTTTTCCGTTTCAAACAAAAAACAAAAAAACAAAAATTCAGGCTGTTTTTTTCGTTTTTTGGTTTTTGCTTTTAAAACCAAAAAACGAGGAGACCAAAATCAAATAACGGCCAATTTGTAATTTTGATTGTTACAAAAGCTCTCTTTTCTTTTTTTTTCTTTTTTTTTGAACTTTATTTTTATTAAAGAGAAACACAAACATTCCTTGACAACATCACAAATTATGTATGACAGTGCTAAAGACAAGAAAAAAAAAAAAAAAAAAAAAAAAACCTTTTGGGCCCAGAAAGCTTAATAATACACATGAATGAAAAATAATAAATACATACATAAATAAATAAATAAGTGGACAGTTAAGACATTCCAGCATACTGTGGGGTTCCCCTCAGTTAGAGAGGTATCTTGCTATAGGTAGCCACCTCCTCACAAAAACATCAGACCTTAATTGTAATTTAGCAGTTAAAGCCTCCATTCCATACACCTCCCTCAGCTTCTGTTTCCACTGTGCCACTGTAGGTGGCTGTGGATTCATCCATTTTATTGTCACCATTTTCCTAGCAGTCATCAAGAGTATATGTAACAAGTGCTTTTGGTCTCTAGTGTACATGCCTTCAGGAGTTAGATCGAAAAGAAACTGACTTGGGATAAATGGTATATTAATTCCCATAACTTTATCTATCTCGTTCTTTACCCCCTTCCAAAAAGGAAGCATCACTGGGCAATCCCAAAATATGTGTGAGTGGTCGCCAACCACTCCACACCCTCTCCAACAGTATATTGCAGCTGGGTTATCTACAAATTTAGAAACCACGGAAGGCACCTTAAAGAACCTTGTCTTCGTCTTCCAATCAAACTCCTTCCACATGTTACTATTGATACCTTTATGACATCCAATGCATATTGTTTCCCACTCCCCATCCTCAATTATAATATTTAACTCCAGCTCCCATTTGTTTTTAATATAAAAAGTATTGTCTGGTATATCTAGTAACAAATTTCTGTATATATGGGAAACATTGTTTGTCATGTTTAATTATATTAATAAAGTAAGTTTCTATATTCGTTGGAGCATTTTTAATTATATTCCAGTCTGTATGGTTTGTGATGTAATTCCTTATCTGAAAATACCGGAACATATCACTTTGGGGTAGAAGGAATTTGTCTTGGAGATATGAGAATGGCTGTACACCAGTGTCACATAACAACTGGTCAATAACCCTCAGATTTCTACCTGCCCACCTCTTAAAAGTGATATCTGTTGTTGAGGGGGGGAAATCCGGATTTCCAGTAATCTGCATAGCCCTTGAGAGGGCAACTGTTCCTCTAATTCTCTTTTGGACTGTCGACCATACTTTTAAGGTGTGTTTCACCCATACATTTTTAATTTTTAATTTCTTCTGGGACTGCTTGTTTAGAAACACTAAAGTAGATAAAGGTATTGCTGGTAACGAATTCTGCTCTATGTTCACCCATCCCGATTCTATGTCATTGTTAATCCAAGCTACCACTGCTGTCAGTTGTGCTGCCCAAAAATAATATTTTAAATTGGGGAGGCTGAGTCCACCCTTATCCTTCCCAAGAGTGAGCGTTTTAAGTCTCACTCTTGGTCTCTTATTTTGCCATATAAATTTACTTATAAGCTTGTCCAGCATATTGAAGGCTGATGTTGGGATCCCGACTGGGAGAGACTGAAACAAAAACAAAATTCTAGGAAGTAGATTCATCTTAACAGCCTCTACTCTACCCAAAAGGGATAATGGTAGCACATCCCATCTTGCCAATTCATTTTTAAATATCCCAAATATTTTTTTATAGTTCGCCTGGTATAGTTGTGTTACCTAGGGAGTGAGTGTGATCCCTAAATATCTGAAACCCTGTTTAGATCTGCGAAAGGACACTATATCATCAAGTTGGCTAGGCCATGTCCCAGACACCATCATTGCTTCTGATTTACTAGGATTAACTTTATAACCGGATACTAGACCATATTCATTAAGACTTTGTAGAAGAACAGGAACTGAGTGGACAGGATTTTCAATAAATAATAATATGTCGTCCGCGTATAAAGATATTTTATGTTGATTTCCACTCTCATCCCTTATTCCTTGTATAAGCGGGTTACTTCTAATCAATTCTGCGAGCGGCTCAATGCTAAGAGCGAACAGGGCTGGCGAGAGCGCATCCCCCTGCCTTGTCCCCCGTCCCAGATCAAAGAAATCGGAACATTGGCCATTAACTCTGACTCTTGACTGCGGATTCATATAAAACACTCTAATCCAACTCAAAAAGGTTTCGTTAAAGCCCATATGAGCCATTGTTTGCTCCAAAAATGTCCAGTCCAGTCTATCAAATGCTTTCTCAGCATCTAAGCTGAGAAGCATTGATGGAGTCTTTCTACCAGAAGCAATAGATTGTAGATTTAAAGCTCGTCTGACATTATTAGTGCCCTGCCGTCCGGTTATGAACCCTGTTTGATCAGAGTTTACTAATTTACGGATGTGTTTTTGTATTCTATTTGCCAAGATAGAAGTCAGGATTTTTAAATCCTGGCAAAGCAGACTTATCGGCCGATAGCCCGTACATTGAGTGGGGTCCTTTCCATCTTTGTGTATAACTGTGATAATTGCCTCTGACCAGGTTTTTGGGGGGTCCCTTTCATTCAGTGCATAATTATATACTCGACATAAAATTGGGGCTAGTTCGTTAACAAAAACTTTATAATATTCCCCAGAGTATCCATCGACACCCGGGGATTTACTGTTCTTTAATTTAATAATACTATCTATTATTTCCTGTACTGTTATGGGAGAAGATAGCGTCTCAGCTTCATCCTGTGACAATCTATTCAACTGGATCGAGTCCAGGAGTTTTGTTATTTTCTCCTCCTTCCCTATTAATTCTTGACCTTCATATAATTTTTTATAGTATGCAGCAAACGCCTCTGCTACTTCTTTCGGTTGGGAGGTAATTCTGTTTGTGTCGGGGTGTTTAATTTTAGGTACCACACGGTTCGATTGAGCTTTCCGTAACTGAAAAGCCAATAATCTACTTGCTTTATTCCCCATTTCATAATATTTTCTTTTCACAAATCTGAGCATTCCCTCTGCTTTATATGTGAGTAAATCATCTAATTTTTGTCTCTCTTGTTTTAGTGATTCTAATGTATTCCTTTTTCTCGATATTTTGTGTTCTTTTTCTAACCTAATAATTTCAGTCTCCAGTTCAAGTCTCCTGGCTTCTCTTTGTTTTTTTATTCTTGATGTAATTTGAATGATATGTCCCCTCACAACAGCTTTGGCACCATCCCATAAAATAGATGGAGTAACATCTCCGCTATCATTTATATCAATATATTCTTTTATCTTGTCACATAATTCCTGTTGGATTAGGGGGTCATTTAATATTGAGACATTAAGTCTCCAGTATCTGAATTGTTTTTCTTGACCTAAATTTATTTTCATCTTAATGGGACCATGATCTGACAAAGTTATGGGTTCTATCTTGCACTCTGTCACTCTATGCACATCAGCCTTTGAAACAAGAAACATGTCTAATCTGGAGTAACTTCCATGAACTTGGGACCTATATGTATAGTCTCTGTCTCTGGGATGATGATATCGCCAAACATCAATCAGGCCCAATCCCTCCATCATTCCCAGAACAGTAGCTGCTTTTCTAGTTCGAGGTCCCTTCTCAGCAGGTAGTCGGTCCATACTTAAATTTAGTACACAATTATAATCCCCCCCAACCACTATGATTCCCTTCCCTTCATCTGCCAGTTTGGAGGCTATTTTCTTAAAAAAAAAAGGACAATCCTCATTTGGTGCATACAGATTCAAAAATGTAAATCTATTTTCCCCAATCGTACCTATCACCATAATATATCTGCCTTCCTTGTCTTTCAATACTTTTTCGCAGTTAAAAAAAACATTCCTTCTAAATAGGATAGCAACCCCCCTTCTCCTCCCTCCTCCGTAAGATGCACTGTATATTTGTTCCACCCAGTCCCTCTTTAATTTCAGGTGTTCTGCCTCAGAGAGATGTGTCTCTTGTAACATTGCGGCTGAACATTGTAAAGCTTTGAGTTGGTTAAGTATTTTCTTTCTTTTAATTGGATTTCCCAGACCCTTTATGTTGTAGCTAACTACAGTCAAACCATCCATATTACACTTATTTTAATCATTACTGTCATGATGCTTTGTAGTCAACTTATAAATGTCAAGTGCACCATCACCTGTTATAAAAGTCATATCAGTTGTCAAGGAAGAAACACAAAAAAGAACAGAAACTATGTACAATTTCCAATAAGGAACATCAGAAATCGAACACAACAACCTGGCTTCCAAGTCCTCAACTGGCCTGTCTCCTGTAGTGGCCAGTCCCCGTGTAGAACTGGGCAGAGGGTGGCGGGAACCCTCCGGGATAATGTCACATTGTGCGGCAGTCCCACTCCGTTGGGTTAGCTGCTGCGGCCCTACAGTGGCTGAGTGTAAATCACTCATAATGAGTCAATTGCAGCTGATGCCACAAACCAAAACGACCAGATAATATACTGTTGTTACATTCTGGACTCAGCAAAGTGTAAATAAATATTAATAAGAGAAATATAAACTTGAAACAAGGTTTCAAAAAAAAAAAAAAAAAAAGATGTATATAAAATATATAGCCCAACAACACCACTGTAATTGGGGGGTAATAAGACTATTTAACTTTAGCCCATCTAAAAGTGAATTATTCACAGCTGCTCATAGCTGTCTAAATAAAATGGAAAAACCTTACTTTTTGCACAATATTCCCAGTCACTTCAAGGGAAGAAAAACCTGCATTCTTCTTCTGTAAGCATGTTGACATTCCGCCCTCCTCGGTTGGCGGCCCGTGTCTCCCACCTGTGTCTGGCCAGCTCTCGCTCTACTTTATCCCGCTCGTCAACTCGGACCTGGATGTTGAAATCCTTAAGCACCGGCGCTGCGTCCATCACCGTCTGGAAAGTTTTCTCCTCCGATCCCACCATCATCCTCAGTCGGGCTGGGTACATGCACTTCGCTTTAACGTTTTTTCTCTTTTCTTTTTTGATAATAATATTAACGCTTATGACAGACCGGAAGTGTCTGGACTTCAAAATAAAAGCCCAGTGCATTGACTTATAGCCAAGAAAAAAAAATAAACTTGTTTCCCCCTTGTAAATGTTGTGTTTTGAGCAGGTTTTGAGCATATGCATACATTTTCGCAGCTGTTTGCCGCTGATACGTGTGTGTGTTTGTTTATAAATATAAATATATATTACGATCTGCTGCAGTAAGGCCACCGCTGGGGGCTGGGTGCATGATAGACCATACTCCTACTCCCGACTCATTCTGACCCTGAGATCTCCAACCCCGGGCATATTTGGCAGGTGGCAGACCCTTTATGGTTCTTTACTACTCTTTTCAGCCACATGAGATCCAGTCACAGACCTCGGTTACAGTCAGGGAACTAGTGGAATCACCTCCGCTGTGCGTAATAGTCGCGCGTAATGACAGCTCCTCGCCGGATGAATCTACACAGTTTTCCCACTATGTCGGCCCATTTCAAAACTCATTCCGGCGCCAGCATACAATTTATATTATCATTGTTAAGATTACATCAGTGACAGATTTCTTGTGATGTGTGTTTACTGAACATTATGTGTAAATCCTCTCTCCACACCCCGGAGATCCAATAACAACTTTTATTCTCAATCCATGCTGTGCATTTACAAAGAATTACCAGCAGGTGTCGCACTGCGAGCATAGCCTCAACGTCATCTACGGTGATCTGTAATGAGTTTTGAAATGGGCCGACATAGTGGGAAAACTGTGTAGATTCATCCGGCGAGGAGCTGTCATTACATTAAGAGAGATTTTGTAACAATCAAAATTAAAAATTGGCCGTTATTTGATTTTGGTCTCCTGGTTTTTTGGTTTTAAAAGCAAAAACCAAAAAACGAAAAAACCAGCCTGAATTTTTGTTTTTTTGTTTTTTGTTTGAAACGGAAAACCAAATTACCAGCTTACTTTCGTTTTTTGACAGTTCTGTTTAAAGGAAAAATCGAATGGCCGCGAAGTACACGGACCACCTAGGACCAACATCTGTTCAGAGCTCACACACACTCACATGAGCCAGAAACTGCTGCTCACACACACCAAGAGTGGAGATCTGAACCTGAGAGGACTGAACTGATCAGCAGTGTGATTTATTGATCAGTGATCGTTTCAGTGTTAAAGTCTTTCCATACATTGTGTTGATGAGACACTGGGCTGGTTTCTGTCTTGTTGTAGAAGAGTCGTATCAGGAAGTGTTGATCTGAGTGGACCACTTCTACACAAGGTCAAAGGTCAACCTCATGTTTCTGATCTGCTCTGAGTGAACTGTTCACTGAACTGAACTCACACAAACTGTTCTGGAGTCAGTCTGAAAACAGTGGACAGGTCAGATGTTCTCCTCAACAACTTGTCTTCATCCTGACTCTGGATCAAATCACATGAAGCAGAAACGTGACGTCACTTTCCTCCTTCATCTGAAACACAGATCCAGATTAAACCAGTGCAGGTCTCAGAGTTTCCTGTCAAACTCAGTCAGAGAAGATGAGCTGAAGCTCAGATGTTCATCTAGGCCTGGGACGATAATCAATAAATCAATTAATCGCACGATAAATGAAAATGAACTCGATAGTTTTTCCAGCCTCGATAAATCGCCATGTGCATGCGCACGTATTTGTTTTCCTGGTCTCTCCCTCCAACCAGGCTGGATGACAAGAGGCTTCACTCTGTGCATCGGTCTCAGCACCTGGGCCGTTTGTTTTGCAGAATGAAAGGAGTGAACCCTCTTTTCAGTCATCCAGGAACTTTGTTTCCCAGAATGCATTTGGCAGCAACCGGCAGCGCTAGCTGTAAAGCTAAGCAGCTGAAAGCTATTCTTGCTGCCGCGCTTTTAACACGTCACTTTTTAGTCAGTTTTAATATTTTTTCATGCGAGAAAGTCACAGTTTAGATCCCCAGTCTGTGGTCAGTTTATCCACATATCGCCTGTTAGGAGATGTTCTCCGACGTTTTTGGAGCTAATGTGGTAGCAGCGAGCAGGAGGAGCGGGGCTTCCCACAGTCTGCAGCCGTCTGTCTGCAGCAGCTCACGGGCCGTCAACCTCCGTCATTGGGGGAGAAAACGACTAAGAAAACTTATCAGCAGGTTTTTAGAAGTTTACCACCAGCTGGTTTAATACTTTTTAGGAGATAAATGCTAGTCTCATTGATGAAATCTTACATCTGTGGAAGTCACATTAGTTTGTTTGAATGAAAAGTGGAGCCCGTTTATTATTTTTTGTTTATTTCATTTATTTAGGATAGTAGCTATATAAGTTCTTGTCATTCCAATTACAATGGTTAAAAAAAAGTACTCATGAGAAATAAAAGTTTATCGCATTTAAAAGGGTCTACTTGCATTATTATTAAATATTATTATTATATTAGTGATTAATTTGTTCTCATTCTGACACGTATTTTCTCTCTTCACAGACTTGTTGGTTGTTTCCTCTCAGAGAGTCACTGTGAAGTCGTGGCCTCAGCTCTGAAGTCCAACCCCTCCCACCTGACAGCACTGGATCTGAGTAAAACCACCCTGAGTGGTTCATCAGTGAAGGTTGTGTGTGCTGGACTGGAGAGTCCAAACTGTAGACTGGAGACTCTGAGGTGAGTTCACTGACTGGACCTGTTGGACTTTTGTCTGTGTTCAGTTCAAATGTGTGAAGTTCAGTTTGAAGCAGCGACTGATTGTGACTCCATGTTACTGCAGCTGGTAGAAGGTGAAGGGTCAGAGGTCACTCAGAGGTCAGTGTGATGATGGTGATGATGAGCTGCTCTCAGATGAAGCTGCTAACAGAACAGCTGGATCAGCCACTGTAGCAGCTGAGCAGATGTGATGTAGATCTGAGTTTTCCCTCTTTGCTTGGTTCAGGGTCAAAGGTCAAAGCAGCTTCCCAGTGTGAGAGGTCAGGTTAAAGTCCTGTAGCTCAGAGAACAGTGTTGGTTTGATGATCCCACTGTGGAGACACTGAGGCTCATGAACATCAACACTGGGCTCCACAGGAAGGAAGCTTCAGCTCATGGTCACATGACATTAAAGGAGTTTACTTCCTGTCCACAGTGTGTGTGAAGCAGCCTTTGGTCACATGACTCCAGTGTCAGTGAGGGGTCAGAGGTCAGCTTCAGACAGGGGACAGTGTCTCCTGAGCCACTGTGACTGTGTCCACAGCCTCTGGAGCTGAAGCTTCATCCAGCTTCAGCTCCTCAGCTGCTCTCTGCCAGTGGAGCTGTGAGGAAGAGACCACTTCACAGTCAGTGTGGACAGCAGGAAGCAGCTGGGACACAGCAGCTCTCCGTCTACCTGACAGGAGCCTGAAGCTCGGCCTTCAGCAGCATCTGGTCTGATGTGGATCGGCTGTGGATCCGGGTCCTTTCAATGTGTTTGTGCTGCAGCGTCTCAGTGAAGATCACACTCGTTCTTCTCCATCATCAGTGAGGTCAGCTGAACACCTGTCAGGTGTTTGTGCAGGAGGCTCTGGACGTTAGCTGAAGGTCACCTGGTTGTTTCTGCAGGTCTCAGTAGCTCCGGTGGTGGACTGAGGCCCAGCACTCGTCCTCCTCCAGGTCCCAACAGAACCAGAACCAGAACCAGAACAGGGACCAGAACCAGAACCAGAACCAGAACCAGAACCAGGCGCGGCGTTATGGGTGGGCCTAACGGGCCTGGGCCCACCCACTTGTACAACTGGCCCATCCAAAATGACAGGGTGAACATTTTTCTTAACTTTTATTTTCAATTATTAAAATTAACATCTAAATTCAGAATAAATACAAAAAACGTCGCCCTTTATATATATAAAAAGGAAATATAATATTTATTTGGTTACTAACATGTGTGATGTCTGAACCAATCACAACAGGCCATTTTACGTCCGCTGTGTACAGTTGACGTTTGGCATTTTACTGTAGGTAGCCTATTTAGCCTTCAGGCAGAAGACCTAGCTATAGCTAATACATCCATGCAGAAGACGGCGAAACGCTTGATGTTAGCCTACACATGGCTCGACAGACATCGCTTTTCAACTTTGTCAAAAGGCTTAGAACCGACGAGTCACCACCAGATGCGGCTGCGTCAGCACCTGCACCCTCTCCGCAAGCTAGCGCGGGCTCAGCGCGGGAAGAGGGTCCCGTCGGCGGGCCAGAAGGAGCAGCAGCCAGCCAGTCAAGCTCCAGTGGCTCATCGGCTCCAGCGGACCTGTCTGCAATAGATGAACCGGCTACACAGACGAAACTAAATCAGTACCCCATCACAGTTTTTGGGCACAAGGCCAGGAGCTTCTCCTCACACTGGTACGAGAAGTACGTATTTTTAGAATACAGTGTTGTCAAGGACGCGGTGTTTTGTAAAATGTGTCGGCATTTTGGAGAGAGAGGCGGGGAAGAAAAATTCAGACAAAGTGGATATAAAGATTGGAAGCACATGAACACTGCTTGTTTTAAACATGAAAGCAGCAGAGCTCATCAGATGGCTGTGGAAAAATATAATAATTACAGAGAATGTAACAAATCGGATCGTGGCACAATCATCCATCAGCTCATCAACACAGAGGGCCGACAAAGTGAGACAATTGAAAGAAATCGGGAGCACATAAAAGTAATACTTGACATTGTGCTTTCATGTGCAAAGCAGGAGATACCTCTACGCGGATTCCGTGAACATGAAGATGAGGTCAAAAATGCTGGTAACTTCCTTGAGTTGTTTAAACTCATTTGCAAACACAATCCAGATGTACAAAGGCGACTGGATGCTATTCCGAATAATGCAAAAATGCTCAGCCATGACATTCAAAACGACTTGCTAAATGCTGCATCCACGCTGCTGTTGCGACACATAAAAAAGGAGCTACGTGGATCAGAAGGAACTTTCTATGCAATACTAGCCGATGAATGTAAGGACATATCTAAAAAAGAGTTGGTGGCTGTCTGTTTAAGATATGTGTACATGGGATCTGTGAGGGAACGAGCAATCGGCCTTGTGGATACAGAAGAAATGACAGCTGAAGCCATTGCCAAAAAAATAATGGAAGTTGTGTCACCTTTTGAGCTGGACCCAAACCTCTGTGTGGGATTCGGATTTGATGGCGCGTCTGTTATGGCTGGACATAAGGGGGGTGTTCAAGCCATCCTCAAGAGCACCTTTCAAAATGCAATCTACGTGCATTGTCACTCTCATAGACTGAATCTAGTCCTGGCATCTGTGGCACGCACATCAGCTGATGCATCAACTTTTTTTGATACCCTGAACTCTCTGCACACCTTCATGTGTGGCAGTCAACGGCATGCGCGCTTCCTTGACGCACAAAAAGAAATGCACCCAGATCGGAGATCACTGGAATTGGAGCGAGGATGTGACACAAGGTGGAGTTCCAGATCAACAGCCGTGAGTAAAGTGTTCGCTCTTTATGACGTAATAGTTGAAGTACTGTCGGGATATGCAGAAGAGGGAGGGCAGAGTCAAATTGATGCGCAGTCACTATTGCAACAGATGCGAACAAAGAAATTCATATTTCTCCTTGTACTCTTTAAAGAACTATTCAGCAAATCAGACTTTGCAACCAAAGGCCTCCAGTCCATCAGTGTATCAGTGACAGACACGGTGGATCTCATTGAAAACCTTAAACAGTCACTGACAGACATCCGCACCAGCGACCACTGTGACAGTGGATTCTTGAATATGCTGGCAATGACGAATAAAATCATGGGAGACAATAATATTGACAGTTGGGATATATCTTTGCCCTCCCGTTCACGAAAGCTCCCAAGTCGATTTCGGGAAAGTACAGTTACTGTGTCACTGGGGAAATCTACAAGAGTGAGGAGTGACAATGACTTGCGAGCCATACTAAACCAAATAATAGACTGTCAGCTGAATGAACTCAGCGCCAGGTTCCATAACGACTCATACGGACTCATGAAAACAGCAGGAACTCTACTGGCAGCTTCTTGTGAGGGCAGCTTGTCAGACATGACAAAAAATCTCAATGATGCAGGGAAGATTTTCCATATCAGCGTGACAGAGTCAGAGCTTTCAGTGTTTCTCCAGCACGTCGCAAGAAAGAGAGCAAGAGGAGAAACATTTAAAACTCTTTTAGATGTGATGGACATATGTAGTGAGGAAGTCTTCCCTCGTGTCCATGGCTTCTTAAAAGCACTGATCACCCTACCTATGACATCATGTACAGTTGAGCGTGTCTTCTCTAGCGTTAAGAGAATAAAAACTGCCATTAGGAGCTCGATGCTCACCACTCGCCTGAACTCACTCTGCCTGTTAACATTTGAAAGAGATATAACGGTAACCTTAGACTATGATGAAATAATCAACATATTCAAAAGCAAACCCCGTAGACTGCTCCTATAGGGAGTATAATGAAATATTGTAAGGACTTGTTATGTTTGTTTTCTTCAATTCCTTGCAGCCTTTGTCTTAATGTTATAGGCTATGTTAGTGATATTTTATTAGCCTGCTTTATTGAAATAAATATGTCTGTGAGTTAAAAGAAAAAAAGAAAAAAAAAGGAGAAGACGAAACACTGATGTTAGGCTTACTTGTTTAATGACATAGGCTATTGTAAGAACTTGTTTATTTTAAAATGTCCAGATATTTTATTACTTTATGAAAATAAATGTCTGTGAGTTTAAAAGAAGTGGGCTACGCATTTCTGATTTGATTTGGCTTTTCGTGCATTTGGTTAAACATATTACCGGTAACGAGAGAGAGAGAGAGAGAGAGAGAGAGAGAGAGAGGTCCGCTGGGTGAGCTAGATTAACTTTTAACGGGAGAGAGAGCGGCGCACCGCGCTGTCAAAGCTCGTCTCAGCCATAGGTCTCAGTAGAAATGGTGTGTGCTTTCAAGGCAATATAGACACGAACGAGTCATTGAGGAATAATTTCCAACTCTATGTATGTTAGTGTTATTTTTTCCTGAGAAGTGGCCCATCCAAAATTACTCTGGCCCATCCAAAATTGAAATCCTGGCGCCGCGCCTGACCAGAACAGGGACCAGTTCTTCCTCCTGGAGACACAACAGTCCACTGTCGCTTTGTTTGTTTACGTAGTGAGTCAGAGAGTCACAGAGACTGAACAGAGAGCGAGGATGAAGGATCTGATGAGGGATTCATGGTCCACAGAACCAGAACCAGAACCAGAACCAGAACCAGCACCAGCTGTCAGGATCAGACTGAGGCCAACAGGTATTGATCAGATATTGATTGTATATTGACAGACTGAGCTGAGGTCAGCAGCAGCTGATGAATCTGTGCTGACATGTGGATGATGTGTAGAAGGCCACATGATGAAGATCCACCAGAACAGCTTCTCATCATCACTATCAACTGGTTTAACTCTTTCAACACCAAACGAATGAAAACGAAATGAATTAATTTAGTTTCTTTTTGAAACATTCAGTACAAAAAGTGAACGAGCCATCTCAGAGCAGCTTTACTGAACAAACACTTTATGAAACAAGAAGACAGGAAGTGACTGAATGTCTGCTGTAAAAACTTTATTTACAAAGAAACAGAACAATCTGCATCATAGGACCACACGTTCTGATCCACATCACACCTCACATCTTCCTCATCGTCTGCTGCTCGTCTTCCTCTCCTTCATCTCCCTATTGGTCATGTGACTAAAGAGTCTCAACACCTGAGGATGTTTCCTGGATGAAGCAGCTGATTGATCTGTTACACAACTTCAATCAGCTGTTTGTCAACAACAATGAAAAGACAAACTCATCAGTGTGTTTCAGTCCCAGTGTGAACTGCTGTTCACTTCAGCTTCAGTTTACAACCAGAGGTTTTCTGTTCTGACAAACAGTGAAAGAAACTCAACATGGAGCTTAAAACCTGTTGTTTGGTCTTTGTTGAGCTGAAACATTTTTAAATGTTTTAATTTTATGTCAAAAGAACAAGAAACATGTTGATTGTCCAGTTCACACAGACTGATGTGATGTTGTGTTCACTGAGTTAAAAGAACTGAAAAAAAGGTTCAGAGACAACTCTATCTTCTTCTTTTATTCTTTATTCAGATTGAGGAGCTGCTGGTTGTCAAAGATCAGCTGTTCTTCTCTGGGCTCAGCTCTGAAGTCCAACCCCTCCCACCTGAGACACCTGGACCTGAGCAGAAACAACCTGGAGGATTCAGACCTGAAGGACCTGAGTGGTTTTCTGGAGAGTCCAGACTGTAGACTGGAGACTCTGAGGTCAGACTCTGTTTTATTTCTGTGCTCAGATGAATGTGATGTGAAAGTTGTGTTGACACTGAGCTGCAGACATGAGGCTGATGTTATACTGATCAACACTGAGGGTCGTCATGGTGACGGCTGTTTTCTTCTTCTCTGCTTTTAGTCCAGTCAACTACAGAAACACATGTAATGTGTCAGACAATAACTGATCTATAATCAATAGCTGGTGGCTCCTCCTCTTTCCTGAGGCTCTGTGATGTTTGTAGTGAAACATTCAAAGCCAACATCCCATAATAAGCAGATGTGTATGCTGGTCAGCAGGTTTTTGTCTCTGACCTTTAATTGACCTTTCGCAAAACCCCGCCCCCGAACGGTCATTGTCCAATCAGACATCATAGCAACCGTTACTATGTAAACAAGGTCCATCAAGCTTCGCACCTCCGACAAGCAAAGTGTATTGTCGGACAGTAGTTACCCGAAGAGTTTGGCTGGGGGAGTCGTGTTTTTTCCCTTCCCAAAGCTGAAAACACAACAGGAGAGGTGCCTACAATGGGTCAAACCGTGTGGAAGCCCCCCACAGCCGGACCCTTCTCCCACTCCCAGCTAAATGTCATGAAAATAAACAAGCATACAGCCTACATCTGCTCCAAGGTAAGCTAGCAGGACTAGGGCTGTATCCCAAATCACTCACTACTACAGTGTTTCCTCTAGGATTTTTTTTAAAGGGGGGGGGGGGGGGGGGGGGGGGATCGGACCTTACAACTTTCACTTTCACCAAGCACTGCTGCAGCATGCGCAATTCTCTCTCTCTCTCGCTCTGTGTGTGTGAATGTCAATAACAAACAGCGCTATGAGGAGATGAATGAACAGAAGACATGCAGCGGTGTATTTGCGACCATTTAAAAAAAATAGAAGGAGCTGTACGTATGAGGAAACACTGTAGTCTACTATAGTGTACTTCCATAGATTGAATCCTCTCGGTGGGGAGAAAAAAAGAAAAGAAGAAGCTCTGGTCTCGGTCCGCGACACAAACACCACGTCCTGTTACCCGTATTCTCTTGCAGATGCGCCACATGATGCAATTTATGAATCGATAAAAGCCGTATTTTGATCACCATTATGTTTACATTGTGACCACGCAATTTTGTAGTGGTGTCAGAATGTTTAGTGATTATTAATATTAATAAATATAGCGCTCATATGCCTCTGAGACTCTGATGCCTCAAGACGCTCAATATAAAAACACTGTTGACACTCGGGCAGCGTTGAGAAGCTTGTCGGGCTAGCAACGGTAACTAAGGGGGGAGGAGCTTTTGCGAAAGGTCAATTGACATGTTTGTATACATTTGTTGTCATGGCAACAGAGTTCAGCCTCTCATGTTTGTTGTCATGGCAACAGAGTTCAGCCTCACATGCGTGTTGTCATGACAACAAAGTCCAGCCTCACATGTGTGTTGTCATGACAACAGAGTTCAGCCTCACATGTGTGTTGTCATGTCAACAGAGTTCAGCCTCTCATGTGTGTTGTCATGACAACAGAGTTCAGCCTCTCATGTGTGTTGTCATGACAACAGAGTTCAGCCTCTCATGTGTGTTGTCTTTAAATCTTGAGCGTGGTCAGTAAACCTCTGATCAATGTGGCTGCTCAACATGAGTTTGTCTGGATGGAGCCACAGGTGGAGCTGACAGGTGAAGAGGCGGAGTCACTGCATCTGTGTTGAAGCAGCAGCAGCTTCTCATGAATATTAATGAGCTGTTTTCTCTCTATGTGACTGTTTAACCTGCTTCCTGTTGCTTCAGCTGTTGGACTTTGATTTTCTAAACTTGTTCTTTCTGAAGCTTCTTCAGCTCTGAACAGATGATGAGACACTGAACGCTGTCAACAAGGAGCTTTGTCCTCAACTCACTGCTTTTATTCTTTATTCAGATTGGAGGGCTGCAGGTTGTCAAAGATCAGCTGTTCTTCTCTGGTCTCAGCTCTGAAGTCCAACCCCTCCCACCTGAGACACCTGGACCTGGGTGGAAACAACCTGCAGGATTCAGGAGTGAAGCATCTGAGTGGTTTTCTGGAGAGTCCAGACTGTAGACTGGAGACTCTGATGTGAGTTCACTGACTGTTACTGTTGTAGATCTGAGATCTTTGATCCACAACTGAACCTGATTGATCTTCACTCAGAACTTGAATCATTGACTTTGATGTCATGAATGAAGGACGTTTGAAATAGTTGTTGTCTCATGTTTCCACTTGTTCTTCTCTCACACTGACAATGACTCTTCACTTTCAGCTCATTTCACTCCATAGTCATCAATAATCAATAATCTGATCACTTCAGGTGTGTGCGTGTGTGTGTGTGTGTGTGTGTGTGTGTGTGTGTGTGTGTGTGTGTGTGTGTGTGTGTGTGTGTGTGTGTGTGTGTGTGTGTGTGTGTGTGTGTGTGTGTGTGTGTGTGTGTGTGTGTGTGTGTGTGTGTTGATGATCCACAAGAACAGCTTTTTACCATCACTATGAACTGGTTTAAACTAGTTTTAACACTTTTTCTAAACTGTTAAAACACAACTGCTGAAACAGTTCATTTAAAGCAAAACTAAAAACTTTCTGTTTTGGTTGAGTTTGGCGGCGCCAGTGGACCAAAGCAGTAGTGTTTTGCCTGAAGGAAGACTCCATTTCCCATGAGCACCAGCGCGTAGCGTCGTAAACATCCAGATCTCCTGGTGCATGGAAATGAACAGAAGACATATAACCTAAGTTTCTGTCTCCAGCAGCTGTTTGAGGGATGAATAGTGATGAGCTAGTGTATCTGTAGTGGCTGTTTGTCAAAAATCTAAAAAGTATCAAAACACTAAAATAAACAAAATCAAATCAAAGGGCCACTGAGGCACCTGAGCAGTGACTTTACAGCAGGAAGAACATAATGTCCAGGCAAAAAATAAAGTTTCTCATCATGGGTTTATTTCCAACAGTGAAGAGAACAAACAAAGAACAAAGGGTCCTTGCCACCTCCCTTGTCTGTGGTAAAAAACCATGAGCCCACCCAGGTACCTGGCCTCCTCTACCTGTCCACCATACTGTCCAAACTCCCCGGTGCCTTCAAAATAAAAGCATTAACAAATAACTCTAATTAACTCAAATAATACTAAATATAATAAACAAACTAAAAGTATATTTCTGAGAACTAAACAACAAAAAATAACTAAATAATAAGGGATTAAGTATTACAAAAATAACAAATAGCTCCAACACCATCTACACAACCCAACAGGAAGGTGTCACATTGCTTGAATATCACTATTATTTGCAAGAATCCCTCCTCGTCATGAAAGTGAAAGTGAAATTTAAGTGAGAGCCGGGTTCCTACCATCCACCTCGAAGCTGCTTAGTGCCAGTGAAGGCGACACAGACCCCCTCAGGCCATGACAGAGGTGGTGACTTTGTGGAACAGTCTGGAGCAAGAGATAAAGTACAAACGTAAATATATTTAAAAAGAGGTTCACACAGACTGATGTGATGTTGTGTTCACTGAGTTAAAAGAACTGAGAGTTCAGAGACACTGTAACAAACAAAACAACAACTCTTTATTCTTCTTTTATTCTTTATTCAGATTGAGGAGATGCAGGTTGTCAGAGATCAGCTGTTCTTCTCTGGTCTCAGCTCTGAAGTCCAACCCCTCCCACCTGAGACACCTGGACCTGAGCAACAACATCCTGCAGGATTCAGACCTGAAGCATCTGCGTGGTTTTCTGGAGAGTCCAGACTGTAGACTGGAGACTCTGAGGTCAGACTCTGTTTTATTTCTGTGCTCAGATGAATGTGATGTGAAAGTTGTGTTGACACTGAGCTGCAGACATGAGGCTGATGTTATACTGATCCACACTGAGGGTCGTCATGGTGACGGCTGTTTTCTTCTTCTCTGCTTTTAGTCCAGTCAGAAACACATGTAATGTGTCAGACAATAACTGATCTATAATCAAGGGGGCAGTTGTCGGTCTGAGAAGTGAAGCTCACTTCCGCGTTCAAAAAACTGCAATCCCCTCTTCTTCCTCTGGGGGCTGGTGTCAGAAGGGAGCATTCCCCATAGACCCCCATGTTAAAATCGCCGACTTTACATCCTCAGTAAACATGTTAAAAGCCTGGTGTCAGAACGTTTTTTTTTCTCAACCGATAGTTTCTACCCCCACACACACTCTGAGGGGGGTGAATTTTTTTTTAACTCTACCGTTTTACTGTTATTAGGTTAAAACTCTGGCCAATTAGGGCGCGGAAACGTTGAGTGACAGGTCCGAGCAGCTCCGTGGACAGCTGCTTCGAGGCCAGTGGGCGGGTTCTCGGCCGGCCAATCCAACATGGCGCTGTTCAGGCCGCCATGTTGGAGTCACAAAAACGACTCCCCAAAACCAATGGTGACGTCACGGATGCTACGTCCATTCTTTTTACAGTCTATGTCTATAATCAATAGCTGGTGGCTCCTCCTCTTTCCTGAGGCTCTGTGATGTTTGTAGTGAAACATTCAAAGCCAACATCCCATAATAAACAGGTGTGTGTTTGCTGGTTTCAGCTCTTTGAAGAAGTTGGAGCAGGTTCAGTCTGTGAAGTCAGTCAGCAAAGTTCAGCCTCACATGTTTGTTGTCATGGTAAGAGTTCAGCCTCACATGTTTGTTGTCATGACAACAGAGTTCAGCCTCACATGTGTGTTGTCATGACAACAGAGTTCAGCCTCACATGTGTGTTGTCATGACAACAGAGTTCAGCCTCTCATGTTTGTTGTCATGACAACAGAGTTCAGCCTCACATGTGTGTTGTCATGACAACAGAGTTCAGCCTCACATGTGTGTTATCATGACAACAGAGTTCAGCCTCACATGTTTGTTGTCATGACAACAGAGTTCAGCCTCTCATGTGTGTTGTCATGACAACAGAGTTCAGCCTCACATGTGTGTTGTCATGTCAACAGAGTTCAGCCTCTCATGTGTGTTGTCTTTAAAACTTGAGCGTGGTCAGTAAACCTCTGATCAATGTGGCTGCTCAACATGAGTTTGTCTGGATGGAGCCACAGGTGGAGCTGACAGGTGAAGAGGCGGAGTCACTGCATCTGTGTTGAAGCAGCAGCAGCTTCTCATGAATATTAATGAGCTGTTTTCTCTCTATGTGACTGTTTAACCTGCTTCCTGTTGCTTCAGCTGTTGGACTTTGATTTTCTAAACTTGTTCTTTCTGAAGCTTCTTCAGCTCTGAACAGATGATGAGACACTGAACGCTGTCAACAAGGAGCTTTGTCCTCAACTCACTGCTTTTATTCTTTATTCAGATTGGAGAACTGCAGTTTGTCAGAGATCAGCTGTTCTTCTCTGGTCTCAGCTCTGAAGTCCAACCCCTCCCACCTGAGACACCTGGACCTGGGTGACAACGACCTGCAGGATTCAGACCTGAAGGATCTTCGTGCTCTTGTGGAGAGTCCAGACTGTAGACTGGAGACTGTGAGGTCAGTAGAGGGATGGATCAGTCCATGCTGCTCTCATCTCTGTTGTCATTCTCAGTGTAGATTATGTTGGCCGGTGCTGTAGATGTTCAGGAGTGAGGCATCAATGACCTTTCTTCCTGCACTGCAGGGTTTTTCAGTTGGAGGTGGTTCAGTTTCTAAACCACACAGGGATGCAGCAGGTCAGAGTGTTCTCAGTGTCTCCTCAGTAGAAGGAACACATGATGAGAACCAGGGCTGCTTTTTGAGACAAACTGTTTGTAAAAACGGGCTATACAAATAAAATTGCCTTGCCTTGCCTTGCCTGGGTTTCATTGGCCAGTGATGTGATGTTGTTAAATGAAAACCAAAGTCCCCCGTATGGAGGATTTGAAGAGACATGCAGAACAATCGCAGAGCGATTACTGCACTACTTATGAAAGAATATATAGTAATAGTAATATATGTCAAATTAACCCTCCTGTTGTTCTTCTGGGTCAAATTGACTCAATCTGTTCCCTTCCTCCATCCTTCCTTCTTTCCACAATCCTTTTTTTCCTTCCTTCTTTCCCTTCTTCCTTCCTTCTTCCTTCCTTGAACGAGTCTGTTCCTTCCCTCCATCTTTCTTTCCTTCCCTTTTCCCTTCCTTCTTCCCACAATCATTTTTCCCTCCCTCCTTCCATCTTTCTTTCCCCTTCCTTCCTTCCTTCCTTCCTTCCTTCCTTCCTTCCTTCCTTCCTTCCTTCCTTCCTTCCTTCCTTCCTTCCTTCCAACTGGGTCCTTCCTTTTTGACCCAGTTGGCCCAATCTGTCCCCTCCCTCCTTCTATCTTTCCTTCCTTTTTCCCTTCCTTCTTTCCTCCCATCTTTCCCTTTGTCCTTCCTTCCTTCCTTCCTTCCTTCCTTCCTTCCTTCCTTCCTTCCTTCCTTCCTTCCTTCCTTCCTTCCTTCCTTCCGTCTTTCCTTCCGTCTTTCCTTCCTTCCTTCCTTCCTTGACCCAGGAGGACAACAGGAGGGTTAAACAGCAGAAGCTGGCCCACAGCCTGTAAAAAACATGTTTTTATGATCCAAACACAGCAACACTACTCAAATAAACAACTAAACATCAAACTTCATGAAGCACCTCTGTGTGGACCCAGTCGCTACATTTCTGGCTTGTATACTACTGTACATTATGCAAAACACATCAGCTACCGCTCATATGAAAGAGCCGGCTGCAAAGATTGGAACAACACATGCTACACAGAAGCACGGCAGAGAGAGAAGACAAAAACGAGCAATGTAGAGCAATCACAGACACTGCTTGGCCAAAACATGGTTGGACATTTCCTCTTACCTTTGCTGTTTTGCCGTGAAAAGTTTGTTTTATGGGTAAATCCACAATATTTCCAGTTTGAACTTTGACCGGTGTTACATCTAAATCGGTCCGGACGGGCTTTAGGAGCGGGGGAACCTTTGTGAGCTGCACACAACAGCCTGTACGTCACACACAAGGGGGTGGATCGCACTACACACAGGCGTAGCTCACGGTCGGCCATATTGGAACGGGCAACTGTCTCTGACTCTGGCTGCAGTTGCAGTGCAGTAGATAAGTGATCCACTCATCTTCACTAAAAAAAACCATTCATAACTCTGTGAAAAGAGAGAGAGAGAGTTGCCCGCCCCACGATGGCCGCCGTACTGGCTACACTGTGTCATTGGGCAGCAGCGGTGGGTGAGTCATCTAGTCTTCTTATATATATCTATGGTCACACATGTCAGGATTCTGCTGATTCTGATTGGCTCATGAGAAAAATTCTGATTCTGATTGGCTGCCAGTACTGTCAATCACATCAACGTGGGTACAGGTGACTTGTGTGAATCGTTCAGATCCGAAGAGTTTTTGTTTTGGGGGGGGGGTCTCAGCGTCTCAGCTGGGGTCAGTAAAATGTTTTTCTAACAGGCTGACAGTGACAATCATGTGAAACTGAGGCGAACTCCTTCATGGTTGTCTCTGATTATACTGATAACAGCCTACCTGATCGCAAGTTTGACCATTAGTAGCCTATATTTGTAAATTGGGTCCTGGTATCCTTGTTGTGTAGTGATTCAATGTAGGAGCGGGTAACATATGTTAAGTGTTTGTCTTGGATGTTTTGTTTTGTATGTTTATGTATTGAGTATGTGTTTTCTGTATGTATTTTTTGTTTTATGTATTAATGTGTTGTGTGTTAATGGTTTGTATTTGTCATTTATTAAGATGAAAAGACCCCAGGAAGAATAGCTGCTGCGTGGCAAAAGCTAATGGGGATCTAAATAAACTAAACTAAACCTCCAATATAGCCGCGCGACATGCGGGCTCGTTACCCAAAGCGGCGCCCGTGCACTGTTTCCTACGTACGTTGCTGTGTCAGGCAGGTGTCTCCCACGGAGCTCTGCCCTGTTTCAGAGGTGCAGGAAGCCCTAATTAGTGGAAAGACGTCGCCTCCGCGATGTAGAATGTGTTCAATTCAGTGAAACTAACACATTATGTCCATTACACACTGAATGAAACATCCCATGTCTTTATTTATTCAGTTTATTTTAATAGTAATAATTATGACTAACATTCAGTAAAGACCTAAAATTCAGTATCTCCAAAATTGAAATATTGCAAAGGAATTTTTTTTTTTAAGCATTTTTAATATAGAAATGTTGGCCTTCTGAAAACTATGTCTATCTATATGCACTCAATACTTGGTTGGGGTTGAACTACTGGAAATGGACTTTTCCGTGATATTGTAATGTAATTATTTACATTCAAATAGACCTTGTGGTTGCAAAATATACTTTACATTTTATTATGGATATGCAATTTTCGAGAATGCACACAGCATTTTACCAGCACAGAGCACTTTGACTGACAGTCACTGAAAATACTGACTATAGCACTTTATATGATTTTATGTTCTTGATATTCTGTTTGTCCTTTTTTTAATGATGCTCCTCATGCCTTTTAAATTGGCCCTCAGGGACAAATAAAGTGTTATGAATTGTATTGAATTATATTATATGTGTAATGTGGAGAACGTACGTAACCCCACCCGGATTGCGGGCTGCAGTAAAATTGTCCACCGGTGAACGGTCCACAGTGATGAAAAGGTTGTTAGTGTGCACACTTTTTCTTTGAGGTTGAAAGCATCACAGCCTAAAACACATCTCCTGCTAACCATAATATTTTTTTTCCTCAAATTTGAGGAGTGGCCGCCCTCTTTACCGTGGAGATTTTGTGGAGTTAAACATCACCTGAATATTTCCCTCTGACTCTGTTGTGTTTGTTCCTACAGGATCGGTAGGGGACAGGTGATTGAAGCTTCCAGAGACAAAACCTGTGAGTACTGAACCTCTGTCTCCTCTTCATCAGTCTGACTGTGAAATTAATCTGGGCTCATTTCACCTCCAATAGTTTTATGAATTGCATATTGTTTATACTTTATTTTTTGGCTTGAATACAACAAATGAAAGAAAGGACAACTGACAGGGTCATCATAGGCAAGAAGTGATATTTCAATTTCGATGTGTATGCATCTTTCATATCAGAAACTTTCCATTGAAATCATCAATTGTCTTTATTTTCACTGACTATTTCCTGTGCCAAGGCAAGGCAATTTTATTTGTATAGCCCATTTTTACAAACCAAGGTCCACCCAGTCGATGTTGGCTGCAGAGGGTTTGTGGGCAGACAAACAATGAGGCTGGATTAAGAGGAAAGTGTCCTGGGATGCCAGGTGGTGCTGATGAGCCCTCTGGAGGTGTCGGGGGTTAGTCATCAAAACACCAATGAAGGAGGGTGCCCACCTGACGACGTCTATGAAGCCTGCAATCCCCTGCACTCAGATGAGGACCCTCTCCTGCAACGTGTGGAACCCCCCACCCCCATCAGCATGAAGAACAATATACAGTAGTCTTAAGGGATTGTAACACCTAGTCGATCTTTGAACTGAATTGAACTATTGACAGACAGCAGCATGAACCACATGGTCAGGTGGAGTTTATATCTGACATATGATAAAGAGAAGAATAGCAAACACTGATTTCTGAGATGTTCTTTGTTTCTTCTCTTTCAACAGGTGCCTCAAAGCTGAAGGTTTTTGTGGATGACACAAAGCCAAAGGCTTCTGAGGACGACTCAAAGCCAAAGGCCTCTGAGGACGACTCAAAGCCAAAGGTCTCTGCGGCAGAGCTGAAGACCTCTGAGGATGACTCAAAGCTGAACGTTTTTGGGGATGACTCAAAGCTAAAGGCCCCTGAGGATGACTCAAAGCTGAACGTTTTTGGGGATGACTCAAAGCTAAAGGCCCCTGAGGATGACTCAAAGCTGAAGGTTTTTGGGGATGACACAAAGCCAAAGGTCTCTGTGGACAAAGTAGAGCTGAAAGACTCTGAGGATGACTCAAAGCTGAAGGAATCTGAGGATGACTCAAAGGTGATTTTCCAGGCAGACTTCAGGGCTCAACAGAGGAGGAAAACAATGAGATCTTCAGTGTAGAAACAAACTCATAGTTTAGATAGTTTAGTGGTTTCAGTCGGCACTAGATGAGTTGCATAATAATAATAGTAATCTATTCTATCCATGTTCTTCCACTTATCCGGGGCCTGGTCTCAGTGGTAGCAGGTTAAGTAGAGGGTTCCAGATGTGATGATCTGTCTGTTGATCTCCCACTACATCCTACCTTCACCCATGCAGACCCCAAGATACCTCAACTCCTTCACTTGGGGCAGCAACTCACCCCCAAACCAGAGAGAGAAGCAGAGTTTTCTGGCTGAGAACCAAAGCCTCAGATTTGGAGCTCCTGATTCTCATGCCTGTTTTAATCCTTGAGATCCTTCCCATGAATATCATGAACAAGATCGGGACAACTTTGGTTAAGTCCAACTTACACTGCAAATAAGTTTGGCTTTCTTCTGAGAATACAGACACATCTCACTCTTTGCTTGTACATAGACCGAATGGCTTGTAGCAACAAGCGTGTTACCTCATAGTCCTGGAGGACCCCCCACAGAGTGTCCAGGGGCACATGGTTGTAAGCCCTTCCCAAGTCCTCAACACACTTGTAGACTAGCTGAACTTGAGGGGATGAAGGGAATACAGAAAACTCACTTTGTCCACTGTGCCTCAGGTCACTCAGGACTGTGGAACAAATCCATTGGCTTCACTCAACACAATATATTTTTAATTGTAATAAAACAGCTTACATCGTTTCTCTCTGAATTGCAGCAGTCAAGCTTCAAACCTGAACTGGAAACTAAATCTACACAAGTCTCATACAGGTAAACGCAATAAACTTACTCAACACAGTTTTTGCCAAAGTACCTTCCTCTTCCTTCACAGCTTCTACTGAGCCACAGCAGATGTGCCCCTGCAGCAGGGCTGTAAACTAACTTTTTGGCTCACCTGCCAAGGGGACCGGTAGATGAAAAAATCTACCGGCCAAGGACATTTTTTACCGGCCAAATAATAAGTTGCCTCTTTTCGTTACATATACATCAGTTTCAGCACTTTTCATTGAGATAACAGTATTTTATAGCAATACATGCTTAGAAAAGAAGCCAAAGCCAAATAAATTGTAATCTTATTGAATAATCAAAACATTCCAAACTGGGAAAACTAACAAACGAAACACTCCTTTTATTCTATTCTATTCTGTATTCTGTTACTCAGAGATGTTCACAAGTCTTTTTTTGCAAGTCCAAGTCAAGTCTCAAGTCTTCGTGGGGTGAGACTTCATCAAGTCTCAAGTCTTTGGTCACGAGTCCAAGTCAAGTCTCAAGTCTCCAAAAAATAAAAGTCTCCTCTCTCTTCTGGTTGTAATGACCCTTCTGCTATCCAGTCTACTAAGAATAGGCTACTGCACAGTTAAATCTAAGAAATTCAAAGCATTTACTGTATTATTATCACTCCTTTATTAGCAAACAGTACCTACTGATTACTTGTTTATGATCACTTTAAATAGGCTATTGCAATGCAATATGAAGAAAACACACAATGAAAGCTTTCCTTTAAAGAAAAACTGTATTCTGAGTCAAGAAAGAATCAAGGCTGCTCTGCCTCTATGCATGTGTCTGACAGAAGAGCTGCTGTTATTTATTTTTTTTAATTAGCTCAGTCAACTCGTGGGGGCGTGTCGACACGTGCAGACTTCCATACGGGCCTTCAGTCATATTTTGCAGCAAAAAAACAACAACAACTTATCCTACAGTAGCCTGATATGTGCCAGACTAGCTATGCAGCAGTCCCCGTGAAGGAGGGCCAGACAACAAACATTGTGCCTCACCTGTACGGACGGTGTGGCTATAGGCTATTAAAAAAAAAAAAAAAAGCCGGTTTACAGTCACCTGTCACTAGCTGGGTTTCCATCCAAGTCGTATCGAATTTAAAAGCGGATTTTGTGAAAATGCGCAAAAAGCAAAGCGAATTTATGCCCGTTTCGATTCATTAGTGTTTTGCGATTAGGAGGAGTGCACCGTGAGATTACTCATAAGAGAGCGTGAATGTATCCAACAGTTGACACTCAGCTGACACTCAACATCATGGACAATTTACGTACTTTCCGGACTATAGACGCACCTGTATAATCCGCACCAGCTACATTTCAAAAGAAAATACATATATAGGCCGCACTTGAATATAAACTGCAGGTTTTCATGTTGTAACATGAGATATTTACACAGAAAGACAGTAGAGAACTGTGACAGTCTGCTCGCTTTTCCGCTGTTTTGGTTATGCTCCTCTCGCCCATGTGCATCTGTTTACATACGAAGCGGGTGAAAAATCAATAAGTTACATAACGATGTTACGGCGTGTAGTCTTAACCGTCATAAACAAAAGATTATGGGTTACGGAGTGCGTTTGTGTTGCGGTGCAGAGAGGAGAGCTGGGACACCGGGGCGTCGCTGGGTGAAGTCCAGCAGCTTCACCGACAAACTCTGCCTCAATTCGCATAATCTGTTTCCATCACAAGAACTCGCATTTCCTTTATTCGATACGCTGACAAATCCACCCCCTCCAAGCGTATAAACTTTTATGCGCATTTACTGCCTTTATTCGAATTTCTGGCGTTTCCATTCAAGTATTTATGCGCATTTTCACAAAATGCGCATAAGAAAAGGTGGATGGAAACCCAACTAGTCACTCGCAGCTGACTGAGCTGTCAGAGGAGCTCTGCTGTCCCTCTCTCTTGTGTTTGGCTGCACTCTGGCACCAGCCAAAAATAATAATAATGATTGTTCACGAGTCTCAAAACACGAGTCCAAGTCAAGTCTGAAGTCTCTGTGTGTGCAACTCGAGTTCGAGTCGCAAACTGAGTCCTCATCTCTGGTCCATAGCTCCGTGAGCGCGAGAGAGATAGGCACGCACGCACACACACACACAGCTGCGGGGCAAAAGCGCTGTCAACCGGCGCGGAGTAATGCACTAGTGGTGTGAAAGGGAGGCTCCGGGTCTGTGCGCGGCGCTTTGCAGCGCTTCCGCGGTGTCCGCGTGTGACACTGGCGTGAGGCTACAACTGTTTTCTACAGCGGGGTTGTCGGGGGAGCGACTTCAGTGCGACACAACATCAACAACACAGGATAAGCGGGACAAACATCTACCGGCCCCCGTGGCGTGTAGCCCTCCAAATTTAAGTCGCCAGGGGAATATTTTAGTTGCATTTGGCGAGTGGCGACCGTTAGTTTACAGCCCTGCCCTGCAGCGTTGGTCTCATGGTCGACTGTGTGAGGGAACATCAGCTGGATCAGCTCTCAGTCAGCTGAGTCAGGAGGAACACAATGTTTTAGCCAATGTTGAACCTTTTTCATCTCAGGGTCTGAGGTGGTCACTCAGCCTTCTGTGTCCCACAGGTTCAGGTGTCCTGGTCCAGGCCAGTTCCAGTGTTCTTCAACTGGACTGGTGTTTGTTGTGGCTCAGGAGGCGGAGCTGCTCTACAGGACTGTCCAATGGGATGAGAGCCTCCTCCACTCAGTTGGCAAGATGGCTGCAGGACCGCTGTTCAACATCCAGTGTCCTGAGGATGCCGTCCGCCAGCTCCACCTCCCACATTGTGAAACAAAGGACGGTGAGCAAGTGATTGTGTTTGTTAGAGCAACGGTGGGGAACTAATGACGTAACTTAAGTTGTGTGACCATCTAATTAATTTCCTGATGTTGATAACAGTGACTGAAATGATCACTGCTGTTGTAACGAGGTTGTTGTCTCTGTGTTTTCACAGCTCTGCTCTATGACGGTCTGCTGTCTGTCGCCCACATCACTGATGATGGAATGAGCTTCATCGAGCCACTGGAGATCACAGACACTCATGTGATTATCTCAGTCCCTCATCTTTCTGCCTTTGGTCTGGTTAAGAGGTGGTTGAACAACTTGAAATCAGTTCGCAGTCAAATTCTGCTGTTCCACCAACCAAACCTCACGGAACAGGAGCAATACCTCAATGTGCATCTGCTGCCTCGTAACGTCCCTGTGGATGAGGTAAGGCTGCAGACTGAAGTGTTAGAGATTCACTCTGTTTTAATTTCCAGACTCTTCACCAACAGAACTGATAACATGAACTTTGTTTCATGGACACTGTGTCTCGTTGTCACCTTGCACCACTTAAGCAAATCTTACACAATCATTCACATGAATTTAAGGATGAAGGTAAAAGATCAGTGTGACTTCAGAAAGGACTCTCTCAGTCCTGTAGGTCCAGGCCAGTAGAACCAATCTGTCTGTTCAGACTCAGGCCCGACACTAATGAAATGATCTGATTGTTTTCCAGGTGAAGAAACAGCAAGACGACTGTGTGTTCATCAAGATGCCTTCTAAAAGCACACTCGTCAAAAATAAAACTTACACAGTTCACTGTCCAGATGCCGACATAGTCCAGCCTGAGGTGAGTGTTTCAGACTAAAGCTGACATGATTCCTCAAACTGCTGGTCTGGAAACACTGACGTGGGTGCTGCTGTTTTTCAGGAAACAGACTTTGACCTGGACTATGGACCAAATTACCACCCAACGTTTCAGATCATCCTGCCTTCAACCACTAAGAAAACCAACATAGAGGTCCGAGACGAAACCGAGACAGCTGTATGGAAGCGTCAGGTTCCTCTGCCAGGTAAAGTCTTCATCCACCTGACGTAGATCGGACTGATGAGTGGTGTCTCTGTTCTTATTGGGCCTCAGATCATCTTCTGTCTACTTTTATTCTGTGATCCATTCTTGTCGACCAGTGAGAGTCAAACTAGTGGGAAACCGTTCAGAGTAGGACCAAGGAGATTCATGAAGGAGCTGAAAGGACCTTCAATAAAATATGGACAATAAATATTTATCCTCAGTCCTCCATCAGGTCCTGAATCAGTCGTCCCTCTTCAGACCGTCCCTTCTGCTTTAGGTGTTTCTCAGATACTTCACTTTCTCCAAGTTCCTGTTGATGTGTCTGTAACCTGTGAGTCTGTCACATGTCGTCATCCCAGTGTCAGAGGTTGTCATATTAAACTCACATTAGAGCTGAAAATGCTCAGAAGTGATGTTGGATGGACTTTACAGTTGTGTTTGGCCTGGTGTGATCACTGGTGGCTTCTGGGGAACTGCTTTAAGGACTTTCTACAGAGCCCTGAACTGAGACAAGCAAACTGGACGAGACAGATTGTTTTTCTTGAGTGGTTCCATCCCTACACTTGTTATTGAATTTGCTTCTAAAGCACAGATGTGCTTTTTGAACACAGGTATCTTTCTTGTTCATCTTCCAGGTCCTCGTCCAGAACCAACTCCAAGTGTCTCAGCGTCGACTCCAAGTGTCTCAGCTCCGTCTCCAAGTGTTGCAGCGTCGACTCCAAGAGTCTCAGCTCCGACTCCAAGTGTCTCAGCATCGACTCCAAGAGTCTCAGAGGAAGAGAAGCTGTGGTCTGCTCGGACTGAGTTCATTGAGCGAGTGTCTAAGGAGAATCTTAAATGTCTGCTGGATAAACTCCTGGAGCTTGGAGTGGTAACTGACCCTGAAAGGGAGTCTGCTTTTGCACAGACAAACAGAGCAGACCAAGCTCGAGAGGTGATCGATACCGTGCGGAAAAAAGGAGAAAAAGCTAGTTCAGCTCTGATCGAAGTTCTGTGTGACATTGATCCCTGGCTGTCCACACAGCTGAAGCTGAGGTAGAAACTGTCTCTCCTGTGTTTGTGTCTCACACGAAACGCTTTTCCCTATATGTTTTGGATCGTTTGGTAAAACCCTTTAAAGTCCCAGATTTGTCAGAGTCGACTAATAGTGGATTTTAAAGACCAATATAATGACAATAATTTGAAATTGAGAATTTAAAAACTGATTGCTGGTTAATTGGCCAATACCTCATTGTAACTGTGTACAGTAAGAAGCAGGTTTCATTTTTGTGGGATATTGTTTTCTTTTTTTATAAGTGTAGCCGGGTGGTAAATTAACTCATTGAGTGCCAACCACGTAATTTCTCGTTTTTCGTTCCTATGCATTGAGTGCATTTTTAAATTATGAAACTAGACACTTTAACACACCTTATGTGTAAATTTGGGGACTCTACGACGAGCAGAACTGAAATAGATGACGATCAAAGTCTCATGACAGCTCATGATCTGGAAGTTTTCATCATAACTCGGCTTCTGCAAACGGAGTTCTGCATGTGGATGCAGCAGCTGCTCTGCTCTCACACACGAGGCTGCAGCAGCTCGGAGCAGAAACAGGAAGCTCAGCCGACTGTCCCGCCCGGTCTTCATCTGGAGCAACACCGTGTCCTCCCCAAGGTCCCCCCGCGGTAAAATCTGATGGTCTCTGGGCCAAAGCAGACCGGCACCACCCACACGTACCACAGCAGGTCGGGAACACCGGTGGGACCGGTCTTCCCGACCTGCTGTGGCCCAGAGACCATCACATTCGTATCACATATGTATGAGTATTGTTTCCAACCAAGCCTTTTTAATAATCAATTGGTGGATCAATTGATTATCATATACATGTTAGGATGGGTGTATTTGTGTAGTCTTATCTGTCATAAACACGTTTACTGTCGCGGACTCTCTGTGCCACCGAGCTCCTTTTTTTTTTTCAACTTGACGAGAGCAGTGACAGCGGAGGCTCTGAGGCTCTGAGCAGCAGCGGTGTGAAGGCAGAGAGCCTCCACTCTCCCTGTAACAAGCTACAAGTCATTTATTATGCTGTTAATGACGGTAAAAATGAAACATAAGGTAAATATCCATAGTTCTCCTCCTCTGCTGTCCTCTGATCAGAGCGGAGTCCCTAGCAACGGCCCGTTTTACCTAGCAACGGTCTGGCAATCGACTGCTGGAATTCTTTTGTTGTTGTTCTGGTAATTCTACATAGTCAACCTTTAAATATGAATTTCATTATTTTATATCTTATCATTACCTAGATACATGATGGTGAGTGTGTCTTTTGGACATTTTTTGAACATAAATGGAGTTAATCTCACTCAAATAAGCGAGACTCGGCCATTTAAGCCAGACTTTGAGCTAAGCGAGCTTGATGGAATACCCAGAAACCCAGTGTTTGTCAAACTGATGAAGTTGTTTTGTGAATTTGTAGCACATTTGTTTTTTTCTGAGCTCTCAATTTCAAAATTAAAAGTCTTTGTCATTATAACAGGAGTTTGAGTCATTTTCACCTCTGACGACTTTATTTACAATTTCTTACATGAAATTAAACTAAAACGCTTCATCATCAAAGTTTGTTTGGCGAACTCATCAGGAAACCACCACAGACCATCTTTATATTTTTGTTTCCACAGAGTTTAATACATTTTATTGATTTGTTTTATTGTGAAGTTTATACTAATAACAGTCTGACGGATTGATTTATTGGCATCAAGTCTTTATTATTACTGGTTACCGTGACGATCCCACAGTTCAATTACTGGTACAGGTGAGAGGGTGATGGCGTCACCTGTTGCCGTAGAAACGTGTGTTCGGTGTCGCAGTGGAGCTTCATCAACCTCATGTTTCTTATGTTTCACTGCACTTCTTCAGCTCAGGGGGCGGAGCTTCACAAGGACAGGGGGCGGAGCTTCACAAGGACAGGGGGCGGGGCTTCACACGGTCAGGGGGCGGAGCTTCACAAGGTCAGGGGGCGGGGCTTCACACGGTCAGGGGGCGGGGCTTCAGCTTCACCTCACATTTACATAAACAAACATGTTTGACAGGAAAAAACAAACAAACATCCGATTCACACATTCATCACACTGAGCTTCTCACATCATCATCAGTTCATCGGTCAGACTCCGCCCCCTGGCCTCGGTGGGCGTGGCCTAGTGACCCGAACGCGCTCGCAGCACGCCTCAGAGTCTCTGCTCAGAGTTTGAGTGACGGCTGACATCACGACGCGGCCCTGCTCTTGGAGGCGGGCTCTGTCTCCTGCTCGTACTCGATCTCCACGTACGCTCGCTTCTTCCTCGCCGCTGAACCGTTAGCGGGAGATTTGCCTTTCGACCTGGAGGCCTTCGTCTCCACTTCCATCTCCTCCTCCTCCTCCTCCTCTTCCTCCTCCTCACTCGACTCCTCCCCCTCTTCCTCCTCGTCGCTGCTCGTCCTCAGCTTGTTCATTTCCTGAGAGAAGAAAAATCAGGTCAGGAAGATCTGAACTGTCCTTTAAATCAGTGGTTCTCAAACTTTTTTTTTTTCCATCAAAGACTTTAGGATTAGATTTAGGGCCAATTGCGTGGGTTTTCAGGAAATATTTTAGAGACATTTCTGGAAAAAAGTGGTACAATTTCTCCAAAAACGTTTTAACTCATTGAGTGCCAACCACGTAATTTCTCGTTTTTCGTTCCCATGCGTTGAGTGCCAAAAACGAGATTTTTCGTTTTTTGCTTTTTTTTTAAATTATGAAAATAGACACTTTAATACACATTATATGTAAATTTGGGGACTCTACGACGAGGAGAACTGAAATAGATGACGATCAAAGTCACATGACAGCTCATGATCTGGAGGTTTTTATCATAACTCGGCTTCTGCTTCTCGGAGCTGAAACAGGAAGCTCTCAGCCGACAGTCCCGCCCGGTCTTCATCTGGAGCAACACCGTGTCCTCCCCAAAGTCCTCCCGCGGTAAAATCTGATGGTCTCTGGGCCAAAGCAGACCGCCGTCACCGACCGAACCACAGAAGGACCGCGACCACCGGCGGGACCGGTGTTCCTGAGCCGCTGTGGCCGACAGACCCTCACGTTCCGCGGGGAGAAGCTGTGACACGGCACGGTGCGTCTGTGTTATTGTTGTTTAGTGGCGCCCCCCCCCCCGCCCCCGATGGTGGTTTTGTGAATAGAACAACAATTGTTGTATATATTTATCTTATACGAGCCCTTTGATCCAGAAATGCGAGTGTCAGAAGAGCGACAGACACAAACAGAGCACCTTTCATAAAAGACGCTCTATCTCCTTTTCTAGAAAAAAAGGAGGGATTTTGGTGAAACCCAGCCATGTTTAGCTTGACTTTTCTCAGGAACAGAGGCACGTAGAAACAAACGGTTTGTGGTCATTTGAAGCATAAAGTTAAACCTTTCAATTGAGCTACAGTATGTGTTGGTGGCAATAATATAGAATACACTATGGCTCTACATATAAAGTCAAAAATGGTCTAAATTGCCGGTACACTTGACTAAAACTTTGGAAAGGAGCGCGGCACTCAATGAGTTAAAAGCGTTTAAAATTCTAAAAAAAAAAAAAAAAAAAAAAAACCTTTTAAAAAAAATTCTAGAAAAAAAGTGGAAAGATTAAAAAAAATAAAACAGTTAAAAAATTTCTAGAAAAAGGTGGTAAAATTTCTCAAAAAAGGTTTTTAAAAATTCTAGAAAAAGTGGTACAAATTTCTCAAAAAATAAGTAAAGAAATCCTCAAAAAAGAAAAAATTCTAGAAAAAAGTGGTCCAATTTCTCAAAAACAACTCTAGAAAGAGGTGGTAAAATTTTTAAAAAATATATCGTTTTTAAAAATTCTAGAAAAAGTGGTAAACGTTTCTCAAAAAAAAAAAAAAGAAATCCTCAAAAAAGAAAAAAAAAAGATTTTTAAGAAGTTTTCAAAAATTCTAGAAAAGGTGGTAAAAATTTCTCAAATAAAAAATAAAAAGTTTAAAAATCCTAGAAAAAAAGTGGTAAAATTTCAAGAAAACGTTGGGGACCCCCTTTGAACTCTCTAAAGGACCCCTGGGGTTCCTCGGACTCCACTTTGAGAACCACTGCTTTAAAGGCAAAATGCAGTCAAATTCAACCTGGGCTCTAGTTTCCTAATATTTCATCTGAATGAATGTTTAGATTTTCTTTTCAATGTCTCTCCGGTCCTGCAGCAGTTCTGTCCGCCTCCGCATCACAACCTCAAATTTTTACCTCAAAGTCGCTCAGGTCGCTCTCCTCCACTTCTTCTTCGGCCACGAACTCTCTCTTGCCGACGTCCTGCAGACACAGAGAGAAAACAGCGTCCGGTCAGAGTCCGAGGACACGAGGCGTTCACGTACCGTGGGAAACGTTGGACGCGTTTGATCCGTCACCTTGTCGTCGTCCTCCTCCCCTTCCTCCTCCTCCTCCTCCTCAGACTCGGACTCGCTCTCTTCGTCCTGCTGCTCCAGAGCTTTGTCGAAGGCGTGGACGGGGAAGTTGTAGATGTCTCCGTACTGAGGAAGACACACACGTCGGTATCAGCCGATCACTTCACTAAACCGACGCAGCTCGACGTCGACTGTTGAACGTTACACTTCATCACATGTGTGAAGCTTGAACCCCAACACCTTAGATAAGATTTCCCTTAACCCTCTATGGTACCATGATACCACTTTTTGACCTGTCACATCTCCACAGTTCATCCCATTTAATGCTGTAATACTTTAAAAAAGAGAGGAGACCTTAGAGAACCAATAACAATGCTTTAATTTATCACATGACTTTCAAGAAGCCACTGAAACCCTTTTTTGCAGACTTTTTCAAAGGAAACAGGTTTGTCATTTTGCTCCACTAAAACGGTCTGAAAACATACAGTAACTTCCTGGTCCTTTTTCATCTGGAAAAAAATATATTTACACTAATAGATTAGTAAAGTTTAATTTTTAGTTCCATGCAATTTATTTACTTATTAAATAATGGAAACTTGTTAAAATGCACCTGTTGCCCCAAAGCAACAACGTACCATTATAGAAAATTGCAACGTTGCCTTGAGGCGACAGTGAACCATTATGGAATCAATATTGCATTATGAGACTATGGTAGTGTGTGTTTAGGTGTAAATATAATGTTCAAAAACATATAATTCATCATCATTTTGTTTTTTATCCTTAATAAATGTGATTTTGGATGCAGTAAAGTAAACATCAGGCTATTATGATGATGATGAGGAAGATGAGGATGAGGCCAGTGAAGGGTAAAGTCTACAGAGACTGGTCGGTGTTTCTAATACAGTAGATGATGAACCGTAATGGTACAATGTTGCCTACAGTCAAAATGTCTTTAGATTATGTTTATTTAGTCTATTTTGAGACATAAAAACACTCCAAACATTTTTCCCCACTGGCATCATGATGCAGCGTACCATAGAGGGTTAAAGGTTTCATCCAGATATTAGTCCAACACGTAAGGAGTTCCTTAACCCTCTATGGTAGCTACGCTGCATCATGATGCCAGTGGGGGAAAAATGTTTGGAGTGTTTTTATGTCTCAAAATAGACTAAATAAACATAATCTAAAGACATTTTGACTGTAGGCAACATTGTACCATTACGGTTCATCATCTACTGTATTAGAAACACCAGTCTCTGTAGACTTTCACCTTCACTGGCCTCATCCTCATCCACATTCTCATTCTCATCTTCCTAATCATCATCATCACAATAGCCTGATGTTTACTTTACTGCATCCAAAATCACATTTATTAAGGATAAAAAACTAAATGATGATGAATTATATGTTTTTGAACATTATATTTACACCTAAACACACACTACCATAGTCTCATAATGCAATATTGATTCCATAATGGTCCACTGTTGCCTCAAGGCAACGTTGCAATTTTCTATAATGGTACGTTGTTGCTTTGGGGCAACAGGTGCATTTTAACAAGTTTCCATTATTTAATAAGTAAATAAATTGCATGGAACTATTAAAAATTAAACTTTACTAATCTATTAGTGTAAATATATTTTTTTCCAGATGAAAAAGGGCCAGGAAGTTACTGTATGTTTTCAGACCGTTTTAGTGGAGCAAAATGGCAAACCTGTTTCCTTTGAAAAAGTCTGCAAAAAAGGGTTTCAGTCTGGCTTCTTGAAAGTCATGTGATAAATTAAAGCATTGTTATTGGTTCTCTAAGGTCTCCTCTCTTTTTTAAAGTTATTACAGCATTAAATGGGATGAATTGTGGAGATGTGACAGGCCAAAAAGTGGTAACATGGTACCATAGAGGGTTAAACTGAACCTGACAGATTTATGTTTATTAGTTTTTTTAAGTGGTTCATACATATCAATGAACATTTGGGATTGTAGCCGAGGCTTATAAGAATATATAATATAAGAATATAGATAGATGAATGTTAATAAAGAAGGAGATTGCTAGTTGAAGTGCATCCTGCCTGATTTCATTTGGTTTTAAAGAGCTTTGTGAATTACACACCTCCATATTGTTTGTTATTGCACAACGCTCGCTTTATAAATCGTATTAAAGTGCTAGATCGGTTCTGGGGCTCAGAGGTTGTGAGGTGTTGTGGTTCTGGAGTCGTACCGTTCCCTGCTTGAGTCTCTCCAGCAGCTCCTTCTCGATGGCGTTGTCCAGCTGGGCGGCGATCAGAGCTTTCTCCTACAGACACGACAGACAGGGAAACCACAGGTGAGCGAGCAGCGAGAACACCAGAGGAGCGAACACCTGGGGCCTCATTTATAATAATAATAATAATCTTTTATTATGAACTCCACACATACACATACATACTTAACATACAAGACAAAACAAAGCAGACAAAACAACCAAACACATAATATAAAATACAGTAATTTGTCACCGTTAGTTTAAAAGAAACAGTTCAAACTAATGTGCCAGTGTTTACGAAGCCTGGCTGTGAACCGATATCCGATTATAACTGATTATAAACGCTGCGTACGCACAAAAGAAGGCGTACGCCACCTTGTAAGCAACATTTGGGATTTATAAAAAACAGGGCTTAAAGTAAAAAAAAATCCTGAGCCTGAACTTTTTTCCAAGGAGCGGGGTGCAGTGGATATCCGACGCAGATAGCCTACACATTATAGGCCATTTAGAAAACAACTTTTTGGCATTGTGCTTGGTGATGTACACAGGGTTCATACACATTTTAACCAACACATTTCCATGACTTTCCCATGACTTGGCAACAAGTTTCCATGACATTACAAGACCTCTAAAACATCAATATATGCATGAAATGTATGAAAACTATGTAAAAAAAAAAAAAAAAAAAAAGTGGAAATGTCAAAAAATAGATCTAATCATTACAATGGGTTTTATGCACAGCTCCACTACTTCCTGAGCTCAAGCCAGCTTCATTATTACATACAGACAAACTGATTCATCCAGGTGTGTCTGACCTCACAACAATGGTCATTCCCCCCCAGAAAAAAAATGAAATGTGATTTTAACACATTGAAGCATTCTGGTGTACTCTGAGAAGAACAAGAAGGGAACATTTGTTTCAGATTTTAAAAAAGCACATTGAGTATTGACTGAGGTTCCTATAGCTTTGTTGCCTTACAATTGTAACAAGGCAACAAGGCAAGAATGGCTGGAGTGTATGAAACTGAACTCAACTGGTCTAGTGGGGAGCAAAAACAAATCTCATATTTTAAATCTCGGGGTCTGGACCAGCCATTCAAGGGCCCGTTTCCTCTGTTATGGGCCAGGGTTGTCTTGCATACGACACATTTAGCTTTGTCTTTGTCCTCCGTCTTCTCCAGCCATGAACTTCTCTGTGTGCAGCCAAATATTGTGTGTGTGCGCGTTTTTTTCCAGCACGGGGCCGGAATACTTTGAGCCCTGGATTTATAAAAAACAAACTTGGCGGGAGAATGTGCGCAGCCGTCACAAGTCACCTAATTGGTCATGAAAAAAAGTGAGTTGCGCTTTTCGGCGCGCTGTTTGCATCCCTGAAGGAAGAAAGAAAGAAAAAAGGAAGCCTGAGGTCCGATCCGAACCGAGTCTTTGTTCACCCGAACCAGCGCTTCCACGTGTGTGAATTTCGTAGCCCCCCCCCCCCCCCTCCCCCTTTCTGCCATCTATTGGTTCATTTGATATGAATAGATATTCATCAAGGGCGTTCCCTGACCTTACATAGGCACCAGTGCTTTTTCACGTGCGCCAACTTTAGTATTGACTGTGATTAGGGATGTCACGATTATCTTGGTGCGATAATTGTCAGAGAAATAATCACGGTACTACGAGTATCACGATTATTCTGCATTAATTAATTTCACAACATATGAATGTGTAAAATCAAATATAGTCAAAATATAATTTCATTACTCATTGTTTACACAAAATATTTCAAGTATCTATTAATATATGACCAATTATTTGTTTTTTTAATTAGAAATGACATGCTAACATTTAAATTCCTACCAATTCAATGCTACGTTAGTTAAATGGACCAGTATCTGTGCATTTACCTTTATTTTGGCGCCACATCTGCCAATAAGGTTCCAACATCATCTTTTTGGGAAAGTAACGGTATTTAGGAATCCTTACGATTAATTAATTGCGGCGTTTAATACCAGGATTAAAGGTGTACAGAAAAGAAAACTGAATTTGAGCCCACTCTGGATCATAAAATTAATGTGATAACTCATCTTTCAGACGTTGTAGGCCAAACTTTGTGCAAAATTCTATTTTTGAGTAAATCCGGGATGAAAGTGTGTTTTGTTTTTTTCGCATTGGATAATGCAGGCGCACGGATTATACGTCAGCCTGTACACGATTCATCAGCCACTGATATTGATCCGTAATCCGTCAATCAAACGTCTGAGACACGCACACACACACGGAGCTCGGTCTCGCCCCAAGCTTTGAATATCCCGCCCGCTCGATAACGACCAATCAAATTCGTTTTCCTTACTCGGGTAAACTCGTGTTGCAGCTCGTGACAACTCGGCGCGACAAACAGGACAAACGGCCATTTCTGTACAGCTTTAATTTGCGAAAACAAGTAATCGTGACATCCCTGATTGTGATTTATAAATGGAAACAGGCGTAGGACCTGCATGCGCACGCTTTTATAAATCTGAAAGTTTTTGTGCGCGCGCATTTCCCGTGTTTCCTCCGTACGCCACCTGTGGTGATCTCATCTTTCCTACGCACAGTTTTAAACATGAGGCCCCTGGTGAGGAGCAGCCGACCGACACTCACCTCCTTCCTCTTCTCCCTCTGCTCCACCTTCCTGCTCAGAGGAACCAGCTTCCTCCTGAAGGGACAAGCACAAGTTTACACAGCATCAGTCACCCTGACGATGGAAACACAATCGATCGATTATAGATTATAGATGATCAGAGGAGCCGATCGGGTGTGTGGACTTACTGCCTCTTCAGCACCAGTTTGCGCATGCGGATCAGGTACTGCGTGATCTTGGTGAATCTCTGTTTACACTTGTGTCTGATGAAGCGCGGCCAGTAGATCAAGTTCTCATCGATCTGCTCCAGAGCCTTTTCATAGTTCTTACTGAGCTTCACCTGCACACACACACACACACACACACACACACACACACACACACACACACACACACACAGTTAACTGATTGATCGATTGATGCGACTCCCACAGTCAAAGTCAATCAATCAATTATTAGAACTCCTATAATCCCTATAGTCATAGCAGTAGGTTTGTTACCTTTAATTGTCGGTGCAAGCTGTTTTTAGAACGGCAGAGCAGAGCCGTGAGCTGCTCAGAGCTACGCTACGGAGGCTCATTATGGGATTTCTTTGTTGGTTTCCCATCTCATCAAACTCATCAAATACACAATCCAACAACTCCACAACGCTCTGGTGGACAAGTTGTGAGCTGCACATTCACCACGCTATGAGATAATAACACAACGTTACCACACAGAGTTGTTTTAGAGGGAAATTCATGCAAAACCACTGATGCACGTTGCCTTCAGGGACAGTTTTTCATCAACAGTCTCTGTATTTCCCTCTAAAACAACTCTGTGTGGTAACGTTGTGTTATTATCTCATAGCGTGGTGAATGTGCAGGTCACAACTTGTCCACCAGAGCGTTGTGGAGTTGTTGGATTGTGTATTTGATGAGTTTGATGAGATGGGAAACCAACAAAGAAATCCCATAATAAGCCTCCGTAGCGTAGCTCTGAGCAGCTCACGGCTCTACTCCGCCGTTCTAAAAACAGCTTGCACCGACAATTAAAGGTAACGAACCTACTGCTATGACTATAGGGGTTATGGCAGTGGGACAATCTGACAAAATGTTGAACTATCCCTTTAAAATAATAATATAAGAAGATGTTTATACAGGGTATATACACAAATCTTTGAGTCAATTTACTACCATTTAATACCTTTTTTCACTACCTTCAGATTTTTTTTAATACCACCACGACATCGAGTTGCACCAAGTATCAATCAGAAAGATTTTATGACATGTACATAGATTTTATCATCCAACACTTACTTACATCATTACCATTACCCAGGATAAGATAAGATAAGATAAGATAATACTTTATTGTCAGATCACTCTGAAATTTGTCTTGCGTCCCATGACGTCCAAGTTTCACACAAATAATAACAAAATACAAAAACACACATTTACAAAAAGCATAAATGTTACCCTCGAAGGTCACATTTAAAGAGAAACACAAACTACCTCCTAACTCCATTCACAACATAAATCCAACATTACAATGTGTCTTTGGTGCAACACCCAGTGCTCAGTCTGTACATGAACCCTAGTCTACTTAGAGACTACTAGGAGACTCGGTTGCACAACAGGGCATCATCCATAAGTCATCAGGAACATTTGATCAAAAATAAAATATCTTATCATGCCTTTCTCAATCACCAGCCTCTCTCCCCTGATCCCACCCTCACCTCCCCCCCCCCCCCCCCCCCCCTCACTCACTCACCTCACTCCACCTCCCTCCCTCCCTCCCTCACCCAGTTTGCCTCGCTCCGTCTTCCTTCCTCACCTCCCTCCCTCACCCAACTCACCTCACTAACTCTTTAAATAAATACCTGGTTCTGTCTCTACCGTCACAGAACACAGTGGTAGGCCATATATATGTTTTTTTTTACATCAGTGTGAAAAGTTTCAACAATGTCCGCACATCTGCACCGTCGGTCTGTGTCTCACGTGCGTTCCATCTGACCTCAGCTCTCAGTAGAAGCTGCAGCTGCTGCAGGTGTCTGTATCTGTAGCGCTTCGGGGCTTCCTGCCCTTTCAAACGGAGCAGACCCGGACCCGGTCCGACTAAACACCGGGCTGGCGGTAGAAGGTTCATGGAGCTGTGAGCCGCGAATGCATGAAAAAAGAGCACATCGGATGTGCGGCGCGTGACGTGCATCTACATTGACACACACATAGGCTACATCAAGGCGCCTGTCATCTCAATTTAAGTCTTCTGCAAACTTGCATTTTCCCATATTCGAAACGTTTTGCCACACGCTAAAATCCGAAGAGATTCACTAGCACTTCTATCCGCCTGACAACTATGCGCGCGAAGACGATTTTAGATTTCTAGCGGCCAATGAATACAATGAATTGATATGACGTCAATATCATTCCTTTTTTTTTTTTGAAGTAGCGGCGCAAGCAAGTAATGCTTTATTTATTTTATTACGCCTATTTCATCAAAATAAAACCAGTCATTGTCCAAAAGAAAAAAAATAATACCTATTCTTTAAAATTAATACCTTTGGACCAAATTTATCACTTTTTAAGGCCATTAAATTTTGCTTTTTTGATTTATCACTTTTTAATACTTTTTAAAACCCCGCGGACACCCTGTTATAATAAGATGAAGATGATGTCACTGCAGTCATACGTCTGGATGCTGATTGGCTCAAACTCTTTTTTACCGTTTTTTTTCCACTTTATTTAAATATTCAATAAAAAATAAAAAATAAAAAAATAAAATAAAAAAGAACTCACCTTCTCCCACATTTTGGCGGGAAAAGCCGCCCGTTCGATCACCTTCATGTAGAGGAAACACTGACCTGCAGAGGAAACAGACGTCACAAACCAAACAACAACATACAGCGACAACATACAACTGATTGATTGACTGATTGACTGATTGATTGATTGATTGATTGATTGATTGATTGATTGATTGATTGATTGATTGATTGATTGATTGATTGATCACCTTTCTCCTCCCGGATGGTGGCGTACTGGCTGTTGGCGAGCGGACATGACGAGCGGTTACACAACCCGGTGATGTTGAACTCGTTACGACAGAAGCTCTGACTCTTCGTCCTGGAGCGAGACAAACGGAGAGGGAGGAGGGGGGAGGGAGAAGAGGGGTTGTTACCTGGTTGCCTGGTTACCTGGTTACCTGGTTGCCTGGTTACCTGGATGATGTCAGCGCTCTGTTTGTTATTAGGAACTGATGACGTCGTCACATCCACTTACTTGACTTTGAAGGAGCAGAACTGTTGGTTTCCTATAATGTCCCAGATCACCTGCAGGAAGCAACAATGACACGTTTTATTGATCAATCATTGGCTAATAATAATAATAATAATAATAATAATAATCAGAGAATGTAAAACTACTATATAACTGTATAATAGTGGAAAATGACGGGTTACTTATTTGTTTTTACTACATTTTGTCCTTATTTATCGATGGTGGCGTCTCATCTTGTATTTATTTTACTTTTAATTAGAGCCGGGTTTTTAAAAAAAAAAAATCAATTTTCCAACGAATATCAATCTTCATTTTAAAGATCCGATATCGATTCATAAAATCCTTCGATCGATCTTTTCATGTTTGCCATTTCCTGTTTGTTGGTTAGATTATTTAATATGAATATTAAAATAAAACATGAAACTGTACTGAAGGGTTGCACTGTTAAACTTCTGGAGTGGTCCGTGTTAAATAAATGTGCATAATGTAACTGCTTTTGGCTCACCTTTTAATGTATCCTAAACATAAATATTTTTCAATAATGCACCAGGTAAGAGAGCTCCATCTTTGTACAATTTGCAGCATTAGTTCTGTGAAAAACTCTTAAATGACCGTGCAAAAGTGGTACTAAACTGAAATTACTGTAAATGAATCTATAGTGAATCAAATCGGGATAGAATCGATTCAGTAAATCAATAGCGATACCCAGCCCTACTTTTAATCCCATTGTTGGCTCTTAATTCTTGTGATGTTCTCATATTTTTGGTTTGGATTTAGGGCAATAAAGTATATCTTATTCAAATACATTTTACACTTATCTGTCACTTTATTCACCTATTCCACTGCGTTTGTGAAGTTAAAGACTTTGGTAAACTTATTTCAAGCAACAAAACAGTTCCTCCTCGTGACTGAAGTTTATTGGGCCTCAGAATAACTGGAGCTGAGATTCCTCTGAATATTTAGACATAAAACACTATTGTATTGTTTTATCTGCAGATACCTTGAAGATGAATTTAAGAAAATTTGTAAAAAAAAAAAAAAATTAAAATTAAAATTCAGGGGTAAATAGAGAGATAAAGATTAGTGATAATATATTAGAATAAATCCAGCTAAATAAACTTGTAAATTAATTTATTATATAGATTATAATGACAAAGAAGTTTGATAGCTAATTTATGAATAGGGGGTGGGAGTAAATAAGTTTTAGGCTACTTCTTCCCACTCCTTTTCGGATTTATGAAAGAAAACAAAATCTAATTACTTTCATTTTCAGTTGTCTGTAAAGTATTTATTTGTTATGTTTGTCCATTACTGTATTATTTCTTTTAACATGTCTGAAATACACTAAACTAAAAAAAACTGTATGTTAAGGATAACTCTGTTTTATATTGTGAGCTGCTGAGTAAAAGTGAATCAATCTATCAACAACCCAGTGCTTACAGTTTAAACAATTCTTAGTTAATATTGATAACTTGTGGAGTCAGTGTTTCTGAACTAATTTCATCTAACTTGTTGCTGTGTTTATTTGTGTTCAACTTAACTTTAAAATAAAAACCTTTCACAGATAGTTCATCTTATTCTTTTTCTAATTAGAACATAATAATATCCAATATATTAATTAGTAGTTTCAGTGCTGAAGGAACCTGAGTGTAAATTAATCGATCATTAACTCCCAGATTTGACCGATAATTTTTAATTTTTCCATCTGCTCTGATGTTTCTCACAGTGAAAGTTGTTGGTCACATCTCAACATCTCAGTGCTTCAAGTTATAGACAGTTTATCAATCCCACACATGGGAAATGTGGTTGTTACAGCAGCATTTGTAACATGCAATGTACAAATACAATAGCACAAAATGGCATAATGAACTATAATGAACTAACTTAAACTGCAGTTTATGTGTTAAATCAACTAATAAACCAGCTGTTCACACACTCGGGACAGATGTGGATGTTATAGAAAATGTTAATAGTTGTTTATTAACGTGAGACGACGGTTGGACACATGGTGAAATGTGAAATGTTGAGAGAAACTAAGTTACTAAACTTTCAGAACGAGGAGTTTGGATTAAAGAGAGAGATTATACGTTCATTTAACGTGTATTTTCTGTGCGGAAGACAACGACATACAACTCAGTGATTGAATCCAACAAACAGAAATAAAAAACTTATAAAACCAGCAGCTAGCGTTACGTTAGCAGCTACATGCTACAGGCTCATTTAAGACACTTACGTCGTCGTGCTGCATCTTTCCTGCTTCTTTTTCTTCTCAGAAAACTGTCGACGGATTAAATCCCGTGAGTTGAGTTGTAGTTGTAGTTTTAGTTTGTCTGAGTGGTTAAAGTGAAGCTACGGAGGAGTTCCTCTGTCCGCGGAGCCACATGGACGGTCAGGAAGCGGCCATCACTGTTTACGTCACCGAACGAGATTCTCGGGCACGTGGGGGCCGACAACGTGTAGTGAAATATCGCGATAGTTTATTTTCTTCATCTTAACCCTCTATGGTACCATGTTACCACTTTTTGGCCTGTCACATCTCCACAATTCATCCCATTTAATGCTGTAATACTTTAAAAAAGAGAGGAGACCTTAGAGAACCAATAACAATGCTTTAATTTATCACATGACTTTCAAGAAGCCAGACTGAAACCCTTCTTTGCAGACTTTTTCAAAGGAAACAGGTTTGCCATTTTGCTCCACTAAAACGGTCTGAAAACATACAGTAACTTCCTGGCCCTTTTTCATCTGGAAAAAAATATATTTACACTAATAGATTAGTAAAGTTTAATTTTTAATAGTTCCATGCAATTTATTTACTTATTAAATAATGGAAACTTGTTAAAATTGCACCTGTTGCCCGAAAGCAACAACGTACCATTATAGAAAATTGCAGTGTTGCCTTGAGGCGACAGTGGACCATTATGGAATCAATATTGCATTATGAGACTATGGTAGTGTGTGTTTAGGTGTAAATATAATGTTCAAAAACATATAATTCATCATCATTTTGTTTTTTATCCTTAATAAATTTGATTTTGGATGCAGTAAAGTAAACATGAGGCTATTATGATGATGATGAGGAAGATGAGGATGAGGATGAGGCCAGTGAAGGTGAAAGTCTACAGAGACTGGTGTTTCTAATACAGTAGATGATGAACCGTAATAGTACAATGTTGCCTACAGTCAACAAATCCCAAAAACTTCCAAAAATAAATAATTTTTTAAAATGTCTTTAGATTATGTTTATTTTATTTTGAGACATAAAAACACTCCAAACATTTTTCCCCCACTGGCATCATGATGCAGCGTAGCTACCATAGAGGGTTAAAGTAAAACGGTACAAAACGGAGTCAACATTATTATATCAAACACATAATGAAGAAATGAAATACAACAAAAAAGTAACAAAGTAGAGACATAAGGAAGGCATTCATGATTTATTTATTTATTTATTTTTTGGCTATATCTAAATATATATATATAAATGAATCCTATGTTCATACTTTGACATTCATGCATGATTAATAAATCAAAATAAGCAAAATACGTATTGTTTAGTAATGACTTACAGGTTATTACCTTAATTAGCCTATTTATATTAAAAAATAAATCTATGTTTTATTATAAGCGATTTTATAGAATTTTAAATTAACTTCTTGTGGGAAACTATTTTAGATTGTTGTACAATTTCTGTACCATTCATTCTTCTTCATTCGGCTTTTTGTGTGTTTTTATCCCTTTGGCAGCGGTTGTGTCGATGTATGTATGTTTTCATTTATAAACATTTGTCTGTTGTCAATAAATATCTCAATCAATCAAAGTCTTGTTTCAGAAAACGAGATTATCATCATGGAGGAGAAACAAATGATTCTGCAACAGGTTTCTAGTTATCATCATAATATAGTTATATTCATAAACTTCTAGATAGATAGATAGATAGATAGATAGATAGATAGATAGATAGATAGATAGATAGATAGATAGATAGATAGATAGATAGATAGATAGATAGATAGATAGATAGAGTACTTTAATAATCATTCACAGGAAACAGCTATACAACAGTCAGTTAATTCACTGAAAATGTATTTTGTTATGGACAACGTTCATTAATTTGTTTTATTTATTAATAAAACTACAGCTACATTATCCTCAAATGTTTGCAGAGTTTGTTTCTAGGTTGAATATGTTTTTGTTAATATGGATGAACCAAAACGTGATTTATCATCATTTATCATGAGCGGGTTTATGTTTTATAAAAAATAATAATAACTTGGGGCGGTGCAGTGGTTAAAGCGGCCGTCCCATGTAGATGTCGTTCCCCCTCTCTCTGCCTCCCCCTTTCCTGTCTATCTAACTATGTGCTATTAAATAAAGGAAAAAACACCAAAAAATATACTTAAATAATAATAATAATAATAATAATAATAATAATAATAATAATAATAATAATAATAATAATAATAATAATAATAATAATAATAATAATAATAACTTTATTTGTATAGCACATTTTATACAAGAATTATTGCAGCTAAAAGTGCTACAATAAAAGAAGGAACATTAAAAGAACATTTAAAAGTTAAAAACATGACAAGAAAAGAAAAGTTTAGTTTTGTTCAAGTTCTTGGGTTGCATTTTCATTTAACTTTCAACAAGCTCTTAAATAGTTTTTAGAGTGAATCGGTTCAGGATCAGAAGGGCTGAGGCGCAGAGCGTAACAAGTGAGGGCTGCACCTTTCACGGAGAGTCCGTGAACGCACCAATCATCATTTGCATGAACCGAAGGATCAGTGTTTCAACATGGCGCTGAGCGTCTTTGTGGCGCTGCGCCCGCCGTTTCACTGACGGTGTCGCTACGTCATCACACAACGTTTATTGATTCGAACCGGGGACGCCTGCGTTGAGGACTGTCGCCTCTACATGGGGCGGCCGCTTTAAAGCAGAACTATGCAACTTGGCCGGAAATAGCTCGCTCCTTCGTTGGTTTCTCTTTTTTTCCCTCTCCGGGGCTCCCCCACAGTTCTAGGAGGCACATGTCACTGTCGTAAAAAAAAAAACTCGCCGCCCCACCTCCTCCACCCCCTCCCTACACGTGCTTGTGTTTACTGCTGAAGGTAGAGAGCTGTGTTTGCTAAGCACGGAGCTAATGCTAACACGGAGCTAACGCTAACAGGGAGCTAATGCTAACACGGAGCTAACGCTAATACGGCCACACACAGACAAAGACACAAAGACACAGACATACACACACACATGAATAAAGGTTCCAAAACGCGAAGGCGTGTGTGTGTGTGTCATGATGTATTACATTATCTTATAAAAGATCCATGGTGTGTGTGTGTCCGTGTTAGCATTAGCTCCGTGTTAGCCACAAGCCGAACTTCATCAGTACAAACATGTTTCCATGGTTTCCTCCGACTTTCCGAACTCAAACCAATCACGATTCGTGACATGCATGACGTCATCTGCGTTCTTATCTCGTACTGCCGTAAGGCCGTTTCTCGCGATAGTTCTATCCATTGATGAGGTTTGTAACACCGAGACGGACGACTGATCTTGCAAGTGCGGTTTTCAGCCAGTGGGGGGGGGTGAGCGCATTGGCCTAGACCCCATTCACCTCATAATAGGTCACTCTACCATCACAGTGACTCTGAGCCACAATAATTACAGCCCAAATCCTGCATAGTTCTGCTTTAAAGCAGAAGGAAGTGATATGTTTGTGTTAATATAAGTCTTAAAAAGTTCTATCTTCCCACAGCAATCACTTCTATAGAGTGTTTGGACCGAAACACGGGTCTGTCAGTCACTCTGCTCTGCTCTGAGCCGAGGAGAAAACTTTTATCGTATCCTACAAGTTTTATCCAATGAGGAGAGAGAACGGCATGCAGGGCTGTGTGTGCAGGGACGAGGACCAATAGATCCATGACGAGGGCGGGGGCTGCTAACTCCATCGGCTGACAAGACGTTATGGTGCGTTCAAGGCAGCTCGTAACTCGTGTTTTTCCGACCTGTGAAGTCGTACCAGTTCGATCTGGTACGAGTTCACGGGTCAGAAGTTACGAGTGGCCGTTATAGTGACTTTCACAGGTAAAACAGGTCGGAAAAACACGAGTGGGTTGCCTGGAACGCTACAAAGTCGTAAGTCGTGACTTGAAGCTGTAATTTACGGTTTCAAAAGCCTGCCTGGAACGCAGCATTAGCCAAAACGACAGGATCGCTTACTTCTGCTTTAACCACTGCGCCACGTACTTTTAATTGTTTTTATTGTAAGGTGACCTTGAGAGTCCTGAAAGGCGCCTATAAATAAAATGCATTATTATTATTATTATTATTATTATTATTATTATTATTATTATTATTATTATTATTATTATTATTATTATTATTATCATCTTTTATTTATTTTACTTTTAATCCCATTGTTGGCTCTTAATTCTTGTGATGTTCTTTCAAATTTTTGGTTTGGATTTAGGGCAATAAAGTATATCTAATCTAATCTAATCTAATCTTATTTTATCTTAATAGAAGTTCAAGATGGTTCAACACTTCACACAGATGTCTAAACAAAATCTTAAATTCAAGTGTTTTTATTTAATTAGTCAAAGGTTTATGGTTACACGCCGGCCTCCATGTGTTTCTGTTTATATTTCATTTCATTTTCATTTCACGCCGTGGAGAAGCGGTTCAACGACTCCTCTTTCAAATACATTTTACACTCATCTATCACTTTATTCATCTATTCCACTGCTTTTGTATATTGTATACTTTTGTATATTATTTTGTATATTTTAATAGAATAAGTTTGGATTGTTAAGATATATATATATATATATATATATATATATATGTATTTATCAACAAATCATGAAGTGGGATTATTAGGAACACCCATGGGTTTAAAGGGCACATTAAGTAGCCATTAAGCCCATGCCAGACTTTTGGCATATTTTGACAAATTAAACAATAAAAACTTTTTTTTTTAATGGTATAAATGAATAATTGGCACTTCAAATGAGACAGACTATCATTTGAACCTTTCCTGCGTGTTGTTCCCCCTCTCTCTGTCTATCTCACTATGTGCTATCAAATAAAGGCAAACACGCCAAAAAAATATACTTAAAAAAAATAAAAACAATTATAACTTTATTTGTATAGCACATTTTATACAAGAATTATTGCAGCTAAAAGTGCTACAATAAAAGAAGGAACATTAAAAGATCATTTAAAAGTTAAAAACATGAGAGGAAAAGTTTAGTTTACTTCAAGTTCTTTGGTCGCACTTTTATTTAACTTTCAACAAACTGTAAATTAGTTTTAAATGTGGTGAATCGGTTCAGGATCAGAAGGGCTGAGGCGCAGAGCGTAACAAGTGAGGGCTGCACCTTTCACGGAGAGTCCGTGAACGCACCAATCATCATTTGCATGAACCGAAGGATCAGTGTTTCAACATGGCGCTGAGCGTCTTTGTGGCGCTGCGCCCGCCGTTTCACTGACGGTGTCGCTACGTCATCGAACAACTTTTATCTTTTATGTTTTTATTTATTTATACATTTTTTATTTTTTTACGCCAACGTCGATCACAGCGTCTGAAAACAACCTCTCTGTTGCCTCTGTTGTTAAAGATCGAGCAGTTTTATTTGTGATCAGGACGGCTGATCTGAAGCGGTGCATTGTGGGAGGATATGACTCACCCACCGCTGCTGCCCAATGACAAAGCGTAGCCACACGGCGGCCATCTTGGTAAGGTCAACTCTCTCCCTCAGAGCATTAACCCTATGGTGCATATTCTGCTATATTGACCATAACTTGCTCAGTTTTTGTCCGATTTCAAAACGGTTTGATTTTTTATGAACGTCTATGCAGTTATGATGCAGCTACTTAAAATCACGGATCATTTTAATCATGTAGCCTACTTTTTTTTTTTTGTAAAAGTAACATTATAGTGACATTATGCAAATAGTTAAAGTAATAGCTACATACTGATTTATTTTTCACAGAGTTATGAATGGTTTTTTTAGTGAAGATGAGTGGATCACCTATCTACTGCACTGTAACTGCAGCCAGAGTCAGAGCAAGTTGCCTGTTCAAATATGGCCGACTGTGAGCTACGCCTGCGTGTAGTCCGATCCACCCCCTTGGTTAAAACTACTAGGCTTACTACTACCAGTTAATTGTTTTTTTTTTACAGTCTATGGTTAAAACCAGCTGTTAGGTTAAAACTCAGGGCAACGGCGACACCTGGTGGTCCGGAGAGAAGCTGCACAACAAGTGGGACAACAGCAGAAGTCTCCAAGAAGATTTTTCTGACTTACTTTGATTTATTCACTCTCTGTAGCCTACAGTATGACATCGCCACATACGATGGCAATAAACTGTTGGTTCAGTTTCTTCCCCCAGTCAAAGGGTTGTGGTTACACGCCGGCCTGGCCTCCATATGTTTTTGTTTATATTTCATTTCATTTTCATTTTACGCCGTAGAGAAGCGGTTCAACGACTCCTTCCAAATACGTTTTACACTTATCTGTCACTTTATTCATCTATTCCACTGCGTTTGTGAAGCTAAAACTTTGGTAAACTTATTTCAAGCACCAAAACAGTTCCTCCTCCTCATGATTAAAGTTTGTTTTGTTTTCACAAGAGATTTGAAATTTTTCAAGAAGTGAACTTCAAATTTCCCTCATTTAGCCTAAAATTATTTCTTTATCCAGTGATCTAGGACAGAGATGGGCCTCAGAGTAACTGGAGCTGAGATTCCTCTGAATACTTAGACATAAAACACTATTGTATTGTTTTATCTGCAAATACTTTGAAGATGGCACAACAGCAGAAGTCTCCAAGAACATTTTTCTGAATTATTAAATTTTATCTGTTGTCAATATGTCAGTTTGTTAGTTTTTAATTAGTTTGATTTATTCACTCTTTGTATGACATCGCAACATACGATGGCAACAAACTGTTTCAGCTACGGCCTTCAGTTTCTTCCTCCAGACCATTACTGCACTAAACTCTCAATAACTTTATGAACATATTTACACATTACGCACATTATTCTTGTGAGTGGCATTCCCAATATTGTTGTGTTAGTGCAAAAACAATAAAGACTTTTACTTCTACTTCTTCATTCATACATGTAGCCTATTTTCTTTCTTTTCACTGTTTGTTTTTTCTTATAAAGCAGAAGTAAGCGATACGGTCGTTTTGGCTAATGCTGCGTTCCAGGCAGGCTTTTGAAACCGTAAATTACAGCTTCAAGTCACAACTTACGACTTTGTAGCGTTTCAGGCTTTTCAGGCGTTTCAGACTTGTGTTTTTCCGACCTGTTTTACCTGTGAAAGTCACTATAACGGCCACTCGTAACTTCTGACCCGTGAACTCGTACCAGATCGAACTGGTACGAGTTCACAGATCGGAAAAACACGAGTTACGGGTTGCCTTGAACGCACCGTAACAGTCCTCGTCCCTACGTCACCACATTCACGCGCATCCCTTGGCTGCACACACAGAGAGGACTGCCCCTTTATGCCGTTCTCTCTCCTCATTGGATAAAACTTGTAGGATACGAGAAATGTTTTCTCCTGGGCTCAGAGCAGAGTGACTGACAGACCCGTGTTTCAGACCAAACACTCTATGTAAGTGATTGCTGTCGGAAGATACAACTATTTAAGACTTAAAGCAGATATCAGTGGAATGTTTTTGTTAATATAAGTCCTAAATAGTCCTATTTTCCGTCAGCAGTCACTTACATGAAGTATTTCAGCCTAAACACGAGTCTCTCCGTCACTCTGCTCTGCTGTAACCCGAGGAGAAAATTTTCCTTGTGGGATACAAGTGTTATCCAATGAGGAGAGAGAACGGCATGAAGGGCTGTGTGTGCAGCCAAGGGATGCGCGTGAATGTGGTGACGTAGCACGAGGACCAATTGATGCCTGACAAGGGCGGGGGCTGCTAACTCATGGTGCGTTCAAAGAAACTCGTACTTTGTGTTTTTCCTTCCTGTGAAGTCATACCAGTTCGATCTGGTACGAGTTCACGGGTCGGAAGTTACGAGTGGTCGTTATAGGGAACTTTCACAGACAACAGGATGGTAAAAACACGAGCTACGGGTTACCTGGAACGCTACCAAGTCGTAGTTGTGACTTGAAGCTGTAACTTACGGTTTCAAAAGCCTGCCTTGAACGCAGCATTAGCCGAAACGGCCGTGAAGCTGATATCTGCTTTAAATTAACACAAACATATGTCTTCCTTGTGCTTTAAAGCGGCCGCCCCATGTAGAGGCGACAGTCCTCAACGCAGGCGTCCCCGGTTCGAATCAGTAAAAGTTGTGTGCTGACGTAGCGACACCGTCAGTGAAACGGCGGGCGCAGCGCCACAAAGACGCTCAGCGCCATGTTGAAACACTGATCCTTCGGTTCATGCAAATGATGATTGGTGCGTTCACGGACTCTCCGTGAAAGGTGCAGCCCTCACTTGTTACGCTCTGCGCCTCAGCCCTTCTGATCCTGAACCGATTCACCTTAAAACTATTTAACAGCTTGTTGAAAGTTGAATGAAAATGTGACCAAAGAACTTGAAGTAAACTAAACTTGTCTTTTCTTGTCATGTTTTTAACCCTCTATGGTAGCTACGCTGCATCATGATGCCAGTGGGGGAAAAAATGTTTGGAGTGTTTTTATGTCTCAAAATAGACTAAATAAACATAATCTAAAGACATTTTGACTGTAGGCAACATTGTACCATCACGGTTCATCATCTACTGTATTAGAAACACCAGTCTCTGTAGACTTTCACCTTCACTGGCCTCATCCTCATCTTCCTCATCATCATCATAATAGCCTGATGTTTACTTTACTGCATCCAAAATCTAATTTATTAAGGATAAAAACCAAAATGATGATGAATTATATGTTTTTGAACATTATATTTACACCTAAACACACACTACCATAGTCTCATAATGCAATAATGATTCCATAATGGTCCACTGTCGCCTCAAGGCAACGTTGCAATTTTCTATAATGGTACGTTGTTGCTTTGGGGCAACAGGTGCATTTTAACAAGTTTCCATTATTTAATAAGTAAATAAATTGCATGGAACTATTAAAAATTAAACTTTACTAATTGCCTAGTTACTAGTTGCCTTGAACGCACTATAACGTCTTGTCTGCCGACAGTCAGCAGCCCCCGCCCTCGTCATGGATCTATTGGTCCTCGTCCCTGCACACACAGCCCTTTATGCCGTTCTCTCTCCTCATTGGATAAAGGTTGTAGGATACGAGAAAAGTTTTCTCCTGGGCTCAGAGCAGAGCAGAGTGACTAACAGACCCGTGTTTCAGACCAAACACTAAGTGATTGCTGTCGGAAGATACAACTATTTAAGACTTATATTAACACAAAAATATCGCTTCCTTCTGCTTTAATCATTGCACAAACTTCAAACACATAACCCTCATTATATCTTCTGTGTGTGCACGAGTTAATTTTCCTCTCCGGTTTATGAAAATGAGCAGTGGCAGAAGAGACCGTGGAGGGTTGTAACATGTCCGACTCTTCTGTCTGTTCAAAATGTGAGACAAACTAGTTCCATGTGTCTGATATTAAATGTCTGTTAGCTGTTAACTCTGCAACACAAACAGGAAATGCATGGTTCAGTCTGGCTTAGTAGTTTTTACACACCCTGGGGTGAGATGTAACATTATTAAATAAGGATTATGACAAAAAAATTGATATTGAAAGCTTTTTATTCAACGCTTAAATTACTTTTTTTTTTTGTTAGTGTGTGTGTGTGTGTGGGTGTGTGAAGTATATTAGTTTCTGTCAGTCATAGTCCGATGATCCTAACCTGAACACTAACCTTTTCGTCTTTGTCTTTCAATACCTAGGCCACAGCTGGTTCTCAAACTGTTTCACATCAAGGACCCTAAACTGACACAAATGAGACCCCTGTTGGACAAAACTTTGAAGCAAACAACAGAAATACACAAATATTTGTCATGAGACTGAAGAACGTTACTTTTTTTAGTCAATGTACGACGTTCAACTTAGGGCCAATGGCGTGACTTTTTGGAAATATTGTAGAGGAATTTCTGGAAAAAAGTGGTAAAATTTCTCCTAAAATGTTCTAAATTCTAGAAAAAGTGGTCAAATTAAAAAAAAAAAAAAACATTAAAATAAGAATAAGTAGAAGAAAAGAGAAACCAAGGCTTGAATTGAATAAAAGTATCAAAATGCCTTTATTGCATTAAGGGCCAAACATAGTAAAAACAAGACGCTTCGACGTGTTTCGGCTGAGAGCCTTCGTCAGGTTTCTGTCTTGGTTTCAGGCTGCACTTCCTGACGAGGCTCTCAGCCGAAACTCGTTGAAGCGTCTTGGTTTTACTATGTTTGGCCCTTAATGCAATAAAGGCATTTTAATATTTTCATTCAAGTTGAGTACCTTGGTATTTTCTCTTTTTGTCTACCGACCCAGCCCTTCACCAAAGAGCACCGTCTTAAGGTTTAACAAAAGAAACGCTTAGTTCCAGGCAGCACTCCTAGTCTTCGGCTTTTTTAAGAATAAGAATAATTTCTCCCAAAAAATAAATAAATAAAGTTTAAAAACTCTAGAAAAAATGGTAAAATTTAAAGAAAAAGATGGGGACCCCCTCGAACCCTCTTTGAGAATCATTGACCTGGGCCACTGAAATTCAAAGAAAATATATAAATGCAACTAAAACTTTGGTTGGAGAAGGTAAACAAACTAAAGTGTTGTTAGAACTAAACCAGACTCTTGTAGCCGTGATCAAACTTACCTTAACAACTTAAAGCAGAAGTAAGTGATATTTTTGTGTTAATATAAGTCTTAAATAGTTGTATCTTCCGACAGCAATCACTTCTATAGTGTTTGGACCGAAACACGGGTCTGTCAGTCACTCTGCTCTGCTCTGAGCCGAGGAGAAAACTTTCCTTGTATCCTACAAGTTTTTATCCAATGAGGAGAGAGAACGTCATAAAGGGGCAGTCCTCTCTGTGTGTGCAGCCAAGGGATGCGCCTGAATGTGGTGACGTAGGGACGAGGACCAATAGATCCATGACGAGGGCGGGGGCTGCTAACTCCATCGGCTGACAAGACGTTATGGTGCGTTCAAGGCAACCCGTAACTCGTGTTTTTCCGACCTGTGAAGTTGTACCAGTTCGATCTGGTACGAGTTCACGGGTCAGAAGTTACGAGTGGCCGTTATAGTGACTTTCACAGGTAAAACAGGTCGGAAAAACACGAGTGGGTTGCCTGGAACGCTACAAAGTCGTAAGTCGTGACTTGAAGCTGTAATTTACGGTTTCAAAAGCCTGCCTGGAACGCAGCATTAGCCAAAACGACCAGATCGCTTACTTCTGCTTTAACAACTTCAACATTATCAGCACTACCAACTTGCATAAAAGTTATCTACACCGTGATTCAAGTTTGATGAGTTGCAGGCAGAACTATCCCAACAATAAACGGCCTCAAAATGAGTTTTTCCCTCTAAAACCTCCACACACATGGAAATGAGACTAAACTGAACATAAACAGAGTGAATCACATGATTCATAACAGTTGTAACCCAAGTCACAACCATCCCAGCTACAGTAACTCCCTGGATGTGTAACTATGCTTTTCTCAATGAAAAATACGTTAAAGGACAATTCCGGGCAAATTCAACTCGGGGGGCTGTATGTTCCTAACATTTTAGGTCTAAAAGAAGGAATCTGAAGATTTTCAGTGTAATGTCTCCTGTTTTGCGGTAGTTGTGTCTGTCCCCGCCTCGCCATGGCAGCGATGAATGTGAGCGGATTGAAGTTCTGCTGCTTAGGCTGTTTCCATCCCTCAAAGCCACAGACAGCGTCAGATGGCGACTCAAACATGCACCCAGAAGTTTATTTACTTCAAGCAAGTCCAGAGTTGATATTCCTGTGTTTATGACACAAACGGGAGCTTCCCACTGCACCTGAACACACCGAGCGTCAACTTGGACTTGAATTAGGCTGTCTTTACACTACAGGCCTTGATGCCCAATTCCAATTTGTTGCCTTAATCAGATTTTTTTGACTGTCTATTTACATTTTCTATCAGAAGTGACCCAGATCTGATATCTGCCTTTACACCTTGTAGCAACCAAAAACGTAATAACGGCCAATAACGTAGTAACAGCCAATAATGTAATAATTTTGGCCATTTTAAATGTAATAAAGCCAATAATGTAATAACGTGCCAATAATGTAATAAAACTTTTGAGCCAATAACGTAATAACTTTTTGCCAATAATGTAATAAGTTATTACATTATTGGCTGGTAATAACTGGTGTCGATAATGTGATAATACATAAATATGATTGCAGTTCTTGGAAATAAAAGGTTTTTTTGCAGTTTTTGTGCAGTTTGCTAATCAAAAATAGGTAAGTGGATGACATAGACGTCATATTTATTCATCCAAGATATGTACTATCTTTCACCTCTCTCTCTCTCTCTCTCTCTCTCTCTCTCTCTCTCTCTCTCTCACACACACTTCTACCATGCTTAAAATGTTTGCAAACGGAAGAAGTAAGCATTGTAGGCTATCAACAACCTCCAAAACATAATGATAAGATAAGCAGTGATAATAAAGCAACATAGGTTCTATATTTATACTGTGAAAGTATAAAGGTATTTTTTTCATTCACAAATGTAAATAAAATAAAAACTACCTTTATACTGTATGGAGCAATACAAACATCTACCTTTAGACTTTCACAGTATTAATATAGAACCTAAAGGTGCTTTATCATCACTGTATAAAAAACAAAAAACATTGAAATGTCACTTTATCCAAATGGGACCTTTAAGCTCAACGTTTTGATGTAGTTTTTAATTTTCAAACATGAAAATCAAAGTTAGACGTATGAAACCTGCAGAGATTTCATTTTAGATCTCCAACAGCTGGTTTCAGTAGTGAGCTATTTGTTGATTGGTGCTGCAAAAGAAAACATTTCTTTGAGAAAGAGATTTCTGAATGTGTACAATTGTGCTGCCACTTCATTTGGAACTTCAGTTGGGTGTTCTGGAGATAACGCTAACCATCAAGTTGGACAAATGATGGCTAAATATGTTAATAAAAAAAAAAATCTACTTCATTCATTCAATCAACGCCTTTGCTCCTCCGAGCCATGCTGGGATTATCACATTTAACATTACCTATTCCCAATGGTTTGTCTGAGGCAGGAAGTTATACATGACTGAAACATAAACTGGCTGCAGACACCATTCAATACACAAGTTTGGTTATGTTTTGGAGGTTGTTGATAGCCTACAATGTTTACTTCTTCCGTTTGCAAACATATCATTAAGCAAGAAGTGAGAGAGAGAGAGGTGAAAGATAGTATATCTTGGATGAATAATGTCATCCACTATACCTATTTTTGATTAGCAAACTGCACAAAACTACCTTTTATTTACAAGAACTGCAGTCATATCTATGTATTATTACATTATCGGCACCAGTTATTACATTGTCAAAGGTTTTTTTAATACTAGGCCAATAACGTAATAACCAGCCAATAATGTAATAACTTATTACATTATTGGCAACATGTTATTACGTTATTGGCTCAAAAGTTTTATTACATTATTGGCACATTATTACACTATTGGCTTTATTACATTTGAAATGGCCAAAATTATTACGTTATTGGCAGTTATTACGTTTTTGGTTGTAACACACCTGCTTTGTTTGTGTGAAACAACCTGCTGGAAATAAACTAGTTATTTATTTCTTTCCTCAAGTGAGGACGGGACAAAGCCTCTTGGACACATTTGTGTACATTGTTTGATTTTTCCCGTCTTGATTTCTAATGGGCTCGATTCAGTTTTTGCCGGCAGGAAAACGAAATCTGGTGTTTGTCTCGCGCGCTCTCTCTTTTCACACGACCTCACTTGCCCTCGTATCGATCAATAGACTTGACAAAAACAGACGCTCTGACACCATGAAAATGAAACACTATAGAGTGCCTAAGCGGAAGCAGGAAGTAACGGCCCCATGGGACCTCAATTCGAAAAAAGGCTCCATAGATATGAACGAGAGTCCAAGATTTATTTCGTGATCCGTTTGAATTGTGCCATGAGAAAAAAATCTGTCCTCTACCTGTTTAAAACATCACGTTTCATGCCGAGAAATCAGCAGTTTGTTGTAAAGCTATTGTAAAATAAAATTCCGAAGAATCCGTAACCAGAAAGACTACAGGTCGCGTAGGTGATGTCACACACCAAATGCCGCCCTTTCCCGTGTCAGTTGGTGACGTATTTTCTGTGGGACACAGATCTGTAGTCCGTAGAGCGTCTTCACACAAAATACATTCTTCTGTTGCAGTTTTACGATAAACTGCTGATTTCTCTTCATGAAACGTGATGTTTTAAACAGGTAGAGGACATATTTTTTTGTCATGGCACAATTCAAACGGATCACGAAATAAATCTTGGAGTCTCGTTCACTTACATGGAGACTTTTTTCGAATTGAGGACCCATGGGGCCGTTACTTCCTGCTTCCGCTTCGGCTCTCTATAATTGACCCTTCGCCAACTCCTCCCACAAACGGCTATTGTCCAATCCTACGTTAGCAACCGTAACTATGGGCCTGGCAAGCTTTCCGCAGTGAGTCATTACGTTTGCTTTTGTGGACACATTTTGAGACTAGGACGAAAAACATTTGTTTGTAGAGAAGGATGTTGTTGTTGTTGCTGCTACTATGGCGGTGGCGGCGGCGGCAGCAGCAGCAATATAGAGATGTTCAGATACGAGCGGACTTTTTTTTCGACTTGAGCAAGTGTAAATATGGGGATAACCATATGTTCACCTCCGAAATGACAGCTGGACTTTTAGGGCTTTTACCTGGGCTTTTAGACAAGGGATCCTCCAGGCAGGGACTGCTTTCACTGACTGATACAGCGGTGGGAGAAAACAAAACAGCAGCCAAAGCTGTATGTGGTTCACAATCGCCCCAAAACTTGCAGTTTGACAACGTTTCATGACCAGTGAGATGACCTAAGTCTTCGTGGGTTGATAGATGGTAAAATTACCGGTCCTTACTGCTGCTCTGTACATTGTCCAGTCGTGTCGTTGAACAGATGTTTTATCCTCCTGCGCGAGTCACGTCACTGAAAACTATGAATGATCTTTGTGACTTCTTCTCTCTATTCTCTCAGAACAAATTTGCTGATATTTCCTTTGAAATCGATACCAAATACTGCCAGGAGCATGGCTGGGAGTGAAAGCTTGCCCGGCGTAGCAACAGTAACCAAGGGGGCGGGGCTTACGCGAAGGGTCAATTCCAAGGGGGCAGTTGTGGGTCTGAGAAGTGAAGTCACTTCCTCGTTCAACAAACTGCAATCCCCTCTTCTTCCTCTGGGGGCTGGTGTCAGAAAGCAGCATTCTCCATAGACCCCCATGTTAAAATCACTGACTTTACATCCTCAATAAACATGTTAAAAGCCTGGTGTCAGAACGTTTTTTCGTCTCAATCGATAGTTTCTACCCCCGCACCCACTCTGAGGGGGGTGAATTTTTTTTTAACTCTACCGTTTTACTGTTATTAGGTTAAAACTCTGGCCAATTAGGGCGCGGAAACGTTGAGTGACAGGTCCGAGCAGCTCTGTGGACAGCTGCTTCGAGGCCAGTGGGCGGGTTCTCGGCCGGCCAATCCCGGTCAGCCCCACATGTCAATCACAGGCTACAGAGGTAGGCCTATCTGATTCATTTCCACATATAACGGGACCTGAATCTGATCTGACAATTTCTGATTCCATGCGTATTTGTCCCGTTCACACGTTCATGTTACACTTGAACCGTGCAGTGTAAAGAAAGACAGCCTTAGATCTAGTTTTACAAACATGTCGGCTTGCTTCAAGTAAATAAACTTCTGGGCACTGTTCCCTCTAAGGTGTTTTACTGCTCCACCTCTTTGCCCAGAGGACAAAAAAGTTGCACACTCAAATATCCCCGACTAGTTTCCTGTTTATTTCTTCCTAATGTGGCTTCGAAGTGTGAAATGTATGATCTTAACCGTGGTCTGTAGTGCAACTACGATTTAACTTTTTGTTTGAGAATTATTATTACTGTTAATATCAAGAATGCTTCTGCGCCAAGAGTTGATGACACCAACTTGATGTTAGTTATTTTTTTCATATTGTTCATATGGCAATAAATGCAAAATATGTTTTTCCAAATCAATATTGTATTTTGTTATCGTTAACTGTAACTGACCTAGATATAGTCTACTTGCCAACAATGAGTACCCAGAAATGTTGAGTACCCCAAAGTTTTATGTTAGAAATAGATAGTATGGGTCCCCAGTATTCAGAAACTGCCGGATGCTAACTTATCTATATTGGACAATTAGCATAACTGACATAATTAGCATAAATTATCATAATTGCCTATATGGGCAATATTTCAACAAAATTGACTTGGCTGATGTGGGCAATATTGGAGTGGTTTTAGGGGTTATTGATGATGCTGAATCCATTTCTGACATTTTCAAAATTCAAAATGGCCGTCTAAACCGGTGACCAGATTTTGAAATCCATCAAAATCGGCCCACTGGCGGTTAAAATCAGGTCACTTCCGGTTTAGACAGCCATTTTGAATTTTGAAAATGTCAGAAATGGATTCAGCATCATCAATAACCCCTAAAACCACTCCAATATTGCCCAGATCAGCCAAGTCAATTTTGTTGAAATATTGCCCATATAGGCAATTATGCTAATTTATGCTGATTATGTATGTTATGCTAATTGCCCAATATATATAAGTTAGCATCCGGCAGTTTCTGAATACTGGGGACCCATACTATCTATTTCTAACATAAAACTTTGGGGTACTCAACATTTCCGGGTTCACAATGGGGCCCTATGGGCTGGCAAGTAGACTAATATGGAGTAGCCTAGGTAATGTTGTCAAAATAATCTGTTATTAATCATAATAGTAATAGCCAATAGTATTGATATTTGGAGTTGGAGAGGTGAGGCCATAGCACCAGCATGTGGACGTAGTGTGTGTTCGCTTAAGCTGTCGCTCACAGTCGCTCAAGCAGCTCATCAGGGGAGATTCATTTCTGCTCAGGGGTTTTGAAAATGAGAGGGAACATTGCTTCTGGGTGCATGTTTTGAGTCTTCCTTCTTTTAGACCTGAAATGTTAGGAACATACAGCCCCCTGAGTTGAATTTGCCCGGAATTGTCCTTTAAATATCCCTGTTATTCATTCATTTATTTATCATGTGTCTGGTTTTCTATTGTTCTTCTATCGTCCGTGTGTCTAATGAGAACGGATCGCTGGAGGAGAGAAGAGAAGAGAAATAAGTGAGACTGAGCAGTGGAAAAAAAAAAACAGAGAACTGGTTTATTTTAGTAAATAGTGAGTTTTCACTGCTGTACAACACTGGCGTCTGTAGTTGGCACTGTTAAAGGGACAATCCACCCCGAAACAGAACAGAAGCTTCTTCGACTCCTCTCCACTCAGAACGGATCAGCTCTGTTTGTAGGAGGATCTTTTTTTTTTTTCTATTATTATGATTTTTTAAAGTTTTTTATTTCTTTTTTTTTTTTTTTTTGCTCAATAACCCAAAAGTCTTCCCAGTCTCCTTCTGGGACACTCGGTACAAAATATAACAGGGAACGAAAAAAAACAAAAGAGAGAGATAGAGAGAGAGAGAGAGAAGAGAAACCAAACGAAAGGCACCGAAGCCACGAGAGACAGAAGCAGCCGAACAACTGAAAACTACACGGACATGCAACTCACATCGATTTACACTGAGCTATATAAGCATGCAAAAACAACACTGCTCCGAACAGCACACACACACATTCACACACTCACATTCACACACTCACACTCACACACTCACTACAGATCAATGTTTTTCTGTAAAATACGAACGGCGCGTCGGCTTCTGAACAGACGACTACATGTCCATCCAAACGTCCCATTGGTTCTTCAGCCGGGAGACAGATGCATTGTGGGTAAACGCCCCCCCGCCCCGCCCCTCCCCTCCCCCCAACGTGTGCGACGGACACACACATACACACAAGCACACACACTCGGCCTGTTGTTGTTTTAGATTAATCAATGAATTGTTATCGATGAAAACAGTAAAAAACAAAACAAAACAAAACCTGCAGCTTCCTGTGGTCGATCGGCTGCTGATTGATTGATTGATCGTCCGATCGGTTAAAGGGATAGTTCAAAATTTTTGGCAAATTGTTCCCATTGCCATAATAATCCCTATAGTCATAGCAGTAGGTTCGTTACCTTTAATTGTCGGTGCAAGCTATTTTTAGAACGGCGGAGCAGAGCCGTGAGCTGCTCAGAGCTACGCTACAGAGGCTCATTATGGGATTTCTTGGTTTCCCTCATCAAACTCATCAAATACACAATCCAACAACTCCACAACGCTCTGGTGGACAAGTTGTGAGCTGCACATTCACCACGCTATGAGATAATAACACAACGTTACCAGACAGAGTTGTTTTAGAGGGAAATACAGAGACTGATGATGAAAAACTGTCCCTGAAGGCAACGCGCATCAGCGGTTTTGCATGAATTTCCCTCTAAAACAACTCTGTGTGGTAACGTTGTGTTATTATCTCATAGCGTGGTGAATGTGCAGGTCACAACTTGTCCACCAGAGCGTTGTGGAGTTGTTGGATTGTGTATTTGATGAGTTTGATGAGGGAAACCAACAAAGAAATCCCATAATGAGCCTCCGTAGCGTAGCTCTGAGCAGCTCACGGCTCTGCTCCGCCGTTCTAAAAACAGCTTGCACCGACAATTAAAGGTAACGAACCTACTGCTATGACTATAGGGATTATGGCAATGGGAACAATTTGCCAAAAAATGTTGAACTATCCCTTTAAGATGAAGGTCGAGTGAGTGAACTGAACTTTGACGATTGTAAAAAAAGGAGAGATTTGTCGACAACACGACTACAAACTAACAGCAACATCATCTTCTTCTTCTTCTTGGTGCGGTTGCGTTTGAGCCTTCAGGGCCACCGTCGCTCACAACACAGTTCCCACGGCAACAGAGGAGCGGGAACGACGAAGGACGAGCTGATGAGACAGATGTGACCCGACAGGAAGCCTCAGCCTCAAACATCTGGATTCACCGTTACTACTGGTATTGTTATTCATATGTAGGGGTGGGGCGACATCCAGCTACTTATTTAACATTTAGAAGCAGCGTATAACCACACACAACCGGTTGCTATGACAACGTGTGTTCGTGAAACAGCTGGAATCGTTAAAAAAAATAAAATAATAATAGTAATAATAATCTGTTTGTTGTTGATAAACGTGAGCAACAACATTATTGGTGATAAAAACAACGTCAACTTGTCGTCAAAAGCCAATATAATAAAACTGAAAGAGTCAGCTGCTTTTATTTTGAAAGGGTTTTTGCATCTTACGGTAAGTCGAGCAGCTGTTTCCTGTCTTCATTAAAATGTTTATACACTGCAGACAGATGTTAAATAAGTTTGGTTAAAGTTGCGACTAAAACACTGAGACTTTTTTTCTTCTCTTTTTGGCACGAGTATAAAAAAAATAAAAAAAACGTTAGAGAGGCTTTTATGTTGAAACCGAAACAGGAAGTGAGGCTGTAGCGGAAAACATCTGCACGCAAGTCACAAACATCCAGTCTCGTCAACGCTCCTCCTCCTGAACCCGGGGAGCCGACGGCGAGCGCTCGCCCGCCCGCCTGGCTGGCCGGTGCAGCAGAGAGGCATTCTGGGTAACGTAGGAATCAACAGGAAACAGGAAACAGGAAAAACAAAAAAAAACGACGAATGATAAAAAAAACAAAAAAACAAAACCAAAGAGTCTGTGTCCTCTGTTTTTACAACAACGACGTCCAATCGTGACGTGCAGCTGGAGGTGGGGGAGGGGAAGGGGGGCGAAGGGGGCGGGGTCAGTGATTTACTGCTCTGTGATTGGACGCCAGTTCCTTTAAGGTCCCCGTTAGTTAGTTAGTTCACCCTGTCCCGAGTGTTTTTGGCGTCCCGTCGTCCCGTCATTAACCCGACAGATGGACGCCGACCGACCTGCTGCCCCCCCCCCGATCCCCCTCCCCTCTTCTCCCCCCTCCCCCCCCTCCTCCTCAGGTCTCAGGCGGTTCTGACCGGGTTTCAGGAAAAAGGGGGCGGAGCCTTGTTTCTGTTTCTGTTTCTCCTCCGAAGTCCTCGTGAGGTTGAGACAAGCGCCGTCGAGTGATGGCGGCGGTGGTGGCAGACTCTGGGAGCGGGGGAGGGGGGGAGGGGGGAGAGAGGGGGTTGTGTGTTTAAGGCGCAGAGCGAGGAACTGGATCTCATCTGTCTCAGGTCTCAAACCGCCGCCGCCGCCGCCGCCGTGGTTCTTCTGCTTCTTCACCGGGGGGGGGGTTTGCAGCGCCGCATCATTATATTATAATAACGCCATATTAGGTAATGATGTAATACATTATCACCCCATGATGTCACAACGACGCATTGTGTAAATTTGTTGAACGCAATATTTAATACATTTTGCCGCATTTTTTAATGAGTCGTTACAAATGCACCGAATGAGAAAAAAATGCGTGTGTTGCATTGTTTTATATAGAAAATGTGACAATTCGGTGCATTATGTAAAGTTTATTACGCGTTGCGTTCAAGAACCTTATGACATAATGCGTCGTTATGAGGTGAAAATCATATCACATCATTACCTAATGTGTCGCATCATTGTATAACAACGCCATATTAGGTAATAATGTAATACATTATCAACTCATGATGTCACAACGACGCATTTTGTAATAAAATGTGTTGAACGCATTGTGTGATACACTTTGCTACGTTTTCTTAATAAGTTGTTACAAATGCACCGAATGAGAAAAAAAATGCGTGTTGCATTGTTTTATATAGAAAATGTGATAACTCGGTGCGTTATGTAAAGTTGCGTTCAAGAATCTTATTCCAAAACGTGGCAGATTATGACCTAATGCGTCGTTATGACATCATGAGGTAATAATGTAATACATTTTCACCTTGTGATGTCATAACGACGCATTGTGTAATCATCGGCCACGTTTTGTAATAAAATTTGTTGAACGTATTTCTTAATAAGTTGTTACAAATGCACCGCATGACAACAAAACGCAGTTGTTGCATTGTTTTATATAGAAAATGTGATAACTCGGTGCATTATGTAAAGTTGCGTTCAAGAATCTTATTCCATAATGCGTCGTTGTGACATCATGAGGTGAAAATGTATCACATCATTACCTAATGTGTCGCATCATTGTATAACAACGCCATATTAGGTAATAATGTAATACATTATCAACTCGTGAGGTCATAACTTCGCATTTTGTAATAATATGCGACATTTTGTAATAAAATGTGTTGAACGCATTGTGTGATACATTTTGCCGCATTTTTTAAATAAGTCGTTACAAATGCACCGAATGACAACATAATGCGTGTTGCATTGTTTTATATAGAAAATGTGATAATTCGGTGCGTTATGTAAAGTTGCGTTCAAGGATTTTATGACATAATGCGTCGTTGTGACATCATGAGGTGAAAACGCATCACATCATTACCTAAGGGTTTGTGGTGGCGTTAGTTTAGTTTGGACTCGGTTCAGTCTTGTAGAGCGTGTACTGTATGTGTGTTGGTTTTGTGTTGGTGGGGTGGGGCGGAGTCAGGGGGGTCAGGGGGGTCGGTGGGGTTTTGGCGTCCTGGTGGCGAGCGGGCGCCTCGCGGCTCTTAGGAGGTCTTGACCAGGTCGTAGACGTAGATGTGGAAGTCGTCGTCGAACTTGATGAAGTAGACGGAGGGCTTGGCCTCCACCTGGTGGATCACCATCCCCGACCGCTTCCCGCCGTCCTCTTTGGCGTACTCCACCTGTTTGCCCACCAGGCTGTCCACCACCTCGCCGGGCTCGCGCTCCGCCGCCACGCTGTCGTCTACAGACACACACACAGAGAGAGAGAGAGAGAGAGAGAGACGGGTGTTACCAGTGGCGATAGTAGTCTGCTACGGGCCCCAATGCAAAATGATTGAAACTATTGCTGTAACAACAGGGGCCGATGTTATATTAGGGCTTATGTTAGAGACAGGCGTCTATATGGGACAGGCTTTTTTAAATTATTATTAGTAGGCCTATTAAAGCAGAAGTAAGCGATCCGGTGGTTTTGGCTAATGCTGCGTTCCAGGCAGGCTTTTGAAACCGTAAATTACAGCTTCAAGTCACGACTTACGACTTTGTAGCGTTCCAGGCAACCCACTCGTGTTTTTCCGACCTGTTTTACCTGTGAAAGTCACTATAACGGCCACTCGTAACTTCCGACCCGTGAACTCGTACCAGATCAAACTGGTACCACTTCACGGTCGGAAAAATACGAGTTACGGGTTGCCTTGAACGCACCATAACGTCTTGTCAGCAGATGGAGTTAGTAGCCCCCGCCCTCGTCATGGATCTATTGGTCCTCGTCCCTACGTCACCACATTCACACGCATCCCTTGGCTGCACACACAGAGAGGACTGCCCCTTTATGCCGTTCTCTCTCCTCATTGGATAAAACTTGTAGGATACAAGAAAAGTTTTCTCTTCGGCTCAGAGCAGAGCAGAGTGACTGACAGACCCGTGTTTCAGTCCAAACACTCTATGTAAGTGATTGCTGTCGGAAGATATAACTATCTAAGACTCATATTAACACAAAAATATCGCTTACTTCTGCTTTAATTTCAAACAATTCTGATGCTCAGCAAAGATGGAAAATCTATAACATAATCAAATGGTTCTGTTGTTACTGTTTAAAAGAGTTAGGATAGAAGGGAAGGGTTGGGATGGAGAGCAGCATTCATTTACAAGTTTAATCTGCACCAATTACACTTTTCCTAAATAAATGTGTGTTCCGGCCACAGACTGTACTACGTAATAGGCTAGCGGCTCGGGGACAAAAAACTGAATGACCAGATATTGAAAGCAAATCCCCATAATCCAGAATAACATCAATGAATTACAGTAATGATGTAAAAGCCAAGATTTTTTATTTGTTTCGTTTTTTTAATTTCTTCTCTCAAGACTCCACTGTGACGTCTGTGGTTGTGTTTCCAAATAAAAGGCCTCATTCACTCATATCTTCTAAAGAATTTTCTTACATGTATATAGACATTCATTTTATTTTTTTCAGATCCTCGGTATCTTATCTTATATTTATTTTTCTATTGATTTATTCATTCATTTATTCTGATTTGTTTGATTTTTTTTATTTCTTCTCTCACTTTAAAACCTGTATCTATCAGTAATTCAATAATTGTTGTCATCTTCTTTTTGCTTTTCAATTAATCTATGTTTTTCATTTTCTTCTCTTCTTTTTCTGTTGTACATTTATTGCCGCCACATCTGAGTTTTCTTTGACAAAAAAAAAGAAAGAAAAAATCCAATAAAAGATTAATCACCAAAAAAAATAGTATTTTCTTAAATTCCTTCTTCAGTTGTTCTTAAGAAATGTATTCTACGTCATCCTGCGACTGATCCCAGATCAGATCTATGGTCTGATCAGCTCATAGTTTTGACTCTTTCATTCAAACATCTGAAGCGAAGAAACGTCGCTACGCATTTACGTCGACACGGAGCAGAAAGAACAGAACCAGACGAAATTCAGTTTCACCGTTTACATGATATTATATTCACTTCTTCCGTTGAGTTGCTTGTGATTTACAACCACAACGCTAGATGGAGGAATTCCTACACAATGTCCCTTTAAAATATGACCATTTTCCAAATGGTAAAAATGACCAAATTTTAGAAGTATTGTTCCCCATTCAACTGGTATTTTTCATGCTGCATTCACGTGAAATTGGGCAGACAGCAGAGGGACGACAGCCGCTGCAGGTAACGGCATAAACAAGCCTCTATGTAAACAAGTGGTCCGTCAGCACGAGGCAAAACAATACACGTGACAATATGTTGTCGTGGCGATGTGGTATTGTTTTACCGTCTTTCTCTGGACTTCTGTGACTAAAATGACATCTGGTTTGTTAGCGACGGCCGTCTGCCCGACTGCAGGTGAATGCAGCATCAGTGTAACGCTCCATTCCTCCTCACTGCGTTAGATATATTTTTATATTTATATTTTATATTTTTATATTTCAATGAATCATGTTAATCGCAGCTATATCGATTATATATATATATTTTTTTTACAATTCAAAGAATCATGTCCAACCCTCCTGTAACTATGTAAATGTACCTTTTCTGTTATCTACTGGTCCTCCGTCTTTATGGACTTTTATGTAATTTCGAACATGTGCTAAATCCGGTGTATTTACTGTGGGTACTCTAGCACTCACTGTCCATTAATATGCATTGTCCCGACTAAATAAACAAATAAAGTTAAGTAATATGAACGGCAAATTCAGAGCTTACCGGAAAACTTCAGTTTGTTGATGAGGGGGATTACTGGTTAATGAAAAACAGACTTTTGAACCAAATAATCGATTTTCATGAATAGATAACAGGGGAAGTTACACAATGTCCCTTCAATAAGAAGAACATTTTAATTAGTGGACAATCTCTATTAATCATTAATTTCTTAAATCCGGCTTTTATTGTGAAATGCCACACAAGAAGATGGTGTAAAACTGTTTAGTGCACAGAGACTTTTTGGCCTCCAGACCCGTTAATAACTAAGCATGTGCTGATAGAAGAGAGGGAGGGGCTCACTGGAGTCGGGCATGATGCGCAGGTCTCCCTCCTTGTAGTCGTCCAGCAGCTGGTACATGTACAGGACCGGGTCTTTCTCGTAGGTGATGTAGAACCAGGACGTCATGATGGGCGCGCGGGCCAGGACCATCCCCCGCCACTCCTCCTTCGGCCCGTCCTCCGTCTCAAACATGTGCTCCACCGCTTTACCGATCATGGTCTCGGCCAGCATCGAGTCGCTGACACGGGCCGGAGCTGGAGGAAGGAGAAGGAGAAGGAGAGAGAGAGACAGGCTTCAGAGCTCCGCCCACTTTCTCTCCGATGTCGTTTCTGACGTTGTTAGTAGGGATGCACATTTTGAATTTTTTTTCTGACCGATAACCAACGCTCCTTTAACCGATTATTAACCGTTAACAGATAAGATTAAGACGCTTGCGACAGCTGATCAGCGCTCTGGAGGTTAGATCGTCCAATGTAGAACTGTTTTTATACAAAGTGCAGCCAAACACCAGGCTGAAGGAACAGCAGAGCTCCTCTGACAGCTCCTCTGTTGAGCTGCAGGAGAGCTGCAGGTGAACAGGCTGGAGAGCAGCCACGTCCTCGTCCTCTTTTTTCTTTTTTTTCTCAGCGCCATACTTACAGGTGATTCACATCTACGTCCGTGTAGGTTACATTTATTGTCTGATCTTCCTTCATGGGGGCTGCTATACTGTCAGTCCTCCTGTGTAACTTTTTGCTGCGAAATATGACTGAAGGCACATGAACTCTGCATGTGTCGACACGCCCCCATGAGTTGACAACGTAAGGAGCTAATAAAATAAATAAATAACCAATAGTATTAATCGGTCAAAGTTCTTGTTATCGGTTAACGGTTAAACGGTTAATCATATGCATCCCTAGTTGTTAGAGTTTAAAGAACTAAACCAGAGACTCAGATACAGTCGATAATCAATAATCAAACTCCAGCGGGGACCAATCGTGACCCTGATGTGACGTCACATGACCTCTGTGTTCAGCAACAACTAACCCAGGGAGCGAGTTTTAACTTTCTTCAGTTGCTCCAAAAAAACAAAACGGAGCAACATTTATAGGTCGTCTGTGGTGGAGCGCGCACACACACACACAAACACACACACACACAAACACCACAGCAGCTGCACGGCTATGAGCAGACTGAGGAGGATGTGATGTCATCAGCAGATGGTCGTCGGTCTCGGCCGAGCGTCTGACACCAGTGTTACCAAAGATCCTCTACTACCATCAAGATGTCTCACTACAACCTGCTCCAATGATATGAAATGTTACAGCTTCCCTTCCTGTCTCCTAAAGTGGGCGTGGTCACGGTCCCCCCACCTCCTGTTGTTAACGTGTGTCTGGATTTATAAAAGCTGTAGGTAGACGAAAGTGAGATATTTATATTTTCTTATGATAACATATAAATATTTACACAGCTAACAGTCAAATTTAACATGGCGAATGTTTGTTTGACGTTGTCTAGGAGATCTGTGACAGAGTGTGTTGTTGAGACAGAGACAGGTCTGGAACAAAGTTCATTTTCTCCTGATTTGTCTGAAATTTGTTCATTTTCGTGTCTAAATGTCCAGAAGAGATGTGTGTTATGTAAAATGAGTCCAATATTTATTTCAGTGACTCTGGAGTGAAAGAATCGACCACAATCTGAGCATCTGAGCTCACGTTCACTTCTCCCATTGGAGTCAATAGACTCAAGACCTGCTGCTGCTGTTGGTCTCCTAAAGGGGGCGGAGTCACGGTCTGCTGGTCTCCTAAAGGGGGCGGAGTCACAGTCTGCCGGTCTCCTAAAGGGGGCGGAGTCACGGTCTGCCGGTCTCCTAATGGGGGCGGAGTCACGGTCTGCCGGTCTCCTAAAGGGGGCGGAGTCACGGTCTGCCGGTCTCCTAAAGGGGGCGGAGTCACGGTCTGCCACTCTCCTAAAGGGGGCGGAGTCACTGTCTGCCGGTCTCCTAAAGGGGGCGGAGCTACGGTCTGCTGGTCTCCTAAAGGGGGCGGAGTCACGGTCTGCTGGTCTTGTAAAGGGGGCGGAATCATGGTCTGCTGGTCTTGTAAAGGGGGCGGAGTCACAGTTTGCTGGTCTCCTAAAGGGGGCGGAGTCACTGTCTGCTTGTCTTCTAAAGGGGGCGGGGTCACTGTCTGTTGGTCTCTTAAAGGGGGCGGAGTCATGGTCTGTTGGTCTCCTAAAGGGGGCGGAGTCACGGTCTGCTGGTCTCCTAAAGGGGGCGGAGTCATGGTATCTAATCGCGTCTGTGCATTGACTTTACATGTAATCTCGACGCGCGACAACGCAGCATCGCGTTTGGTGTAAACACCCCATTAGGCGGCACGGTGGCACAGTGGTTAGCACTGTTGCCTCACAGCAAGAAGGTCCTGGGTTCGAATCCCCGGGCTGCATGTTCTCCCCGTGTCTGCGTGGGTTTCCTCCGGGTGCTCCGGTTTCCCCCACCACTAAAAACATGTCGGCTAGGTTAATCCTCCAGTCAGTGCCCCTGACCAAAGGCACTGGCTCATAATCTGGAGTTGGTCCCCGGGCGCCGCACCGTGGCTGCCCACTGCTCCTCAGGGATGGGTTAAATGCAGAGAAAGAATTTCACTGTACTAGCTGTATATGTGACCAATAAAGTACCTTTAGTCTCCTAAAGGGGGCGGAGTCACGGTCTGCCAGTCTCCTACAGGGGGCGGAGTCACGGTCTGCTGGTAAATCTAAAGGGGGCGGAGTCACGGCCTGACGGTCTCCTAAAGGGGGCGGAGCCACTGTCTACTGGTCTCCTAAAGGGGGCAGAATCACTGTCTGCTTGTCTCCTAAAGGGGGCGGAGTCACGGTCTGCTGGTAAACCTAAAGGGGTGGAGTCACGGCCTGCCGGTCTCCTAAAGGGGGCGGAGTCACGGTCTGCCAGTCTCGTAAAGGGGGCGGGGTCATGGTCTGCCAGTCTCGTAAAGGGGGCGAAGTCACGGTCTGCCGGTCTCCTAAAGGGGGCGGAGTCACGGTCTGCCGGTCTCCTAAAGGGGGCGGAGTCACGGTCTGCCGGTCTCCTAAAGGGGGCGGAGTCACGGTCTGCCGGTCTCCTAAAGGGGGCGAAGTCACGGTCTGCCGGTCTCCTAAAGGGGGCGGAGTCACGGTCTGCCGGTCTCCTAAAGGGGGCGGGGTCATGGTCTGCTAGTCTCCTAGTCTCCTAAAGGGGGCGGAGTCATGGTCTGATGGTCTCCTAAAGGGGCGAAGTCACTGTCTGCTTGTCTCCTAGTCTCCTAAAGGGGGCGGAGTCATGGTCTGCTGGTCTCCTAAAGGGGGCGGAGTCATGGTCTGCCGGTCACCTAAAGGGGGCGGAGTCACGGTCTGCTGGTCTCCTAAAGGGGGCGGAGTCATGGTCTGCTAGTCTCCTAAAGGGGGCGGAGTCATGGTCTGCTGGTCTCCTAAAGGGGGCGGAGTCATGGTCTGCTAGTCTCCTAGTCTCCTAAAGGGGGCGGAGTCATGGTCTGCTGGTCTCCTAAAGGGGGCGGAGTCATGGTCTGCTTGTCTCCTAGTCTCCTAAAGGGGGCGGAGTCACGGTCTGCTGGTCTCCTAAAGGGGGCGGAGTCATGGTCTGCTAGTCTCCTAAAGGGGGCGGAGTCATGGTCTGCTGGTCTCCTAAAGGGGGCGGAGTCATGGTCTGCTAGTCTCCTAGTCTCCTAAAGGGGGCGGAGTCATGGTCTGATGGTCTCCTAAAGGGGCGAAGTCACTGTCTGCTTGTCTCCTAGTCTCCTAAAGGGGGCGGAGTCATGGTCTGCTGGTCTCCTAAAGGGGGCGGAGTCATGGTCTGCCGGTCACCTAAAGGGGGCGGAGTCATGGTCTGCCGGTCTCCTAAAGGGGGCGGAGTCATGGTCTGCCGGTCTCCTAAAGGGGGCGGAGTCACGGTCTGCTGGTAAACCTAAAGGGGGCGGAGTCATGGTCTGCCGGTCTCCTAAAGAGGGCGGAGTCACTGTCTGTTGGTCTCCTAAAGGGGGCGGAGTCATGGTCTGCCGGTCACCTAAAGGGGGCGGAGTCATGGTCTGCCGGTCTCCTAAAGGGGGTGGAGTCATGGTCTGCCGGTCTCCTAAAGGGGGCGGAGTCACGGTCTGCCGGTCTCCTAAAGGGGGCGGAGTCACGGTCTGCTGGTAAACCTAAAGGGGGCGGAGTCACGGTCTGGTTCCTCACCCACTCTGTCGGGCAGCACCTCCAGTCCCACCACCCTCTCGTCGCTGTACAGCTCGAGGCCGTAGATGCAGTCGAAGCCGTCGTACTTGATCAGGTAGAGCGAAGGGTTAACGGGCACCTGGTCCAGGACCGTCCCCTTCCACTGGGACGACTTACCTGCACACACACACACACACACACACACACACACACGCACACACAGAGTCAGTCAGTGTTGTTGTTGTCGTGGCGACAGGCAGCAGCTGCTCCGATCAGACTCACTTCCTTCCTTCCAGATGTGTTGGATCCTGCAGCCGACGATGTTTCTCCTTGGCTGAGCCAGAGGTTTAGAGGGGCCGACACTGGTCCTCTGTTTCCTGAGGGGGGAGGAGGAGAGAGGAGGAGGAGGAAGGAGAGGAGGAGAAGGAAGGGAAAGAGGAGGAAGAGGAGAGATGAGGAGGAAGAGGAGGAGAAAGAGCAGTAGAGAGATTAGAGAGGAGGAGGAGGAAGAGTACAGGAGAGGGGGAAGAGGAGGAGGAGAGAGATGAGAGAGGAGTAGAGAGAGGAAGAGGAGAAGAAGAGCAGAGGAGGAGGGGGAGGGAAGAGAAGGGCGAAGAGGAGAGGAAGAGGAGGAGGAGGAAGAGGAGAGAGAGAGGAGACAAGAGGAGAGGAGGGAGGGGGAAGGGAAAGAGGAGGAGGAAGAGGAGAAAAAGAGGAGAGATGAGGAAGAAGGAGAGGGGAGAGGAGGAAGAGGAGGGGAAAGAGGGAGAGGAGGAGGAAGAGGAGTAGAGAGATTAGAGAGGAGGAGGAGGAAGAGTACAGGAGAGGGGGAAGAGGAGGAGGAGAGAAATGAGAGAGGAAGAGGAGAGAAGAGGAGGAGGAAGAGGAGTAGAGAGAGGGTGATGAGACGATGAAGAACAGATAAACACACACACATCAGTGCAGCGTGTGTGTGTGTGTGTGTGTGACTTACTTGTGCGAGTTCTTTTTCTTCATCATGTTCGCAGACACGCCTGAATGTCCTGAAACACACACACACACACACACACACACGTTCAGCATCTCCGGCGGTGCGTTCAAGGACACACAGTTCATTCTGGGTTTGACTCAGGTCACATGACGTCAGTTTCAGTTAGTTCTGTCGCCATGGAGACGAGCATCAGCAGAGTCGGAGTGTCTAACAGTTTTGTTTTTTTTCATTAATCGCTGTCGTTGTTGCAGCTCAGTGTGTGTGAGAGAGAGACTGTGTGAGGTTGTGTTTGGTGAAATGCATGATGGGAGTTGTAGTCAACACCAACAGTGACTCACCCCCGTCCAGAGAGGAGGGAGAAGAGGATGCAGAGGAGGAGAGAAGAGGAGAGAGAGGAGGAAGAGGAAGAGAGAAAAGGAGAGAGAGGAGGAAGATAGAAGAGGAGGAAGAGGAGAGAGAGGAGGTAGAGGAAGAGAGAAAAGGAGAGAGAGGAGGAAGAGGAAGACAGAAGAGGAGGAAGAGGAAGAGAGAAAATGAGAGAGAGGAGAAGGAAGAGGAGAGAAGAGGAGGGGAGAGAGGAGGAAGAGGAAGATAGAAGAGGAGGAAGAGGAGAGAGGGAGGAGGTAGAGGAAGAGAGAAAAGGAGAGAGAGGAGAAGGAAGAGGAGAGAAGAGGAGGGGAGAGATGAGGAAGAGAGAAAAGGAGAAAGAGGAGGAAGAGAAGGAGAGGAGAGGAGGAAGAGGAGGAGTGAGGAGGAGAGAATAGGAGGGAGAGGAGAGAGGAGAGAAAGGAGGAGAGAGAGGAGGAAGATAGAAGAGGAGGAGGAGAGAGGAGAGAGAGGATAGAAGAGGAGGGAGGGGAGAGAGGGAGGAGGAAGAGGAAGAGGAAGAGGAGGAGGAGAGAGGAGGATAAGGAACATAGAAGAGGAGGGAGAGGAGAGGGGAGGGAAAAGAGGAGGAGAAAAGAGGAGGGAGAAGTAGAGGAGAGAAGAGGATGGAGAGTTTTTTGTTGTTGGTGAAATGCATGATGGGAGTTGTAGTGAGGAGGAGGAGAGAGGAAGAAGAGGAAACAGAGGAGGAAGGCTGTGTCCAAAATCCCCCCCTACTCACTACATAGTGACCAAGCCGTGTTGTAGTGGCGTCCGAATGTTTAGTTTAGATTATTAGATAATTAGATTATTAATGTTCACTATATAGTGACTGAATCTATCCCACAATTCACCGCCAAATGTAGTGAACATCCGATTGGTCACTAACCGGAGCAAGATATCCCATCATGCATTGCGGTCACGGATGGCCGTTACCACACCGGCCCAGAGCGACCGGTGTAGCTACCAAATAAATGCAGTAGTGACCGGTGTAGCTACCAAATAAATGCAAGTAGTGACCGGTGTAGCTACCAAATAAATGAAGTAGTGACCGGTGTAGCTACCAAATAAATGCAGTAGTGACCGGTGTAGCTACCAAATAAATGCAGTAGTGACCGGTGTAGCTACCAAATAAATGCAGTAGCGACCGGTGTAGCTACCAAATAAATGCAGTAGTGACCGGTGTAGCTACCAAATAAATGCAGTAGTGACCGGTGTAGCTACCAAATAAATGCAAGTAGTGACCGGTGTAGCTACCAAATAAATGCAGTAGTGACCGGTGTAGCTACCAAATAAATGAAGTAGTGACCGGTGTAGCTACCAAATAAATGAAGTAGTGACCGGTGTAGCTACCAAATAAATGCAGTAGTGACTGGTGTAGCTACCAAATAAATGAAGTAGCGACCGGTGTAGCTACCAAATAAATGTGTCCAGCTGCCAGAGTTGTCCGGTCGCGGCTTCCACAGATTCCCACAACAAACGTCGGAGCAAATTTCCTAACAAGCGTTATAAACTGACCACAGACTCTGGATATTGATGCTAATTTCTGTTAGCCCGTCTATGGTGTTTTACATTATACGTTAGCATTAAGCTAGCAGACTTTATGCTTACCGTATTTTCCGGACTATAAGTCGCGTTTTTTTTCTAGTTTGGCTGGCCATGCGACCTATATTCAGAAGCGACTTATATATTTTAAAAAAAAACCTACGCTATGACCACAAGAGGGAACCACGGCTTTTATTTCTAAATCCCTCCTCATTCAGTGGCTCATCTTCATCTTCCTCATGTGCTGTTCTCCTCGCTGCGCTGTCTGACCTGTCTCCGTTGCGCCGTAGCGCTTCACTCCGTCAATTCAGAGTATTTTCACAGCGTATTCTGCGGTCAGTCTTCGGTCTCTTCTCCGGTCCCGACTGGGCTCCGGACACGGAGCAGAGAGCCAGGTCCGACAGTGCAAGCCGGAGAGGTCGGCTTCACTCCCGTCCGTCTTCACAGACAGTCCACAAAGAGTTTCTGATCACAGGGTTTCCAGCGCTGCCGCCTAAACTAACGTGTAAAAAAAAAAAAAAAAAAAAAGGAGCGATATTCACCACCGCCGCCGCCCCCCCCCCCCCCCCCCCTCCCCCTTGGGACGATCGCCTTCATTCATCTCCGCATCCTCACACACACATAGGTTACACACCACAGAGAAACGCGCATGCATAACAGCAGCGCGCGCTATAGGTGCCGGCCTTTAAACAAAGCCTGGTCATTATATGACACCCGGCTATTAATTAAATGTTTGAAAAATAAATGCGACTTATAAACCGGTGCGACTTATATATGTTTTTTTCCTCTTCATGACATATTTTTAGGCAGATGCGACTAATACTCAGGTGCGACATATAGTCCGGAAAATACGGTAGTTGTGACACTGGCTGTGTGTGTTTTGAACGTTGTTTCAAACTATGTGGGTTTGATTGAACATCTTTGATGCTTAAATATATACTATATTACCGCTTAATATATGGGAATGGCTAGTGTGACGTCACAAGACACTTCCGTGTCCAACTCCTGCTGCTAACGTATGCATGTTCTTCATTGCTGTCCCCCCAAAACACACACACACACACACACGTTATATGAGCTAATGTTTAGCGCTAGCTAGTAGCTAACTAACGTTTACCTCCGTGACTGGACCACCGCGACCCACTGGTTCACTGGCCTCCTCCTCCGGTAGTATTTACACATGTATACGGTCGCATTGTTTACATTGTGTGTTTTAATTAATCCTGTAACGTTAACACATCACGGTGACCGCGGTAACGGCACGGTGACAGACAGGCTCATTAATGTGCAGAGGGACCATAGACTGTAGAAAAGAGAGGGACGAGGTTAACTTTACAGCTGTTTCTTTCGTCCCCACGGTGGCTCCCGACATTTAAACCTGAGCTGCTTCTAAACTGAAAAACTCTGACAAGTCAAACTTTAGGATGTTAGAGGACTAATTAATCTGTCTAACCATCTATGACACCTGAAACGGTAAACACAGCTGATTGATCGAAATAAATCACTGAGTGAATTCACTTTCAGTCATTGAAAACAGCTGGTTCTTGAATGTAACTCGGTCAAAGTCAGACGTAACCTCAAGATGTTTTTCTGTTACGTTATAGGCTACATGATGTACATGCTGACAAAGTCAGACATTATGTGCTCAGAGAAAATCGCTGTGTTACTTTCGTCCCACGTTACGTTCATCTCTCTCTCTTTTTTTTTTTTTTAACGGTAAAAAAAACAATATATATATATATGCTATATTGTGCATTGAGTTCATATACATGAATATATATGTTTATTTATTCATAAATGAAAGCTCCTGCGGTGTTTTTGACCCGGCTCTGCCTGTTGTTTCTATTCTGAATATCCTGCGACTGGACACGGAAGTGATGTTTTAGATTGTGATGACGTAGCCACTAGCCATTCCCATTGCTTTATTCCTCTTTTTATGTTGGTACCTACACCGAGAACCGTGGCCAAAAACCGAGGTACGTATTGTACCGTGGGCTACCTACACCGTTGCACCGCTAGTGAGTAGGGAGGAGGGAATGAGTGAGTGATTTCGGACACAACCGAAGAGTTTTTTTTTGTTGGTGAAATGCATGATGGGAGTTGTAGTGAGGAGGAGGAGGTGCATGATGGGAGTTGTAGTGAGGAGGAGGAGGAGCGACTCACCCCCGTCGGCTCGGGGCCGCGGCGCCGCTGGGCTCTTGAAGGGAGTCTTCATTCATCCACCTGTAGGGGGCAGCCTGAGGCCACCGGACCAGACTAAACACTGGGAGGGAGGGAAGGAAGGAGGGAGGGAGGGGGAGGAGGGGGTGGGGGGAGGAGGGGGGGTAGGGAAAGGAGGGAGGAGGAGGAGGAGGAGGAGGTGGGAAGGAGGTGGGAAGGAGGAGGAGGAGGACCAGGAGTTAGGCCAGGCCCTGAGCAGGCTGCATACAGGCCGGTGCAGACTAACACCTGGAGGACGAGACGACGTCACACACTGATGATGGACTCGATGAGGAGGCGCAGAGGAGGAGAGCCTGAGGAGGAGACACACACACACACACACACAGGGGGGAGAAGGAGGGGTGGGGGGGCGGGGGGGGGGGGGGGGGGGGGGAGAGGGAGAAGAGGAGGAAAGAGGAGGAAAAGGAAGAGAGAGGAGGAGAAAGAAAAAAGAGGAGGGAGAAGAGGAGAGAGAGGAAGAAGTGGAGGAGAGAGGAAGAGGAAGAAGAGGAGGAGGAGGAATAAGAGGAGGGAGAGGAGAAAGAAAAAAGGGGGGGAGGAGGAGAGAGGAGGAGGAGGAGGAGGAAGGAGAGGAGGAGAAGGAAGGGAAAGAGGAGGAGGAAGAGGAGAAAAAGAGGAGAGATGAGGAAGAAGGAGAGGGGAGAGGAGGAAGAGGAGAGAAGAGGAGGGGAAAGAGGAAGAGGAGGAGGAAGAGGGAGAGGAGGAGGGAGAAGAGGAGAGAGGAAGAAGAGGAGAGAGGAGGAAGAGGAATAAGAGGAGGAGAAGGAAGAGGAGGAAAGAGAAAGAAAAAAGAGGAGGAGGGAGAGGAAGAAGAGGAGGAAGGAGGGAGAGAAAGAAAGAAGAGGAAGAAGAGGAGAAGGAAGAGGAGGAAAGAGAAAGAAAAAAGAGGAGGAGGAAGAGGAGAGAGAGGAAGAAGTGGAGGAGAGAGGAAGAGGAAGAAGAGGAGGAGGAAGAGGAAGAAGAAGAGGAGGAGGGAGAAGAGGAAGAAGAGGAGAAAGAGGAAGAGGAGGAGGAGGAAGAGGAAGAAGAAGAGGAGGAGGAGGGAGAGGAGAAAGAGGAAGAGGAGGAGAAAGAGGAAGAAGAGGAGGAGGAAGAGGAGGAGGGAGAGAGAGGGGGGACACACACACACAAACACACACGTTAGCAAACAAACAGATTTTCTATCCATCAACTGATCGATCGGCTCATTGATCACAACAGGTCTGAAAACTTCCTGATCTAATCCGTTGATTATTTCCTCTATTGATTGATTAACCATTGATTTCCTGCAGCATCCACATCAGACCTCCTCCCTCCTCCTCCTCTTCTCCCCTCCTCTTCTCCCCTCCTCCTCCTCCTCCTCTCCCTCCTCTTCTCCCCTCCTCCTCCTCTCCCTCCTCCTTGTTCGTCAAGACCAATAAAACACCTACGATGGCACATTAGATGTTTTTACTACATCTTAGAACACGGCTCTCTTGAATACTCGATTCTGATTGGTCAGTCACCAATATTCTGCAGTGTTTATTTCTCGATAGACCACCGCTGAGCGGACCGTTGCTAGGGACTCCATAGCAACGGCCGACTCTGCTCTGCATGTCCGGTCACGGCCGCTGTTTTGCTGAGCCTCCTCCCGTTCGTGCATTTGAAGCCTTTGATAATCAATCAGTGGATCGATGGATTACCATACACGTTACGATGTGTTTTGTGTAGTCCTATCTGTCATAAACAAGAGATTATGGGATGCGTTTGTGTCGCGGAGCTACAGAGAGGAGAGGAGAGGAGAGGAGCTGTGACACGGGTCAGAGGTTCTGATGCAAGTTTACTTTTCAGCCACAATGTGGAAATAAGGAGCCTCCACTCTCCCTGTAACAGGTTACAAGTCGTTTATCAACATCACTATTAGTCCGAAGCTGTTTAATGACGGTAAAAATGAAACATAAAGTAAATATCCTGCATACTTTCTCTTTTCTGTGCTGGTCAGAGCGGCGTCCCTAGCAACGGTCTAATTTTGCATGAATAAAATCTCTTTTTATCATTATTTTGTGTTACATTATTGAATGATTTAGTTGTAGGCCGTGTTCTAAGCAGGATAATGTATAGTTGGTCGGTTGTTATGGAGAAATAAACCCCGACAGGTTGTATGGATGGTTTCATAACAACCTCCGAACTATACATTATCCCTTAAAGGTGTACAGAAAAGAAAATTGAATTTGAGCCCACTCTGGGTCATAAAATTAGTGTAATAACTCATCTTTCAGACGTTGTAGGCCAAACTTTGTGCAAAATTCTATTTTTGAGTAAATCTGGGATGAAAGTGTGTATTTTTTTTTTGCATTGGACAATGCAGGCGCACGGATTATACGTCAGCCTGTACACGATTCACCAGCCACTGATATTGGATCCGTAACCCGTCATTCAAACGTCTGAGACACACACACACACACGGAGCTCGGTCTCGCCCCAAGCTTTGAATATCCCGCCTGCTCGATAACGACCAATCAAATTCGTTTTCCTCACTCGGGTAAACTCGTGTTGCAGCTCGTGACAACTCGGCGCGACAAACAGGACAAACGGCCATTTCTGTACACCTTTAAGGTCAGTGAACGCTCAAGTTCAAAATATTGAACTCAAGCAAAATATTCGCGCGAATGCCGCGAGTAAAAACAAATATTCGAGCGAGTAGAGCAAGGCGAATATTTTACTCGCGCCCGGTGTGAACGCACCGTTAGGCGGCGAAAATGCTTTCATGTAGCGTGAAAAGGAGGTACGTCACCATGACAACAATGTAAACAACCTGTGTCTCTCACAACCCGGTCTTTTTGACAATGGACACAAACTTTACGAAGACAACGACATGAAGGACAGTGATCAGATATTGATCAGTGATCTGCTGTGTTGATGTAGGTGAAGTTGGTAACCAGACCACAGCTGGTGTTGAATACATATATATACTACATCATAATTAACGAGTAGTTGGGTTAAACAGATTTAAGACACGACGTGGAGGTGAAGAACCACCCGACGCAAAGAGAAACTTTGGTTTATAATTGTCGCATCCGTCGCATATTCGCCGCCGAATATTTTCGCAATTTCGTGTCTTTTATTTGTCACATTCCTGGTTTACTTTGTCCACTACTGGCTGCTAATTTTTGTTTGGTTTTGACGTGTAATCAAAATAATTCCTCCTTTGAAATTGAAATGCAATATAATTTCTTAACAAAGTCATATGTTTTCGTTTTTATCCACATCAGAAAACGCTACGGATTCCCAAGCACAGTTGAAAACTGTTTGCTTCTTCCAATCAATCAGCAACAACCTGTGCAAAAGATGATGGTGGCCTAAACTAACCTGCCTGACGACCAGCCAGCCAATCAATCTGACAGGTCAGCCATAGATGGATTGATTTATTGATTGACTGATTAAAGGTACAGTTGGGGATCCTTTTTTTTAAAAAACTAAATTGCTTTAAATCCTCTTCACACTCCGACTGCAACCAATTAATTAAATGGTTTTTCACAAAAATGAAAGAGTCAGTCGCCTGTGGGACGGACCGATCGTGATGTTCGTGCACTAATCACGCGCGCAATCTGAGTCTTCAACAAGTTACGACCGCGGAAAAGACAACGCCAGTGATCCAATGGTCCACACTGACGTCTGGTAGCTGGATGCTGATTGGTTTATTATGATGTCACGTGTTTTCTTTCACCTGAATGAGACAAAGCTGGAGGAACGTTAGCGATGCTGCGCAGCGACACGCCACAGTGTCGCACAAAGCTGCGTCACGTTGGGACCAGATTGGGTCGACAGCTTCACCGTGATGTGAACTAGTGATGTCACAACCAACTTCACTACTCAAACTGAATTAATTTTTTTAAAAACGAGAACATTCGAAGGTGGAAACTGACGTTCCAACGTGTTCGTTCCGCAATGATGCAAATTAACGTCGTGTCGTTCGAGGTAGTAACACGGTGATAAAACAAACTATTTTGTTGTTGTTGTTGTGCGACGTCGAGCTGCAGCTTCAAGAGTTTTTTTAATTGTCTGTTTATTCGTCTGGGGCGGTGCCTACGTGTTCTCACACAGACAACTTTGTTTTTTCTTTTTATCGATCAATCCGTGGGCCACTTGCACCACTACTTCTTGAAGTTTTATATTGAGTTGGTAAAACTTAAAGGGACATTGTGTAACTTCTCCTGTTATCTATTCACTAAAATCGATTATTTGGTTCTTCAGTCTGTTTTTCATTAACCAGTAATCCCTCCATCAACAAAGTGAAGTGTTCCTTTCAGCTCTGAATGAGCCGTTCATATCATTCATATCTCCATGGAGCGGGTAAGCTCGGTGCTGGCTGCCATGTCGTGTTGCCATGGTTACGCTTACGTTCAGTGGCAGCGTGGCGGTAGGAAACCACGGAAACTCAGCGGAGACACCGGAGCTGTCGGCTCAGTCACCGCGGTAACGCAGTGAGGAGGAATGGAGCGTTACGCCAGGAATACACTGGGAACGGCCGCGACGTGATACGTGAGCGGGGCGGAGCGGAGTTTTTTAACTCCTACACCAGGCACGGACGCGACGCGACACGGCTTCACTGTTTGTTGTTGCAGCTTCAGCTTCACCTTGTCAAGCTGCAGTAAATGAGTGACTTTATGCATCTCAACATATTTTTTACATCCTTCCTGTTAAAATGGATTGACAGGACCCTTTTCACAGGTAATTTGCTGACTATGTAGGGTTTGCAAGTGCAGACTATATTAAATGGTATCAATTAACACGATCGTGGATCCACAATGTAAAAAAAACAAACCCCATAATGTTGCACTGCTACTGGCTTTGCCTCTGGTACATGAGACATTTATTTTAATCACTTTTAAACGTAATATATTCGTTTTATACACAGTTCTCTGTAGTTTTCTACCTGTTGGAGGGCCGCGTAGTCCGCGACGAGGAAATAAAATAGACTCGGCGCGAAAAAGAAGAGAAACGCCGCGCGACGGCCGCTGGAGTGCGCGTCGCTCACATGGCCGGTGGAGGAGCTTCCATTGACTGAATGGGCGCGAGCTGCTGCGGCTGTCGCGCGACGTACGTTTCGCGTCGCGGCCGTGCCCAGTGTATTTCAGCCTTTACACTGATGCTGCATTCACCTGCAGTCGGGCAGACGGCCGTCGCTAACAAACCAGATGTCATTTTAGTCACAGAAGTCCAGAGAAAGCCGGTAAAACATGGCTCAGGTAAACAATACCACATCACCATGACAACATACTGTCGCCTCGTGCTGACGGACCACTTGTTTACATAGAGGCTTGTTTATGCCGTTACGTGCAGCGGCTGTCGTCCGTCTGCCGTCTGCCCGATTTCACGTGAATGCAGCATGAAAAATACGATTGAGTTGCTTGCGATCTACAACCGCAACGCTAGATGGGAGGAATTCCTACACAATGTACCTTTAAAGTGTGTTGCAAATGTTACATAATAGATTGGTTGGACGTAATAATAAGTCGGTATAGAGGGATTATACGTCTACGTCACAGAAGTTCTACTGCGCTACTTTCAAGGCAAACAAGAGAGAAAATAGTACATTGGCGATTAGTTTCGAGCAATATAACGTGTTAGATACGTTGGTTTGAATGGTGATAAAGCTAAATGCCCACAAGCACAGTTGTATAGACCCTTTCAGAGAGTATAAACAAATACAGGTGTTACCAAGGATACTAATTAAGGCTCCATTCCATTTAGTGTACCAGAGCGTTCTCTAATGAGCCACACCTGTCTTTGTTTATACTCTCTGAAAGGGTCTATAACCGCAGGGAATTAGTTGTGAAATGTTTACTACAATAACGACAGTGACTGAAGACGAGGTCACATACTAATGGAAAGCAAGCTGAAATTAATTAACGTTAAGCTATATGACCGGTAAATACTCAGCCATGCACGTAACGTTACGGTACAAACTCGATCGCTATAAAACCTACAGTCTATTACGTATAAAACACACACTACATCAGTAGGTGATAAACTGTCGTAGTACGCCGACAACATCGCTAGCTAGCTAACACCGCTTCGACTACACTAGATCCATGAAGGTAACCATGACAACCGGTTCTTTCTGCAGTCAGGTTGCGCACGCGGGTCCATGCCTATGTTCCCACAGCCCTATGTTCCCACTGGACTCTCTCTATCTGGCCTGTTTAGCCTCTACCGGGTCTTTTTTTACTAAACTTAACCAACTCTTTTCTTCATTGCCTAAACCCAACCAATTGACCTATGGCTAAGCCACGCCCCCAAACACGATGAGCCAATCACAGTGCACATAGCTAGCCCATACACTGGGACATTCTCTGCTTCCACGTCCATTGAAATGCATTGCAGTTAGTCAGTTTTCATCCGTTTTTATATGTTTTTTCTTGACATTTTAAGTTTTAATAGTCAAACGGTGTTCATGGGGCACATGCAACTCCGACACTAGGTATCCTGAGAGGCCACGGGGGGGATTTTTTTAACCCTTTCCCAAGCCACATCTCAACCGAGAGAAGTGTCTGCTCTGGATAAAGTTATGCAGTAGACCACAACACCAACTAAACCTGGATAAACTTAACAAGGATGTCTACATCTGTTCTAAGTTAAGTCAACAACGTATTTGAGGCAACATATTGTCAGAGATGTTTAGATGTTAGCCAGCATCATAACTAAGCATAAAGCCCGCTAGCTTAATGCTAACGTATAATGCAAAACTCCATACACAGGCTAACAGAAACCGACAGCCATAGCAGTAAAGCTAAGTGAAGTTTTGGTGACTTCCAGATGATATTTAATCTTTCTGTCTTCAAAAATCATCAGTTGCCTCCTGTGAAATGTCTCCTACTGTGACAGCTGTTGCCATAGCGCCTGTCACCGAATGTTGACTGTTTGTCCGAGTGAGTGGAGGGGGCGGGGCTTAAGCCAGAGGTCAATTGTGGGACCAAAGGGCTGTGGGAACATAGGGCCTAATTTTCAGTGACAACAAAAGTTAGAAATGTAGGAACATAGGATGATGACCCCACGCACGCGTCCTGACTTGCTGGCAAACATATAATCCCTCTATAGGTTTATATAATGAAAACTCGAATACAATTTGAATATTTAAAGGACAATTCCAGGCGAATTCAACTAGGGGGTGTATTTTCATATCATTTTAGGTCTAAGAGAAGGAATCTGAAGATTTTCAGTTTAATTGCTCCTGTTTTACGGTAGTTGCATCTGTCCCCGCATCCCCACGGCAGCAATGAATGGGAGTGGATGTAAGTTCCGCTGTTTAGGCTGTTTCCAGCCCTCAAAGCCGCAATTTTTTTCCACAGACAGCGTCAGATGGCGACTCAATCATGCACCGAGAAGTTTATTTACTTCAAGCAAGCCGACATGTTTGTAAAACTAGATCTAATTCAAAGTCTCCCGGAGTCTCGCGCGAGCCCGAAGTTACAGTGCTGGTGTATTCAGGCGCAGTTGGAGCTATCGTTTGTGTCATAAACACAGGAATATCAACTCTTGACTTGCTTCAAGTGTACATTTTTTTCCACAGACAGCGTCAGGTGGCTACTCAAACATGCGCCGAGAAGTTTTTTTTACTTGAAGCAAGTCAAGAGTTGATAATCCTGTGTTTATGACACAAACGGTAGCTTTTCCCACTGCACCTGAACACACCGAGCACGGCAACTGGGTCTCGCGCGAGACTCCGGGAGACTTTGAATTAGATCGACTTTTACAAACATGTCGGCTTGCTTGAAGTAAATAAACTTCTCGGTGCATGTTTGAGTCGCCATCTGACGCTGTCTGTGGAAAAAAATTGCGGCTTTGAGGGCTGGAAACAGCCTAAACAGCGGAACTTACATCCACTCCCATTCATTGCTGCCGTGGGGATGCGGGGACAGATGCAACTACCGTAAAACAGGAGCAATTAAACTGAAAATCTTCAGATTCATTCTTTTAGACCTAAAATGATATGAAAATACACCCCAGAGTTGAATTCGCCTGGAATTGTCCTTTAACATAAGAGGTGTTTGGGGGGGAAGATCGACAGCCCCCAATGTGAAGCCAACGCGCTGTGCGTCCCTGAGCTCTGGAGGCCTCAGAGAGCCGTCTGAGGAAAGAGGCTCGGACTTTTCACTCGTGTATTTCCCAAACGTGGCCTGATGGAACCGTTTCTCCAGGATCTCCAACCCCTAATGTAACGTCTAAAAACCAACAACAAGTCCACCCCGAGGGCCCTGCCTGTCGACCAATCAGAGGGCTAGAAGCAGCAGAAGCCGAACAGGCCTCGGTGCTTTGAAAAGTCGACAACATTTTTTTCCAGAAACACCACAACAGTCAGTGCTTCTTCTTCTTCTTCAACACTCGGCGGCGGCGGCGTCCAGACGTCCTGATAACACTGAACGCATCGTCACACCTGAACACACTGCAGCTCTCTGGCTCACCTGTGGGCTTTTAGATATTAAAGCAGAAGTAAGCGATATATTTGTGTTAATATAAGTCTTAAATAGTTGTATCTTCCGACAGCAATCACTTCTATAGAGTGTTTGGTCTGAAACACGGGTCTGTCAGTCACTCTGCTCTGCTCTGAGCCGAGGAGAAAACTTTTCTCGTATCCTACAAGTTTTATCCAATGAGGAGAGAGAACGGCATAAAGGGGCAGTCCTCTCTGTGTGTGCAGCCAAGGGATGCGCGTGAATGTGGTGACGTAGGGACGAGGACCAATAGATCCATGACGAGGGCGGGGGGCTGCTAACTCCATCAGCTGACAAGACGTTATGGTGCGTTCAAGGCAACTCGTAACTCGTGTTTTTCCGACCTGTGAAGTGGTACCAGTTCGATCTGGTACGAGTTCACAGGTCAGAAGCTACGAGTGGCCGTTATAGTGACTTTCACAGGTAAAACAGGTCGGAGAAACACGAGTGGGTTGCCTGGAACGCTACAAAGTCGTAAGTCGTGACTTGAAGCTGTAATTTACGGTTTCGAAAGCCTGCCTGGAACGCAGCATTAGCCAAAACCACCGGATCGCTTACTTCTGCTTCAATCAATGTTTTTTTTTTTTTTTTCTACCTGACAGCAGCACACAGGTTAATGACATCCTTGACCCAAACACACAACACCAACCTCTGTGTGTAGGTGTGTGTGTGTGTCCTCCACATGTCACACACACACACACACACTACACGTATTTCCATAAGATTAATGGACACACTTAAAGGTGTGCAGGTCACATTAAAACACTAAACATGTTGTAGCCTAATGTGATGAAGATGATGCTGAAGATAACAGCCAGAGGTCACAGTTTACCCTCCCTCACCAACTGACCACAGACCAGCCTCCTCTTCCTCCTCCTCCTCCTCCTCCTCTCCTACATTTTCCAATATGCGCACAGGTTAATTGGTTAACGGCCACAGACAGCGGCGGCGGCGGCGGCGGCCATGTTGCGCCACTATTTACAAAAAAACCCGCATCGGTGCAAAAAAAAAAAAAAAAAAAAAGGCGCAAGCGAACAAAGGGAAAGGGGGAGGTCTGTGTGTTTCTGTGAGCAGGAAAACAGTGGCGCTAAACTCGCTGCTTTGCGGTAACGATAAAAACACAACGTCGAGACCTAACGTCAAAGTGTTCCCCCCTCCCCAGTTTTCTTACCGATACGAGCAACAATCAGTGTCGCCGCATAATCCCGATCAACCGCCGAGGCTGCAAATTGATCCGCTCTGCCTCCGTTTGGCTCCTCAGTCACTGCGTCAAGCTAACTGCGCCAAGATGGCGGGCTGGGCGGAAACGGAGCGGCACAGCCTTCAAAATAAAAGCGCCGTTTTGATGCAATGCGTTTTTTGTTTTGTTTTGTTTTGTTGTGGTTTTTTTTTAGTGTTTTTAATCTTTTATTTATTCTTGTTGTATTCTATGTTGTATTTCTGAACCTATGGGATTACAACCAATTTCATTGTACAGTAATAAAGTATATCTGTAGCCTATATCCATCTATTTATCTGATTAATTATGTTCATTTTGTAGAAATAGGTTTTTTTTTCTTGTGTTCAGACAGACTGTTAAGCAGGTAACAAGCACTTTCTACTCTTTGTCTGAACACAAGAAAAAAAACCTATCTATCTATCTATCTATCTATCTATCTATCTATCTATCTATCTATCTATCTATCTTTTGTTTTTTGTTTTGACCTTATTTTGCATTTTTATTTCAAATTCTGGTAACTAGATCACCAAGATCTGGCCAGAACACTAGAAAGTGTCATTTTAAAATAAAATAATAAAATAAAAGCGCCGTTTTGATGCAATGCTTTTTTTGTTTTGTTTTGCTTTGTTGTCGTTTTTAAAAAAAAAATTTTTGTGTGTTTTTAATCTGTTATTTATTCTTGTTTTATTTCTTCTTTCTTCTACTATAGGATTACAACCAATTTCATTGTACAGTAATAACGTATATATATCTGTAGCCTATATCCATCTATTTATCTGATTAATTATGTTCATTTTGTAGAAATAGGTTTTTTTTTTCTTGTGTTCAGACAGAGTGTTAAGCAGGTCACAAACACTCACTACTCTTTGTCTGAACACAAGAAAAAAAAACTATCTATCTATCTATCTATCTATCTATCTATCTATCTATCTATCTATCTATCTATCTGTCTTTTGTTTTTTATTTTTTACCTTATTTTGCATTTTTATTTTAAATTCTGGTAACTAGATCAAGTGGCTTTATCTAATTAGATTTTAATTTATCACTGTGTTTTCTCTTGTTAATTCAATTAATCAATCAATGATCAAACTTTATTTCTATAGCATTTGTCATACAGTCTAAATGCAACACAAAGGGCTTTCCATAGTAAAAACAGCCTATCTCTCCCACCCCTGATACCCACATACAGCGTATTTAAAAGCAGGGACTGTAATGAACTGTAATGAACAGGAAACACTGTCTTAACGGTGATTACTTCAGTGATCACTCACTAAATGTGTATTTGTTGATTGTTGTTGGTGTTTGCTCTTCACAGCTCACTGTGCCTGTGTGATTCTCAAACAGGATCAAGATTACGATTCATTTTATTCTTCTTTATTTTATCCCAGGCTGGTCAAATGATTGATACAGGGAGCTGCCTCTAGCACGGCGCCATCTTTTAAATGTTCTGTGGGTTTGTGATAGTTCATAGACATTAAAAAAATAAAAATAAAAACTCTCATCTTGGACTTGACACACTTCAAGTTAGAGATTAATCAATATTACTGATTAAATTAAATTAAGAAAGCACAAGTAGACTGATAGATAATTCAAAGAGTTCAAATAATGATGTCAAAAAGTGAATGAAAACTTTGGCAGAGTAAAAGACGGATACATATTCAATAGATGTCAGTCCTGTTTTGGAAAAAAAAAAAAAAAAGAAAGAAAATAAAACAATCTTACATCAGGGAAACACATTCTGTGACTAAAATCCAACATCTTTACAATGACTTTTAAAGAAATGTTGTCAGTTGTTTCACACAAATCGTGAGAACGCTTTTATTTTGAAGAACGCTGACCGGATGTGCGGTATGTTACGCGGGCTGCCTTGACGCTCGTTGTTGTGCAGGTTTTGCATTGAAGCCAAAAAATTCTTGCACGGCCGAGTCCCGCCTTTCTCCCTCTTGCTAAATAGTGGTCCGGGGGCGTGTTGGCAGCGCGGTTTGCCTCTGGCTCTTCCTGCCAAATACTGAGACTGTCTGTTGACCTGTTTTTTTTTTTTACCCCCTCGAGCGCAGCCGTTAAAACACGAACACCGGACACAACGACACAACCTTTTTTTTTTTTTTTTTTTTTTTTTACAGTCTATGGACACAACGCTACGTTAATAAAACACACTCACTCACTGCATTGTAGTGTAGCTACCGCCCGGGCGGACACAACGGTAACGAGTGACCGTTAACACGTGTGTAGCTGATCCGGGGTCAGCTCTGAGCTCTGTCTGTTAACGGGGTGAATGGCAGTCGAACATCAGAGTGAGCTGATCTGGGAACAGCCAGAATCACGCGCCTTAAGGAGGAGGGGGGGAAACGCGTTCGATTCGCTACCAAGAGACAACCCACACGGGCGGTGCTTCCCGCATTGAGCAACAATAAGCGAACGTTTAGGCAACAGTACCGCCCACCCGGGGGGCCGTGATGGTAAAAACTAACGGGACAGATTGTTAAATTACAATCAGAGCGCAGGAATTTAGGTAAAAACCGAAAGCCAGCCGAGCCCCGCCTCCCGACGGCCAACCGGTTAAACACCGCTCCGCTCCGGCAGCGAGCAGCGAGACAGACCGAAGCCCAGGTCCATGATAGCGCAGCAGGGACATAGGTCTGATCCACACCGCGGGACACCCTGGAAGAGACGGAGAACCCTCTGGAGGATGCCGGCCAACGCGGACTCGATGTGAAAATCGTCACGGCAAGATGTGAAATGAACCGGGAGAAAACAGCGACCGAGGCCAACGACGTCATGTTGGTCCGGAGCTCGGTGAGCCGTGTAGCTGTTAGTTAGTGTGTAACGTTACTGTACGGAGGAAAACAGAGCTAGCAGTTAGCACCTCCGGCTAACTAACTAACTAACTACCGAACTAACGGTGCTGTGTGTGTGTGTGTGTGTGTGTGTGTGTGTGTACAGAGGGCACAAGGCTAACAGTTAGCACCGCCGGCTAACTGCTAGCATTTCCGGCTAACTAACGTTGCTGTGGACGGAGGGAAACAACGCTAACTGTTAGCACTTCCGGCTGTCTACTACAGGAAAACAAATCTAACGTTAACCGTTAACTGGTGTAAAAACAGCAGGGATCAGTTAGTTAACGTTGGTTGGTTGGACGGTTGGTTAGTTAGTTGGTTGGTCGGTTGGTTTGGTTGGTTAGTTAGTAAGTTGACTGTTTGGTTAGTTGGTTGATCAGTTAATTGGCCGGTCGGTCGGTTGGTAAGTTAGTAGGTTGATCAGTTGGTTTGGTTGGTTGGTTAGCAAGTTGACTGTTTGGTTAGTAACTTACTTGGTTGGTTGGTTAGTTAGTTGGTTGATTTGTAACTTGGTTGGTAGGTGGTTAGTTGGTTAGTAAGTTGGCCGGTCGGTCTGTTGGTTAGTTAGTCAGTTGGCTGGTTGGTTAGTTAGTCAGTCAGTTGGCTGATTGGTTAGTTAGTCAGTCAGTTGGCTGATTGGTTAGTCAGTTGGCTGGTTGGTTAGTTAGTCGGTTGGTTGGTCAGTTGTCTGGTTGGTTAGTTAGTCAGTCGGTTGGTTGGTTAGTCAGTCGGTTGGTTGGTTAGTGAGTTGGTTGGTTGGTCAGTTGTCTGGTTGGTTAGTCAGTTGTCTGGTTGGTTAGTTAGTCAGTTGGCTGGTTGGTTAGTTAGTCGGTTGGTTGGTCAGTTGTCTGGTTGGTTAGTTAGTCAGTCGGTTGGTTGGTTAGTTGTCTGGTTGGTTAGTGAGTTGGTTGGTTGGTTGGTTGGTTAGTTAGTCAGTTGGTTAGTTGGCTGGTCGGCCGGTTGGTTGGTCAGTTGTCTGGTTGATTAGTGAGTTGGTTGGTTGGTTAGTTAGTCAGTTGGCTGGTTGGTTAGTCAGTCGGTTGGTTGGTTAGTGAGTTGGTTGGTTGGTCAGTTGTCTGGTTGGTTAGTGAGTTGGTTGGTTAGTCAGTTGGTTGGTTGGTTAGTTAGTCAGTTGGTTAGTTGGCTGGTCGGCCGGTTGGTTGGTTAGTTGCCTGGTTGGTTAGTTAGTCAGTTGGCTGGTTGGTTAGTTAGTCAGTTGGTTAGTTGGCTGGTCGGCCGGTTGGTTGGTCAGTTGTCTGGTTGGTTAGTTAGTCAGTTGGTTGGCTAGCCCGGTTATTTGGCGTCCTTAGCCGTAGATGAGCGCTGGCAGCTAAATGAGAGGGCTAGTTAACACTGAGAACTAGTTCCTCTGCTTCTCTCACCTTGTTACCAACTAACTGCTGTTTCCAGCTGCTAGTCAGCTCACCTGTACTGTCGGTGGCTGTAATGCTGCGTTCAGAACAACTCAGAGGTCGGAATTCCCAACTCGGAAATTTCCGACTTCCGACATCATTGCGTTCACGCTGCAGGAATTCGTAAGGAAAAAAACATGGATACCTGAAGGAAGTTTGGCATATTGTGGCTCATCGCTGAATACGAAAAATCAATGCAGCAGTAAATTATGTTTATTTAGGAGGAGAGGAGATGCCGCAGATGAGTGCACATATAATGTTACAGCCTTGATAACAGTTAAACCTTATTTCCGTCACATACGAGGACCGCAATTCCACACCATACAACAATCACAGCTTAATATAAACGTATTTCATAGAGGCTACTGCAATAATTCACAAAAAATATGCATTCAAACCTGAACAAATTAAGTAAAATGTCTAAATTCTAACCGTTTAAGACGAGGGCATGACGCCATGTTTTGATGTTGTCGTGGCGTCAAGTGGGAAAGTCGGAGCTCTGATATGATATCCGAGTTTCCGACCTGTAATTTCCAAGTTCGACGCCGTTCAATTCATTTTTTTACAACTCGGAGCTCGGTTTTTTTCCGACTTCCGAGTTGTCTTGAACGCAGCATAAGTGAGGTCAACGAGGTGCAGGTAGATCTGTGGGTCCAAACATTAGAAAGACGTTGTAATATCTCCTGTCAGTGTTATTACATCACCACTTCATTAATATTCAAGTGTAACAGTATCCTGACTGTTGTTGGTTGAGAGGGAGGGGAGGGGGGCAGCTTATTGTTCACAAACAATGGTGAATGGTTGTCCATTAATCAATACATTGCCCCCAAATAGTCGACCAAAATTTCATTGGTGGATTTGTCGCAGAAACTGTCTTGTTGTTGCCGCGTCTTGTCAAAATTAAGTCAAAATCTATATGACTGAACTGTGAATGAAAGGCTAGAGGGGCTTTTAATTTGAAGGGACAGATAAAGGAAGTCCTGACACTCACTCACTGTCAGGTGTTTTTTTTTTTTTTTAACAAAGCAGGTCCCTGTGGTATCGATGGAGTTGGACAGTTAACTGTTAATATCATGTCGGGTATGAAATCTAAAATCTGGGCTCAATATTTTTGGCTCACATCAGCATGACTGCATCGCAGCAGTCGCAGTTACCTCGGTCCGACCGTTGTGACGCCTATATTGGACAGTCCGTCACCGTCACTACTCCCGTTTTATAGCGAAAATGTTGTAGATGACAAAAAAAAAAAAACACCGACAAAAAGGCACTTTGGGCATCAAAGGGCAAAGGGGCAGGTGCTCCAGCTCCCCCCCTCTGCAGCAATTCGCAGTCCTCCATACATTTGCCTGGCTGCAGCCATTTGTGATTCTTTGTGAATAGGTCTTACTGAGTTAGGAGTCCTCACCAGGACTTTTAAGCTCTCCCAGACTTAGGAGCTACTTTTAGGCCTAAAATACTTTGTGAATTACTCTTATTTTAAAAAACTAGGAGTCCTAAATTTAAGACTGACACGCCCACTTTTTTTAGGAGTTGCTCCTAAATTCGGCCCTTAGGAGCTACTTTTAACCTTAAGATTCTTTGTGAATACGGCCCCTGGTCAATTGGATCAAAAGAGGAAAAAGAAGTAAGGACGAAGGGAAGGAAGGAAGGAAGGAGGGGAAAAAGGATTGTGGAAAGAAGTAAGGGAGAAAGGAAGGAAAGAAGGAAGGAAAGATATTGGGTCAATTAGACCCAGAAGGACAACAGGAGGGTTACATCCAGTCTAATTTTAACCAGAACACAGACGACCGACTCTGATGGTGAAGTTTTTAGATGACGATCAATCACCAAACAAATAATTGCGCTAAAAGATTGAATTGTCTTTTTTCAGATCATTTTATAGCTTCAGCCTGAAACTAGTTGAATAACCTGAAGGAGGAGAAGAGACGTTTATATCCATGCTGCTAATGTCATAGATATAGTATGAATAGTAGAAATAAACAGTTTGTGGCTCGGCTCATGGTTTATTAAATCAACAGAGGACCAATCAGAGCTCAGTCGGTGATGAAATGTGACGTTTCTGTTCGTTTCTGCATCCAGCTGTTTTTATACAGATGAAGAATGGCCAGGCCTTGCTTGGGAAAAGAGATTCGGTAACACTTTCCTTGAATAGGTATTCATAAGATGGACATAACAGCTGTCATAAACATCAATGAATACTTATGACAGCTGTCGTTAAGTGTCATTCTGTAAGTTATGTCACTTTTGATGCAAAGTTGACATTTGGCGCATTTCCACTAGCACGGTTCGGCTCGGTACGGCTCGGCTCGGTTTGGTTGTGTTTCCATTACAACTGAGTATCACTAGTGCCGCCGTGACGTCATTTACACGGCGCCGAGCAACGCTCTAAACTCTGTAAATATATAACTTTAGCAACATTTGAATCATTTTCAGGCGAGAAAGTAGTCGTTTAGATCCCCAACATGTTGAAAATCTGACAAAATACCAGCTGTTTACAATTTTGTTTCAACGAAGTCGGCGTTACTAAAGCTAGCCGTAGTGAGCAACGCACTTCCGGTTATTTTCACAAAATAAAATACCCGTTGCCTTTTATCATAAGGAAAGCCATTACGCTAGAATTGGTGCTTTTACTTTGTAAACAGGAAGTGAACCTACCCTCGCTGTAGCTAGCTTTAAACCGCCGTTTTGACTGCTCTCGTCCCGTTAACGGCAACCGTTCAATATGCCTCACCGGAGAGTCTTGCCAGCTCTGAGTTCATTGTAAAACATTTATTTATTGATGTAAATGTGGTGTTTTCTGTGCGTTCAGACCCCAAGGCAGTGCTGCTCTTCTTTCTAACCACAAACAAACTGCTGCTACAGCCACAATTGTTAGATTTCATCAATGAGACCAACATTTAAGAGTTTAACCAGCCGGTGGTAAACCTCTAAAAGCCATCGGGTAAGTTAATTAGCGGTCGTTTTCTCCTCGGGGTGACGGTGGTAGGCTGGCCGGCGGAGCACGTCAGGAGCCGGGCTGCTGCCTCTGTGATGTCGCGGTCGCTGCTCGGACCTGGAGCTTCACTTCTCCGAAAAACATCGGGGCAAACTTCTAAACAGCCGTCGTTTGGATAAACTAACCGCACATGGGGATCTAAACAGTTACTTTCTCGCATGAAAAAATATTAAAACTTAATAAAGTCACGTAATAACAGAGCCAGTCTCAATATTAGAAATTCTCTGGTAATAACAGGCTTCAGGCTTCAGCAGGAACATTTCTGTTGTCGGTCGTCGCTTCCAGTGACGACACTCATCGGCCAATCAGTGGAAGGCAGTCGGCTGACGTCACGTTTTAGTAACGCTTCGGCTCGCTTGGAACCAGGGCTGAGGTGATACCAAAAATGTACCCGGTTGCAGGTACTGCGTGCTAGTGGAAACACGCAATAGCGCGCCGAGCCGTGCCGTACCGAGCCGAACCGTGCTAGTGGAAATGCGCCAATTGTTTGAGATGTTTTTGTTCTGACAACTTGACATAAAGACAATTTAAACTGTCATAGCAGACCTAATGGCCAAACTTTAAAAAATTATGTCAAGTTGTCAGAACAAAAACATCTCAAACAATGTCAACTTTGCATCAAAAGTGACATAACTTACGGAATGACACTTAACCACAGCTGTCAGAAGTATTCATTGATGTTTATGACAGCTGTTATGTCAATCTTATGAATACCTATTCAAGTAAAGTGTTACCAGACATCTTTTTCAATCTCGATATCTCTGCCTGGTAAAATAAAGGTAAAAAAATAGAAGAGAGACCATCTAGTGTTCAGGCGATGATGTCATCACAGCTACAGGAAGTGAGTGAACTCCCTCAGATCAGTAGCTAACGTTTCTTCTTCCTCCTCCTCTTCCTCTGGCAGCCCGTCCGAGGCCGAGCCAGAGTCAGTCATGCGGTGGTGGTGATCTTCCTGGAGTTCTTCGCCTGGGGTCTGCTGACCACGCCCATGCTCAGGGTGAGTGTAAACACACACACACACACACACACACACACACACACACACACACACACACACACACACACACGCTGCGTCCTCATAAACACACATTGTAAACATCTGCAGACCAACACGTTTCCACCTGAAGGCTCTCGGTGTCAAAGCTGCATCGACGATTCTGAACCGATGGAGTTATGTAACATTATTATTATTATTATTTGGCTAATGCTGCGTTCCAGGCAGGCTTTTGAAACCGTAAATTACAGCTTCACGTCACGACTTAAGACTTTGTAGCGTTCCAGGCAACCCACTCGTGTTTTTCCGACCTGTTTTACCTGTGAAAGTCACTATAACGGCCACTCGTAACTTCCGACCCGTGAACTCGTACCAGATCGAACTGGTACCACTTCACAGGTCGGAAAAACAAGAGTTACGGGCTGCCTTGAACGCACCATAACAGTCCTCGTCCCTACGTCGCCACATTCACGGCGTTCCTTGGCTGCACACACAGCCCTGCATGCCGTTCTCTCTCCTCATTGGATAAAACTTGTAGGATACGAGAAAAGTTTTCTCCTGGGCTCAGAGCAGAGCAGAGTGACTGAGAGACCCGTGTTTCAGTCCAAACACTCTATGTAAGTGATTGCTGTCGGAAGATTTGAACTATTTAAGACTTATATTAACACAAAAATATCGCTTACTTCTGCTTTAAATTCAAATAAGTCATTTAAAGGGATAGTTCACCCAAAATTCAAATCCTCCCCCTCGTGTGGACTAAGGGCTGGGAGAAGTTTCAGAGTCCTCCGTGGCTTCTCTGAGTTACAGGGGGTCTCGGCGTAGTGCATGTCCATATGACGGTTGCAAACGGATACCAACTGTCTTCGTAACAAAAAGACACACCAAAAAACATCCAAATACCCCCATGCTGCTCGTATGTAATGTCCGTCTTGTATTGAAGCCCCGAAATGCGAAACTGTCCCGAAAACTATCGCTTCAAGTTCGATGATGTTGTTCACGTTTCGTGTTTGAGAAAAGAACAAGGTCACGTTTCAGTTGTTTATCGGCCTTTTACTTTTCTTTGTGTGTCCAGACTCTAAAGAAGCTGCTGTGTTGTGGAAATGCATTTAACTGATCATTTTGATATTTGATATTTTCCATTAAATGTTATGTAAATAATGTAAAGTTATCATATTTATCTGACTATTTATGTTGATAAATGAACTGAAACATCTGCAGACGAACACGTTTCCACCTGAAGTGTGTGTTGTTTAAAGCCGTGTGTGTGTGTGTTTCCAGGTTCTCCATGAGACGTTTCCTCAGCACACCTTCCTGATCAACGGCCTCGTCCACGGCGTCAAGGTGACACGTCCGTCACAGCTGCACCACACACACACACACACACACACACACACACACACACACTTCAGAATAGTCATACGGTATAATAATTGATAGATATCACGTGACGTCACACAGCGTTCGCAGCCGGTCACAGCGCCATCTTGGGTACCGACTTCCAAAGGCAGTCTATGGGCTGTGACATCAAATCTCACAAAAATAGTGGATAAACCTTTTTTTTTTATTACATGGCTCTATTGAATGTCGTATTCCGATAATTTATTGATATTTCTGATATTTATTTACATCTTGATTTTGCATTTAACAGTCTGTTATTCCTGTTTAACAGATCGTTGCTAAGTAAAACACACCGTTGCTAGGGACGCCGCTCTGATCAGCGCAGCACAGAAAAGAGAAACTATGCAGGATATTTACTTTCTGTTTCATTTTTACCGTCATTAAACAGCTTGGGAGACATGTACGCCAAGGGAGGCTGCCTCTACTGAGTGTGAGCGGCACGTACAGTACGTTCACGTTGCTTTCGTGAATTGTAAACAAACAGTCGCCCCCTCGGTTTTAGCGTCCAGCAGTTTAGCGGCTAATTCAACCGCAGTGATGGATAACTGTACCGGAGAGGCTCAACATGAGCTTCATTTGAGGAATAAACGGCAGCTTTTACCTGACGGGAGACCGATGCCTGAGCTACGGTAGCTAACAGCTAACAGCTAGCAGCTAACAGCTAGCAGGTTTTACGTAGTTACTTTCTCTCCCTCCCTCCCTCTCTTACACACACACACACACGGCCCAGGTTGTCTGTCATATCTGTTGTAAACCTTGTAATAACAGCTTGTTGAGTACAGTTAACACTATTGTTGCTTCGGTTTGAGTGTGGATTAATTGTTAACGGTTTGTGATAACGTAACGGTGTAGATGGTGTGGATTGTGATGAGAAGGTGTAGCACATATTTTAAGACTTATCTGTGCAAAACCTGTTTGTTGTGACTTTTTGCGTGATAAGATGATTTGCCGAATTCTTCTTCCATTCCTGCAGCCTTTTGTCTCAGTGTTAACGATGGCAAAATGTCCAGATATTTCATTACGGCGCTGTCAAAGCTCGTCTCAGCAGAAATGGTGTGTGCTTTCAAGGCAATATAGGCACGAACGAGTCATTCAGGAATAATTTCCAACTCTATGTATGTTAGTGTTATTTTTTCCTAAGTAGTGGCCCATCCAAAATGACTGTGGCCCGTCCAAAATTGAAACCCTGGCGCCGCGCCTGATCTGAAATTAATAATTTCACTCTTAAACCGTGTAATAAGCGGGATAATGTAGAGTTAGTCTGTGGTTCTGGAGAAATAAAGACTAAGACATCCTTCATCAAAGCCCATACAGTCTAATGATCATAGCTGTGCAGGTCCCCGGTTGGTACCCAAGATGGCGCTCACAATTAGAACGTCATGTGACTGATAAGCATCTATAAACTTTATCTGTAAAGCACAAATTCAGCTCAAAGTGCTTCACAATAAGAGAAGGAACACTGAAAGAACAAAAGAACATTTAAAAAGAAACTAGATGAAGCAACAATAGAATAAAGACGACACATTCCTGCCCTTCAAAATAAAAGCCCCAGCCGCCGCCACAGCAGACAGAGTGACTGACAGCTCAGGAGGAGACGGTGACATCACAGTGACATCACACCACTGTGCCATGTGTTAACAACAACAACAACAACAACAACAATGTAGTTGTAGTAGTTCAAGTTGTAATAGTTGTAATTCAAGTAACAAATACTGTGTCACGAACAAAATTAAGGAAGTTTCTTTTAAAATTATGCATTAAATTTATCCTGCTAATCAGGCCGTCTCCAGATTTAAAGATATTAATATCCACTGTACTTTTTGTGAACAGGAGGAGGAAAATATTTGTCATCTGTTCTTTTAATGTCGTTATACCTCCTTGTTTTGGATAGAACTAGAAGACATGTTTAGATGTTTGACAGGCATCAAGATTAAACTTTTAAAAAAAAAAAGATATCATTCTCACTTATGATGAAAAAAAACTTTAAGGGAAAGGAATTGTTTTTGTTGAATCTTTTTATTTTACGAGGAAAATATTATTATTATCCATAAATGTAAATGGTCATCCAAAAAAACAAATTTTTATGAGTTTAAAATAGAAATCAGACATTACATGCAGCTATTACAAAATATGAAAGACAGAAAAGCTATAAAAACCTTGGAATATTATAAATTATTACAAACAACTATATGATTTAATAATACCTATAATATATAATATAATATTAATACCCCTTTCAATGTATATATGTATATATTTTTTGTTTGATTAAAAAACCATCTGTGTGTGTCCGTGTGCAGGGCTTCCTGTCGTTCCTGTCGGCTCCTCTGATTGGTGCTCTGTCAGACATCTGGGGCAGGAAGTCCTTCCTCCTCATGACGGTCTTCTTCACCTGCGCCCCCATCCCCTTCATGAGGATCAGCCCCTGGTGAGACGACGCTCTCTGTGTGTGTGTGTGTGCGCGCGTGTGTGTGTGTGTGCAGGTCACGTGATTCCCACGGGAAGGGAATAGTTTCACTAATCAAAAAGTCACTGGGATCATTGTAACTCTAATCAAGTTCTTAAAGGGACAACGAGGAGTTTCTATTTGGTTATAAAAAAGTCTCATGTTAATGTGGATGAATCTCCGTTACCACTTGTTAATGGTCCATTTTAGATAAATCTCTGGTTTTGTCTCTATGGTTATTTTGTTATTATTAGTGGTGGTGTAAATGCTGGGCGAGCCGACCAGCGTTTCTTTACTTTCGGTTTCGTGGCGAGTCATGAGAATAACGCCGCCGACTCGCCGTTTATGGTGGGAACTACGACGGTATGTGATCGTCTTCCAACCTCTGACTTTAATTCTTGATGAATGAAAACATGAGTCTGTCTTGCGCCGGTCAAAGAATTTCACGGTGCGGAGGCTCATAAATGTAGTGAGGAAACACTTCACTTTTCCAAAACTCCTCGTTGTCCCTTTAAATACAGAATTTGTATCTAAAAACTTTAAGATAGTCAGGTTTTCACTTTTGCACAAACTACTTTCGAAGTGGACGTGGACCTGCTTCTCCCTCCGGTAGAGACGGATGGTGCCTTTAACACCTGAACCGATACCGGTGTACAACAACAGTACATGTTCTCTGTAGTTTTTGTGTGTATGTGTTGTAAATAAAGTTATATTGTCAGTAAAAAAATATTTTTTTAAAAATAGTCGAAACTTCTAAAATTTTTATATTTATTTCTCAACAGCATCACAACTCCTCGGCCTTTAAAGGACGATTCCGGGCAAATTCAACTCGGGGCTGTATTTTCCTAATATTTTACTAGCTTGAAGTAAACAGACTTTCCGGTGCATGTTTGAGTCGCCATCTGACGCTGTCTGTGGGAAAAAAACGTTCACTTGAAGCAAGTCCAGAGTTGATATTCCTGTGTTTATGACACAAACGGGAGCTTCCCACTGCACCTGAACACACCGAGCGTCAACTTGGGTCTCGACTCCGCCAGACTTTGAATTAGATCTAGTTTTACAAACATGTCGGCTTGTTGAAGTAAATAAACTTCTGGCTGCATGTTTGAGTCTCCATCTGACGCTGTCTGTGGCTTTGAGGGATGGAAACAGCCTAAGCAGCAGAACTTCAATCCGCTCCCATTCATCGTTGCCGTGGCGACGCGGGGACAGACACAACTACCGCAAAACAGGAGACATTAAACTGAAAACCTTCAGATTCCTTCTTTTACACCTAAAATGTTAGGGTTAGGGTTAAATACAGCCCCGAGTTGAATTTGCCCGGAATTGTCCTTTAACTGAACGGTACCAACAAAATTTGGTACCAATAAAGGCACCGACCCTCCCTCCCTCTGTCCCGTCTGAAAGCAGAATGAAGCTGGTAGGAGGAAAGACGTGGCCTCTGAGATGTAGAAGGAGTTTTCTAGAAGAGAAACGGGTGTGAGGACAGAACAGTCGAGTCCTGTGACTTTCAGCCTCTTTTCATCTTTAATAGAGTTTAATAATCACAGGACGCGTCTGTTTCTACCAGTCAGCAGTGTAAAGCTTCTAATCGGCTGCGGTCGGCGTGGAGTGTGATCTGTGTACTCTGGCCAAAAAACACAACACGGGAACGGGATTGGACCGGAGTCATTCATGTGGGATTGGGACGGGATGGGATTATCTCTGTGGGAGCGGGACAGGAAGTGAAACCCACGGCTGTGTCCCCGGCTACTAGACAGCAGCAACTGTTTGTGTGTTCATATATACCGTACTTTCCAGACTATAGAGCACCTGAGTAGAAGCAGCACCAGCTAAATGTTAAAAGAAAACACATATCTAGGCCACACTTGAATATAAGCAGCAGGTTTTCATGTTGTAACATGATATATTCACACAGAAAGACAGTAGGGAACTGTGACAGTCTGTTCTGGTGACGCTCCTCTCCTCCATGTGCATCTGTTGACATACGAAGCCGGAGAAAAATCAATAAATGGAGCGTCTGGATAACGTTACACAACATATACGATGTTACAGCGTGTGTGTTTGTGTCGTCTTCTTAACCGTCATGAACAAAAGATTACGGGTTACGGAGCGCGGTTGTGTCGCGGTGCAGCAGAGACGAGAGCTGGGACACCGGGGCGGCGGTCGAGTAACTTACACTGATGTTACAAGGTGAAGGCAGAGAGCCTCCGTTGTCATGGTAACAAGTCACAAGTCATGTAGTTAACCATCACAATTAGCCTACTCTGGAGCTTTTTAATTAAGGTAAAAATGCAGCAGAGTCACGGGAGAAATCCTGCCGAGTTCCTCTTTAAGACGCTTTCTTTCAAACTGCCTGAAAACCAGCAGTACAGCAACACGACAGTAACAGTAACACGCCTGGTTAATAAAACACTGCACCAAAACTCTAAACCAGTGTCTTCTTCGGCGCATAATCTTTCCCCACATGTCTGTCTCACTTGCGCTTCCTGCTAGAGCGCATCCCGCAGTACGTTAGCCAGTAAAAATCTATAAATGAGCCGCATCATTGTATCGGCCGCAGGGTTCAAAGTGTGTGAAAAAAGTAGCCGCTTATAGTCCGGAATTTAAGGTGTGTAGACATGGCCTCCATGTCTTGCATGGTGTGTGTGCATGGAGGCCATGGCGGTTGAGTGCATTACTTATTGTTTTCTATGAAACAACTGTACCTGCTGATTCCAGGTCTTTCTGCAGCTCTCCACCAGTGTCCTGGACTGTTAGGGAACCCTTCTGATCATTGTTTTGACTCTTCTGTCTGAAATCTTTGGTTGCGTAGGTCTTTAGACAGCTCTTAGACAGCTCTTTGCTATTACCTATCATGCAATACTTATTGTCTGACACCTTGGTTGTGAGAAACCTTTTTAAAAGGCATCAATCAGGACTAAACCAGCAGATATTACTTTGCACTGATAGGAGACAGGATTACATTCTAAATACTGACAAACTCCAGCTGCTTTCTTGGCTTTCCATACCTTTTTGCCCCTCCTTTTCTTCATGTGTTCAATACTTATTCCCTGTGTCATTTCACTTTATTACACATGACTTAATTTATGGACATTAATGTTTGGATTTCTTTGTATGTGTGCATTACTTGGGTTGATGCCGACATCTGGTGAACATTTCATGTCAATAGCTCTATTAGAAATATATTTTCTGAGAAAAATGTATAAATATATACATACAGCTCTGGAAAAAATGAAGAGACCACTCCCAAAATGATCAGTTTCTCCGGTTTTACTATTTATAGGTATGTGTTTGAGTAAAATTAAATTTAAAAATCAACTACCGACAACATTTCTTCCAAAATTGAAATAAAAATATCGTAATTTAGAGCTTTTATTGGCTGAAAATGACTCAACTAGTCTAAACAACAGAAATATCAAGTCTTTTCAGACCTTGAAGAATAATAATAATGCAAAGAAAACGAGAACAAGAATATTTGAACTCAGAAAAGAGTTTATGAATCAGTTTCTGTGGGATAATGTCGATGTTTAATCCCAGCAGCGGATTTCTGGAAAAGGAGCAGTAGTTCACTTCTCTGCCTCCGTTCATCCACCAGTTACATTATTGTTGTTTTGTTGAGTTGTGGAGTTTTTTTCGATGAATGAAACTGAACTGAACTGATCAGAACTCAGATCTGTAGTGAGAGTTAAACGGTCACATGTCGCTCATGTGAAGCTGCTCACGGACGCAGCACCGTGTGTGTGTGTGTGTGTGTGTGTTACCAAATGTGTCGGGTCACATTATCAGAGGTGGAGGTTCCTTGTGTGTCCACCTGAAGCCTGAGACACACACACACACACACACACACACCCCAGCAGGCTGTCTGAGTCCGATCAGCTGATCTCGAGCCTCACACACACCAGTCACATGATCACTGCGCCGCATTCCACAGACCCGACCTTCACAATAAAAATCTGAGGCTGACGGAGACTCCAGACTTTTATTTTGACGTGTTTCGACCAATCAGAGATCAGGACAGCGCTTGTTCACATCACACCGAATCATGTCCTTTAATCCGTCTGTAACTGGACGACGACACTTCATGTGAACGTGTTAAACAGCTTTATTTACTTGCAGCGCAGCGGCCTCCTAACTTTACATTTTTAGGGGTCGTCAGTCGACTTGAAAAGCAAATATTCAACATTTTCCTTTTCCTCCATGATCCTCACACACATCGGCCTGACACCTGGAATGACCGAGTCCAGAGTCTTGGAGTCGCTCCTTCAACATTTAAAGGGATAGTTCACCCTAGAATGATATTTCGCTCATTATCTACTCACCCTCATGTTGACTAAGGGCTGGAAGAATTATCAGAGTCCACCGTCCCTTCTCTGAGTTACAGGGGGTCTCGGCGTAGCAGTGCATTTCAATGCAACGGTTGCAAAGGGACACCGGAGCTCTTCGTAAAAAAACACACACAAAAAAACATCCAAATACCTCCATGATGCTCGTATGTAATGTCCGTCTTGTGCTGAAGCCCCAAATTGCGTAATTGTCCCGAAAAAAAATTAAATAAGTCTATATTTTAAGCTTGTTTGTAGCGGAAGCTTCTCGTCTTCTTCTTCTCCTCTTCCTGGTTCGTCCAAATCTCGCGTGATTCGCAGTAACCGCACTGACGCCGGCGCAAATCACGCGAGATTTTGACGAACCAGGAAGAGGAGAAGAAGAAGACGAGAAGCTTCCGCTACAAACAAGCTTAAAATATAGACTTATTTAATTTTTTTCCGGGACAATTACGCAATTTGGGGCTTCAGCACAAGACGGACATTACATACGAGCATCATGGAGGTATTTGGATGTTTTTTTGTGTGTGTTTTTTTTACGAAGAGCTCCGGTGTCCCTTTGCAACCGTTGCATTGAAATTCACTGCTACGCCGAGACCCCCTGTAACTCAGAGAAGGGACGGTGGACTCTGATAATTCTTCCAGCCCTTAGTCAACATGAGGGTGAGTAGATAATGAGCGAAATATCATTCTAGGGTGAACTATCCCTTTAACACCAGTATTTAAAAGAAAAAAGAAGATAAATAAATAAACTGCTTTCACATGCACGAGTAGATAAAACAAGTTTACTTGGGTTGTCTCAGATTTTAGGGGCAAAACGTTGTCTATATTTTTGGAGCAGTAGCGTCACTCAGTTGTTTACGAGGAGATGTGATTTTGATTTAATTTTTGATTTAGATTCTTTTATTGAACATGTCATAATTCAGTCCCTCCAGGAATTCGCGATGTTGCGATCGCAACAATTAACACAAATTCAGCCAATCCCTTGCGATCTTGCAATTTTGTACACCGCAACTTTTCCGCAAATTAGACCAATTGTCGGTGCTTTCCGCGAGTTACACATCAGAGAGTGCGAGTCTGGACGGAGCGGTGGTTGAAAGTGAGTCCACGGAGGAACAGCGTGGCTGGGCTGACGGCAAGAAACTTGATACAACGTGCACAAAGTGATAAGTAAAGGAACACAAGCTGAGTTGAACGTGTGGAGTGTGTGAGTTGTCCTGGTTGACCACCCGAGGCTGTGTCAACCCCGCAGCACTCGCCGAGGGGGAATCCAGTGAGTGCGCCACTGCAGGGCCGGAGCGGAGCAGCCGGCGGCCAGGTGCCTCTTGCCCCATCATCCTGAGGCCCTGGACTTGAGTCGCCACCCTCCACTTTTTATTCAAAGACTGGACTGTTTTAACGGCATTTTAAAACAGTTCTTTTACCACGATTTTTAAACAGACATTTTAATTAAAAGTAAAACAACTTTCAACTCTATGTAATTTTCCTGTGCCTTTCTTAAAGCAGAAGTGAGTGATATATTTGTGTTAATATAAGTCTTAAATAGTTATATCTTCCGACAGCAATCACTTCTATAGAGTGTTTGGACTGAAACACGGGTCTCTCAGTCCCTCTGCTCTGCTCTGAGCCGAGGAGAAAACATTTATCGTATCCTACAGTTTTTATCCAATGAGGAGAGAGAACGGCATATGCAGGGCTGTGTGTGCAGCCAAGGAACGCCGTGAATGTGGTGACGTAGGGACGAGGACTGTTATGGTGCGTTCAAGGAAACTCGTATTTTTCCGACCGTGAACTCGTACCAGTTCGATCTGGTACGAGTTCACGGGTCAGAAGTTACGAGTGGCCGTTATAGTGACTTTCACCGGTAAAACAGGTCGGAAAAACACGAGTGGGTTGCCTGGAACGCTACAAAGTCGTAAGTTGTGACTTGAAGCTGTAATTTACTATTTCAAAAGCCTGCCTGGAACGCAGCATTAGCGAAAACGACCGGACCACTTACTTCTGCTTTAACAAGTGGAAAATTGCTGGTATAACAGGACCTCACATTATTTTGTGACATTTCAAAATTTTCAATTTTTCCTTTGATTTTTAATTATTCAGAACAAAACTGCAACTTTTTTTTTTTGCAACTTCCGCTGTCTCCCGCAATTTTAATCGCAACAAAAGCGCTTAAAACATCGCAACATGCACCGCAATTTTTTCAAAATGTGGCCGCAAAATCAGGCATTTTAGGCCGCAACAATCTCAAAAAAAGCCCGCGAAATCCTGGAGGGACTGATAATAAATACAAAACAAACGAAATAACAAAAATAAAAACAATGAATAAATGTATATTAATAATCATCGTCTCTAAAGAAGGTGCCTGTCATGTTCAAAAGGGGTAAGAAGAAGTTGCAAACTTTTCTGGTCCTACCCCCTTCTATTTATATAATACTAATCAAAATAATAGTAATAATAATGATAATGATAATAGGTTATAAAAAACAGTCATAGAAAAATATGTATAAAAACAGATCAACCAATCCTGTGTGTGTGTGGAGGAGCTAACGTGTCACTTCCTGTGTGTCTCTGTGTGTGTGTGTGTGTGTGTGTGTGTGTGTGTGCAGGTGGTACTTTGCCCTGATCTCCGTCTCGGGGGTCTTCGCCGTGACCTTCTCTGTGATCTTCGCCTACGTCGCCGACATCACGGAGGAGCACGAGAGGAGCACAGCCTACGGCCTGGTAACTATGACGTCACCGTGACATCACCATGACACGAGAGCTGAACCTCCTCAGCCTTAAAGGGATAGTTCAACATTTAGTCAAATTGTTCCCATTGCCATAATAATCCCTATAGTCATAGCAGCAGTAGGTTCGTTACCTTTAATTGTCGGTGCAAGCTGTTTTTAGAACGGCGGAGCAGAGCCGTGAGCTGCTCAGAGCTACGCTACGGAGGCTCATTATGGGATTTCTTTGTTGGTTTCCCCTCATCAAACTCATCAAATACACAATCCAACAACTCCACAACACTCTGGTGGACAAGTTGTGAGCTGCACATTCACCACGCTATGAGATAATAACACAACGTTACCACACAGAGTTGTTTTAGAGGGAAATACAGAGACTGTTGATGAAAAACTGTCCCTGAAGGCAACGTGCATCAGCTGGTTTTGCATGAATTTCCCTCTAAAACAACTCTGTGTGGTAACGTTGTGTTATTATCTCATAGCGTGGTGAATGTGCAGCTCACAACTTGTCCACCAGAGCGTTGTGGAGTGAACCTACTGCTATGACTATAGGGATTATGGCAATGGGGTCAATTTGACTAAATGTTGAACTGTCCCTTTAAAGCTCCTGCATAGACATCCTTGTTCTAGTGTAGTGTTGTGTGTTGTGTGGTGTTGTGTATAATGGAGGTGGAGTTGTGGTTTCCTGCCATTATAGACGATCAGAGAGTCGAGGTCAGAGCCTGAACAGGAAGCTGTGAGAGAGAACAAACACAACAAAGTCACACACACACACACACACGTAGACACACACACAGAGACATACCGTATTTTCCGTACTCGCAGAAAGCACGTACTGTATCCATAGCAACCAGAGTTTCCAAAACTATCTCATGTCTCTGAGCATTAAACACACGACACAGTTAGTTTAGTTTAGTTTGTTCAGTGTCTTCTTTTTACAACATGAGACTTATGGACCGATGCGACTCCTCTTTATGACGCATTTTTTGACAGATGCGACTAATACTCCAGTGTGACATATATTCCAGAAAATACAGTACACACACAATTACATTTTTAATTACAAATGACACCGTAACATTTAAATTCCTGCCAATTCAATGTTACATTAGCTAAATGGACATTAACTTCTGTCTGGTGCACATCGCCGATACGGTTCCCACATAATCCTTCTTTGGAAATTGATTTTATTTATATGCGCATGTTTCATGTTTTAAACAAAAACATATATATATATATATATATATAAAAACAACAAACAATGATTCATTTCTTTTTTTCTCTTAAATTATAAATACAAAACAAAACAAATGTACCTTGAAGCTTCAGCTCATTTTTCCTCTCCTCCTTCTTGAATTAACAGTTTCCATCCGCTCCTTTTTAAAATCTAGACAAAACAAAACGTTTTATATTTATTAATAATGTTTTTAAATATGTCTTTGAATCTATGAGTGTGTTACATACAGTATTTTTATTTCTAATTCTAAATTACTCCATAGATTGACTCCTTTAAAGCAATACTTACCGATCTGGCATTTCACTCAGCACAGCACAAACATTTGAAAATCAACAACTCCACCTCCCTCACAAGTCCCACCCACCTCTCACTCCTGCCGCATCTCCACGAGCCCCCTCCCTCCCTGCTGCATGCGTTGGCATGGCAACGGTAAACAGAACAGGAACGCGAGTGAAACGGGAACAACACAAACAAACACAACACCGGAGTTTTAAACCATATAAACGGACTCAGTGATGATGACTGATGAGTTTTATAATAAACTGTTGTTAGCCTACTGCTACTGGAGACGCAGGGGAAGTGACTGTTACAGATTACAGTTCTCAACGAGCCGGGCTGGCGGCCGGACCAGCGCCACCTGATGCGCTGGTTCAGGCCGAAAATAAATCCAGACCGAGCCGAGTCGAGCCGCGCCGGTCCGGAGTTCAACCGGGTCCGGACCGTCACAGAGCTAAGGGAGCTAACAGTAGCCTATAGCTACTAGCCGTTAGCACTGGATGCTTTATAGACACATGACTTCCTGTGTTTACGTATCACTCGGGCTGATCACTATCAACGTTACAATATCAGACATGAAACTCCGCGACCAGCTGCGGCTGCAGTTATTGGTCTTTTAAAAAACTATTTATTTCCAAAAACCTTCTTTCTTGTGTGTTGTGACTCTAGTCTCCTCTGCTCTCTGTGTCCTGCTACTGCTCTGTCAATAAGCGTTCTTCCTGGTCGGGAGGGGGGAGAGGAGGAGAGGGGTGCACAAAGTGATTACATATTAAGTAGGTTCGGTCGCTCGTCAAATCTTATTAATCGGACCGAATAATATTATTGGTCAGACTTTTCTCAGAATTATATGAGAATGAAAAAATGATGAGTTTTTAACCCTGTTGGGTTTCTCTTACATTTTAATGTATCATCAGATTATTAATAGCATTTTAACTTAGACAAAGAAATGTGCAAAAGTTCCAGAAAGGTAAGTATTGCTTTAATTGATTAACTCATCTTTGTTTTACATTTGTTCGTTCCTCTGCTTTTGTAAACTCACAAACCTCTTAGTTCACATTTACTGGTTCGAGTCTGAAGCTGGAAACAGATTATTATTGACTTTATACGTAACTTGAGCTGTTTATAAGCAGTAGAAGTCAAATTAAAATACATTAAACTCAGTCTAAATAACCAAACGAACAGAACTCAGGTGATGAGTCGTTACCGTGGTAACCCCCTCCTCCTCCTCCCCCCGTAGGTGTCGGCGACCTTCGCGGCCAGCCTGGTGACGAGCCCGGCCATCGGAGCGTACCTGTCGACGCGCTACGACGACAGCCTGGTGGTCCTGGTCGCCACGGTGATCGCGGTGGCGGACATCGCCTTCGTGTTCTTCGTGGTCCCCGAGTCGCTGCCGGACAAGATGAGGCTGACGAGCTGGGGCTTCCCGCTGACCTGGGAGCAGGCCGACCCCTTCGCCGTGAGTCTGGCGCCCGCACTGATCTGGAGTCAGTTATTGATTATTATGGGTATTGATTACGTTTCTGTGTGTGTGTGTGTGTGTGTGTGTGTGTGTGTGTGTGTGTGTGTTCAGTCCCTGCGGCGCGTGGGGAAAGACACCACGGTGCTGCTGATCTGTGTCACAGTGTTCCTGTCCTACCTGCCCGAGGCCGGACAGTACTCCAGCTTCTTCCTCTACCTGAGACAGGTAACACACACACACCTACACACACACACACACACACACACACACACACACACACACACACAGACACACACACACACACACAAAGTACCACATCTGTGACCCGATCCATCAAAATGAGTCACAGTGACCCCAATTTCAAAGTTGAGATGTTGGTATCAATGGAAAGATTAGAAAATCAGCTTTAAAATGATACCGTAGTCAAGTCATAGGCTACATCTGATGGTTTTCTAGATGTGGCCATTTGAATTCTCTACTCTCTTATTCCGTTCTAAAACCTGAGATAATAGCAGTTAAAGTTTTTGCCAGTGACTCTGGCATCTGTTCCTGTACCACGTGATTACACACTCCCTATACGGCCCCTTGTTGTCATAGATGCACCATTCACTGATCCTCGGAAAGCAGAGAATCTCACAATTCAGATGCATTTTACAGCTCGTCTCATAAACGGTTCAGAAGTAGACATGTTTTTTTTGTTTTTGTTTTTTTAAGTATATATTTTTGGCATTTTTGCCTTTATTTGACAGCACAGTGAGACAGGGAAGGGGGAGGCAGAGAGAGGGGGAATGACATGCAGGAAAGGTCTGCCCGACGCGGGATTCGAACCGGGGACGCCTGCGTTGAGGACTATAGCCTCTACATGGGGCGGCCGCCTTAACCACTGCGCCACGCACCGCCCCAGAAGTTGTCATGTTTTGTAAAACATGTGCAAGCGTTGTGTCGATGCTACGTTTGGTTTAGCATCGTTACTACATGCGGTTTAGCATCGATGCTACGCTCTGTTAGCATCGATGCTACGCTCGGTTAGCGTCGATGCTACTCGGTTTAGCATCTGTTTCTGTGCCCGTCCCTTCTCGTCATAGAGGCACCATTCAATGACCGACGGAAAGCGGAGAATCCGGCGATTCAGATGCAGTTTACAGCTCGTCTCCATCATGAACGGTTCAGGAGATATTTCATGTTTTGCACCGAAGCAACGCTCATTTTCAGAGGGTTTAAGTTGCAACTCAACTTTAATCATCATTTTTGTGCCTTTTCTCAATTATCTGGACTGTGAAACTTTGGGAGATTGTTCTTCAATGTCATTGCTTTGAAATTAGGGTAAAATAAATTTCTATGGGTTTCCCACGTTATCAGCTGATTATCTAAAAATAGAAAGCTGCGACATCCGACTCATTTTGACGGAACGGGCCACACGTGAAAGGTTCCCTGAACACAACAGAACATGATGTCATGATGCGTTTGTGTTTGTGTTTAGGATTTCTCAATGTTAAAACTGTGTGTGTGTGTCTGTGTGTGTGTGTCAGGTGATTGAGTTTTCTCCAGCAGCCATCGCCGCCTTCATCGCCATGGTGGGAATCCTCTCCATAGTCGCCCAGGTAACGACGCTGAACAAAACTACACAATGATTAATGTCTGATGGTAAAATGATTTACTTATTAGTTTGTTATAAAAAGGAGAGTGTACATTAATAACCCTCCTCCTCCTCCTCCTCCTCCTCCTCCTCCTCCTCCTCCAGACTCTGCTGCTCAGCGTGCTGATGAGAACCATCGGGAACAAGAACACGGTTCTTCTGGGTCTGGGCTTCCAGCTCTTCCAGCTGGCCTGGTACGGCTTCGGCTCCGAGCCCTGGTGAGTCGCTGTATTGATCTGTTATCGGCTGATCGGTTTGTTGTTAAAGGGATAGTAGCATTTTTTTAAAGTGGGGTTGTATGATCTACAAATAGCCCCTAAGTACTTTAATTGCAGTAGAAGACTCTCTACACTCCTCCCGTTAGCAACGCCAGCCCATAATAGCCCTGCCCAGAGATTTACAACATTCAGTGTTGTGAACAGACCCAAAGAAACGGCCTATTTTCACGGCCTAAAAGAGGTTTTACCTGAAAAAAAAAAAAAACACAGTTCCATTGTTCACTATAATATAATTTTTTCCAGCCCTTCAAAGTGCAGGAAAAACACAGTTTTTATTTGGACCTAACCAACTCACCAGGGATGCAAACAGCGCGCCGAAAAGCGAAACTCGCTTTTTTCATGACCAGTTAGGTGACTTGGGTGAATCGTTCAGATCCGAAGAGTTTTTGTTTTTGGGGGGGGGGGGGGGGGGGGTCTCAGCGTCTCAGCTGGGGTCAGTAAAATGTTTTTCTACCAGGCTGTCCAATGTAGACACGCGACGTGCGCGCTCATTAAAGCGGCGCGTATCTGCGTGCAGTCGGTGCGATGGCGACGCCGTTTTCCCCCCCGTGCATGTGGAGCTGTGCACTGCGGACATGCACGGTTCCCTACGTTGCTGTGTCAGGCAGGTGTTTCCCACGGAGCTCTGCCCCGTTTCAGAGGTGAAGGAGAGACGTCGCCTCCGCGATGTAGAATGTGTTCAATTAAAGTGAAACTAACACATTATATAGGCCTATATGTCCATTACACACTGAATGAAACATCCCATGTCTTTATTTATTCAGTTTATTTTAATAGTAATAATTATGACTAACATTCAGTGAAGACCTAAAAATCAGTATCTCCAAAATGGAAATATTGCAAAGGATCTTTTTTTTTTTTTAAAGCATTTTTAATATAGAGATGTTGACCTTCTGAAAAACTATGTCCATCTATATGCACTCAATACTTGGTTGGGGTTGAACTACTGGAAATGGACTTTTCCATGATATTGTAATGTAATCATTTGTTAATGGTGAGCACCCCCCCCCCCCCGCCAGACATATACTCTCTTTTTTGGTCCTGACCCGTTTGCATCCCTGAACTCACGTATCCCTCCGCCCAGGGTTAGCGCCCCCCGATCAGCAGTTGGTTAGGTCCAAATAAAAACTGTGTTTTTCCAGCACTTTGAAGGGCTGGAAAAAATTATATTATAGTGAACAATGAAACTGTGTATTTTCTTTTCAGGTAAAACCTCTTTTAGGCCGTGAAAATAGGCCGTTTCTTTGGGTCCATTCACAACAATGTATGTTGTAAATCTCTGGGCAGGGCTATTATGGGCTGGCGTTGCTAACGGGAGGAGTGCAGAGAGTCTTCTACTGCAATTAAAGTACTTAGGGGCTATTTGTAGATCATACAACCACACTTTAAAAAAATGCTACTATCCCTTTAACCCTGTCTCCTTGTTGTTGTCAGGATGATGTGGGCAGCAGGAACCGTGGCGGCCATGTCCTCCATCACCTTCCCAGCTGTTTCTGCTCTGGTGTCACACAGCGCCTCGCCGGACCAGCAGGGTGAGCTCACACAGCGCCGTTCACGTGAACTGAGCGTTCTGTATTTCCGCTTCATGAACGTTATTGTGAACAACGTATGACTTTGTTCAGGAGTGTGCCATAGAAAACCAGCTAAAACACTAAACAGGCATTAAAATCATGGATGCAAACAGCGCGCCGAAAAGCGAAACTCGCTTCTTTTATGACCAGTTAGGTGACTTGTGTGAATCGTTCAGATCCGAAGAGTTTTTGTTTTGAGCGGAGGGGGGGGGGGGGGTCTCAGCGTCTCAGCGTCTCAGCTGGGGTCAGTAAAATGTTTTTCTAACAGGCTGACAGTGACAATCACGTGAAACTGAGGCGAACTCATTCATGGTCTCTGATTACACTGATAACAGCCGACCTCCAATGTAGACGCGCGACGTGCGCGCTCATTAAAGCAGCGCGTATCCGCGTACATCGGTGCGACGGCAACGCCGTTTTCCCCCCCGTGCATGTGGAGCTGTGCGCCGTGGACATGCACGGTTCCCTACGTAGCTGTGTCAGGCAGGTGTTTCCACGGAGCTCTGCCCCGTTTCAGAGGTGAAGGACGCACTAAAGACGTCGCCTCCGCGATGTAGAATGTGTTCAATTCAAAAAGTGAAACTAACACATTATATAGGCCTATATGTCCATTACACACTGAATGAAACATCCCATGTCTTTATTTATTCAGTTTATTTTAAATTATGACTAACATTCAGTGAAGACCTAAAAATCAGTATCTCCAAAATGGAAATATTGAAAAAAAAAAAAGCATTTTTAATCTAGAAATGTTGGCCTTCTGAAAACTATGTCCATCTATATGCACCCAATACTTGGTTGGGGTTGAACTACTGGAAATTTACTTTTCCGTGATATTGTAATGTACTTATTTGTTAATGGTGGGAAATTCCTCTCTTTTTTGGTCCTGACCCGTTTGCATCCCTGTAAAATGTAGCGGAGAAACCAGCCAATCTGGCAACACCTATCCAGTGTTTCCCCGACCGTTGGCCCGCCAGGCCAAAAAAAAATGGCAAAAATAAGCGACATATCCATTCATTCAGAAATCAATCATCTTTTCTGTTTAGGAGGCTCTGTGCAGCGCTGTTCTGCAACGGGAGTTAACCTGCTTCGCTGCCTAGTAATGATACGAGTGTGCGAGCATATTATGGGATGTTGAGGTTTGTAGCAAGTTAACTAAACTGCCTTGGAAAAAAGAAAAATATTGCGGGTGACAGACAGACGCGCGTCATGCGAGAGAGACAGGGGAGGAGGGAGAGAGAGAGAGTGAGAGGAGGGGGGGTTGACGCGGAGCAAAGGGACTGTCAGGTGGAATCGAACTGGGTTACTGCAGCGGGTATTTGCTCTACCAGGTGAGATAGAATAACATGGAAAAGTCCAGTAGTTATTTCCAGTAGTTCAAGTCAAATGGCCACAACCAAGTACTGAGAGCATATAGATGGACATACTTTTCAAAAGCCAACATTTTCATCTTAAAAATGCTTTTTTAAATTGGTCCTTTCTAATATTATTATTTTTTAGATACTGAATTAATACTGAAGCTAAATTGTCCACTGTCCACTGCAGCATGTGAATGCAAAATCTGATTGGAGGAGCCAGCTATCTGTTAAAATGTTGTCCAGGTTAATGTTTTTAGCCATTAAAGGCCTTCAGTTCAAGATTTCAACTGTGATCAGGCATTGTTCAGATAGGGGACGGAGGGTGTAACTGCTACTAGTCAGCCAGAAAAAAAAACCTCTTAGGCAGGGCAAGTAAGAATTTAGATGGGGCAAGTAGATTTGAGAGCTACTTGCCCAACAGGACAAGTAGGACCCTGAGGTGGGAGCGTGCTGTCCCACGCGCCTCGTCTGTTCAGGAGTTTTCCTTGGGTACCACCGGGCCTAAAAGATATTCTAGGGGAAACACGGCTATCAGCTGTTTGTATCAGCGGAGTGATACAGCGCGTGGCGGAGTCGTCTGTGTGGAGGAATACTGTCACAGTCGGTTAGTAAAAGATTAACGGGGTTAGAGAGGGAAGTCCAAGTCATTTGACATATTTGAGCAGGGTACCCGCGGGGTCTTAAAAACTTGAAAAAGTCTTAAATTTGATAACCATAAATGAAGACCTTGAAAAGGTCTTCAATTTAGTTTACAAGTCTTACATTTCTTTCTCAAAGGTCAATGCACTGTTTCAACTAGGAGGTCGTAAAAATCCCGATTTCCGAGTTTTCTAGAACACAGCATTACTTTGTAGCGTGTGCAGTCCAGCGGCACACTCACACACTCACACACTCACACAGTTGTTGTTTCTTATGATTTTGATTGTGTAAATACAGTGGTGAGAGATTGTGTTTTGAGTTTTGAAGGCGGTAGCCTATATGCTCCATTGTAATACATTTGCACACAGGCGTGCGCACACACACTGTTGTTTTTTAAAAAGTTATTCGTGTTATAGGACGAATCTCCTTGTTGTTTACAACTACTTCCTGGTAGAAAACCAGCATGAGAACAATAGTGACGGACGAGAGTTTCGCTATATATATCTACCTTTTCATGTTACTATATCGCCGTTTAAACTAATCTGATGTTTGTAAAGTTTATAAAACCAATGATTGGACAAACATTACTATTTACGTGTGCACATTTTTGTAATTAGTCATGGTTATCATAGATTAGCCGGGCTAACGGTTAGCTACCTGTTTAACTTTAATAACTCAGTGACTCAATAAACGCTCCATGAAAAAATATTTTCTCCAGCGGATATCTGAGTTCCAACATGACTGAGCTAACTGGAGTAGTTTCATGTCGTGTCCCACAACGGGAGGGTTTTAACAGCTGACGTCCTGATGTTAGCTTAGCTACCGCCTTTAGCTTAGCTACCGTTAGCTTAGCTACCGTTAGCTGTCCCTGTCAGCTGCAGCCACTGATGCTTTATAGACACCGTGATTCCCCCAAACTGAATAAATCCAACACATAGCAACACAAAACACACACACAGAAATAGTAATGTTTCTTCAATCATTTCAGATTTGTCTAAACGGTGATAGGGCGTGAAAAATATGATATATAGCTAAACTCTCGTTCATTACTATTGATCTCATTCAAATTACGTGCTGGTTTTCTACCCGGAAGTAGAATGTGAACAACAAGGAGATTCGGTCTATTCTGTCATGTTATTCTTAGTTATTCTGACTTTTTTTTTTTTTGCATTATTTCATTCATACATTCACACATGCCAGAATAGGTGCAAGGTTGGTCTTAAATTTCATTGGACGTGGTCTTAAAAAGTCTTAAATTTGAGTTGAAAAATTCTGGGGGTACCCTGTTGAGAATTTTATAAAATAGTAACGCAATAGTTACTTTTCCTGGTAATTACTTTCATCACGTTGTAACTTTTGGGGGAAAGTAACTAGTAACTATAACTAATACTGGTTAAAACTGCTAAAATAATTGCTGTCTGTGGTTCGATATGGGCTGAGGCAGTCATTTAGAAAAAAACAAAAAAAAGCTTGTAGCAACGTATTGGAAAAGAAAAAAAGAACTGTTCAGTCCTGGAACCGTGAATTTAGTTCAAAATGTAGAATTATGAACTTTGAACTAGTTCATTTTAAAATTTGTGAACTGAACTTTTCCAACTCTGGAGCCTCCGTCCGTCTGAGGGGAGGAGCCTACTGACCTGTGTGTGTGTCTCTGTGTGTGTGTGTGTGTGTGTGTAGGCGTGGTCCAGGGGATGATCACGGGGATCAGAGGTCTGTGTAACGGTCTGGGTCCGTGTCTCTACGGCTTCATCTTCTTCCTCTTCAACGTGGAGCTGAGCGACATCAGCCCCGTGTCGGGACGCAGCTCACCGGCAGAGGTACACACACACTACTACACACTACACTACTACACACTACACTACTACACACTACTACACACTACACTACTACACACTACACTACTACACACTACTACACACTACACTACTACACACTACTACACACTACTACACACTACACTACTACACACTACACTACTACACACTACTACACACTACACTACTACACACTACTACACACTACACTACTACACACTACACTACTACACACTACTACACACTACACTACTACACACTACACTACTACACACTACTACACACTACTACACACTACACTACTACACACTACTACACACTACACTACTACACACTACACTACTACACACTACTACACACTACACTACTACACACTACTACACACTACTACACACTACACTACTACACACTACACTACTACACACTACTACACACTACACTACTACACACTACTACACACTACACTACTACACACTACACTACTACACACTACTACACACTACACTACTACACACTACACTACTACACACTACTACACACTACTACACACTACACTACTACACACTACACTACTACACACTACTACACACTACACTACTACACACTACTACACACTACACTACTACACACTACTACACACTACACTACTACACACTACACTACTACACACTACTACACACTACACTACTACACACTACACTACTACACACTACTACACACTACACTACTACACACTACACTACTACACACTACTACACACTACACTACTACACACTACACTACTACACACTACTACACACTACACTACTACACACTACTACACACTACACTACTACACACTACTACACACTACACTACTACACACTACACTACTACACACTACTACACACTACACTACTACACACTACACTACTACACACTACTACACACTACACTACTACACACTACACTACTACACACTACTACACACTACACTACTACACACTACACTACTACACACTACTACACACTACACTACTACACACTACTACACACTACACTACTACACACTACTACACACTACACTACTACACACTACTACACACTACACTACTACACACTACTACACACTACACTACTACACACTACTACACACTACACTACTACACACTACTACACACTACACTACTACACACTACACTACTACACACTACTACACACTACACTACTACACACTACACTACTACACACTACTACACACTACACTACTACACACTACTACACACTACACTACTACACACTACTACACACTACACTACTACACACTACTACACACTACACTACTACACACTACTACACACTACACTACTACACACTACTACACACTACACTACTACACACTACTACACACTACACTACTACACACTACTACACACTACACTACTACACACTACTACACACTACACTACTACACACTACTACACACTACACTACTACACACTACACTACTACACACTACTACACACTACACTACTACACACTACACTACTACACACTACTACACACTACACTACTACACACTACACTACTACACACTACTACACACTACACTACTACACACTACACTACTACACACTACTACACACTACACTACTACACACTACTACACACTACACTACTACACACTACTACACACTACACTACTACACACTACACTACTACACACTACTACACACTACACTACTACACACTACACTACTACACACTACTACACACTACACTACTACACACTACACTACTACACACTACTACACACTACACTACTACACACTACACTACTACACACTACTACACACTACACTACTACACACTACTACACACTACACTACTACACACTACTACACACTACACTACTACACACTACTACACACTACACTACTACACACTACTACACACTACACTACTACACACTACTACACACTACACTACTACACACTACTACACACTACACTACTACACACTACACTACTACACACTACTACACACTACACTACTACACACTACACTACTACACACTACTACACACTACACTACTACACACTACACTACTACACACTACTACACACTACACTACTACACACTACACTACTACACACTACTACACACTACACTACTACACACTACACTACTACACACTACTACACACTACACTACTACACACTACTACACACTACACTACTACACACTACTACACACTACACTACTACACACTACACTACTACACACTACTACACACTACACTACTACACACTACACTACTACACACTACTACACACTACACTACTACACACTACACTACTACACACTACTACACACTACACTACTACACACTACTACACACTACTACACACTACTACACACTACTACACACTACACTACTACACACTACTACACACTACACTACTACACACTACTACACACTACACTACTACACACTACACTACTACACACTACTACACACTACACTACTACACACTACTACACACTACACTACTACACACTACTACACACTACACTACTACACACTACACTACTACACACTACTACACACTACACTACTACACACTACTACACACTACACTACTACACACTACTACACACTACACTACTACACACTACTACACACTACACTACTACACACTACTACACACTACACTACTACACACTACTACACACACACTACTACACACTACACTACTACACACTACTACACACTACACTACTACACACTACTACACACTACACTACTACACACTACTACACACTACACTACTACACACTACTACACACTACACTACTACACACTACTACACACACACTACTACACACTACACTACTACACACTACTACACACTACACTACTACACACTACTACACACTACACTACTACACACTACTACACACTACACTACTACACACTACTACACACACACTACTACACACTACACTACTACACACTACTACACACACACTACTACTAGGGGTTGCACAGACTAGTCGACTTTACTGCTCCACAATGACGTTTTCAGCTTGACGTCGACTAGTCGCTGATCATGTGACAGTACAAGAGGAGCGGCTTGAAACAACAGCTGAGTGGCTGAATGAAAAAAATACGAGCGCCGTCAAGCTGGATAGAACGAGCACGTACCAGACAGGAAGTCAGGCACAGAAAAGGCGAGAGAATCCGGTCAATTTTCAAAATAAAATAAATGATGATTAAGTTTGCTTGTCCGTCTATAAATATTTGTCAGTTGCGTCTGCACACAAGACACATCCATACAGCGCTAGAGACAGACCTGTGTGTGTGTGTGGAAAACCGAGTAGCTACAGACGGGTCGATATGACCGGCGTGGAGAGAGAAGCTGCTGCCTGACACCAGCCAAGCGCCTGTGAGGCGCTGCGCTTCCGCGTGTCCGGGCTGCCGGCAATTAAAAAAAAAAAAACTCCACTCATATCGACAGCTTTACGTCGCGCACAACAACAACCAACAACAGCAACAACCAACCAGAAAAAAAGTGTGAGTGAGCAGGACTGTGATGGTGACGAGGCCTGTGTGTCGTTTTTCTCCCTAATTGTTTAACGGACATTAGCTACAGTATTATATCTTTTGCACTTGTATAGGAGTAGCCTATGTTACAAAACAACAAACTGATTTACAGCTTGTTGTTTATAGGCTAAAGCTGCTGTTCTGTGGACTAATTTCTGTGCATGAGCGTCAGTCAGTGAATACAGATTGTTAAAAAGCATTTCCCTCCTCCTGTGATTTATGATGGGAAAAATATGAATGACGTCATCAGCGACTAGTCGACGTCGACTCGACTTTCATAACATTAGAGTCGACTTTTAAAAACCTGAAGTCGTGCAACCCCTAACTACTACACATTCACACACTCACCTCCTCCTCCTCCTCCTCCTCCCTCCTCTTCATTTCATTTCATTTATTGTTTATTTGCTGAGGACAATGCACATTAATGAATCACGTCATGTAAATTCCGGATTTAGCTCGGAGCTAATTTCCATCCGTAGTCTTCACATTTAAAAGCGGACAGACATACCTTCAAAGAGATAACAGTAGGACGCTAGCTGCATAAGAGAAGACATAGTAATAGCAGCAGTTACAACAATGAGAGAACAGGGAGCAACCTGCATAAATATAAAGGAGGAGCAGCAGCATTTGTAGCAATACAAACAATAGGAAATGAGAAGACAGGTAACAATGCCATGTAGCTCCATGGTAACTCCTCCTCCTCCTTCTCCTTCTCCTCCCTCTCCCTCCTCTTCATCCTCCTTCTCCTCTTCCTCTCTCCTCCTCCTCCTCCTCCTCTCTCCTCCTCCTCCTCCTCCTCCTCCTTCTCCTCTTCCTCTCTCCTCCTCCTCCTCATCTTCATCCTCCTCCCTGCTCTTCCTCCTCCTCCTCCCTCTCCCTCCTCTTCATCCTCCTCCCTGCTCTTCCTCCTTCTCCTCCTCCTTCTCCTCTTCCTCCTCCACCTCATCCTCCTCTCTCCTCCTCCTCCTCCTCCTCCTCTCTCCTCCTTCTCCTCCTCCTTCTCCTCTTCCTCCTCCACCTCATCCTCCTCCTCCTTCTCCTCCTGCCTCATCTTCATCCTCCTCCCTCCTCCTCCCCTTTCTCCCTCCTCCTCTTCCTCCTCTCTTCACACACACACACACACACACACACACACACACACACACACACAGGGATGTAGCTCCATGGTAACTGTTCTTCTCCTCTCCTCTGTAGAAGTCCGTCATCCCCGGTCCTCCCTTCCTGTTCGGAGCGTGCGCCGTCGTGTTCGCGCTCATCGTGGCCGTCTTCATCCCGGAGCACCATCGCCTTGACGACATCAAGACCTGCTCCGCGCGCAAGGCCGGCGGCGGCGGCGGCGGCTTGCACGCTCTGAACGGCGCTCTGGCCACGCCCACCAGCGACGCCGAGGACATCGAGCCGCTGCTGCAGGACAGCAGCATGTGACTGACGGCCGGCTCGGCCAATCGGAGCGCTGCTCGCCACCGCTCGGCCAATCGGAGCGCTGCTCGCCACCACCCGGCCAATCGGAGCGCTGCTCACCACCACCCGGCCGGCTCGGCCAATCGGAGCGCTGCTCGCCACCACCCGGCCGGCTCGGCCAATCGGAGCGCTGCTCGCCACCACCCGGCCAATCGGAGCGCTGCTCGCCACCACCCGGCCCTTTCACAATAAACCGACTTCAACTTTTATTTTTAGAATATTTTATTTAGTTCCCTCTCATCAGAGTCGCGAGACGCACGGCGGCAACCACGCTGACGAGCCGGCGTCGGCACGGCAACCACAGTGACGCTCATTAACACAAATCATTCTCCTCCTTTTCATCATCGCAGCACCTGCACAGGTGACTGGGACAGGCCGACCAAAGGGCTTTAAACTGGTCTGAACTGGTCTGATCTGGTCTAAACTGGTCTAAACTGGTCTGAACTGGTCTGATCTGGTCTGAACTGGTCTGATCGGGTCTGAACTGGTCTAAACTGGTCTGAACTGGTCTGATCGGGTCTAAACTGGTCTGATCGGGTCTAAACTGGTCTAAACTGGTCTGAACTGGTCTGATCGGGTCTAAACTGGTCTGATCTGGTCTAAACTGGTCTATTCTGGTCTGATCGGGTCTGAACTGGTCTAAACTGGTCTGATATGGTCTGAACTGGTCTGATCCGGTTTGGTTCAGAGCAGAAAAACCTGATTTCAACTGTTGAAAAAACCAAAACTCTTATTTTGAAAGTCACGTGTTGACGTCGCTGAGAGAAAACCTTTTTTTTTATATATTTCTGAACTCGATCAGGAACTTTAATCATGAACTAAATCAATAACCGATTAATCAATTCAGACGGTTTCTTTGTTTTTCGTTTTTACAGAAATCCAAATCTCCAGTTTGTTTAGTTTTTTCTCCGTCAGTCTGGTTGTCGCCTCGTCACTCCACTGACTCCACCCGTCATCAGGGCGTCAGAGGTCAGAGGTCAGGAAACCCGACGCTCCGACTCGCTGCACAGCTGTGGACCAGATGTTTCACTACCATGACGACGATGACGATGATGTCATCCTCTGTGGGTGGAGTCAGGTGTGTTGTTGGATTTCGGTTGCCTGTGTGTGTGTGTGTGTTGCGGTGGGTGGAGTCGTCACCATGACAACCACCACACGACAGTCCCACCGAGCTGTGACATCATCATCATCATCATCATCAATGTCAGGTGTTTGTCTGTCTGTTGTTACAGCAGCACATCACAATTTCCTACGCAGCGCCGGGGTCCTTAAACGTTTCATAATGAATAGTTTGTTGATGTGTTTAAAGGGATAGTTCAACATTTTGGCAAATTGGCTATTACCATAATCCCTATAGTCATAGCAGTAGGTTCGCTACCTTTAATTGTTGGTGCAAGCTGTTTTTAGAGGGAAATTCATGCAAAACCGCTGATGCACGTTGCCTTCAGGGACAGTTTTTCATCATCAGTCTCTGTATTTCCCTCTAAAACAACTCTGTGTGGTAACGTTGTGTTATTATCTCATAGCGTGGTGAATGTGCAGCTCACAACTTGTCCACCAGAGCGTTGTGGAGTTGTTGGATTGTGTATTTGATGAGTTTGATGAGATTGAAACCAAGAAATCCCATAATGAGCCTCCGTAGCGTAGCTCTGAGCAGCTCACGGCTCTGCTCCGCCGTTCTAAAAACAGCTTGCACCGACAATTAAAGGTGATGAACCTACTGCTATGACTATAGGGATTATGGTGATGGGCCAATTTGCCAAAATGTTGAACTATCCCTTTAAAGGAGCAGAGCGTGACCTCATCTTCCTCCTCCTGTTTAAATACTTGAAGTTGTTGTTCAGTCTCCTCCCCTCCCTCCCCACCCGCCTCCTCCTCCCCGTCAGGCAGATCAAGCGCTCCAAGTTCCTGAAACAGTGAACGCAGCGTCGAAGAACCAAATGGTGCCATTTTACTTTTTCTTTTTCTTTTTTTACCTGTTGCCTTTTTGTTGTTGTTGTTGTTGTTCTGAGGAGTTCAAACCTCCACATTCCAGAGAGACGACTCGTCATCAAACGCATCACAACCCCCCCATCCCAAAAAAAGAAAAACAACCACGGACTCAGACTCCAGAGTGATGGCGTCACGTGGCTCTTGAAAGCATCGTTGAGGGCCTGAGTGTCTGTTACTTCAACACTGCAGATGTTGCTTCAGCCTCACATCTGTCGCTACCGTTTATTAGAGTCACTGGAATAAGAGAGTAAGGACAGCATCGGTCTAATGGCAGCGCCTCCTGGTGGAGGAATATGGGTTTTGCAAAAGCGCCCAAGAACTGACATCTCTGCATTGTTGGTGAATGAGCAAGTGTGGTGTTTTCAATAATTTAAGGACATTTATAGATCACCCACGTTAATAGCATCATTGAGGATCCTTTACAGATAAACATTAACACATAAAGTTCCTCCAATTTAAACAAGCTTTGTAAATGTTCTGGTAATGATCTGTTCTTTGCTTTAAACAAATTATAAGTATAATTTGATATGACCAAGACACCTAAAAACAAAAACACGGCCGTTTTCATCAATTTACAAGCAAGTGGGCAACACACATACATTGGAGTGAATGAGTTTTCTGGGCGCTTTTGCAATACCCACATCCTGCCACTAGGGGGCGCAAAACCCTTAAACCCTTAAACCCTTACCACGGGAGTCAATGGTGGTGTCGTTACTCTCTTTTCCAGTGCTCTACCGTTTATAACCGTTACTGTCAGTGTCAGACATGTTGCATTCGAGGGACATCCGGCGTTGTGGGGGAAATAGAAGTTCCTCCTTGAATGCAGCGGGAGGTTTTTTTATTATTATTATTCATCATCTCATCACTTCCTGTTTCCTGTTTGGTTTCTCTCTCTCTCTCTGAAGATGTCAAACAAACGCAGACGGACTCTCACTCGGTCTATTTTTCTACAGTCGGTCTGAACTGAAGCCCTGCACAGTTGTTACTGAATGTCCCTGAATGCATCACGTTGTTATGAACTCGTAATCCCGTTAATCTGTGTTTCTCATGACGGACCGAGCTCGTTTCTCATCCTGACGCTGCTGCGTTCACGTCTCACCGGTCGATCCGCTTTCAGTACCGGTTGTTGTCCCGATCTGATCCCAGGTCCTTTTTTTTTAAAAATATTGATCATCAGCTGATCACGGTATAGGACGAATCTCCTTGTTGTTTACAACTACTTCCTGGTAGAAAACCAGCATGAGAACAATAGTGACGGACGAGAGTTTCGCTATATATATCTAATTTTTCCTGTCACTATATCACCGTTTAGACTAATCTGATGTTTGTAAAGTTTATAAAACCAATGATTGGACAAACATTTCTATTTCTGTGTGCACATTTTTGTAATTAGTCATGGTTATCATAGATTAGCTGGGCTAACGGTTAGCTACCTGTTTAACTTTAATAACTCAGTGACTCAATAAACGGTCCATGAAAAAATATTTTCTCCAGCGGATATCTGAGTTCCAACATGACTGAGCTAACTGGAGTAGTTTCATGTCGTGTCCCACAACGGGAGGGTTTTAACAGCTGACGTCCTGGTGTTAGCTTAGCTACCGCTGTTAGCTTAGCTACCGTTAGCTTAGCTACCGTTAGCTGTCCCTGTCAGCTGCTGATGCTTTCTAGACACTGTGATTCCCCCAAACTGAATAAATACAACACATAGCAACACAAAACACACACACAGAAATAGTAATGTTTCTTCAATCATTTCAGATTTGTCTAAACAGTGATAGGGCGTGAAAAATATGATATATAGCTAAACTCTCGTTCGTTACTATTGATCTAATTCAAATGGCGTGCTGGTTTTCTACCAGGAAGTAGAATGTAAACAACAAGGAGATTCGGTCTATTGATTATGGGCTGTCGACATCACACGACGGCAAAGCTCTGGTTTAAGTTACTGATCTAATGGTTTACCACGACGCATCACGATGCCTTCGCGGTTGTGGCGTCGAGGAGTCACCAGAGGAGTTTTTTACAAGAGGAGTTTAAATCTTCCGGTGGGACTTGAAGGCAGCAACCATCTGTTACCGTGGCGACGACGGCAACAGCGAACCTCGGGGGGCCGCCGCCGTGTTACTGAAGCTTTTTACAAACAAAATTTTTTCTACGTGGTCACTTCTCTTGTGAGGATGAATCTTTTTATTTTAGCCGACGACGACGAAGAGACGAGCGAGCTAACGAGCGAGCGGCGGGCGGCGTGGTGCGTTCAGGCGCTCCCTCTCTTCCTCCGTGTAGCTACAACATGATGCAGAACGTTTGCCGATTGCTGCACTTTACTTTCTCTTGAACGTGTGCCTCTAATCATTCTCCATGTTCATATCTGTTTTTATAGAGAAACAAAGAGACGCTGAACGACGTCCACGTGTTGTGCGTTTGCTTTCTTTTATCTTATCAAGAACATAATTTTGAATAATATCTATGATAATGAGAATAATAAGAATAATAATGGTAATAAAGAGAAATATATGGACTTTGACTTCTGGACTTCCTCGTCTTATTTCAACTGGATTCATGTTTTTTTTTTAATAATAATTTTTGTCTGTTTTTCTGAGTATTTTTTTCGGGTTTTTTTTTATTGAGATTTCAAATTCCCGTGAGAAGCTTCCACCTGCAAGTAACGAAGGACTGATTGATTTCAAAATAAAGGTGGTAGCCTACGTCAGACAGAGCGACTCTCTCTGAGGTGGAGTTCTGTAATAACAGGTCGTCTCCTTTTAAATATAAATTTGAATTTACAGGGAACACAGTGAAAACAAGAAACATGAGGGGGCTTTTACTTTGAAAATCTACATCACCTTGCAAATTATGCAACTGAATCCGTTTTGGAAAGGTGACCTTTATTTTGAAATCAGTCCTGATAGCAGTTTCAGTTTATTCATTTATACATTTCTGGGGCTGAAATAGAGAGCCTAAGCGGAAGCAGGAAGTAACGGCGCCATGGGACCTCAACTCTGAAAAACTCGCCATTCAAATGAATGAGACTGAAAGTTTTATTTCGTGATCCGATTGAATTGCGCCATGAGAAAAAAATATGTCCTCTACCTGTTTAAAACATCACGTTTCATGAAGAGAAATCAGCCGTTTATCGTAAAACGGCAACAGAAGAATGTATTTTGTGTAAAGACCGCTCCACGGACTACAGATCTGTGTCCCACAGAAAATACGTCACCAACTGACACGGGAAAGGGCGGCATTTGGTGTGTGACGTCACCTACGCGACTTGTAGTCTTTCTGGTTACAGATTCTTCCGAATTTTATTTTACAATAGTTATACAACAAACTGCTGATTTCTCGGGATGAAACGTGATGTTTTAAACAGGTAGAGGACATATTTTTTTCTCATGGCACAATTCAAACGGATCACGAAATAAAATTTTCAGTCCCGTTCATTTGAATGGAGACTTTTTCAGAGTTGAGGTCCCATGGTGACCGTTACTTCCTGCTTCCGCTTAGGCTCTCTATACACCTCACCTCGTTGTTTCTTTCACAAACACAAGTTACTCACACTTCCTTTAAGACAACTCAACGCAAAATACCCAGAGTAGCAGTATTTCAAAAGGACAGTGGTATTCAAATGAAAGCGCTATGAGAACATTCACCCTTTAATATAAAAAAAAGAAATAAATGAACTTAAAGGACAATTCCGGGCAAATTCAACTCAGGCTGTATGTTCCTAACATTTTAGGTCTAAAAGAAGGAATCTGAAGATTTTCAGTTTAATTGCTCCTGTTTTGCGGTAGTTGTGTCTGTCCCCGCATCGCCACGGCAGCAATGAATGGGAGCGGATTGAAGTTCTGCTGCTTAGGCTGTTTCCATCCCTCAAAGCCACAGACAGCGTCAGGTGGAGACTCAAACATGCAGCCAGAAGTTTATTTACTTCAACAAGCCGACATGTTTGTAAAACTAGATCTAATTCAAAGTCTGGCGGAGTCGAGACCCAAGTTGACGCTCGGTGTGTTCAGGTGCAGTGGGAAGCTCCCGTTTGTGTCATAAACACAGGAACATCAACTCTGGACTTGCTTGAAGTAAATAAACTTCTGGCTGCATGTTTGAGTCGCCATCTGACGCTGTCTGTGGCTTTGAGGGATGGAAACAGCCTAAGCAGCAGAACTTCAATCCGCTCCCATTCATCGCTGCCGTGGCGACGCGGGGACAGACACAACTACCGCAAAACAGGAGACATTAAACTGAAAATCTTCAGATTCCTTCTTTTAGACCTAAAATGTTAGGAACATACAGCCCCGAGTTGAATTTGCCCGGAATTGTCCTTTAAAATCTTCTTTTTAGGAAAGAAAAGTAACTTGAATGTTCTGTTTCAGTTAATTGTCCTTCAGTTCAGGGAGTATTTCACATAATGGAAACACCACAGTATATCAAGTGCTATCGGATTACTCTGAAAAACAGGGAAAAAAATATTTAAAAAACCAAATTACTCAAGTGAATGTGATCCGCTTCTGTAGTTCCAGACGTCCTGCTCTTTGTCATGTTTCCTCCTTCGTTAAAAATGTTTCTGAACTTTCACATCATCAGTAGCAGGTCCTGTGATGACATTTTAGGGTTTTTGGAGACTTAATTCTTTAAGCATCTTGTGGTCTGTTGTAACTCCACTTATAGACTTTTTTTTTCCAGACGGGGAAACGGCTGATTTCAAATAGTTTTAAGATCTTTAAAAAAATAAAAAAAACCTTTGTCAGACTGATAAGCTGCTACAATCTCCTTTGTGTAAGGTGCTGCTAGGCTATGTTAGATTAATAACTAACTAATAAATAAATAAATAACTCATACATTGTTTCAAATGGGGTAAATAATCTCACAGTGTAATCAGGAAAATTCAAGAAAATCATTTGTAAACCAGAATTTAAAACGTTTCAATAATAAAAAAAATAAGAGCAAAAACATGGACACAAAATACAGCTCAAATAGACTATGACTTTTTTTTACGTGTATTTTTTTTTTCCTTGACAAAAGGGCACTTTGGGCATCAAGAGGCAAAGTTTACCGTTTACAAACATGTCGTCTTTCTTGAAGGTAACAAACCCCTCGGTGGATGTTTGAACACATCTGACGTTGTCTGGTTTTGTGGGATGATTTAATGAATGAATGAATTTCCTGTGAAGGATTAATAAAGTACCCAACCATCAATCAATCAATCAATCAATCAATCAACAGCCTACAGCCAACAGCCTAGGAAACATTCACAAGAAAATCTAAACATTCATTCTGTTAGAGCTGAAATATTAGAAACGTGTCATTCCCCCTCTCTCTACCTCTGGAAAAGAAAAAACTCGCAACACTGCACAAACTCAGCGCAATAATTTATTTTTAAGTGACGTAGGCTACGTTTCGAGCCGAAATAGAAAGTTCTCTGCCTCCCCATTTCCTGTCTCTCTTCACTATACTACAGTATTAAAGGCAATAAATAGCCCAAAAAATATATAGGCCTATTAAAAAAAAAGCAATGGTTCTCAAAGTGGACCCCAAACTTTGTCTTGAAATTTAAAGCAGAAGTAAGTGGTCCGGTCGTTTTCGCTAATGCTGCGTTCCAGGCAGGCTTTTGAAATCGTAAATTACAGCTTCAAGTCACAACTTACGACTTTGTAGCGTTCCAGGCAACCCACTCGTGTTTTTCCGACCTGTTTTACCGGTGAAAGTCACTATAACGGCCACTCGTAACTTCTGACCCGTGAACTCGTACCAGATCGAACTGGTACGACTTCACGGTCGGAAAAATACGAGTTTCCTTGAACGCACCATAACAGTCCTCGTCCCTACGTCACCACATTCACGGCGTCCCTTGGCTGCACACACTAGTCTGGGGCCGTTGACCCGCTGTTTTGGGAAGGAAACGGATCCAGGGCGAGAGAGACAGACCTTTCCTTCAAAATAAAAGCACCAAGCTAATAAAATGCGGTAAAACTCTTTAATTTAAGGAATATAATTTACAAGAAAGTCCCCGAGCCATTAAGTTAACATTTCGCTTTTATTGTATTGCAAGTTAATGTTTATTTTATAAGTTTTATGTTGGTGAACACTTTTATTTTGGTGAATCTGGTGATTTCGGTATCCGCTACAGACAGGAACCAGAATGCAGACTAATTCAGAGGTAACGGACACCAGGCTCTTCGCTTGTCTGAAGAGCCTGGTGATGCGAGGCTAGCACACACAGCCCTGCATGCTGTTCTCTCTCCTCATTGGATAAAAACTGTAGGATACGATAAATGTTTTCTCCTCGGCTCAGAGCAGAGCAGAGGGACTGACAGACCCGTGTTTCAGTCCAAACACTCTATGTAAGTGATTGCTGTCGGAAGATACAACTATTTAAGACTTATATTAACACAAATATATCACTTACTTCTGCTTTAAACACTTTTTTCTGGAATTTCAATTTTTTTTTTTTGAGAAATTTTACCACTTTTTTCTAGAATTGTTCTTTTTTTTCTTTTTCTTAATTTTACCACTTTTTACTAGGACATTTTTAACTTCAAAATCAAAAATCATTCCAATTTTTACTAGAATTCTTTAAAAACGTTTTTTGTTTTAGAATTTCTACAATTTTTTTCTAGAGATGAAAACGTTTTTGAAATACCACACTGACCAGCCCTAACCCTAACAACATTTCATTACATTACTAACCTGCCTTACTGTTTTATTTTGTTGTTTTTTTATTATGATCAATGAGTTACAAGCTCTTATTTTGAAATGCCACACTGACGAGCCCCTGCAGACTTCACGGGGACGCCCCCGTTTCTAGGCAACAGTCTGCTGTCGGAGGACTCGTGGTAGGTTGACTTGTATTGGTCTGTTCATATAACTTTATATTTGATGGGTAAAGTGCAGTTTATTTCTCTTACACGTGAAGCTCTGCTCCAGACAACAACTGCTGATGTTCTGTGATGAAGCTGAGTGAGATACACGAGGAGTAAACTGTTAATGTGGCTGTTCGGTAGCTTTGTTAGCTCAGTGTTAGCTTGTTGTGGCTAATCCTAGCGGCGTAGCTGTTTAACAGGCAGTTTTGTTTTGCTCCTGTGTGTTTTATCCTGAGCTGTGACTGTGAGGTCTGGTGGAGAGATATTTTTCCTTTCTTCATAACCAGATACTAATAAAGTTGCATCATAGTGACTGTCCTGAGGGGGTTTCTCCAGAAAGCGGGTTATGTGAAAACTCAGAGTAAGTTAAAGGGGAACTAAACCCCTCAGTTTTGGATGACGTGCTCTAAGCTTGAAATTCAAAAAATGCCTTGATTATGGGCGGGACTCCATGAGCACTCTCCGATCCCCCCTCCCCCTTGCGCCCCATTCACACCCGCGAAATCACACAAAAGAGAAAAAAAAGTAATAAACACACATCAACACTTCTGCTAGCGCTAACGAGCTACTAACGAGCTACTCTAACAGCACTAGTAGCGTGGACACTACTAGGAGAGGACGCCAGAGCCGTGACACAGCATCTACAGCTGATCCGCCGGCTCGTTAGCTCGTTAACGGCTCGTTAGCGCCAGCGGCGGCCGCACTAACGATTCCCATTCAGGCAGCTGTTAGCAGCCGTTAGCCGCAGCAGAGCAGCTAGAGTGCCTAGCAACCGTTAGCTGCAGGCAGCAGCCGGTGCTGATTGGTCGGGGAGCTGGTGGACGGTGACGAAAGCTGCCACCAAAACGTCATCTGCCTCCATCTCAGCCAATAGAAAAATTTGATTGTAATAGCCGTGTTTCAACCCATAGAGGGCAGTCACTCTACATTTTTACTACAAAATACACCGAATTGAAATATTTTGACTAAAATGTCAAAAGTTGGACCAGAATCAACTGACAACACTACCTTATACCCAGATATATTTGTTTTCAGCAGAAAAAAGTGGTTTAGGGGTTTAGTTCCTCTTAAACCCTGAGATGATGGAAACTCTGTCCTTTCCTTCTCAGTCCCATCATGTTGAAGCAGAAATAATTCACATAGTTTTACTTCAACAGCAGCAAAATGTAGATTCATTTAGACGAGCTCTCGTTCCCTGAGCCCAACGGTGCCGCTTCAATATCAGGCTACATCATCGCTGACATGCTCTCAGATCCTCTTCGCATTTTTTTTTTTATCACATTGCAGATTAATCAATCACCTTCCAGCAGCCAGAAAAAAGAGAAATAGGCTAACTCACATTTCACTTGGTTTTCTTTTCCCACAGATATAGGTTAATTAGCTAACCATAAGTAGGCATATTTGTATTTCATAGCCTATTATATTTTGTCCACCAAAGCAATTTCATGTTTCTAATTTGCTGTCGCATATAAGATAAGATTAAATTACTTCTAGTTCAATCTGTAGTTATATTATAGTAAGTGAGACTGATGTGTGTTAATCAGCATGTTGGTGCTAATATACACGTTGAAATATCCACTGAATTAACTTTTACCTTGAATATGAATAAAACTAAAGTGAGGAGCCATCACAAGACTGTTTTCATATTTCATTTTCAGCTGACTGCATTTAAATAAAATAAAATAAAATAAAATACCGGTACCATAAAATAAAATAAAACACCAAACAACATCCGACCACTTCCTCAATATTAAAAGAAAGTGATGTTAAATTCAAAATGAAAAGACGACTCAGTGATTGTTACCTTTTTTTCAGAACAAGTCTGCTTCCTGTTTTCTCCCCTGTTGCCATGGTGAATCACAATATCGGAGCTCCATTGATGATGGCTTTTTACTAGTCGTCAGACACGAGCTCAACGTACTCAGAGTCGCCTTACCTAACTCAGATCAGCTGTTCTGGAACTGAAAAACTATACACAACGCATAAACCGCTAGAGGACATACACTGTGTTTTATTTACAAACAACTGAAATCCCATGGTCGTACAATGAACAGGTACAGCTGAGAAACTCATTACAGACAACCAATATAAACAGTCAAACATCCATAAGAATAATATGTTACTGAAGCAGACAGAAAATCAGCAGAACAGAAATAAGAGAATCCAATATAAAGAGCACGTTGTTGTTCAGCCTGATCACAGCGCCCCCTTTTGACTGATCATTGTCAACATTTACCTGAAACAAACTGACATTAAGCTGCTGTTCATTCACAGGCATTTATCTCTGTAAAAACAAACATGGCTGTTTGATTATTTAGAGATAAACTTTCTCTTCTGATAATATTTTACCCCAGGTCGCTGATCCCATTCACTGTGAGGAATCTGTGGACGTTGGAACAAAGTCACAGAGAAAATGTCTTTGGATTCAGATGGGCAGAGACTGAGCTGTGACCACAGCGCCACCTGCTGACACTACTCTAAACAGACAGAAATCTTCATCTAGGTGAGTTTTTGTTTCCTGTTTGTACATGAAATGTTTGTGTTTTTCTTTGGCGAGGGAAGCTTAAATCATTGGTCACAACAAAATGTAGTTTTCTTAATAAATCGAGTGACTTCCCGTTAAGATCTGTGACCCTTTGGTCCCTGGACACTCAATGAAATCTTTGCATTAAAGTAAAGAAAGAAAAAAACAAAACAAGAAACAAACAAATCCTTCCTTTGTTAAAAAAAAAAGGTCTCGATGCATGATGAAGAAGCAACAAGATGCCTGAAAACCTGTTAGTCAGGTGTTTTGTGGTTTTTATACAGTGAGGGAGGAGTTTCGTCTATAAATCAAGCATCACGGTGAAAGAAGGCAGCTCAGTAGGAAACCTCCGTAAAGGGTGTCATTCCCATGATCCCATCTAACATTAGGCAATTATTTACATTTATTTATATAGCGCATTTCATACCAAGGCAACTCAATGTGCTTTACATAAAGACAAAACATTTAAAAAGAACAGCATAAAACAGCATAAAAACAAACTTTTTTTTAAAAAATGAAATAAAAATAAAAAATAATAAAAAATAGAGTCAAAAGCAAGAGCAAAGAAGAATAAAAAGTAGAGAGAAAATTAACCTTTATGATGCACCCGAGTTATCATCCTGGGAGTTTCAAATGAAGCCAATGGAAAAAGAAGAGGAGCTATCCGTCTGGGAGCGAGAAGAGAAGGAAGAAAGAGGCTGAAGTAAAAAGAAAGCGAGACAGTGGTAAGTGGAGTGATTAAGTATAACGAGAACAGTAAATAACTGCTGTTATTGAACAAATGTTGTTAGTCTTACAAACGGGAAGACACTTGAATGGCAGCTAACGTTAGTGTCAGAGCAGTAGTGACTGCTGCGTTAGATTAACAAACATTAATGTTGTTAAGTTATTACTTCAGGTTTTTGCTTGGTTAGCTAGCGAATCGGACTGCACTCGAGTCGGTCTGACTGACGCCAGGAATACACTGGGAACGGCCGCGACGCGATACGTAAGCGGGGCGGAGCGGAGTTTTTTAATTGCTACACCAGGCACGGACGTGACGCGACACGGCTTCACTGTTTGTTGTTGCAGCTGTCAAGCCTGCAATAAATGAGTGCACTTTATGCATCTCAACACATTTTTACATCCCTCCTGTTAAAATGGATTGACAGTACCTTTTTCACAGGTAATTTGCTGACTATGTTGGGTTTGCAAGTGCAGACTATATTAAATGGTATCAATTAACTGTTTAACTACACGATCATGGATCCACAATGTAAAAAAAACAAACCCCATAATGTTGCACTGCTACTGGCTTTGCCTCTGGTACATGAGACATTTATTTTAATCACTTTTAAACGTAATATATTTGTTTTATACAGAGTTCTCTGTAGTTTTCTACCTGTTGGAGGGCCGCGTAGTACGCGACGAAGAAATAAAATAGACTCGGCGCGAAAAAGAACGCCGTGCGACGGCCGCTGGAGTGCGCGTCGCTCACATGGCCGGTGGAGGAGCTTCCATTGACTGAATGGGTGCGAGCTGCTGCGGCTGTCGCGCGACACACGTTTCGCGTCGCGGCCGTTCCCAGTGTATTTCAGCCGTGAGAGACTCGGGGCGTGCTGCTCTGGCACTCACGGTTGTGACGTTACAAAAAAAATGCAAGTTTAACTTAACGTTAATTGTTGGCCTCCTTGACAGCAAGTAGCAACACTCTAAGCCAGTGGTTCTCAAACTTTTTACACCGAGTACCACCCCAGAAAATACTTGCCCCTCCAAGTACCACCAAGTCGGGGGGGGGGGGGGGGGGGCAGTGGTGTGTACCTACACACTGACACAGCCATGTAAATTCACATGCAATGTCAGGGAGGGAGTGGGTATTGAGCACATTTACACACTGTTATCCCTTATTGGTGAAAGTGATGCTGTTACAACCATCCCCAGTCGTAGAGTAGAGTAGAGAATACTTTATTCATCCCTAGGAGGGAAATTCAAATTAGTCTAGTAACTCACACAACAATGACACAAAAAAGAAAGAAAGATGGAGCAGGGCCTCCGGATGGAACAGGACTGCCAGATGGAGCAGGAACCTCCAGGTGGAAAGGAACCGCCAGGTGGAGCAGGGCCACCGGATGCAGCAGGACCGCTGGATGGAGCAGGACCAATGGTGAAGGGGCAGCTGGGTGGATCATTGGCCAAATCATTTTGCTTATCTGCCCCACTACTATATTCCTCCGTCTTGCAGCAAGGAGAGAGGAGTCGTCCACCACCGCTGCTTTCCTGGTCAGTCAAGGTGCCATGAAGTGGATGATCCAGGCCGTCCAGAATTGCCTCCTCCTTCTTCAGTGCTCTAGTGCCTCAGGATGTTTAGTCTGTATCCTAGCAACAACTTCATGGAGAACTTCTGATGGAACTTAAGCAGTTGCCATTGGGTGGGATGTACACAAGTGTTGTTATGATTCGAAAAAATAAAAGAAATGTCTACTTTCTGAGTCTTCACCAATATCTCCAGCTCTTCATCACTCTTGTTGGGCAGAGAGTTGATATTTTCAATGATGACTGACCTCAGAAAGGACTGATAGGACATCTCCACCTCCCAGCCTTCAACTTTGCACCAGCAGCAGCACGACAACCACCACAAAAGCACCTCTTCATCTCATCTGGAACAGGATGGTGTCCTCCAGATCTGTCCATCAATGAAAGAAGCTCATCTCTGAAGAATCTCTTCTCACCACAGAAGCATCCATCAGTAGATGACAAAAAACACAACAAAAATAAAGCAAATGTTGAGTAAAAACTCAAAAACTCAGAGCTACCAGACTTTGCTGCTCCCAGTTGAAGCGCATGTTCCGGAACTAGTCTTCCCTAATAATAAGCCTACTAATTACTAATTATTTGGCGGTATACAATGATACGTCGTTTCATTTTTCAGCTCATACACGTTTGTTTTCAGTCGGGTCCAAAAGCCACAGCACTGACAGAGCGTCATGTTTCCATGACGACTGGCCGGAAAAGATTAGCAGTGCCTCATGTTTATATGACCCCCGATCGTAAAAATAAAACTCTGAGAAGTAACACTAAACTTTAACATCAAAGACACACGTACGCAGTGCACAAGTACGCAGGATATTTGAAGCGCTGCTCAACGAGCCGCTCCAGTTGGACTGTACTGACTGCCGAGCTAACGGAGCTAGCGGAGCTAATGGAGCTAACGGAGCTAACTGAGCTAACGGAGCTAACGGAGCTACGGAGCTAACAGGTAAACAGATACACGTGTGGTCGGAGCGGTGCCTGGACTTGTTTGCTGATAATGATGTCGACATTTTCGGCAGGTTTTTGCTTGTATTTATACAGTCTCTATTCTATGGTATCATCACAACATCCTGCAAATGCATTTTTGGTCATTTTCGGCCGAAAATATGCGGTTGCCTGATTTTTTGATGCATCTGAAATTTATTTCATTTTATTTATGTTTAATTCGGTTAGTCTTTTGCGTACCACCTAGAGGGAGCCCACGTACCACTAGTGGTACGCGTACCACAGTTTGAGAATCACTGCTCTAAGCTAACTTAGTATGTTACAGTATTGATATGAGTATTCAGTATTATAATAACTTTAAAGTGTAAAAGTTGACAAGCTTTGGGTGGTATGAAATCAATGAATAATGAAAGTTGTGCTTGAAAGAACATTTAAAACATCTCTTATCTCTCCTCAGGATCATCTTTAAAGTTTTTGACAGCAGCAAAACAGAAGGATAAAGTGCTCCCTCCAAACGCTGACAATGAAAACTCTAAGTTTAATATTTCACTTTAATTGATTGACTCTCGCAGCTGCAGGGTCACATCAGGGCACGTCTATGTGGATCATGTGACTAAAGGTAGCCACATTTCATTTAACAAAATTAATTTTATTATTATTAAATGTTATGTTGTTATGTTGGGCAGTCTTACACACACGCACACGCGCACACGCACACGCACACGCACACACACACACACACACACACACACAGAAAAAAAGGCACTGACTAAAAGGCACATTGGGCATCAAGGGGCAAAGGGGCTGGTGCTCCAGCACCCATCGTCCTCCACTCTGCATGTCCCTGATACCCTTATAATTTTATAATTTTAATATTTTCAATTATTCCTTTTCCTAGTTAAAATACATTTAGCTTCTTCTGGTATCAGACACAAACAGCTGACAGACTGTTTCTAACTCAGCTTCAGCTGTGTTGACAGGCAGTGATCCACCTCACACAGAACTCTGATCAGAGCTGAACAAGCTGCTTCTCCTTTTTTTCGTACGGTGTCGATCACCTTTCGAGCTTGGTCTGCCCTGTTTGCTATCGCAGCAACAGACTCCATTTCAGGGTCAGTTACTACCCTACAGTCCAGGAGTTTATCCAGCAGACATTTAAGATTCTCTTCAGACACTCGCTGAATGAACTCAGTCCGAGCAGACCACAGCCTCTCTTCCTCTGAGACACTTGGAGTCGGAGCTGAGACACTTGGAGAAGGAGCGGAGACACTTGGAGTTGGTTCTGGACGAGGACCTGGAAGGTGAACAAGAAAGATACTTGTGTTCAAAAAGTACATCTGTGCTTGAGAGGCAAATTCAGTAACAAGTGTAGGAATGGAACCGCTCATGAAAAACAATCTGTCTCGTCCAGTTTGCTCGTCTCAGTTCAGGGCTCTGTAGAAAGTCCTTACAGCAGTAACCCAGAAGTCACCAGTGATCACACAAGGCCGAACACAACTGTAAAGTCCATCCAACATCACTTCTGATCATTTTCAGCTCTAATGATTTTAAGGTGACGAGCTCTGACTCTGGGACGACGACATGTGACAGACTCACAAGTTACAGACATATCAACAGGAACGACTGATGCAGAACCTGATGAAGGACTGACCACAAACATTTATAGTCCTTATTTTATTTAAGGTCCTTTCAGCTCCTTCATGAATGTCCTTGGTCCTACTCTGAATGGTTTCCCACTAGTTTGACTCTCACTTGTCGACAAGAATGGATCACAGAATAAAAGCAGACAGAAAATGATCTGTGGCCCAATAAGAATAGAGACACCACTCATCAGTCAGATCTACGTCAGGTGGATGAAGACTTTACCTGGCAGAGGAACCTGACGCTTCCACACAGCTGTCTCGGTTTCGTCTCGGACCTCTACATAGGTTTTCTTAGTGGTTGAAGGCAGGATGATCTGAAACGTTGGGTGGTAATTTGGTCCAAAGTCCAGGTCAAAGTCTGTTTTCTGAAAAGCAGCAGCATGTGTGTCAGTGTCTCCAGGTGAGTGACAGCAGTTTGAGGAATCATGTCAGCTTTAGTCTGAAACACTCACCTCAGGCTGGACTACATCAGCATGCGGACAGTGAACTGTGTAAGTTTTATTTTTGACGAGTGTGCTTTGAGAAGGCATCTTGATGAACACACAGTCATCGTGCTGTTTCTTCACCTGGAAAACAATCAGATCATTTCATTAGTGTCGGGCCTGAGCCTGAACAGAGAGATTGGTTCTACTGGCCTGGACCTACAGGACTGAGAGAGTCCTTTCCGAAGTCACACTGATCTTTTACCTTCATCCTTAAATTCATGTGAATGATTGTGTAAGATTTGCTTAAGTGGTGCAAGGTCACGAGACACAGTGTCCATGAAACAAAGTTCATGTTATCAGTTCTGTTAGTGAAGAGTTTGGAAATTGAAGCAGAGTGAATCTCTAACACTTCAGTCTGCAGCCTTACCTCATCCACAGGGATGTTACGAGGCAGCAGATGCACATTGAGGTATTGTTCCTGTGCCGTGAGGTTTGGTTGGTGGAACAGCAGAATTTGGCTGCGAACTGATTTCAAGTTGTTCAACCACCTCTTAACCAGACCAAAGGCAGAAAGATGAGGGACTGAGATGATCACATGAGTGTCTGTGATCTCCAGTGGCTCGATGAAGCTCATTCCATCATCAGTGATGTGTGCGACAGACAGCAGACCATCACAGAGCAGAGCTGTGGAAACACAGAGACAACAACCTCGTTACAACAGCAGTGATCATTTCAGTCACTGTCAACATCAGGAAATTAATCAGAAGGCTGGTGAAGGACAGTGCCCTGATTTTACATTATATTAATTTAATAAATGTACACGTCAATTAGATGGTCACACAACTTAAGTTACGTCATTAGTTCCCCACCGTTGCTCTAACAAACACAATCACTTGCTCACCATCCTTTGTTTCACAATGTGGGAGGTGGAGCTGACGGACGGCATCCTCAGGACACTGGATGTTGAACAGCGGTCCTGCAGCCATCTTGCCAACTGAGTGGAGGAGGCTCTCATCCCATTGGACAGTCCTGTAGAGCAGCTCCGTCTCCTGAGCCATAACAAACACCAGTCCAGTTGAAAAACACTGGAACTGGCATGGACCAGGACACCTGAACCTGTAGGACACAGAAGGCAGAGTGACCACCTCAGACCCTGAGATGAAAAAGGTTCAACATTGGCTAAAACATTGTGTTCCTCCTGACTCAGCTGACTGAGAGCTGATCCAGCTGATGTTCCCTCACACAGTCGACCATGAGACCAACGCTGCAGAGACACATCTGCTGTGGCTCAGGAGAAGCTGTGAAGGAAGAGGAAGGTACTTTGGTAAAAACTGTGTTGAGTAAGTTTATTGCATGTTTACCTGTATGAGACTTGTGTAGATTCAGTTTCCAGTTCAGGTTTGAAGCTTGACTGCTGCAATTCAGAGATAAACAATGTAAGCTAGTTTATTACAGTTAAAAATATATTGTGTTGAGTGAAGCCAATGGATTTGTTCCACAGTCCTGAGTGACCTGAGGCACAGTGGACAAAGTCTGGGGGACTGACAGTGTGACACAGGGATTTGATGTCAACGTATTAATGTACAGACTGCATCTGAGAAGCAGCAGAGAAATGACAAATGTTTTGTGGAATAACCGTGACCATAATATGATCAATTCGTCCTTAAGATTATCCTCACAGTTAGTTTGAAGTGAGTTTTTACATGTTTTTCTGTTAATTTTAGACCTTTTTCATGTGAAACACTTGGTGCATGTAATTTCTTGTTGGCATACAATCTGAGCTGAATTTCTTGTGTGAGCAGCTATACGTTATTTATGTATTTATTTATTTTCTTTATGACCTTCATCCCCTCACGGTTAGGGACAGAGCTTCCATTGCAGAAGAAGCCATTGGGAGCTGTAACCTCAAGGTCATCAGTACCTGTTGAGGCAGCAACATGAGAACCCACTGGTGGATCTCAGCAGGAGGGAAGCTACCAAGCTGAAGTATGAGGACTTTAGGGCCTGGCTGAACAAAGGTCTTTAGAAGCAGTGGATAGATACCATCTGGTCAAAAAAGCTGTGGCCACCACAGTGGATGCTGTTGCAAAATTTAAAAAACATCTTTGGTTGCCAAGGTAGTCAAGAAGCACCTCAGTAGCAAGGCACCTGGAGCAGAGGAGATGCACTCTGAGATGCTTCAGGCTCTGGATATTGTAGGGCTGTCTTTGCCTACACATCTTTTCAATTGGGTACAATACCTGAAGAGTTGCAAACCACCAGTTTTGTGTGCTCCCTGGAAAATTCCATGCCAAGAGGCTGGAAGAGAGGCTCTGACCGATTGTCAACCCAGAGGGAGCAATATGGATTCTGTCCTGGATGTGGATCAGTGGACTTGTTCTTCACCTTTGCAGAGAGAGGCAGAGAGTGGGGGAATGACACGCAGGAAAGGGCCGTCCGACGCGGGACTCGAACCGGGGCCGCCTGCACCGAGGACCGAGCCTCAACATGGGGCGGCAGCTCTACCCAGTGAGCTAAACGCCACCCCGGGGGGCATGGGAGTTTGACCAGCTAGTCTACAAGTGTGCTGAGGACTTGGAAAGGGCTTACAACCATGTGCCCCTGGACACTCTGTGGGGGGTCCTCCAGGACGTAACACGCTTGTTGCTTCAAGCCATTCAGTTCATGTACCACCAAAGAGTGAGATGTGTCTGTATTCTCAGAAGAAAACCAAACAAATTTGCGGCATAAAGGCCTTTGCACATAAAACACAAAAAATAAATTCAACCTCATATTGTGTCAATCATATTTACTTACCGAGTCTGAAACTTTCGTCTGTCATTTAAGTTTTGTTTGTGTGTGTGTGTGTGTGTGTGTTTGTGTGCGAGTGTGTGCGAGCCAGCCGCTGTTCAGGATCATGGAAATTTGTCGTCTTCTGTTTAATGTGTGAGCTAATAATCAATATCTATCAAACTGGAACTGACATCCTAAAATAAACTGTTGAAGTGATCATGATAATTCTGCTGCTCATTTACAAGCAGGTCCCCTGCTATTGACGTCCTCTCAGGATCATTTATTTTTCTCTTTTTATTACTTGACAAGTGAGAGGACCACAAAGTGCATCACTGCGCGATGACTTTTGTCTCCCTCTCCAAAGTTTGGAACAGAAAATAAAATCACATGCGAATAAAACGCAGCAGACTCAGTGTGCAACGACCTTTGGCTGAGAGGAGGAAAACAGGGATGAGTATCAGGACCTCCAGGAGTTGAGGTATCTTGGGATCTTGTGCATGGGTGAAGGTAGGATGTAGTGGGAGATCAACAGACAGATCATTACATCTGGAACCCTCTACTTAATGTAACATTGCAGAGTTTTTCGGCCTTAAAATAATGTTTCCAGACTCGTTGCAATGGTAGAAAAATGGTTAATAGGATGAATGGTGCTGCCGCTGCAGCCTGAGCCGGGTCGCGTCGGCTGAAACTGCGCTATGTAACTTCCCTGCACGGGTACGAACCCCCCCTCCTCCCCCCTTCCCTCTGCGTCGAGGGAGAGACGTGGTAGGTAAAAGCGAAACTTACGGTTCCCCTCCGGTGGTCGTCGTCGTCGTCGCCGTTGTCGCCCCCCCACCCCCCTCACCCCCTCTTCCCCTCCCCCGACCACCCGCCACACAGTCTCCTTGCAAACATGTGGGAAATACTGTTGTTTATTAACCTCTTCATGCAGAGGCCATTTTTGGCAATTTCCGCCTGTTTTTGTATCACTGCAATTAAAGCTTAATAGCCACAGAAGTACTAATCCCACAACTATGGTTTATGGCTTAAATGAAAGACAACCTTTGTCCCTTTACATCTATATGTATAAAATATTGAATTGAGTCATTCCATAAAAAAATGGGCTTCTGAAATAACTTTTTTTTTTTGAAAAAAAAAAAAACGAGTTTGAAATTTTTGGTGAAAAGGTGATAGATCAAAATCCTAATTATAAAACAGGTTGAATTTTACATATATGGTTCACACACTCCCTGTCCACATATGTACCAAATTTTAGGTTGATAGGTAAAACTACTGAGGCACTATAGAGTTTTTCCAAACAGTGTCCCTTGGCGATGTACAGTGTGCAAAACCTGTCCAAAATTGTCCAATTTGGCTAAAATGCACACTGCAATATTTTAGTGAGATTTTTTTTTTTTCCAACAGATAACCTATTGGGGCCAATCACACACTTGATGGGTTTTAGGAACACCAGTTACATAAGTAAAATGCCATTTGAAAATTTAATTTATGGGGATGAATATTTAGTGTCCAAAACCCATCCAAACATGAATTTACCTATTTTCGCCTGTATTATATTGTTATTTTCCTTTAAAACTCCAGAAGTAAACATCCCACAACCATCAGTGATGGCTTAAATTAACAAGGACATTTGAAATAGTTCATTTGTCTTTTATTATTATTTTAATTAAACTTGGGGCAGTAAAAACTCACTTTTTGTGGAGACTTGTATTGCTTACTTGTTGACACTAGGGGGAGAGGGAACCACAGGAACCAGCTGGGTGCAGGCTTAAGCTTTGCCCAATCAGGGATCATTATATATCAGGTCACACCTTAGAGTCTCTGCTATTGGACCAAAAAGTTTTCACCCCCGTGACTTTGATTGACAGGCGACGAGAGATGCGCAAAACCGGGTGCGCAGTCTGACGGAGAATGCGAGTAGTATTAGAACTGCGGAGTTACGTAACACGCCGTGGAATATCTGGTCACGATGGATAAAATCAACCAATGGATTATTTTCGAGCACATGTTCAGCTTTTAAAAAAGGGTAAGCTTGTAATTTTATTCAGTGTTTTAGTGGGTCTATTATTGATTATTGTCCGTATTTTTCGGCACTCGAAAATGACTTCCGGGTTTGTTTGTGCTGAGTGAGCAGGCTTGTTTAAAACTTTGATGGGGTAAAAACTGCATTTCTGTGCTTTGCTTTTGTTTATATGACAGTTTATGATTTTTTGGTGGTGAAAGAAGAGGTGTACAGATGGTACATATATGTTTAAATCACCTTCGTTGTTGACGTGACGTCGCTTGTGGGCTGCCGTAGTCTGATATTGTTTGAGACATTTTCAGTGACTGTGAAAAAACCGTAGCACCTAGAAACTTCATTTTTTTTCCTACTTGTTGCCGAAAGTGTCCTTAAAAGGTCTGTGGTGGAGTTTTTCATTACAGCATGCCTACTTTTCGTTATATTAAGGACGCCGTTCATGTGTTATTGATTTGGGACGCCGGCGTCCCAACCACTAGGGGGCCTGCGTGAACAGGTTAATGTGAATAAACGCTGGATGCGCTGGCTGATAAGTTTCGTTTTCGTTAAGTTTAGTTTTTCCCCCCAGACGATAGCGCTTCTCAACCAGATGGTGGAAGCACTGAGCTGAAACTCCGCAATGTTGCTTTAACCTGCTGCCACTGAGACCATGCCCCGGAAAAGTGGGAGAACATGGATAGAAGAGATTATTATTATTATTATGCAACTCATTCATCTAGTGCTGAAACCACAATCCAATCTATGAGTTTGTTTCTACACTGAAGATCTCATTGTTGTTACCAGCACAGGAGATGATCTCTGAATATTTTTTCCCCTCTGTTGAGCCCTTAAATCTGTCTGGAAAATCAGGATACAATGTTTTTCTCTCACCTTCAGCTTTGTGTTGTCCTCAAGCTCCAAGCTGTCTTCATCAAACCTCTTCAGCTTCAAGTCATCTTCAGAGACCTTCAGCTTAGAGTTGTCCTCGGAGACCTTCAGCTTTGAGTCTTCCTCAGAGACCTTCAGCTTTGAATAATCCTCTGAGACCTTCAGCTTTGAGTCTTCCTCAGAGGACTTCAGTTTTGTGTCATCCTCAGAGACCTTCAGCTTTGAGTCTTCCTCAGAGACCTTCAGCTTTGAATCATCCTTAGAGGACTTAAGCTCTGAGTCATCCTCTGAGGACTTCAGCTTTGTGTCATCCTCTGAGACCTTCAGCTTTGAGTTGTCCTCAGAGACCTTCAGCTTTGAGTCTTCCTCAGAGACCTTCAGCTTTGAGTCATCCTCAGAGACCTTCAGCTTTGAGTCATCCTCAGAGGACTTCAGTTTTGTGTCATCCTCAGAGACCTTCAGCTTTGAGTCATCCTCAGAGGACTTCAGTTTTGTGTCATCCTCTGAGACCTTCAGCTTTGAGTTGTCCTCAGAGACCTTCAGCTTCGAGTCTTCCTCAGAGACCTTCAGCTTTGAGTCTTCCTCAGAGACCTTCAGCTTTGAGTCTTCATCAGAGACCTTCAGTTTTGTGTCGTCCTCAGAGACCTTCAGCTTTGAGTCTTCATCAGAGACCTTCAGCCTTGAGTCATCCTCAGAGGACTTCAGCTTTGAGTCTTCATCAGAGGACTTCAGCTTTGAGTCATCCTCAGAGGACTTCAGCTCTGAGTCATCCTCTGAGGCCTTCAGCTTTGAGTCATCCTCAGAGGACTTCAGCTCTGAGTAATCCTCTGAGGCCTTCAGCTTTGAGTCATCCTCAGACTCCTTCAGCTTGTCCTCAGAGACTTTTGGCTTTGAGACACCTGTTAAAAGAGAAGAAACAAAGAACATCTCAGAAATCAGCATTTGCTATTCTTCTCTTTATCATATGCTAATCAGAAATAAACTCCACCTGACCACGTGGTTCATGCTGCTGTCCGTCGACAGAGTTCCTTAACAGCTGAGGGGAGGTTTTCTACCAGCCCAAACCAACATTCAATTCATCAGGAAAATGATTTGCATGGAGAATTTGTAAACAACAGGCAGAGAGATGTATCCATAAAGTTAAAGCAGACCTAAACCAGCGTTTCTCAAACTTGTATCAGTCACGGCACCTTGTAAAAGTGCATAAAATCTCACGGCACCCCTGTGTAAAATGTAATTAAAAACGACACTGCATAGCCTAAATGCAAATGTCCTGGTTATTTAGACGCGACAGTAATGAACAGAGCATAATACGAACTGTAAATGCAACAGAGATACGCAGGAATGTTTCTTTACATCTGTAGTGCTTGTTTCCATCTGTGCCCCCTGTAGCCTACATACGCGCACACACACGCACACACACAGTTATCCACAATGAAAGAGGAAGAGAGATAGGCCTACATACGTGCAGCACGCTCAAATTAATTTCTACTGGCTGTCTCCGCTCTGTTCTGACTCCGTTGCGAACAATCAGAGCATTTCCACCGTGTGCGCTGCAGTGCGTCTTGATCATAGACTGTAAAAAGAATGGACGTAGCGTCCGTGACGTCACCATTGGTTTGGGGGAGTCTGTTTTGTGCCGCTACTACGGGGGTTTGAACCGCGCCATGTTGGATTCTACTTGCCATATTTGGAGCGGTGTGGCCGTTGGCCGGCCGAGGGCCCGCCCACTGGCCTCGTTGCAGCGGTCGCCGGACCTGTCACTCAACGGTTCTGCGCCCTAATTGGCCAGAACTTTAAACCTAATAACAGTAAAACGGTAGAGTTTTAAAAAAATTCACCCCCCTCAGAGTGTGTGCGGGGGTAGAAACTATCGGTTGAGACCAAAAAAATGAAATGTACCAGGCTGTAAATATGTTTTTTTAAGCTGTAAAATCGGCTATTTTAACATGGGGCTCAATTGGAGTTGCTCCCTTCTGGAGCCAGCCCCCAGCGACAGCCGGGGGGATTGCAGCTTTTTGAACGCGGAAGTGAGCTTCACTCCTCAGACCGACAACTGCCCCCTTGGTCTTGATACATCAAACGAAGCTAAAACGCACCAGTCTTTTATATGATTTTTTTCATATTTATTTATGCATATGAAAAAGAATGTATTTATGTATTCATTCTTGTGCTGCCAAATTAATAAAAATTGAATCGCGATTAATCAAAAAATTTCCTGTCCAGAGATCAGGGTGGAATGACTTTACCCTGTTTAGGAGACTTTTATAGAGCAGCACAGATTTTTTTTTTGGTTTCTTGGTGCGACTATATGTACGATGTGACGCAAAATGAAAGGAGATAAAACAAAACCAAATAAGCATACCTATTCACAAGAAATATTTAGATTAACAAATATCATTGCAGTCCCCTTAAAGGGATATTTCAGATTTTTTGAAGTAAGGTTGTATGAGCTACAAATGCCCATTAAGTACACTAGATGCAGTAAAAACGTCTCTGCTAGGGCGGCATTTAGCTCACTGGGTAGAGCTGCCGCCCCATGTTTAGGCTTAGTCCTCGGTGCAGGCGGCCCTGGTTCGAATCCCCCGTCAGGCAGGCCTTTCCTGCATGTCATTCCCCCACTCTCTGCCTCCCCATTTCCTGTCTCTCTCCCGACTGCACTATCAATTAAAGGCAATAAAAGCCCAAAAAATATACTTTAAAAAAAGAAAAAGAAAGGTCTCTGCTCTCCCCCACTGAGAAACACCGGCACATCGCGCTGCACCGAGACACAGGCAGTACACTGTTGTCAATGATGGAAAATTAATCAAGTGTACTTTCGCCACTGTAGTGTATTATCCACCTGTACCTTTGCTTTAATATCTCAAAGTATTGTATTCTTCTTTATATGTGTACCTTGTTTGGAAATGAAGGAGTGTCTGGATAGATGCTCTACTTCATGGGTTCCACAATTTGCTTAGTAGTAGTAGTAGCTTTTTTTTTTTTTTGATAAAAACATGGCGGCGCGACCGACGTTTGTGGCGGCCTCTGCAGATACCGGCGAGAGAGTTTTTTCAGTGCAACAACAGGTAGCCTTGCCCCTGCCCTGCAAATCAGCTGGGCAAAAGTACTTTTACCACCGCGCGGTTCTTATGGACATTAGAAAACGCTGCGGGGACAAAAGACCGAGTGATCTGAACAGGCTGATCGAGAACGGATTGCTACGCCGAGACTGCACGGGGAGATGCCCAGAATCAGCTGGAGCCCCGGCGGAGAGGAAGCACCACCGCAGACGCTGTGACAGGACACGTAAGCGGGGGAAGAGAGCGGGTGTCAACACAAGGCTAAGGACTGATCCCAGCAGACCAGCCATTCCCTCGGTCCTGTTAGCAAACGTTCGCTCCCTACACAGCAAGACGGAGGATATCGCTCTTTGGAGATTACTGCAGCGGGGTGTCAGAGACTGTTGCGTATACATTTTCACGGAGACGTGGCTGACGGATAAAATACCTGACTCTGGAATTGAGCTATCGGGGCTGACACTCCACCGAGCCGACAGAGTGACGTCATCATCAGGTAAACAGCGCGGAGGAGGCTTGGCTGTTTATATAAACAACTCATGGTGCTCTGACGCTAGTCTGCTGTCCAAGACCTGCTCTCCTGATGTAGAGCAACTGGTTGTTAAATGCAGACCTTTTTTATTTACCACGTGAACTGACAGCAGTAATCATCATTGCAGTGTATGTCCCCCCCAGTGCAGATGTTAAAAAGGCAATGGAAGAACTTTACTACACAATCAGTCAGTTACAGACTGTGCACCCCCATGCCTTTTATATCATAGCTGGGGACTTCAATAAGGCCAAACTGAAGTCCGTCCTACCTCACTTCCACCAGCATGTGACATGTGCAACAAGAGGGGAAAAGATATTGGACCACTTGTATACAAACCTGAAGAATGCATACACTGCGGCCCCACTACCCCATATTGGCAGCTCTGACCACTTAACCATCCTGCTGAAACCTGCATACAGACCAAAGGTGAGACAAGAGCCACCGGCAGTGAGGGAAATCAGAGTGTGGCCACAGGAGGCCATTTCAGCTCTACAAGGCTGCTTTGAGTGCACTCAGTGGAGCATCTTCAAGGATGCTGCCACATCCAGGGATTGTATAGACCTGGAGGAATACACTGAGGCGGTGTTGGGGTTCATACAGAAGTGCACTGACGATGTGACTGTGAAGAAAACTGTCAAGGTACGTTCCACCAACAAGCCATGGCTAACGGGGGAGGTTCGTTCCCTGTTGCGGCTTCGTGATGCTGCATTTCGATCTGGAGACAGCAATGCATACAGCACAGCAAGGAACAACTTGAAAAAAGGAATCAGCGAGGCAAAGAGATCTTCTCAGTTCACTGACACCAAAGATACAAGACGCTTATGGCAGGGGTTCCAGGCAGCCACGGGTTACAAGCCAGCAGCACAGGTACTAAACAATGATCCATCTCTCCCAGATAACCTCAATACATTTTTTTCCCGGTTTGAGGTGAAGGACAACAGAACAGCACCTGTGCAGGAACTGCCTTCCACTAACCAGGTACTGCAACTGACTGCAGACAGCATCAAGAGGGTGTTTACCAACATAAACCCACGCAAGGCTACTGATCCTGATTATATCCCAGGCTGTGTGTTGAAAGGCTGTGCTGAGCAGCTGAAGGATGTCTTTACAGACATATTTAACATCTCCCTCAGCCAAGCCAGAGTCCCCACCTGCTTAAAAAGCGCCATTATAACACCTCTGCCCAAGAAACCAAATCCATCCTCCATGAGTGACTATCGCCCAGTGGCCTTGACCCCTATAGCCATGAAATGTTTTGAGCGGCTTGTGTTGCATCACATCAAATCACAGCTACCGACTTCTCTGGACCCCATGCAATTTGCCTACAGAGCTAACCGGTCCACAGAGGATGCTGTCTCCACCCTGCTCCACCTCACACTGTCACACCTGGAGAATAAGAACACCCATGCCAGGATCTTGTTCATCGATTTTAGCTCAGCGTTCAACACCATCTTGCCACAACAGCTTATTGAAAAGCTGTTGCTGCTGGGTGTGGATCCAGGAATGTGCAAGTGGATCTTGGACTTTCTGACAGGAAGGCGGCAGGCAGTCAGAGTTGGCAGAACAACATCAAAAACAATAGTAGTGAATACTGGTTCACCGCAAGGGTGCGTTCTGAGCCCTTTATTGTTCACCCTGCTGACTCATGATTGTGCTGCCACTTTCAATAACAACCACATCATTAAGTTCGCAGATGACACTACTGTCATTGGACTCATTACCGATGGTGACGAGTCGGCGTACAGGAAGGAGGTGGAGCAGTTGGTAGCCTGGTGCTCGGAACACAACCTTGCCCTAAATGTCGCCAAAACAAAGGAGATGGTGATAGATTTCAGGAGGGCTGGGCACCAGCACCATCTCCCTCTGAACATCAACAACTCTGAGGTGGAGAGGGTGCACGACACCAAGTTCCTGGGGGTCCTTCTGACTGACGAGCTAACCTCTAGAGTCAACACCACAGCTGTCATTAAGAAGGCCCAACAACGACTTCACTCTCTCCGACGACTGAAAAAGGTCGACCTTCCTGTACCTGCCCTGACCATGTTTTACAGAGGCACCATCGAGACTGTTCTCACATACTGCATCACATCCTGGTTTGGCAGTAGCACAGCAGAAGAGAGGCACAACCTAAATAGGGTAGTGAGAATAGCAGAGAAAATCATTGGTGTGCCACTGCCACATCTGCCGGACATCCACAGAGTCCGTTGTGTGCGCAGAGCAGAGGACATCTTAAAGGACCCCACACATCCCTCTCACAGCATGTTCACAATCTTGCAGTCAGGAAGAAGGTACAGAAGCATCAAAGCAAGAACCACTCGCCTGTTGAACAGCTTCTTCCCCACAGTGATCAGACTCCTTAACAAAAGAATGTGAATTAACTGATTTTTTAGAGTGTTATCTAATGATGACTTGTATTATCTTTTATTTATGATCATTCATTTTATATGTTGTTTTTTAATTATACATGTTTTACTTATTTATTGTTGAAATTAATGCACTGATCTTGATCTCGAACGGTGGATGTGTGAAACATAATTTCGTTTTTATGTGACGCATAAGAATGACAAATAAAACCTATCTATCTATCTAGTCATCTGACCTAATGGGACATAGACGGATTACCGCATGGGCAAAGTGGGCGTGTGCCCAGGGCCCCAGATCCAATAGGGGCCCTTGGCCTTCAGAGTTTTTTTTTTTTTGGTACAAAAAAAATAAATATATATATTGGAATGAATGTGGTTTTGAAAATGTAGTATGATTATAAAATCAATTGAATGCTTTAGAAATTATATGACACAATGACGTAGCCTACGTGCGCTGGGGTCAAATGTACAGTGCGTTTTTAAAATGGAGACGCGGGCGTTCAGTGGATCAGCTGTTGCTGCTAGACGAAAACAAAGGAAAGAAAAAGCTGAAACGGTTGAAACGGCTGAAACTGCGCTATGTAAGTGGCCGTAGCGGACAGCCTGATCCGAGAGTTGGACTACCTTATCAAGAACTTTTCCAGGAAAAAGCCGGTGGTTTTGGTGAGTAGTTTCTATAGGCTGTAGCCGATATCCAAGTACTCGAGTAGGTTACTCGGCATCCGAGTGCAGTCCGACCCCCTGGTTATGTGTGTGTAGCCTGTGTGTTAATCTCTCTCGCGCTCTGTTAAATGAATAAACAGAAACCGCTGCAGAGCGCGAGCCTGGCACAGAGGTGCGCGCTCTGGCGCATCTGGCACAATCTGTTAACGGCGCAGAAAGGAAACTGGCTCCGCTCCGCGGCTATTTCACGTCCGACGTCTATGGTAAACTCACGTTTTTATTGACATTGTCGTGTCCGATCCGACGTAACTACAACAACATAACACAAATGTATCTGACAGCTCTCACTTCGTCATCTGCGCCTCCTCACTAACTCACCTACACACACACGCCCACACACACACAGGACTCTGTCCTCCTCACACTCACCCAGGCCCCTCATCCAACCATACCCTACCTGCCCGTACACATTGACAGTCAGTCAGAAATCACAGAACTTAAACATCATAACAAGAACGTTACTGCGGGGTCGCTACAATATTTACAGTTTTTCAGTTGTGCAATAGGCTCTTATTAATAATCCAATCCCATTGCTACTTGCGCAAAAAGACCTAAAATGACAGTAATTTTGTGTTGTTGTGTGTTGCCCGGTGTTGTTATGTGCGTAATGGGAAGAGCGCCTTTGCGCGCACACTGTTTGCATGTGTAGACAGGGGCCCGTGGCGAGTTTGTGTCCAGGGCCCGTGGTCATGATAATCCGTCTATGTAATGGGATAGGTATGGTCCAAGATGACCTAATGACTCGGATGTCTTCTCTAATGGACAAGAGACATGGGATACAGGATATGGGGTTTTTAGCTAAGCCTAAAAAGCCTAAAGATCAATGGGTTAAGACAAAGGTCCTTGACCATCTGGTCTCGGGAGGTTTCTCTCTGTCCGGAGAAGGTGGAGTTTTGGAGATAAGCCAACATATAAAAAGGAAGGTTTTTGGGTTGAGAGTGAGAGATCTCATTTTGGACCAGAGATGCTCCAGGATTTGGCATTCTTTGTACACTGTTCTTCTTCTTGTTAATAAACTTCTTTTTTGAATACAAGCGAAGACGTGTCAGCGGTGATCCCTTCTTTTCATCAACACATCAATATACCACACCGCCTACAAGAAGTCCCGTCTCAAAATAATACACCAGTTCAAGAGTATGATCTAAAGTAAAAATTTACAATGCATCAGTTGGTTGGAAAAAAGTTTTTTTTTTTTATCTGGAACTAACCAACTCACTCGCACTGTATCACTCCGCCTCTTCCACACACTGCTGATTCAAACAGCTGAACAGCGGAGTGATACAGTGCGTCACAGAGCCTGCCTGAGTGGCGGAGTACTGAGTGAGTTGTTTAAAAATTGATGTCAGTTCTTGCCTGTCTGTTGTCCTTTGTTTCATTTGTTGTGTTAAAGCCAACAAAGAAAGTATAAAAAACAACAACAATATGCAATTCATAAACAAGTTGAAGGTGAAATGAGCCCAGACTCATTTGACAATCAGACTGATGAAGAGGAGACGGAGGTTCAGTACTCACAGGTTTTGTCTCTGGAGGCTCTAATCTCCTTGTCCCTGCCAAACCTGTAGGAACAAACACAACAGAGTCAGAAATCATCAGGTTTTGTTTGAGTTTGTTTTATTAAACCAAACTGTAATGATCCAGGATCAGACTCACCCAGCTGAGTTTTAATTGGTAAATGGTAAATGGATTTGCTCTTATAAAGCACTTTTCTAGTCTCTCAGACCGCTCAAAGAGCTTTACACTGTAGGTCACATTCACTCTCATACAGCGCGAGGCACAGCATGGGAAACTAACCATTCACACACATTCACACAACAATGCACACATTGGGGGTGTGGGTTCAATGTCTTGCCCAAAGACACTTCAACATGTCGACTGGGGAATCGAATCTCTTATCTATCTGTTAGGGAATGACCCGCTCTACCTCCTGAGCCACAGTCGACCAATTAAAGCTGATCAGTGTGTTAGTCAGTGACCTTTGGGATCAACCAGAGCAGTGGTTCTCAAACTGGGGGGGGGGGGGGGGGGGGGGGGCAGTGGTGTGTATCCTAACATTAGAAAGCTGTCTTAAAGATCATATTCAGGCTACACATGATATTGAGCACATTTACACACTGTTATCCCTTATTGGTGAAAGTGATGCTGTTACAACCATCCCCAGTCTTCCCTAATAAAAATAATTAGCCTACTAATTAGTGTGACTGCTGAAGCAGTCACACTATTGTTCTTCTGTTTGGCCATTTTCTTCCGCCTTTTTATGGTCTTCTTCTAGTCCTTCATACTTTGTGCTATTTCAACAATTCATATATCAAAACGTGCAGCTTTTTTTGAACTTTATTGGCATTACTTTTCTCTTTTTAACTATTTATACTTTTTCAAATATTTAACTTTTTAGATGTTGACAGTGTGCAGATCATTAACAGACAACAGTGTTCTTCACAACTCCACTGTAGTCTAGGGGTTAGGGTGGCTGCTTCCCAACCCTAAGGTAACTGGTTCGAATCCAAGGGAAGAAGTCTTGTTATGTTATGTTGAATTCTGCTCTCCTCCACCGCCTTCAATTGGTTACAGGTGTTTGTTATCTGCTTGATTACTCATACCAGTTTGCAGCACATCATCACATTACAATGAATGACAACAGTCTTGGAAGCAGTGTGCTCTCTGTAGCCGAGTGGCAGAGTAAAGGTTTAGTGATCATATGGTCATGGGTTCAATTCCTGCCTCGGTCATTTCACATCATTGCTTGACTTTTGATTCCAATTATTCAGCTGTCATTGGACAGTCTTTGATTCCTCATAGTATAAAGCTCATTGTAACTCAGGTTCTCTGTGGCCATATGGTTAGTGTGTTAGGTGTTGTGCTATTTCAACAATTCATATATCAAAACGTGCAGCTTTTTTTGAACTTTATCGGCATTACTTTTCTCTTTTTAACTATTTATACTTTTTAAAATATTTAACTTTTTCTGCCACGATTCCTTACTTTTTTTTTTAAGCAGAAGCCAGTGATCCTCTTATCAAAGGTTTTCTTTACCCCTCACATACTGTCTCTGTCTGTAGCCTAGTGGTTAGCTTGCTGGTCTGGAGACCTGAAGGTTGCTGGTTCAAATCTTGCCTCAACAATAATTATAGTGCATTATTTTCCCAGTTGTCCTCTGTTGACTTCTGATAACTTGCTTCATGTTGAAACTGCTGCTCTCAGCCTGAAATTCACAGAAATTTTCATTCTAAGTCATTCAAGCTTGACTCTCAAGCTTTCTTGGTGGTAACTGTGTGTGCACCGTGGCCTAGAGGCAGAGTGGAAGTCTAATGACCATGAGGTTGTGGGTTCGATTCCGACCTTGGTAAAAAATTTGTATGGTGATCACTGCTTGCACTATTTGCTAATTCTGCAACAGCGTTCAGTTGCTATCAGCAGTCACACCATTTCCATTCTTGGAAATGCTTTTTCTAGTTACTAATTATAATGGTGGTATACAATGATACAAGCTGAGACACAGCTGTTGTTTCATTTTTCAGCTCATACAGGTTTGTTTTCACTCGGGTCCAAAAGCCACAGCACTGACAGAGCGTCATGTTTCCATGACGACTGACCGAAAAGATTAGCAGTGCGTCATGTTTATATGACCCCCGATCGTAAAAATAAAACTCTGAGAAGTAACACTAAACTTTAACATCAGAGGCACACGTACGCAGTACACAAGTACGCAGGTTATTTGAAGCGCTGCTCATTTCATTTTATAAACGGGCCGCTCTGGACTGTAGCCGAGCTGACGGAGCTACGGAGCTAACAGAGCTAGCGGAGCTAACGGAGCTAGCGGAGCTAACGGAGCTACGGAGCTAACAGAGCTAACGGAGCTACGGAGCTAACAGAGCTAACGGAGCTAACAGAGCTAACAGGTAAACAGATACACGTGTGGTCGGAGCGGTGCCTGGACTCGTTTGCTGATAATGATGTCGGCATTTTCGGCAGGTTATTGCTTGTATTTATACAGTCTCTATTCTATGGTATCATCACAACATCCTGCTAATGCATTTTTGGTCATTTTCGGCCGAAAATATGCGGTTGCCTGATTTTTTGGTGCATCTGAAATTTATTTTATTTTATTTATGTTTAATTCGGTGAGTCTTTTGCGTACCACCTAGAGGAGCCCAAGTACCACTAGTGGTACGCGTACCACAGTTTGAGAATCACTGAACCAGAGCATTAAGTCTCATGTTCAACCAGGTTACCATGGTGTCACCATGTTTACTAATGATCTGATCTGGACCAGGTGGCGTTTGAAGGATCAGATCAAAGAAAATAGAGAAGATGGCTCAATCAGGTCTAGAAAAGTAAATCCACCACTTCTACAGGAAGCTCAGGATCTGGCCAGTGCTGTCCTGATGTTCCAGCTGCTGCACATCATTCTGTATTTGACTCTTACCTATCACAGTTACTGTGAACTTGAGTGTCAACTATAAAACATACCAGCCTCAGCACTGTCGTGATACACTACAACAGTGCTAGCAGTTGGTTGACTAGTAAAACAACATGGTAACACTTTATTTTAAGGGGTCCTTGTTCCTGTGTATCTACCTAATTAATTACAGTGTAATTACCTATGTAACCGTATGTAAAGATACACAGGAACAAGGACCCCTTAAAATAAAGTGTTACCAACAACATTTTAAACTCATTGATAACATCAGTAACAGGAAGCTAGCTAAGAATAGCACGTCTACTGTACCTGTCACTAATGACACCTGGGGCCTCATTTATCATTGTGGATACACCTTTTTTTACACCATTTTCCCCCCGTTTTGTGCGTACGCACTTTTCTCCGCCAAATTTGGGATCTATCAAGCCAAAACCTGACGGGGAAAAGTGCGGACATTTACACCCATTTTGACCCTGGCGTACCGTGATTTACGCCTTTTTTGAGGAACGGGAGGAATTGGCGACACCATTGCTGAGTCAGAGAACTGCAGTGTGAGAGGGAGACAGGAGTGCGGAGTATTTAGAAGAGCACAGTAGGATTTTTTGAAGTAATTGTGGTAGTGGTGGACCGTTGATGCTGGCAATCCAACCCGCTCTATAATAACACTAGGCTAATTGATAAACAGAGCGGATTGTGGATTTTGCTTTTTTGATTAGGCTATGTGTGACGTCCGACAAGGATCAAACCATCCAAGTTTAAAAACACATGCACACTGATCTGCAGCTACTGAGACTGTTATTATTCTGTCACCTGAGTTAACGAGGTGCACGTGAGTTTGGAGCTGACGAGAGGAGAGAATAAAGAGTGAGACAACGCGGCCCTGAGGAGGAACTATAAGGACTCAGCTGTAATGGAAAATGACCTAAACCGAGTCCAGTAGAGCTGTAACTGTGTAGTGGAAAGGCGTGCAAAGTAATAGTAACTATCGTCCTGCTTCCTACATTGTTTTAACATCTAGGTAAAAAATAAAAATAAAAATAAAGATTTTCTGGGATAAAGGGGCAGATTACATAAGATTCTTCTTCTTTCTGCTCCCTTTTGTTGAGATTTGGGAGGTTTTTGTTTTTATTGTAGCTTAATTGAGCGTAGCGTTAGTTCTGGCAGGCCACGATGTCAAGCTCTAACTGCATAGCTGTCATCGCCGGCGCAGATCAGCTGATGGCTCAGCTGACTCTGCGTGTCCGCTCCCTATTGGGAAATTGCATTCAGAGCGGGGTATTTAAACTGCTCTCGCCCGACCCTCCTTCCTGCTTCCTCTGCTGCTGGCACTTTCGCAACCCACCTCCACCCCAGCTCCTCCTGTATTCATGTTGGTTGCTGTCTGGGTTTTCTTTGCTGCTGCGCTCCCTGCTTATGCCGTTCATGATGGCTCGTGAAGGGCAGGAAGGTGCTCTTCCTGCCTCAGGCTTTCCACGCAAGCGCGTGGAAGAGCAGGGGGTCCCAGAACAGTATCATACCGCCAAATAAAACTGTGCAAGTAAATAAAGATTATTTTGACAAAAGTGGTCCTGACTGAATTAAAATGCAAGATCATTTTTCTGACTGAGTTATTGCCCGTGTATCTGCTTTCGGAGAAGCGGAGAAGTTCCGCTTCTTTCCCCCGTCCTCCGCCCGTTGTCACTTTGTTGTCACTTGTTGCTGCGCCACAGAGAGCACATGGCTAATTAAATATGCACGTGCTGACCATATATAGTTGTATATAGGCGTTCCGGGGGCGGAGTAAGAGGTGTGTTCACGTGTGCACCATTCTTGGGTCCGGTGTGATTTTTTGCGGAGAGTTGTGCGTACGCACAGTTTGATTGATCTGAAAAAGGTGTAAATATTTAGGGTGTACGCCATTTTCGTCTTTTCGCTGTACGCAAATATTTAGCAGTTTTACACCCTCTTTGATAAATGAGGCCCCAGGGGTGTAACATTTTGTGCACGTAACAGAGGACCTCTCCTGGACCAACAACATCACATCACTGGCCAATGAAACCCAGCAGTCCTGGTTCTCATCATGTGTTCTTCTACTGAGGAGACACTGAGAACAATCTGACCTGCTGCATCACTGTGTGGTTTAGAAACTGAACCACCTCCAACTGAAAAACCCTGCAGTGCAGGAAGAAAGGTCATTGGTGCCTCACTCCTGGACATCTACAGCACCTCCCTATATTGCAATATACTATAACATGTGATATATTAGGCAATATATTCCCATATATGGGATTTAATTTTTATATGTTCCAATACATTGCAATATATGCATGGATCATATATGTGTATATATTGAGAAATATATTGAGATCAAGGCCAAAAAGGCACTATATTTTTAAATGTTATATATATATACTGTATATACATATGCATGGATCATATATGTGTATATATTCAAAAATATATTGAGATCAAAATGTAATTATATATATATATATATATATGTATATGTGTGTGTGTATATTTATAACCCCCCCCCCCCCCCCCCCCCCCCCCCCGCTCTGTTTTCAAACTGTATTTTACATTTCCTATATCTTATCGTCAGAAGGTATGGACTCCTATGGTTGAATTAAGGTCAATATCTGACATCAAACTGATTTTGATTAGGGACTGTTCACAGGGCGTTTGTGTCGCAGACTCGCGGCGCAATCGACGAGAGCTTTTTATTTTATTTTTTTCCCACTGAGAGAGTGGAAGGAGCCTCCAATCTCCCTGTAACAGGTTACAAGTCATTTATCTAACATCACAATTAGTCCGAAGCTGAAGGTAAAAATGAAATATAAGGTAAATATCCTGCATAGTTCTCCTCCTGTATCCTCTGATCAGAGCGGTGTCCCTAGCAACGGTGTGTTTTACTTAGCAATGGTCTGTGAACCGACTGCAGGTCAGGAATTATTTTTTTTATTATAATAAAAAAATATATATAATTATTGTTCTGTTGTGGTAATTCTCCATATTCAACCCATGGATGTATTATTATCTTATAATAGATCCATGATTCAACTAGATTTTTTCATTTTTTTCCCTGTTGCTAATACCACAATGAAACAAAATCCATTGGCTGTCTCATTGTGAGCATTTGAACATGATTGGTTGATCTGACTGACATAAACAACCCTGCAATAAGCCATCATTAGTGAATCCAGTTTATACACAGGTGTAATCAGTTCAATTCACCCTTCATAAGTTAGACAAAATAATAGAAACTTTAAAGTCAAAGATATGTGGCAGTAATTTTCTTTAGGATATTAGTTCTAAATATAGTGTTATTTGAGTAATAATAATCAGGATCAGCCGCAAAATAAAATAAAAAATTCATTCTATCCTTAATACTGTGACACAGCTAAAGATATGTTTGTCCTTGATTAATTCATGTTTTACTCTGTTTCTAATTGACTGAATACTCTTTGTTATGTCAACCTGTATTTTACACAGCCAAGGACCCACAGCAGTGCTCTACCCATGAGATCATCGTGCTGGAGAACCCGAAGTGACAATAGAGCAAAAGATGATGGGGTACAGACTTCAACATGCAAACAGGTAGGCAAGAATTATGGCAAATGTATTTCGGTTCTTACATTTTTTCATTAAACCTAGTTCAGATTAATTTCATTTCAAAGTTTTTAAATGTATAGCACCATCCCATACAGAAGTAATTGAAACTGCAACAGGACTGATGCTGGCTGACTGAGTGATAGAGTTGAGGGAAATCGTTGACTATACAGCTGAATACAGACTGAATACTAACATTAAACTAGTGGTCTATTATCTTGATTTTACTGGTGTGGAGTCTGGACTCCAGTAGGGATGGGCATTTCAAGCAAAAGTATTCGATAATCGCGGAGTACTAATCGATTGACTATCTGACACCCCCCTCCAAACCCCCTGTGAATGATCTGATGTTTGATGTTTAGTTAGGTTGAACATTAGAATGAAGCAAAGGATGTCAGAGCATTTTATACAGATAATTTAAATAATATAAAAAAAACTATTTTTTTCTCTCTTTTCCCCTAGATGCACCAAGGAGCCAGCTGATTACTACCAATTGGAGGGTGGACATCTCTTCATCTGCTACATACATACTGTACATATGCTTTATCTGCTACATCAATTTTCTTTTGGCTATTTATTTCTTTTCCACAGTTCCAAAAGTATATGTATATTTTCTGTTCAATGGCGTTCTTTAAAAATGTTGCACTGTTCAGAAATGTAGAGTCAGTCACATTTCCTTTGTCTGACCATATGCCAGGCCTGTTGGGGTTTTAATAGGTCTGTATAGCTCCCTACCTCAAACTGGGTTAAGTATCTGTGCCTGATTAAAGCAGAAGTAAGCGGAATGTTTGTGTTAATATAAGTCTTAAAGCTATAGTGCGTAACTTCTACGTGTCTGTAACAATGGCGTAGGCAGAATTTTAATTTTGGGTGGGCCAGTACAAAATCGGATGGGCCATCTTTTCTCAGGACAGTGCATTTCATCTAGCGCACATCATTGTCAACCGCTTTATTGCACAAGTTTTTTCTTCTTTTTTTTTTTGTAACTAGCTCTTGACCAACACAATATTTGATACATACAGATGAAATTATCTTTCCTGCCACTATGATGATAAACTGTATTTAACCGTACCTATGTAAACAATAAAACTCAATCACACAGGCAGCTCCATGCTGTCCGTGTGTGATTTCCAGGGACAGGTCAGGACAGTCTGAGGACAGACAGCTTTGAGGTTGAAGTCCTATAAAAACGAAATGCACCTTTGACTATGAAAGGTCTTTAGCTGCGTCTTGACCACATTTCAGCTGATCAGCTGTAGTAGAGGAAACTCCGCTCCACCGCGAGGAGCGCTTTTTTTTTTTTTTAATTAAGCGCCAGTTAACCAGCGCAGATCCGCTGTATTTATCAAAGCGTCACCGTGCTGAAGCACCGTCTGTTTGAGCGGTTACATGCTGCCATTCCGACATGCTGCCACTCCGACATATCGCCATTCCGACATTCTACTATTCAGACATGTCACCACTCAGACATACCACCATTCCGACATGAAAACGTCCTGCCATTCCGACAGTTTCGTCCCGCCATTCCGACAAGGCTTTAATTTCCATAAGGAAATGTGCGTTACTCCGAGCGGCGGTTAGGTGTATGTGTGTATGTTTTTTTTTTTTTTTCATGTTTTAAGACATGTGTACAGATGTGATACAGTCAGTGGAAGCTTAATAAATAAACAAACACAAAGTCTCGCCATGTACAATCACACACTCCGATGTCAGTTTGTAACCATTTCCCTTACAATAAGGATATAAGGGGAACTGGCACAACGCAGTCCTGCTGCAGGCGGATCTAGGCTCGGCTACTGGTGCGTCCAGGGAAGCAATAATCAAAGTCGCTACTTAGTCTGAGTCTCTGTGTTTCACTGAACTCAAAACGCGCCCATCACAGGCGGCATATAATAAACAATTACACACAGATCAACAGAACCCGAAAGCCCTCCCCCCTCCCACTGTCCATTAAGTCCGAGTGGGAATGAGTGTGTGTGTGGGTGAGCGAGCGCACTGTCACTGTCCGTGCAGGCGTGTGTGTGTGTGTGCGGGGGTGCCCGAGCTCACAGTCAATGTGTGTGTGTGTGTGTGTGTGTGTGTGTGTGTGTGTGTGTGTGTGTGTGTGTGTGTGTGTGTGTGTGTGTGTTTGTGTGTGTGTGTGTGTGTGTGTGTGTGTGTGTGTGCGTGTGTGTGTTGGTGCGTGGTGAGGGTGAGTGAGAGAGAGTTTGTTTATCCTACTGTCCACACGAGACGCCGCGGCTCCGCCGAGGTGACCACCAGTCCTCTCCCTCGTCCCGCTTGGCTGAAAACGGGCTGTGAGGTGTCCAAACGGGCCTTTATGATCCACAGGGTAATCCACCGGGAAAAATAATCCACTATGCCGCCTCTCCTCCCCTCTCACCAGGTCACTTCTCCATTTAAACCCTCGGTCCCACTAATGCACTTTTACGCATTACGCACACAACTTACAGAAAAAAAGAAACATTAATTCATTCATTCATTCATTCATTCATTCATTCATTCATTCATTAAAGGTCCGCACGTCCCAGTGCGCAAACCACAAGGATAATTGATCATTTCCCTGGCCTAATACACAATGAAAAAAACCTGGGGAGCAAACTTGCAAATCAACTACCCCAGCTGGCCAGGCAAAACCCAGTGTATCACTACAAGTTGTTGCAACTTTTGGGAATTTACTCCTGGTAAAAACAGCACGAAGTAGTCAAAATATGTGTTTTACGCATGCCTCTGTGCGTCTGCAGATCAAATTGTCTATAATTAAACTTGGAGCCAGACCCGGCCAGGCTACAGGAGAGATTAAAAATATGCAGGGGTCCAGGACCCCCATGAGAACCACTGATTCTGTTGAACGTACTGTAACCACTGTGATACAATAATAAAAAACAACACTGATCTGATTCACCGGCGTAGCGGTCCCTCTCTCCATTAACTCTCTATCTCTCTCGACCACAGCTGCAAACTATAGCACAGCGCCAATAATAATAATAATAATAATAATAATAATAATAATAATAATAATAATAATAATAATAATAATGCATTTTATAATCGAGATGGATGTGACAAGGGCGTTGACCAGAGTCAAAGTGCTGTTAGAGGAGAGAGATGGGCAGGCAGGGAGGCGGTGATCATTATTAACCTACACATTTAATGACCTTATGTCGGAATGGCGGAACGTTTCCAAAAAAGGAAAGAACCGCCATTCCGACAATGGAAACAAAAATTGTCGGAGTGGTGGGACGTTTTCAATCAATGGAAGTGCCGCCATTACGACAATTAGACGTCAATGTCGGAGTGGCGGTATGTCGGAATGACCCGCGGATACCTGTTTGAGCTATGTTCATGAAGTTAGAGGCTACTTTCAAACTCTTCTGTCAGGCAGTGATCAGTTATCAGTGTCTGCAGCTTTTTGACTCGTTATAGCCTACTCACTGGTCTCGGTGTTTTAGCGACCGTGCTACATGGCTGAGTCCAGTATTATACAACAGGTAACATTGTCTCTTTTCACCTCCTCTCTCCCTTGTGTGCTCAGTGCGCTGCACCAACGTTTTAAACAGAGATCCGCTACATCTGTCGGCTTTGTTTGTTTATATTTCACAGAACAACTCCCACTGAAAACGGTCGATTAACTGCAGTTAATTTAATTTAATCAATAAAATGTTTCTTCTTATGAAACGTGGATGGGCGGGCCAGTGATTCGTGTGGGCGGCACTGGCCCGGCAAGGCCCACTCCTGCCTACGCGCCTGGTCTGTAAATATCCGTTTCACCCGAGCCACTACAAGAGGAGATGATACAACGCTGATTAAGCCGTTCGGCTCCTCAAACGCCTCGCGGTATTTTTCAGTATTTGTTCTTTTTGTATTTACTGTCTTGGAGCGACTTTCCCGCGCTGGCGGACAGGAAACGACCGAAACGACGTGTTTTACTCGGTTTTACCTGACAACGAGAAGGGAGGAGAGCGCTCCGCAGCTGCTAGAAGCAGCACCTGTTAGCAGCCTGGTGTTAGCCACATCGTTACCAGTAAGTTACAAGGTGTGTAGCCCGTGTTGCTGTGTGTAACTTACTGCGGGGAGTCTGTGTGCTGTGACGAGCAGTGTGCGGCGAGTCGCGAGTGTTATAGTCCGTGAACTGTGGTCCGTGACCAGAAGCGTGTGGTGTGTTGCGAGTGTTAATGTTACTGTGTGTGATGTGCATTACCGGTATCATGCAGCTACAGGGGTAGCGGTGGGAAGAGGAGGGGAGGGTTACACCGGGCCATAGTGCCGGCCGTATCGTTGTAATAACGCAGAAATCCTTTAGGGGGCGACAGAAGTTACGCACTATAGCTTTAAATAGTTATATCTTCTGACAGCAATCACTTACATAGAGTGTTTGTACCGAAACACGGGTCTGTCAGTCACTCTGCTCTGCAGTAAACCGAGGAGAAAACTTCTTGTATACTTCCTTGTATCCTACAACCTTTATCCAATGAGGAGAGAGAACAGCATGAAGGGCTGTGTGTGCAGCCAAGGGATGCGCGTGAATGTGGTGACGTAGGGACGAGGACCAATAGATCCATGACGAGGGCGGGGGCTGCTAACTCAATCGACTGACAAGAAGTTAGCCAAAACGACCACATCGCTTACTTCTGCTTTAAAGAAAATAAAGGTCGCTTTTGATCAGTGGCGAACTGTGGACCCAGACCCTGGGCCTTCAATAGGACCATGTAGAATTAACAAATTAAACATAGCAATAGAAATAATAGCCAGAACCTTGTCACATGGATGGTCGGCATATTACATGTTTCTTTGCCCTAACTGGCTTCACAACACACAAGGTGATTCTGGAAAAACAGTCATTCAAAGCTGGCTATCATGAATCACTTATTTAATTAAATAAATAAATGAAACAAGCAAATCACACATTGACTTATTTGTTTAGCTGGAATTAAAGTAAAATGTCAATCATGAGCTGTTCAACAACTAAAGATGTATTTTTGATAATGTTTTTTGTGTTTGTTTGAGCTTAGACACAGTTGAATTTCACTGTAGATTTAATATTTCTGCCAAAAGTGGCAATAAAACAAACACCTCCTGAGGTGACATGGGAAAAAGGCACAAGCTCTTTGTAAATGTTCAGCCATTTTTCACTGGCCTTTATGGCTATCAAACTACCGGTATAAAATTGTAGGTTTACAGTACAAATTCAGTTCTGTGCTGCTGCTGCTGCTGCTGCTGGGTCTGTGGGTCTGTGGGGCTTCAGGGCTTCAACAGCAGAACTGACCCAGCTTAAAGTCAGGCGTTTAATCAGCACCATTTAAACTTCTAATAAATAAATGTGCGCTCCGGCCACAGACTGTAGGCTCCGCTCTTTCCTTCGGTCAGTCGGAGTTTTCAACGGGCTGGACCGAGCAACATGACTGGGTGTGCTGCGTTCAGGCCGAGTGCTGGTGCTCGTACCGCGGCGAGTCGGAGCTTCACCACCCGCTCAGTCAGTCTCAGTCAGGGCAGGAGTCCGTTTCACAAAGCAGGTTTAGTGAAAACTGAGTCTGTTAACCCTAAAATGAGGCAAACTCTAGGAGTTCAGGGATTAGACTCAGTGTTTGTTGAACCTGCTTTGTGAAACGGATGAAGCAGTTAAACTGGAAACTGCTCAAACGGGCGATCGTGGGCTATGAGGTAGGAATAAAAAATAGGAATAAAAATAGACCCACCTTCTAACGGAGACCGGCTTTTATTTGAGAATTCACGGTAACTATTCTCTTGATCAGCGTGGTGAAAGCAATATAATACATCCATGGGGGAAAGCCAATCTCGTTGTTGTTGTCACCGTGGCAAAGTGTCATGTGTGTACGGGGGAAGGGAGGGGCGGGGGGAACGGGGGTGAAACATCCAGCAGGAGGACAAACTATCCTGCGTTTAAATAACATGTCGAAAATATCTGCTTGACAACTCATGGAGCTGGAAGCAGCCCTAAATAAGTAACTACTAGGGGTGTAACGGTATATGTATTCGTCCCGTGCCGTCACGGTACGGGGGTCACGGTTCGGTGCACACAGTCACACGACGAATACGTCTGGGTGAATATTTAAAAAAAAAAAAAAAAAGTCGAGTCCTCACTCCAACCCAGGTGGCGGTAATGAGCCTCGAAGCTGCCTGCAGCCGTCATAACAGACGAAGAAGAGAAGTGATGAGAGTGTGAAGTTAGAGGAGCTGCCTGCCTCTTCACTGTGTGGCTTCTCAATGAAACACAACGGCGGCGGCTCGCGACCATAGACTGTAAAGCAGCTCGCGACTGGACCACCTGACAAAGTCCGTCGGCGCTATTTCACGGATGCGCGGTGCGTCGCCAGAAACGCATCAAACACGTAGCGCATGTTCAACCCGATATGTCAATCACTGGTGCAAAGAAAAAGACAAGTTGTGTGCAACAACTTATTCCGCTGCTTTTAAGCCTCTTGACATAAACACAGACGGGTAAGGAAAAAAGGAGACCGCACACTATCAGACATGGAGGGCTGACGCCCGAAACGTGTGAGTGACATTAAACTGTCACGGGAGCTTTTAACTAGTGTGCGGTCTCCTTTCATCCTTACCTGTGTCTTTCTTGGTGGTCCAGCACCTAAACCTCTGTTTTATTAACACAGACAGGACCAGAAACATCACCAAAGCAACTGGCATCTAGTCTAATCTAATTTTTTTAATAATAATATATTTTTTAATAATAATAATTTAATAATTCGAATAATAGTTGACAGTTGTCAAGTGCAAGTTTTTTTTCCCTCTAGAATTAATAAATGGCATTATAACACTCCTAATGCACTTGTTTTATTTTATATTATATATATATATATTTTAACTTTTAAAATACAAGACAGATTTTAGTTTTACATTCAATTAGTGTCTGTTGTACCGAAACCGTACCGAACCGTGACCCCCAAACCGAGGTACGTACCGAACCGTGACTTTTGTGTACCGTTACACCCCTAGTAACTACACTTTAACAACAAGCCCAAAAACCCACAACCCACGACTACCAATATAAGCGACTTCACAGAAAAACAAGCCCAAAGTCACGTATAATAAGCGGACTTGGCAACTCGCTCCCTCAGTATTTTGGCGGCTATGTTGTTCTGCTGGGTATTCGCGAATACCCGGAAGCTGTCGTGATATGGTCCCGCCCACAACTCAGTGGAATATGATTGGCTAAGACACCTGTCAATCTCAAATTCATGCCCACATTGACTTGCATTACACGGGCCTTCGGTCACAGCCACCGAAGGTCCTGCAGGGGGAGTCGATGATTTAATGCCCAGATACCGTTGGAAGAAAAATTGTGATTGGTCCATTTCCCGTTACATTATATTAACCCATTGTTTCCCAAGAAATATTAGTCCAACTTTATAACAATGATCTAGAAAATATTACTTGTGTGTTACTCACTGTATAAAATAAATAAATAAAATAAAATAAAAAATAAAATAAATAAATAAATATATAGTAGTACAATATTTCAATATCTTTTCTTAGGCCTTCACTGAATACCTTGAAGGCCCAGAGGGTTCCCCTCTGCTTTTGATAAATTACCCAGTCTGTGTTAATATGTGGTATAAAGGTTTGTGCACATATTGCAGTTTGCATATTTAAGTATTAATCCACAATATATTGAACACATAACGTCATGTTTTTGTTTCCATATAATTTTCCATATATTAAATATATTCCACAATATATTGAACACATAGCCATACATATATTTCATGTATAATTTTACATATATTTAAAATATATTCTACCATATATTGAACATACATGTGACACTATATCTTACATTTTATCATATAAATCTGAATACATTATGGTGGATATTTATAAATATAAAATTGCATATATTTTGGGATATATAAACCCATATATTATATATTCAGGTTTAATATATTTCAATATATTGAAAGGGGCAGTTTTTTGTATATTTTGCAATATATTGCAATATATTACAATATATTACATCAATAATGTGTTGTATAATATATGTGTCATCAATATATTTTTCCATATATTTACAAAATGAAAATGTAATGGAAGAATAATATATTACAATATATTTCAAGTAATATATTGGTAAATATATTTTTCTTTCGTAAGGGCTGCCAACATAATCTACACTGAGAATGACAACAGAGATGAGAGCAGCATGGACTGATCCATCCCTCTACTGACCACACAGTCTCCAGTCTACTGTCTGGACTCTCCAGAAGAGCACGCAGATCCTTCAGGTCTGAATACTGCAGCTTGTTGTTCCAGCTCAGTTCCAGTTCTCTCAGGTGGGAGGGGTTGGACTTCAGAGCTGAGACCAGAGAAGAACAGCTGATCTTTGACAAACTGCAGCTCCTCAATCTGAATAAAGAATAAAAGCAGTGAGTTGAGGACAAAGCTCCTTGTTGACAGCGTTCAGTGTCTCATCATCTGTTCAGAGCTGAAGAAGCTTCAGAAAGAACAAGTTTAGAAAATCAAAGTCCAACAGCTGAAGCAACAGGAAGCAGGTTAAACAGTCACATAGAGAGAAAACAGCTCATTAATATTCATGAGAAGCTGCTGCTGCTTCAACACAGACGCAGTGACTCCGCCTCTTCACCTGTCAGCTCCACCTGTGGCTCCATCCAGACAAACTCATGTTGAGCAGCCACATTGATCAGAGGTTTACTGACCACGCTCAAGTTTTAAAGACAACACACATGAGAGGCTGAACTCTGTTGCCATGACAACACACATGAGAGGCTGAACTCTGTTGTCATGACAACACACATGTGAGGCTGAACACTGTTGTCATGACAACAAACATGTGAGGCTGAGCTCTGTTGCCATGACAACAAACATGTGAGGCTGAGCTCTGTTGCCATGACAACAAACATGTGAGGCTGAACTCTGCTGACTGACTTCACAGATTGAACCTGCTCCAACTTCTTCAAAGAGCTGAAACCAGCAAACACACACCTGCTTATTATGGGATGTTGGCTTTGAATGTTTCCCTACAAACATCACAGAGCCTCAGGAAAGAGGAGGAGCCACTAGCTATTGATTATAGATCAGTTATTGTCTGACACATTACATGTGTTTCTGTAGTTGACTGGACTAAAAGCAGAGAAGAAGAAAACAGCCGTCACCATGACGACCCTCAGTGTGGATCAGTATAACATCAGCCTCATGTCTGCAGCTCAGTGTCAACACAACTTTCACATCACATTCATCTGAGCACAGAAATAAAACAGAGTCTGACCTCAGAGTCTCCAGTCTACAGTCTGGACTCTCCAGAAAACCACTCAGATCCTCCACTGCTGAATCCTGCAGGATGTTGTAGCCCAGGTCCAGGTGTCTCAGGTGGGAGGGGTTGGACTTCAGAGCTGAGCCCAGAGAAGAACAGCTAATCTCTGACAAACTGCAGCGCTCCAATCTGATTGAAGAATAAAAGAAGAATAAGGAGTTGTTGTGTTTTGTTTGTTACAGTGTCTCTGAACTCTCAGTTCTTTTAACTCAGTGAACACAACATCACATCAGTCTGTGTGAACCTCTTTTTAAATATATTTACGTTTGTACTTTATCTCTTGCTCCAGACTGTTCCACAAAGTCACCACCTCTGTCATGGCCTGAGGGGGTCTGTGTCGCCTTCACTGGCACTAAGCAGCTTCGAGGTGGATGGTAGGAACCTGGCTCTCACTTAAATTTCACTTTCACGAGTCACGACGAGGAGGGATTTTTGCAAATAATAGTGATATTCAGGTAATGCGACAACTTCCTGTCGGGTTGTGTAGGTGTTGGAGCTATTTGTTATTTTTGTAATATTTAATCCCTTATTATTTAGTTATATTTTGTTGTTTAGTTTTCAGAAATATACTTTTGGTTTGTTTATTATATTTAGTATTATTTGAGTTAATCTGAGTAATTTGTTAATGCTTTTATTTTGAAGGCACCGGGGAGTTTATAAGTATGGTGGACAGGTAGAGGAGGCCAGGCACCTGGGTGGGCTTATGGTTTTTTACCACAGACAAGGGAGGCGGCAAGGACCCTTTGTTCTTTGATTGTCCACTTCACTGTTGGAAATAAACCCATGATGAGAAACTTTATTTTTTGCCTGGACATTATGTTCTTCCTGCTGTAAAGTCACTCCTCAGGTGCCTCAGTGGCCCTTTGATTTGATTTTGTTTATTTTAGTGTTTTGATACTTTTTAGATTCTTGACAAACAGCCACTACAGATACATTAGCTCATCACTATTCATCCCTCAAACAGCTGCTGGAGACAGAAACTTAGGTTATACGTCTTCTGTTCATTTCCATGCACCAGGAGATCTGGATGTTTACGACGCTACGCGCTGGTGCTCATGGTAAATGGAGTCTTCCTTCAGGAAAAACACTACTGCTTTGGTCCACTGGCGCCGCCAAACTCAACCAAAACAGAAAGTTTTTAGTTTTGCTTTAAATGAACTGTTTCAGCAGTTGTGTTTTAACAGTTTAGAAAAAGTGTTAAAACTAGTTTAAACCAGTTCATAGTGATGGTAAAAAGCTGTTCTTGTGGATCATCAAAACACACACACACACACACACACACACACACACACTCACACACACACACACACACACACACACACACACACACACACACACACACACACACACACACACACACACACACACACACACACACACACACACACACACACAGACACCCACAATCAGATTATTGATTATTGATGACTATGGAGTGAAATGAGCTGAAAGTGAAGAGTAATTGTCAGTGTGAGAGAAGAACAAGTGGAAACATGAGACAACTACTATTTCAAACTTCCCTCATTCATGACATCAAAGTCAATGATTCAAGTTCTGAGTGAAGATCAATCAAGTTCAGTTGTGGATCAAAGATCAAAGATCTACAACAGTAACCGTCAGTGAACTTCAGAGCTGAGACCAGAGAAGTACAGCTGATCTCTGACAACCTGCACCACTCCAATCTGAATGAAGAATAAAAGCAGTGAGTTGAGGACAAAGCTCCTTGTTGACAGCGTTCAGTGTCTCATCATCTGTTCAGAGCTGAAGAAGTTTCAGAAAGAACAAGTTTAGAAATTCAAAGTCCAACAGCTGAAGCAACAGGAAGCAGGTTAAACAGTCACATAGAGAGAAAACAGCTCATTAATATTCATGAGAAGCTGCTGCTGCTTCAACACAGACGCAGTGACTCCGCCTCTTCACCTGTCAGCTCCACCTGTGGCTCCATCCAGACAAACTCATGTTGAGCAGCCACATTGATCAGAGATTTACTGACCACGCTCAAGTTTTAAAGACAACACACATGAGAGGCTGAACTCTGCTGACTGACTTCACAGATTGAACCTGCTCCAACTTCTTCTAAGAGCTGAAACCAGCAAACGCACACCTGTTTATTATGGGATGTTAGCTTTGAATGCTCCACTACAAACATCATGGAGCCTCAGGAAAGAGGAGGAGCCACTAGCTATTGATTATAGATCAGTTATTGTCTGACACATTACATGTGTTTCTGTAGTTGACTGGACTAAAAGCAGAGAAGAAGAAAACAGCCGTCACCATGACGACCCTCAGTGTGGATCAGTATAACATCAGCCTCATGTCTGCAGCTCAGTGTCAACACAACTTTCACATCACATTCATCTGAGCACAGAAATAAAACAGAGTCTGACCCCAGAGTCTCCAGTCTACAGTCTGGACTCTCCAGAAAACCACTCAGATCCTTCAGGTCTGAATCCTGCAGTTTGTTCCAGCTCAGGTTCAGGTGTCTCAGGTGGGAGGGGTTGGACTTCAGAGCTGAGCCCAGAGAAGAACAGCTGATCTCTGACAAACTGCAGTACTCCAATCTGAATAAAGAATAAAAGAAGAATAAAGAGTTGTTGTTTTGTTTGTTACAGTGTCTCTGAACTCTCAGTTTTTTTTAACTCAGTGAACACAACATCACATCAGTCTGTGTGAACCTCTTTTTAAATATATTTACGTTTGTACTTTATCTCTTGCTCCAGACTGTTCCACAAAGTCACCACCTCTGTCATGGCCTGAGGGGGTCTGTGTCGCCTTCACTGGCACTAAGCAGCTTCGAGGTGGATGGTAGGAACCTGGCTCTCACTTAACTCATTGAGTGCCGCGCTCCTTTCCAAAGTTTTGGTCAAGTGTACCGGCAATTTAGACCATTTTTGACTTTTTATGTAGAACCATAGTGTATTCTATATTATTGCCACCAACACATACTGTAGCTCAATTGAAAGGTTTAACTTTATGCTTCAAATAGCCACAAACCGTTTGTTTCTGCATTCCTCTGTTCCTGAGAAAAGTCAAGCTAAACATGGCTGGGTTTCACCAAAATCCCTCCTTTTTTTCGAGAAAAGGAGATAGAGCGTCTTTTATGAAAGGTGCTCTGTTTGTGTCTGTCGCTCTTCTGACACTCGCATTTCTGGATCAAAGGGCTCGGGGGGGCGACCGCCATTCCGAAGGACCGCCATTCCGACGGTCTGCCAGTCCGAAAATTCCCGAAGGTCCGTCATTTCGAACTTCCCGAGGGGCCGCCGTTCCGAATGTGTTTTATTTTGAAAATTGACCGGATTCTCCCGTGGTTTGACTTCCTGCCCGGCTTGACACGACCGACGCGCCGCGGGGACAGCGCCCGACCGGCCCCTCCCCCTCCGCCTCCAAAGTTTCACCCAGGTGCGAGTCTGATGCATTACATCCATGGTCTGATGCAGCCGCGGCACTCCTGCTGAAAATAAATGTCCTTGCTCTGTGCTTTGGTTAGGTTTAGGCAATGTAGAAAGGAGTTGGTTAAGTTTAGTAAAAAGGTTAGGTAGAGGCCAATAAAATCGCAGTTAATATGTATCTCCCCCGGGAGTCGAACCCTGATCCACCGCGTCAAAAGCAGATGCTCTGACCACTACGCTACCACCGCAATTACTCCGTGCTGTAAACCATTCAAGATTTTTTCAGGTTCGGAATGGCACCCTTTCTTTCAGGTTCGTAATGGCACCCTTTTCCCATAAATAATTAAGGGTCGGCATTCCGACAAATTAAAGTAAACGTTCGGAGTGGCGGCCCTTCGGAATGGCACCCTGGAACCAAGGGCTCGTATAAGATAAATATACACAACAATTGTTGTTCTATTCACAAAACCACCATCGGGGGCGGGGGGGGCGCCACTAAACAACAATAACACAGACGCACCGTGCCGTGTCACAGCCTCTCGCCGCGGAACGTGAGGGTCAGTCGGCCACCGCGGCTCGGGAAGACCGGTCCCGCCGGTGGTCGCGGTCCTTCTGTGGTACGGGTCGGTGACGGCGGTCTGCTTTGGCCCAGAGACCATCAGATTTTACCGCGGGAGGACTTTGGGGAGGACACGGTGTTGCTCCAGATGAAGACCGGGCGGGACTGTCGGCTGAGAGCTTCCTGTTTCTGCTCCGAGTTGCTGCAGCCTCGCGGGTGAGAGCGGAGCAGCTGCAGAGCAGCCGCGGAGCAGCTGCGCTGCATCTGCGCTGCATCTGCATGCAGAACTCCGTTTGCAGAAGCCGAGTTATGATAAAAACTTCCAGATCATGAGCTGTCATGTGACTTTGATCGTCATCTATTTCAGTTCTCCTCGTCGTAGAGTCCCCAAATTTACATATAATGTGTATTAAAGTGTCTATTTTCATAATTTTAAAAAAAAGCAAATAACGAAAAATCTCGTTTTTGGCACTCAACGCATGGGAACGAAAAACGAGAAATTACGTGGTTGGCACTCAATGAGTTAAGTTTCACTTTCACTTTCATGACGAGGAGGGATTCTTGCAAATAATAAGCATTCACACTATTGTTCTTCTGTTCGGCCATTTTCTTCCGCCTTTTTACGGTCTTCTTCTAGTCCTTCATACTTTGTGACAAATTCTGATCTGTAGACAAACTTCTAATGGCTCATTTATACTCTTTTCTTTCTTTTTTTTAAGCATCATTGAAAAATCTCACATTCACCAAAGTCTCAACCTCTCTTCAGAAGTCAGTGAGCTTCTTATACAGGGATTTCTTTTACTCTTTTCTCATTGAATGTAACTATGGTGAAGTGGTTAAATCAGTGGGCTGATGTACTGAAGGTTGTGGGTTCAATTCCTTCCTTGGACATGTTTCTTGTATGCCATTCCGCATGTCTTTGTCAATTTATTCTGCTAATTCAGCATGGTTCAGCAATGGCTTTCAGCATTCACACCATTTCCATTTTTGGAAATGCTTTTTCTAGTTAGTGTGGACGTCACTGGCAGAATTCACCTCCCCTCCCCCGCCTTCAATTGGTTACAGGTGTTTGTTATCTCCTTGATTACTCGTACCAGTTTGCAGCACATCATCACATTACAATGAATGACAACAGTCTTGAAAGCAGTATGCTCTCTGTAGCTGAGAGGCAGAGTAAAGGTTTAGTGATCATGAGGTCATGGGTTCGATTCCTGCCTCAGTCATTTCACATCATTGCTTGACTATTGATTACAACTAGAAAAAGCATTTCCAAGAATGGAAATGGTGTGAATGCTGAAAGCAGATGAACGCTGTTGCAGAATTAGCAAATAGTGCAAGCAGTGACTGATCACCATACAAATGTTTGACCGAGGTAGGAATCGAACCCACAACCTCATGGTCAGTAGACTTTCATTGTGCCTCTAAGCAACAGTGTACACACATTTTTTTTTTTAGGAGGTTAAATCGAAAGCAACTGGACTTAGTTGTTTGTCTAGGAAGACGTTTCACCTCTCATCCAAGAGGCTTCATCAGTTCATGTACGCAGCTGACCAGGCTGGGACTGGTCCAACTATCTGGTGTGGAGACTCACTATTTAACCTCTTGTGTGGGCGTTTCACAAGGGTGATGATGTCACTGGTTCCCTTTTGTGCTCCAAGTGCCAACGACAGTCGTTGGAGTGACAGTCGTTGGTGGGAAGTTGGTTTCGACTTCGTTAGTGCCCTATTGTGTTCTAACGACAGTCATTGGAGTCACTTGCCACTTGTGAACAGTGGTTGTTCTTTGAGGCTAGATGGTTGAGTCTCCTGGGAAGGGATGAAAGGGCAGCATTGTAAATTGGAGACAGGTGGTGTCTCAGACCTCCTCCCCTGTTGAGGGACGGTTTTTCTACTTTTACAAAAATGGCTTCTTTAACTCCTCTTTCAAACCATCTGTCCTCTCTGTCTAGGATTTGGACATTGCTGTCCTCAAAGGAGTGGGCTTTCTCCTTGAGATGTAAATGAACAGCAGAGTCCAGTCCTGAGGAGTTTGCTCTCCTGTGTTGGGCCATGCGTTTATGCAGTGGTTGTTTAGTTTCTCCAATGTAGAGGTCTTTGCATTCCTCGTTGCATTGGACTGCATACACCAGATTGCTTTTGTGGGTGTGTGGTGTTCTGTCCTTGGGATGTACCAGTCTCTGTCTGAGTGTGTTGCTGGGTTTGAAATACACAGGGATACGGTGTTTGTTAAAGATCCTCCTGAGTTTTTCTGATACTCCAGACACATATGGAATGACTATGTTTTTTCTCTTGTTTTGTCTTTCTTTCTCAACCACTTTGCTGGTTTTCTTTCTGGAAGCAGCTGCAGTTTTCACAAAGGTCCAGTTAGGGTAACCACAAGTTGTGAGGGCGCCTCTCAGGTGCTTGTGTTCTGCCCCTTGGGCCTGTGAGCTAGTGGGCACGTTATCAGCTCTGTGTTGCAAAGTTCTGATAACACCAAGCTTATGTTCCATATGTATATATATGGTGTTATCAGAACTTTGCAACACAGAGCTGATAACGTGCCCACTAGCTCACAGGCCCAAGGGGCAGAACACAAGCACCTGAGAGGCGCCCTCACAACTTGTGGTTACCCTAACTGGACCTTTGTGAAAACTGCAGCTGCTTCCAGAAAGAAAACCAGCAAAGTGGTTGAGAAAGAAAGACAAAACAAGAGAAAAAACATAGTCATTCCATATGTGTCTGGAGTATCAGAAAAACTCAGGAGGATCTTTAACAAACACCGTATCCCTGTGTATTTCAAACCCAGCAACACACTCAGACAGAGACTGGTACATCCCAAGGACAGAACACCACACACCCACAAAAGCAATCTGGTGTATGCAGTCCAATGCAACGAGGAATGCAAAGACCTCTACATTGGAGAAACTAAACAACCACTGCATAAACGCATGGCCCAACACAGGAGAGCAAACTCCTCAGGACTGGACTCTGCTGTTCATTTACATCTCAAGGAGAAAGCCCACTCCTTTGAGGACAGCAATGTCCAAATCCTAGACAGAGAGGACAGATGGTTTGAAAGAGGAGTTAAAGAAGCCATTTTTGTAAAAGTAGAAAAACCGTCCCTCAACAGGGGAGGAGGTCTGAGACACCACCTGTCTCCAATTTACAATGCTGCCCTTTCATCCCTTCCCAGGAGACTCAACCATCTAGCCTCAAAGAACAACCACTGTTCACAAGTGGCAAGTGACTCCAATGACTGTCGTTAGAACACAATAGGGCACTAACGAAGTCGAAACCAACTTCCCACCAACGACTGTCACTCCAACGACTGTCGTTGGCACTTGGAGCACAAAAGGGAACCAGTGACATCATCACCCTTGTGAAACGCCCACACAAGAGGTTAAATAGTGAGTCTCCACACCAGATAGTTGGACCAGTCCCAGCCTGGTCAGCTGCGTACATGAACTGATGAAGCCTCTTGGATGAGAGGTGAAACGTCTTCCTAGACAAACAACTAAGTCCAGTTGCTTTCGATTTAACCTCCTTTGAAATACTATGACCTGGACAAATGAGAATATGCACCGGCTTAGTGTACACACAGTTTCAAAGACTGTTGTCTGTTGATGAGCTGCACTCTGTCTCACTCTGAAGTTAACGAGCCCAAAGCTGTAGTTCCAGTGCAAATCAATCTTAGTGCAGTGGTATAAACAAGAAACATGTTAACACAAACCAAGATTGAAAGAGGTAAAGAGAATAGGTGGGGGCGCATATGCATTATCAAGTTTGATCACGTGACCAGACCAAGTGGTATTGGTTAAAGTTCAAAGTGGCTGACACACTAACAAGACTGCTCAGGTGGGATTTGAACCTGTGAATTCGTGGTTGGATGGCAGGAACCGTATCCTCTAGGCCATTCCAATTTACGGTCTTCTTCTAGTCCTTCATACTTTGTGCTATTTCAACAATTCATATATCAAAACGTGCAGCTTTTTTTGAACTTTATCGGCATTACTTTTCTCTTTTTAACTATTTATACTTTTTAAAATATTTAACTTTTTCTGCAAATTAAACTCTAGACAAATTATTTTCTCCAGTTTTGTAGCCACACTTGTCTTCTGGCTAAAATTCTGGTCAAAAATGCAAAGAGACTTAGATAATAATTTAAAATATGTTTTAAATGCAGCCAGGGAGCTCTCTGCTCTCATTCAGCCCAATGCATTTTTTTCACAGCAGCAGGAGAAGGAGCTCAACTTTGTAACTTCTCCACAACTCTGTCTGTAGTCCAGTTGGTAAGGTGGCCGCTTGCCAACCCCAAGGTCACTAGTTTGAATCCAGGCTGAGCAATCTTGTTATGTGATGTTGAATTCTGCTCCCCTCCCCTCCCCTCCCCCTCCCTCTGGGTGTGTGTTGCGTCTGGAGACCTGAAGGTTGCTGGTTCAAATCTTGCCTCAACAACAATTATAGTGAATTATTTTCCCAGTCGTCCTCTGTTGACTTCTGATAACTTGCTTCATGTTGAAACTGCTGCTCTCAGCCTGAAATTCACATAAATTTTAATTGTAAGTCATTCAAGCTTGACTCTCAAGCTTTCTTGGTGTTGACACAGTGTGTATCCAACAGGTGCAGCTTTGGGCTCGTTAACTTCAGAGTGAGACAGAGTGCAGCTCATCAACAGACAACAGTCTTTACAACTGTGTGTACACTGTGGCCTAGAGGCAAAGTCAAAGTCTAGTGACCATGAGATTGTGGGTTTGATTCCTACCTTGGTCAACCATTTGTATGGTGATCACTGCTTGCACTATTTTCACAAAAAAGTCCTCTACTTACTTGTTGTGGCTCATTTCTCTTTTTTTAAAGCATCATTGAAAAATCTCACATTCATCAAAGTCTCAACCTCTACTTCACCATGAGTATTGGAATAGCCCAGTGGATAAGGTTCCTGCCATCTAACCACAAGGTCACTGGTTCAAATCCCACCTGAGCAGTCTTGTTAGTGTGTCAGCCACTTTGAACTTTAAAGACCCGCTCCCATGAAAATCATGTTTTTCGTGCTTTTCACATGTTCCTGTGGCATTTTTCTTGTGTTAGAGCACATATCAGCAGAAAAGGAAGTGCAAAATTGCATTTCTGAGTTTTTCTGCCTTCAAATTGCTGTGAACCAATGGCAGACGCAAACTGGCAGTTTCAGGGAGACTGGAGCTGACATGTCACAGCTCCAGGGGAGGGCACTAGTGCTACAAGCTCCCGCCCCGCTCTGCATCTGGCTCAGAGGTGAAAGGGTTGGCAGCTCGGTGTAGCGGTCAAGGTACAACAGGTATAGCTCACCTGGTAGAGCAGCTTGCACTGTAACCAAGGCCTATGTTCCGGCCTGGGATCGAAACCCAGTTCTTGTATGCCATTCTGCATGTCTTTGTCAATTTATTCTGCTAATTCAGCATGGTTCAGCAATGGCTTTCAGCATTCACACCATTTCCATTTTTGGAAATGCTTTTTAGTGTGAATGCTGAAGGCATTCACACTATTGTTATTCACTCAATTTTTATTCTCTTTTTTTATTAGTGTGAATGCTGAAAGCATTCACACTATTGTTCTTCTGTTCGGCCATTTTCTTCTGCCTTTTTACGGTCTTCTTCTAGTCCTTCATACTTTGTGCTATTTCAACAATTCATATATCAAAACGTGCAGCTTTTTTTGAACTTTATCGGCATTACTTTTCTCTTTTTAACTATTTATACTTTTTAAAATATTTAACTTTTTCTGCAAATTAAACTCTAGACAAATTATTTTCTCCAGTTTTGTAGCCACACTTGTCTTCTGGCTAAAATTCTGGTCAAAAATGCAAAGAGACTTAGATAATAATTTAAAAATATTTTTTAAATGCAGCCAGGGAGCTCTCTGCTCTCATTCAGCCCAATGCATTTTTTTCACAGCAGCAGGAGAAGGAGCTCAACTTTGTAACTTGCTGTTAAGTGCTTTTTAATTCATTTTAATTCACCAAAAAATAGTCACAGGTCACAAAAAAGTCCTCTTCTTGCTTGGTGTGGCTAATTTCTGCACTTTCCTTACTTTTTTTTTTAAGCATCATTGAAAAATCTCACATTCATCAAAGTCTCAACCTCTTCCCCACAACTCCACTGTAGTGTAGGGGGTAGGGTGGCCGCTTGCCAACCCCAAGGTCACTGATTCGAATCCAAGGGAAGAACTCTTGTTATGTTATGTTGAATTCTGCTCTCCTCCACCGCCTTCAATTGGTTACAGGTGTTTGTTATCTCCTTGATTACTTGTACCAGTTTGCAGCACATTATCACATTACAATGAATGACAACAGTCTTGAAAGCAGTGTGCTCTCTGTAGCTGAGTGGCAGAGTAAAGGTTTAGTGATCATGAGGTCATGGGTTTGATTCCTACCTCAGTCATTTCACATCATTGCTTGACTATTGATTCCAACTATTCAGCTGTCATTGGACAGTCTTTGATTCCTCATAGTATAAAGCTCATTGTAACTCAGGTCCTCTGTGGCCATATGGTTAGTGTGTTAGGTTACCACTCATGGAGTTTTGGGTTCAATTCCTTCCTTGGACATGTTTCTTGTATGCCATTCCGCATGTCTTTGTCAATTTATTCTGCTAATTCAGCATGGTTCAGCAATGGCTTTCAGCATTCACACGCATGTTCCGTTAGGAAATGCTGTTTCTAGTTAGTGTGAATGCTTTCAGCATTCACACTATTGTTCTTCTGTTCGGCCATTTTCTTCCGCCTTTTTACGGTCTTCTTCTAGTCCTTCATACTTTGTGCTATTTCAACAATTCATGTATCAAAACGTGCAGCTTTTTTTGAACTTTATCGGCATTACTTTTCTCTTTTTAACTATTTATACTTTTTAAAATATTTAACTTTTTCTGATTTTTTTCAGCTTTATAATGGGTGTGTGTTGCGTCTGGAGACCTGAAGGTGAACAGAAGTGTTGGAATGGCCTAGTGGATAAGGTTCCTGCCATCCAACCACAAGGTCACAGGTTCAAATCCCACCTGAGCAGTCTTGTTAGTGTGTCAGCCACTTTGAACTTTAACCAATACCACTTGGTCTGGTCACATGATCAAACTTGATAATGCATATGCGCCCCCACCTATTCTCTTTACCTCTTTCAATCTTGGTTTGTGTTAACATGTTTCTTGTTTATACCACTGCACTAAGATTGATCTGCACTGGAACTACAGCTTTGGGCTCGTTAACTTCAGAGTGAGACAGAGTGCAGTTCATCAACAGACAACAGTCTCTGCAACTGTGTGTACACTGTGGCCTAGAGGCAGAATGAAAGTCTGCTGACCATGAGGTTGTGGGTTCGATACCTACCTTGGTCAACCATTTGAGTGGTGATCACTGCTTGCACTATTTGCTAATTCTGCAACAGCGTTCAGCTGCTTTCAGCATTCACACGCATTTCCATCAGGAAATGCTACTTTATCTAGTTAGTCACACTATTGTTCTTCTGTTCGGCCATTTTCTTCCGCCTTTTTACGGTCTTCTTCTAGTCCTTCATACTTTGTGCTATTTCAACAATTCATATATCAAAACGTGCAGCTTTTTTTGAACTTTATCCGCATTACTTTTCTCTTTTTAACTATTTATACTTTTTAAAATATTTAACTTTTTTCTGCAAATTAAACTCTAGACAAATTATTTTCTCCAGTTTTGTAGCCACACTTGTCTTCTGGCTAAAATTCTGGTCAAAAATGCAAAGAGACTTAGAGAATAATTTAAAATATTTTTTAAATGCAGCCAGGGAGCTCTCTGCTCTCATTCAGCCCAATGCATTTTTTTCACAGCAGCAGGAGAAGGAGCTCAACTATGTAACTTCTCAACAATTCTGTCTGTAGTCCAGTTGGTAAGGTGGCTGCTTGCCAACCCCAAGGTCACTAGTTCAAGTCCAGGCTGAGCAATCTTGTTATGTGATGTTGAATTCTGCTCCCCTCCCCCACCCTCAATTGGTTACAGGTGTTCGTTAAGAGACGCATTTATTGCTTCTGCCACCGTTTGCAGCACAACATCAAACTACAATGGCAACATGCTTATGTCTGTGCTCTCTGTGGCGAAGTGGCAGAGTAAAGGTTTATTGATCATGAGGTCATGGGTTTGATTCCTGCCTCATTCATGTCGTACTTTCTGCTAGAGACTTCATTCAAATTCTGATTTGTAGACAAACTTCTAATGGCTCATTTATGATGCTTTTTTAAGCATCATTGAAAAATCTCACATTCATCAAAGTCTCAACCTCTACTTCATCAGAAGTGTTGGAATGGCCTAGTGGATAAGGTTCCTGCCTTCAAGCTGGGGAACAATCGTCCGTAAAAGAAGGGGAAGAAGGGGGGAGAAGGGGGAAGAAGGAAAAAGAGAAAAAAAGGAAGAGAAAGAGGGAAAAATGAGAAAAGAAGAGAGAAAGTGAACTTTTTTGTCCCAATTAACATATTTCAAGCCGTCTGATGACAAATACAGAACTTTTAATATTTTTCAGTGTACCATGGATGGGATCGAACCTGTGACCTTGGAATCTCTTGACTTGACCTATGAATCATTTGGCAAAATTGTAACAATTTTCATGTAAAAGCTTGTCATATTGGCTATAATTTAACATTATTGAATCAATTGGCAGAAATCAAATGATTTTCATTTCAATGAACTTGTCATATTGGCTACTATGTATGTATACTTGACACTTACCTACAATTTCTTCTTGTGTAATGTGTGTATTTAGCTACTTATAACATCATGGTATTTTAATTGAGTGTTGTTATAGCCATTGTTATATTCATTATCATTATTGTTGCTGTTGTATTGTTTTCAACATACTGTCAATAAAAACACTTAGAGTGTGACAATTGCTGCTCATGAGTTTTATTTACTCAGAAAATGCCAACACAAAGACAGTAACACAAAGTAGTAAAATTAAACCAACACTGAACCTACAAACACTCTACAAATATTTATTCTTCACATAAAAACAATTGTTGTATGAAAATATTCAACTATTTACAATAAAAAATATTATTTACAATTATTAACTATTCACAAAGTACTGTTGATTGATCTTAATTTTGATTTTTCCTCATCTCCTCCAGCCACTGGTCCTTTGGCAGGGATTCTGTCACAGGACAGTATACCTTGCCACGGTACTGGCTGTGGCCAGTTTCTGCTGTGCGGAACTGCCCACACTTTTTGCAGGTATTTGATGGTACCGTGCGTTTATATGGGCGCTTTAATGTTACTTCAGTTTCCGCTGTGGATGGATGGATGGGTTGTGGGGTGGTGTTGGTGTTGGGGGGGCCCTGAATAGCTGCTGCCCACTGAAGCACTCCAACTGGTGTCAGAAGCTGAGGTGTCAGAAAAGGTCCTGGTGCTGGGGATGCCGTGAACAGGTTCCTCTTTGGCATGATGGGCCGAGAAAGCTGGGTGGTTGAAGCTCTCTGGTTTTGCCTGGCCTGGCCTGCCGTACTCGCGGGCAGCTGGTACTGGTGCTCCTGCTGTGCCCGCATTGGCTGATCAGGGAGCACTCTTGCCTCCTGAAGAGGCTGCGCTGACACAGGGAGGGCTGGAGGCAGGACAGTGCCCTGCAGTCTCACAGAGAGCTCCAGTCTCTTTTGCCGCCGGTTGTGCCACTGGATGAGGGTGTTTTGGTTCACCTCAACCAGCTGAATGTCTGTGCCCTGCATCACGAGCGCATTGCCAGTGACAAGCTGTCTGATTCGATGGTAGTCCCTAAGAATTAAGGACCACCTCGAATCAGTTGTCTTGCCTCGTTTCAATGGGCTCGGATGCAGGTTGCACAGCCTGATGAAAATGTTTTCAACCAGCCGGCAGCAGTCAGGCCACTGTGCAGGGACGCTACTTGCCCCCAATGTACAGCGGGTGGTGCTCTCCACACCAGGGGTTGTGGAAGGCTTCTTGGGCGTTCTAAATCGCCCACTCAACAATCTGCCCTGGTGTCGTGCAGCATAAACCACCTGCTGCTTGTCGTAGTCGTCCAGGCTCTGCCACAGGGAGATGATGGTGTCTGTCTGCTGGTTGTTGAGGAAGAGGGCCGTCTGCTCCCGAAGCTCCACCAGGTACTCTGCAAGGCTGTCCACATGCTGGTACCCAGGGATATTTCTCTCATCAACAGCCTGTGCAAATGATTTAGAAGATTTGGATAAGAATGATAAGCCTTCACTGACACTGGACACTGATGATATGCTATTGATGTTGTGGACTGTATAAATATATATATGTATTCAAAATGAGTGCAAATGTCCATATTCATACATATTCTAATTAAACATACAAACACGTACCGCATCTTGAACTCCAGCTACAGGTGATGAAGTAGCTGGAGTGCTGGAAGCCATGGTCGATGTGCCAGAAGCTGTTGATGAGCTGGGTGCTGTGGCGCTTGGAGCTGTGATGGTGGACGTCATGGGAGCTGTGATGGTGACGTCGGATGCCCTGGGTGCGGTGGAGGAGGCAGTTGGTGTTGTGGGTGCGGTGGAGGAGACAGTGGAAGGAGGCAGAGAGGGTTCAAGGACCTCAACCACTGTGGGATCCTCTGGGAGATCAGAGAAGCCCTCATCCTCCTCCATGTTGTCCTCCACATCATGCTCCTCAATGAGCTGAGCCGTCTCCTCTGAATCAGGGTGCATATCCTGCAGCGCCTGGCCAGTCTGCCTGAACAGATACTGCACCCCTATGAGCTCTCCTGAAATAAAAGTTAATAATGTTTAAAAGTTAGTAAAATGAATAAAATATTTTAAAACTGAGTAACATCACTCATGTTCTTACTTATGCAGCATTATTAATGTAGCCATAAGATAGCTACACAACAACACACAAACACAGAATACATGGCTATACACATAAATGTGGCATGCTGGACTGAGAATGTATCTGTTGTGTAGTGTGACTGTGTTCTCCTGTGTCTGTCTGTGGTTGTGGCTCTGTGTGTGTGTGCACGTGTGGAATAAATGAGCATCGTGGTTGACGTAGAGTTTGTAAGACTGTAACATCTACTGTAACTGTAAGTGTTGTTCTTGTTTACTGATTCTGTTGTCCTGTCCATGTGTTTTACAGGTGAGACAAAGGGGAGAGTGAATGGTCTGTGAAAGAGGGAGACACGGAACGTGTGTGTGAGAATGAGTGTGTGAGTGTACGTGCAGTCGTATGAATAATATGAGTGTATCTTAGTAAGCAGCGGCTGTCTGACAGCTGGTTAAAGTTGTTATGTTGCTACTCAGCTGATGTGAGAGTCCGTCTGTCTGTGTGCCGCTGTATCCAGTGTTAGCGTCTGTGTCCTTGTCACAGAAATAAAAATAGCCTACATGGTCCTCATCATTTGGAAAGGTGTAATACTTACCGGTGTAATGGGAGGGTGGGCAGAATGCTGGTGCCAACTTCCTGCCAAACAGCTTCTGGTAGTTCTTGTTGACACAGTGAAGCAGGTCACCAGAGTAGCTGCAGAGAGCAGATGATCCAGAGGACAGGGCTGCAGCACCACGGTCCTGGTTCCACCTGTGCAGCCCTTCCAACAGGTAAATTTGAAAATTTACACTGTTGGCACTGGTCCCTGGAAATACATGATTAAGAATCAAATGATTAAATATTCTTGGATTGCACAACACATGCACCAACATGTCTGACAGACACACACCTGGAATGAAGCGATTCAGGTGGAGGTGAAAAGACTCCAGCGATGTAGAGCCTCTGGAACATCTGTAGATGGGAAGCATCACTCCTCCTTTTGAGAGCTCCCCAGTCTTGATGTAAAGTGCAACACCTGGTGGATCCTGGATGCACTTGACATGCTTTTTCTGGACCATCCAGATGTGCTCCATCCTCTCGGTGTCCAGCAGGGGAACTCCAAGGGAGTCGTTGCCACGGCTTCCCATCAACAGCTGCAGCAGCTCCTCCAGCAGCTGAGTCGTGGTCTCCTCCCCACGGGTCCTCCTCCGACAATGCAGAACCAGCTCCTTCCTCGACAGGTGCTTGGGGATGTCACCAGTAGGGAGAGACAAGCCCTGCGCCTGGAGTTGCTGTTGTTTGGCTTCACACAACTGAGCTAAATCAGCAGCGTCCCACTCGAATATGCACGCCGACAGACGTGACATAAAGAGCGGGTACAGCTGATGAGCATCGGTTGTGCAGCCCACAGCGAGTCGGCGCATGAAGTGCCAGATATCCAGCCTTATGGTGAGGTCTGGCCACCCACTGAATCTGGCACTCAGCTTTGTCTCTCCCCCCTCAGCACAGCAGCCACAGTCAACGTAGAGGGCAACGGGGTGGTCCACACCAGCCTGCTGGTATCTTTTCACCAGATCTGCAACCATCAGGTCCAGGCCAGCTCCCTCCTGAGCGGTCAGCACACTCATGAGAATCTGGCCATACTCATTCCCCACAGAAGTGAGCCACAGTGCTGTCCCCTTAGCTGCCCCAGCAAGCTTCTTGATGATCTAAAACACACAAAATGTATAGGACCTCGGTGATGATGACTCAGAAAAAGATTGTGCTAATTATAATTATAATATAATATGTAATATCAGCAGACACTTTTAGAGAAAGGAGTTTCTTTAACCTTTTTGGTGGAGTCCATTTTCAAAATGGTTCCATAAACAGAGGTGACGCGTGCCTTGATGTCCTCCATCCTCGTCAGGATGTCCTGGCTGTAAACCGACAGCAGCCACTTACAGCTGGGCACCACAGCAGGCTCCGGTGGCTCAGGGAAGAGCATGGGCACCAGTCCAGGCCGCCGGAGGAAGTCCAGACACTCTGTGGTGTACCGTGCCACTCGATTCAACCACTCCTCTGTGTGGTTCTCCCTCAGCTGCTTGAGGACCCGGGTTGGACTGTTGCCCAGCCCTCTCTCCCGCAGGAGCCGGATCACCCTGATGTCACAGGCAAACCTTGGATATAGACAGAAAACATATATCAGTAAGATTATTTTACACACTTATCCGTAAAGACGAGGGAAGAGAGAAAGAGACATTACTTACTTTCGTGTGAGGATGACACGGAACTCCGACCTGTGTGCCAAGTCCAGCTGTGTGAGCACAGTCTGACTCCAGGACACATGTGAGGATCTACATTTGGTGCAGACCAGAGTCTCTGCTACCATGTTGTAGATCCGGTCGACATCCAGGACCTGCCGTGCCCTCTTGTGAAGCCCTCCTCCAGCCAGCTGGTGCTGCCCACAGCCCAGGTTGGGACAGACCACCTTCACCTTCCACAGCTTGTACGGCATCCACAAAAGAAGCGGATGGGCAAAAAAGCGGTCTGGAGCAGGAGCCTGGTTGTAGACACCGCTGGGCTGAGGTGGGAAGTACCAGAGCTTCAGGTGGTCCTGAAGCTCCAGCTTCCCCTTAGGGCCAGTCCTGAACAGCAGCTTCAAAATCCATTTATGGTCCTCGGGTGGTAAGCTCTCTGACCACAAACGGGGCAGCTGATTTGTTGCCGGTGTCGCTGGTAAGAGGGGGCTCGTGATGGCAGTCTATGCAAAAGATAAAACATAACAAAAACAACAAAACATAAGTACAGGTAATACAGACAGTTACTGTAATCAACACCTCTCATGGTCTACATACACAGTATGACATTAAATATACAATTACGTACGGACACAGTGGCACACACTGTTGTGGGGCTGTGGACAGGTCCTGAGGCTTGCTGTGTCTCAGGGGCCGGTGGAGCCTGTAGGCGAATGGAAAAGAAAACACTCACATCTGTGGCAGTCTGATTTACACCATAACCAATGTCAGCTTCTGCTGTTTAATGTGATGTGTAACATGACTACAGTCTTTCATAAATAGTGCAACAGTGGCACTTTGTGGCACTGACCTTCCCTTTTTACAGGGTTAAGTTTACTGATATACAAATACTCTTTTTTGAAAAGTGCTTTGTGTCATGACTTACTGGGGCAGTGATACTGGCTGGGGAACAGGTGGTGGCATCTCCTGTAGCATCCCTAACCCCTCCTGTGGCATCAGTGACTTGTGTCTGTGAAGCAATAAGGTCTGAGTTACTTCTGTTAAAACTCCAGATATTACTGTTGCTATTTGAGCTCTTTTTACCTTTGTTGTTTTTCTGGCAACACTTAGATTTGGCTTTGCAGCCGCGACGTGTGCGCCACCAAATCTTGGTTTGTTGAACTGAATGGCAATAAAGCAAAGGACCACATCATCAGGGTGTCATAGAGGCTATTGTCAAACCAAAAGTAAACAAAGTGCCAAATCATTATTGTCAATTTGTGAGTGTGAATACCATTGACAGTGTCAGCGGTGATGCCCTCTTGATGCCTGCTGGACTCTGTTGCCCTGCTGCAGCTGGCTGCGTCTTTAAGATAGAGTAGACAAGACACCAATTAGTTTGTGAAACTTTGATCAACATTCACTAACAGTTAATGACATTGATTCTGTGTTTGTTGCATCACATAAACCTGGCTGCCTGCCGAACTGGGTGGACCCATGGCACCAGTTGCTGCAGTTTGCTGCAGGGAGGGTCCCTGGGGATTAGCTGCAGCTGGCTGTTGCTTTATGACAGAGAGAGCACACACATCATTACTTAACTGATCACACACACAGGTACCTCAGTTTCTAATTGGCTGGTGTTACCTTCTGGGTGTGGAATCCGCAGCTGCATTTGCTGATGTCCCCAAACAAGGATCTCTGTCCATGAGACATCCTTGGACACTTCTCAATCTGAAAATAACAGTAATGCATTTGACTGGATTTCATACATTGTAAATGATTGCTTTTCATTTGAGTACATGACGTTTATAATAATGATAATTGGATCCTTGCCCTTAATTGTAATCAGTAAGTCATAATGTATGACAATACAATTTATTAAGCTATTTATAAATACCTTTTGATACAGGTCGTACCACTTCTTTTGTCGGGGGGCTGGCCTGTTGCCCTCACTTGCAGGCCAGACCCCAGTGCTGGCAAACCTCCGGAGGCGGGACATCCAGTCTGTGTCTGCCATAGCCTTGTGTGGCTTTTTTGCTGTTGCCTTTGATGACATAAATACATGGACATCATTTAAATGCATGAAAACAAAATAAATGCATGAACACAGGGTAAGGGCCATGCCCTCCTTCATTAACTACTCTTTTAAACAACCACAGGTGGCATTTGTGTGAGAGTGTGTAAACACGCTTCAACATTTCAAGCTCACATCAGCAGCACATGAGCAACAGAGGAGATAAAGAAGGACCTGGTACAGAACCATGCTTTTTGAACTTCACTCAGTATTTTAATATCAAGAAATATAATATAAGGTAATAACATGTATTCAGAAACATTAGTGAATGTACTCAGAATAACTCATGCTTGTTTGTAAGTTAGCCTAATAAAAGAGGGCTGCTGCTTCTTCCCTCTCACTGTACTGTATGTAATAATGTTATATACATTCAGAGACTCCTTAGTGCAACTAAAATAGAGACTAACGTTACAGCGTTATCTGTAAGTGTAAAATACGTCTCGCCCATCCCCCTCAAAGTGACGCCACACTGTAGTAGTAGTAGTAGTAGTAGTAGCAGTAGTAGTAGTAGTAAATAAATGAATGAATGAATGAATTTGTTTTGTTTTTTCGTGTCATGCCACCACTGTGGCCCATCCCATATGAGATTAGGCTACAAGACACGTTTAATGACAAATACAAAAAAAGACGAAACAGTCCTTAGTAGTAGGCTAGTAGTAGTAGTGGCAACGCCATAGCTCATTTACATGTAACAACACTGTATTGTGTGTAACTACTCATATACACCGGTAACCCGTCAAAAACACACACTTTATCTTAGGTCTCTTGTGATTTAGCGCAATTTACATGACATGACATGATGCCGGTAGTATTCGCAAGCCGGCTAACGACTGTACCGACATAATAATAATCAATATTCACTGTATACACCGCGGTAACCCGTCAAAAACACACGATTTAGCTACGGTCTCTTATGATTTAACACAAAACTTGACATGACAAGATAATAAAAGCAAATGCCGGTGCCGGCTTACGACTACACACGAAATTCAAACACATAACGGACCGGCGTAAACGTAATGTAAAAATTAAGCGAGTAACGTTAAACAAACATGACAACCGGTAACACAGCTTGTTCTCTTAATGATTTATAATTCGGCACTGTAATATAATCAATATTTATGATAAATACTCACCATGTCGTCGATATTCTGATCTCTAACTCTCCGTTTTGTGAATGAGTGGCAGCCGTCAATCACCGGTGTCCGCGCAAAGTTGCCGCCCACCAGAGAGGGAGGGGGGAAAAGCGGTCCAACATTTCTGTGCTGTGATTGGTCAAATGTTGGAAATGTTGGAGCTGGGGGAAGAATCCGCGATGGCGATTGGCTGCCGAATGTTGGAGCTGCGAACGTGATTGGCTGCCTCGTCCAACATTGCTCCAACATTTCCAACATTTCCCCGGCCCATCCGACGACACCTGGCCTTCCAACCACAAGGTCACAGGTTCAAATCCCACCTGAGCAGTCTTGTTAGTGTGTCAGCCACTTTGAACTTTAACCAGTACCACTTGGTCTGGTCACATGATCAAACTTGATAATGCATATGCGCGCCCACCTATTCTCTTTACCTCTTTCAATCTTGGTTTGTGTTAACATGTTTCTTGTTTATACCACTGCACTAAGATTGATTTGCACTGGAACTACAGCTTTGGGCTCGTTAACTTCAGAGTGAGACAGAGTGCAGTTCATCAACAGACAACAGTCTCTGCAACTGTGTGTACACTGTGGCCTAGAGGCAGAGTGAAAGACTGCTGACCATGAGGTTGTGGGTTCGATACCTGCCTTGGTCAACCATTTGAATGGTGATCACTGCTTGCACTATTTGCTAATTCTGCAACAGCGTTCAGCTGCTTTCAGCATTCACACGCATGTTCCGTTAGGAAATGCTACTTTATCTAGTTAGTGTATTGTTCTCCTGTTCGGCCATTTTCTTCCGCCTTCTTACTACTTTCCGCCCTTCTACGGACTTAAACTAGTCCTTCATACTTTGTGCGATTTCAACAATTCATATATCAAAACGTGCAGCTTTTTTTGAACTTTATCGGCATTACTTTTCTCTTTTTAACTATTTATACTTTTTAAAATATTTAACTTTTTCTGCTAATTTTTTCCCATAGGAATGCATTGAAAACATCTTCAAACTTTAAAAATTTTATTACTACTTTGAACCTCTAAAACGTCAGCATACTTTCTCCCACAGACTCCATTTGACTTTTAAACTGTAGACAAACTTTTAATCTATTCACATATTACTCAGCTTATTGATATCTTCAACAGTTTTTAGGTATTTGGCTGTTTTAAAATCATTAAAATTTTCGACAAAATCCAACTTTATACTGGTTGTGTATTGCGTTTAACGAGCAGCGCTTAGAGTGAGTGACATCATCGTTAGAGTGAGAGGGATCGAAAAAACATTCAGGATTTTTTCTGGATAAATTGCCAGCACGGCCACAAATTAAACTCTAGACACATGATTTCCTCACTGGTTTGTAGCCACACTTGTCGTGTCTCATTTGATGTGCTCAAAACAGCAGACAGACTTACAGAATTGTCTCTATGAGCCTAATTGTGCAGCTAGACCCGCTCCAGCGGCTCATCCACTTCAATATAAAAGTAGGAGCTGATTTTTTTAGAAAAGCAGAAATGCCCCCCTTTTCTACCTTGCGACCCTGAGAAAAGTTTTTGCCCTACAAACATTTAATGCACATCAATGTGCTCAGGAAGGTCTCCTTGCCCGAGTAGTCATGGCCACATTCTGATAAGAGGTACGGTTCTCTTTTACTGGGCTGTTTTGGGAAGCTGCACAGAGCTCAAATCTCTCTGCTCTGCTCTGCTCTGTGTAGTGCAGTGGCCAGCTGTTGGGGCCAGCTCGTTATCAACGTCTATAAATAGAACAGTGCAGGTGCAGCCTGGCCGCTCGTTAAGATGTTTTTAAACACAGCCCCACACAGACACATGATAAACCAGACTGACAGAGGATGTCCACGCACAAACACAGGCATCACACTCACACAGACAGACACACACAGACACTCACACACAGTCACACATGCACGCATACACAAACAGACAAACACACAAACACAACACTGTTCCACACAGTAAAATGTAAGCATGGTAGTCACCATGGTAACTTCTGAGGGCAGGCTGCCACACAGGTGTAATCAATCAGATCATTAGGGAGAGAGGAGTTCTGTGGCGCTTAACAGTTTTACTTTCTGCACATGTACACGCAGACAGAGAGACTGTCAGACTCACACACCCAGACACACACACAGGTCTTCAGCTCACATTCATCAGCCTCTCAATGATTTTATACTTTTGATGTAAACATCTCCAACAATTTATCTTTTTCTCATGAATTTAAGTTCAGACGTTTAACCTTTCCACCTCTATAAATAGTAGTACAATTACAGGTGGAGCCTAGGACATAGGACGCAGCTTTTAACATGTGTCAAATCTATCTATCTATCTATCTATCTATCTATCTATCTATCTATCTATCTATCTATCTATCTATCTATCTATCTATCTATCTATCTATCTATCTATCTATCTATCTATCTTGCTATCTAGCTATCTATCTATTTCTTTTTTCAAACCCTTTGTCTCTTTTTTTCTCTTTTTCTTACTTTCTTTCTTTCTTTTACTCCATTTGTATTTTACATAACTTCTTTCTATCTTTCCCTCTCTATCCATCCATCCATCTACTTCGTTCTATCTATCATCCCCCTCTCTCTTTTTCTTCTTTCTTTCTTTCTTTCTTTCTTTCTTTCTTTCTTTCTTTCTTTCTTTCTTTCTTTCTTTCTTCTACCCATTTCTTTTTACTTCTTTGTTTCTTTCTGTCTTTCTTTCTACTCATTTTCTCTTTCTTTGTTTCAACCCCATTTCTTTCTTTCTACCGCTCTCTGTATATCTCTCTCTTTCATTTATCCACCCCAATTTCTTTCCTTCTTTCTTACTACCCCTCTGTCTCTTTCATTCATTCTCTATTCTCTTTATCTTCTATTATTCTGTTTTTCTTACCCTTTTCTTTCTCTATCTACCCTTCTCTCTGTGTCTTTTTCTTTATTTCTGTCCTTTTGTTCTTTCTTTGTTTCTTTTTTTCTCCATCTACCCTTCCCATTTTCTTTCTTTCCTTCTGTCCTTTTCTTTTTTCTCTCTTGTTCCAATCTTTCTTTCTTTCTTTCTTCTACCCCATTTCTTTTTACTTCTTTCTTTCTTTCTTTCTTTCTTTCTTTCTTTCTACTCCTTTTCTCTTTCCTTTGTTTCTACCCCATTTATTTATTTATTTATTTATTTCTACCGCTCTCTGTATATCTCTCTCTTTCATTTATCCACCCCAATTTCTTTTCTTCTTTCTTACTACCCCTCTGTCTCTTTCATTCATTCTCTATTCTCTTTATCTTCTATTCTGTTTTTCTTACCTTTTTCTTTCTCTATCTACCCTTCTCTCTGTGTCTTTTTCTTTCTTTCTGTCCTTTTGTTCTTTCTTTCTTTCTTTCTCCATCTACCCTTCCGATTTTCTTTCTTTCCTTCTGTCCTTTTCTTTTTTCTCTCTTGTTTCTTTCTTTCTTTCTTCTGCTCATTCAGCATTGTTTCAACAATTTCTTCAGCTCATTCAGCATTGCTTTCAGCATTCACACCACTTCCATTCTTGGAAATGTTTTTTCTAGTTATTTTTCCACTTCCGGCCAACTTTCGGTTCGCTACTAGTGCCAAATTATATATCAAAACGTGCGTCCTGATCGGGATCGGTGTGCTATTACTTAAGTCGCGAAAAACTGCGCAAAATTTTGCATTGAAATTAATGGGACGGGCGGGAAAAAAGAGCGAAAAAGACCAATCATTGGAGTTTAACAAACGTCTACTGCTCAGGCATACTTTCACCTAGAGACTCCATTTAAACTTTAAACAGTAGACACAAGTCTTGTGTATTGGTGTATTACTCCACGTTTTGATAGGTCATATAGTTTTTGATCAATCCCTGATCAATGACCATGATCATTTTTGGAGAAATTATGAGATTATAATGGGTGTGTATTGCACGGAATGTTCGTGTCAGAGTGCGTGACATCATCGGTTAGAGTGGGAGAGATGCCAGAAAAACTCCAGATTTTTTCTCTTTCCAAACTCCAAACGGCCACAATTTACACTCCACACACATAATGTTTTCAGAATTTGTAGACAAACTTGTTCTGTCACTCATCATCTGCTCAAAATATCAGAGAGACTTACAGAATTTAAACTCGGAGCCTCTTAGTGCGGCCACGTCTGTCTCTGCTCCTCATTGACTCCAATACAAATATTTTCTGAGAGAAGCAGAACGGCCTGATGTTTTAAAACTGCCATCCTCTCCAAAATATTTACTGTAGAAACACCAAATCGTACCAAAATTTTCAGTAAGTCCTTAGAGCAATGTGATCTGTTTTTCAAAGGAGGTTAAATCGAAAGCAACTGGACTTAGTTATTTGTCTAGACAAATAACTAAGTCCAGTTGCTTTCGATTTAACCTCCTTTGAAATACTATGACCTGGGCAAATGAGAATATGCACCGGCTTAATGTGATCTGTGTTTTGTTCTGATAGGAGTTACCGTTTTGTCACGCTAAGCCTAAATGTGAGACCGGTGCAGAGGCAGAAAATCGCTCTTTTTCTCCACGTTTCTGTCTGCCTCAGCCTGCGGGGCCCCTATCGCTGTGGTAACCACCTGGAGTTGCCGTGGTAACCAGGCCAGAGCTCGTTAACTTCATAAACAATCCACCTGGTGCTCGTTTAAATGTTTATAAACACAGAGACACACAGCTAAATCAGACTGACACAGGATGCAGCTCATAACATGTGTCAAGTCAGTCACACACAGACACACACAGACTCTAGAACCAGCTTCATGTGATTACAGTTACAGACACACACACACACACACACACACACACACACACACACACACACACACACACACACACACACACACACACACACACACACACACACACACACACAGGTAACACTCCTCTCCCACACTCTAACACACACAGGTAACTTCATACACACACACACACACACACACACACACACACACACACACACACACACACACACACACACACACACACACACACACACACACAGGTAACCTAATGTGGTTACAGCTCCTCCATATCAGTGCTTATAGAAAGATGATCATGTGTCTGTCTGATCAGCTCTGTCTTGACCTTAAGATCGTGGGTTTGATTCCCATGTTGACAGAGATGGCACAACCGGCAGTAGCCCCGTGGCCCATTCAAAATTTCCCCAGAGGAAATTTTCTAGTTATTTTTTGTTGTTTAGTTTTCCGAAATATACTTTTAGTTTGTTTATTATATTTAGTATTATTTTAGTTAATTTGAGTTATTTGTTAATGCTTTTATTTTGAAGGCACCGGGGAGTTTAGAAGTATGGTGGACAGGTAGAGGAGGCCAGGCACCTGGGTGGGCTTATGGTTTTTTACCACAGTCAAGGGAGGCGGCAAGGACCCTTTGTTCTTTATTTGTTCTCTTCACTGTTGGAAATAAACCCATGATGAGAAACTTAATTTTTTGCCTTGACATTATGTTCTTCCTGCGTGCGTAAAGTCACTGCTCAGGTGCCTCAGTGACCCTTTGATTTGATTTTGTTTATTTTAGTGTTTTGATACTTTTTAGATTCTCGACAAACAGCCACTACAGATACATTAGCTCATCACTATTCATCCCTCAAACAGCTGCTGGAGACAGAAACTTAGGTTATACGTCTTCTGTTCATTTCCATGCACCAGGAGATCTGGATGTTTACGACGCTACGTGCTGATCAGATTATTGATTATTGGTTAGGACTGGGTGAAATGAGCTGAAAGTGAAGAGTCAATCAGGTTCAGTTGTGGATCAAAGATCTAAGATCATCAACAGTAACAGTCAGTGAACTGACCTCAGAGTCTCCAGTCTACAGTCTGGACTTTCCAGAAAACCACTCAGATCCTTCACTCCTGAATCCTGCAGCTCGTTGAGGCTCAGGTTCAGTTCTCTCAGGTGGGAGGGGTTGGACTTCAGAGCTGAGACCAGAGAAGAACAGCTGATCTCTGACAACCTGCAGCTCCACAATCTGAATAAAGAATAAAAGAAGAATAAAGAGTTATTGTGTTCTGTTTACTACAGTGTCTCTGAACTCTCAGTTCTTTTAACTCAGTGAACACAACATCACATCAGTCTGTGTGGACTGAACAATCAACATGTTTCTTGTTCTTTGGACATAAAATTCAAACATGTACAGGGGCGGAGTGGGGCACCAAAATCTACCGGGAAAATTCTGACCGCACCGGCCCACCATCGGCCCGGCCCAAACCCCCCCCCCCCACCCCCACACACACACACCCACACCATTTACATATTTCTGTACCGCTCACCGCTCAAACAGAGCTATGTGTCATTCCGTATGGCAAAATATATGAGTGCCACAAGCAAAAAAAAGAAAAAAGAAAAATGTGGGTTAAACAACTTAATTGGGGGTCTGGGGGTCCTCCCCCAGAATTTTTTTTATAATGGCTACACCATTTCCCATATTCTGGTGCATTTTAACACATTGTTACTTAGCTAAAAAAAAAAAAGAAAGAAAGAAATTACAGAAATACAGAATGTGAAAGAGCTGCAATTAGTGCCTCCCAAGCAGATTTAGCCTACTTACAGTACAGTAACACTGCTGACCATAACATTACATCCAGTCATGTTTATTCCTTTATTTCCCCCTCTCAACTACTCTACTCTGCAAATTGATTTTACTAACAGCGCGCTGCAAACGCCACGGTTTCGTTTCGGGTCTTGTCCTACTCACCAACATGCTTCGGTGCCCATGGAGAAGACAGAGTAGCTGCTGCTGTGATGTGAGAGGTTCCGGCTCGTAACGGTACCGCGGTCCGCGTACCGACGCGCACTGGCCCACTTACAGTAAAGCACGGACTGTGTTGTCTTGTTAAATTAATATAACTTATAGATAACGTAACACACGGGCAGGACTGATCAGGTTTGCTGGTTGGCTTCCGTGAGTCGATCTGTTTTTAGCCGTAGCCGCTAGTTTAATGATAACTTTCACAGTGATAGGATTTACCATTTCCCATGAGGCTTTGCACCATTCTACATTAGTTTAAGAACAAACAAACAAATTAAATTGCTGGTTATTTTATATTTTGTGGTCATGAAAGTTCTGTAACATTGAAGAAAAAATAATTAGATAAAGATAGGAGGCTAAACAAAAATCATTTAGTAGGCTGGATTGATGAGAGTCTGATTCACTATCGCAACCATGAGTGAGAGGTAGAGAGACATGAAGGGGTTCAAATAATGGGTGGACTTTTACATATATGTATAGGTAGAGCTTGGAGATTATGATGTGGGCTTGCAGTAAATGTTACTTTTAACTCGTGAGCACCACACGGCCACGCAGGGCAGCTTAAGGGCCGGCTCACTTGAGTTTATTGGCCGCCGGCCGACCGGGAAATCTCCCGGTCCTCCTGATGGCCACTCCGCCCCTGAACATGTAAAACTGTTTAAGCTCAACAAAGACCAAACAACAGGTTTTAACAGCTCCATGTTGAGTTTCTTTCACTATTTGTCAGAACAGAAAACCTCTGGTTGTAAACTGAAGCTGAAGTGAACAGCAGTTCACACTGGGACTGAAACACACTGATGAGTTTGTCTTTTCATTGTTGTTGACAAACAGCTGATTGAAGTTGTGTAACAGATCGATCAGCTGCTTCATCCAGGAAACATCCTCAGGTGTTGAGACTCTTTAGTCACATGACCAATAGGAAGAAGCAGATTGTTCTGTTTCTTTGTAAATAAAGTTTTTACAGCAGAAATTCAGTCACTTCCTGTCCTGTCCTGTCTTGTTTCATATAGTGTTTGTACTGTAAAACTGCTCTGAGATGGCTCGTTCACTTCTTGTACTGAATGTTTCAAAAAGAAACAAAATTCATTCATTTCATTTTCAGCCGCTTGGTGTTCAAAGTGTTAAACCAGTTGATAGTGATGATGGGAAGCTGTTCTGGTGGATCTTCATCATGTGGCCTTCTACACATCATCCACTTGTCAGCACAGATTCATCAGCTGCTGCTGACCTCAGCTCAGTCTGTCAATATACAATCAATATTTGATCACTACCTGTTGGCCTCAGTCTGATCCTGACAGCTGGTCCTGGTTCTGGTTCTGGTTCTGGTTCTGTGGACCATGAATCCCTCATCAGATCCTTCATCCTCGCTCTCTGTTCAGTCTCTGTGACTCTCTGACTCACGACGTAAACAAACGAAGCGACAGTGGACTGTGGCGTCTCCAGGAGGAAGAACTGGTCCCTGTTCTGGTTCTGGTTCTGTTGGGACCTGGAGAAGGACGAGTGCTGGGCCTCAGTCCACCACCGGAGCTACTGAGACCTGCAGAAACAACCAGGTGACCTTCAGCTAACGTCCAGAGCCTCCTGCACAAACACCTGACAGATGTTCAGCTGACCTCACTGATGATGGAGAAGAACGAGTGTGATCTTCACTGAGGTAAAGGTAAAGGTAAAGGTACTTTATTTGTCACATATACAGCTAGTACAGTGAAATTCTTTCTCTGCATTTAACCCATCCCTGAGGAGCAGTGGGCAGCCACGGTGCAGCGCCCGGGGACCAACTCCAGATTATGAGCCAGTGCCTTTGGTCAGGGGCACTGACTGGAGGATCAGGCTAGCTGGCATGTTTTTAGTGGTGGGGGAAACCGGAGCACCCGGAGGAAACCCACGCAGACACGGGGAGAACATGCAAACTCCACACAGAAAGGACCTGGGCGGCCGGGGATTCGAACCCAGGACCTTCTCGCTGTGAGGCAAAAGTGCTAACCACTGTGCCACCGTGCCGCCACTGAGACACTGCAGCACAAACACATTGAAAGGACCCGGATCCACAGCCGATCCACATCAGACCAGATGCTGCTGAAGGCCGAGCTTCAGGCTCCTGTCAGGTAGACGGAGAGCTGCTGTGTCCCAGCTGCTTCCTGCTGTCCACACTGACTGTGAAGTGGTCTCTTCCTCACAGCTCCACTGGCAGAGAGCAGCTGAAGAGCTGAAGCTGGATGAAGCTTCGGCTCCAGAGGCTGTGGACACAGTCACAGTGGCTCAGGAGACACTGTCCACTGTCTGAAGCTGACCTCTGACCCCTCACTGACACTGGAGTCATGTGACCAGAGGCTGCTTCACACACACTGTGGACAGGAAGTAAACTCCTTTAATGTCATGTGACCATGAGCTGAAGCTTCCTTCCTGTGGAGCCCAGTGTTGATGTTCATGAGCCTCAGTGTCTCCACAGTGGGATCATCAAACCAACACTGTTCTCTGAGCTACAGGACTTTAACCTGACCTCTCACACTGGGAAGCTGCTTTGACCTTTGACCCTGAACCAAGCAAAGAGGGAAAACTCAGATCTACATCACATCTGCTCAGCTTCAGATACAGTGGCTGATCCAGCTGTTCTGTTAGCAGCTTCATCTGAGAGCCAGCTCATCATCATCATCATCATCATCATCATCATCATCATCATCATCATCATCATCATCATCATCATCATCATCATCATCATCATCATCATCACCATCATCACACTGACCTCTGAGTGACCTCTGACCCTTCACCTTCTACCAGCTGCAGTAACATGGAGTCACAATCAGACGCTGCTTCAAACTGAACTTCACACATTTGAACTGAACACAGACAAAAGTCCAACAGGTCCAGTCAGTGAACTCACCTCAGAGTCTCCAGTCTACAGTTTGGACTCTCCAGTCCAGCACACAGAACCTTCACTGATGAATCACTCAGGTTGTTTTTACTCAGGTCCAGTTCTGTCAGGTGGGAGGGGTTGGACTTCAGAGCTGAGGCCACGACTTCACAGTGACTCTCTGAGAGTCCACAACTATTAAGTCTGTGAAGAGAGAAAATATGAAACGTGTCAGAATTAAATGAGATGAAAGCTGCAGTAAAAACACAGTTGATGCATCTGATGACAGGACGTGATGATGTGATGAACATCTGAGCTTCAGCTCATCTTCTCTGACTGAGTTTGACAGGAAACTCTGAGACCTGCACTGGTTTAATCTGGATCTGTGTTTTAGATGAAGGAGGAAAGTGACGTCACGTTTCTGCTTCGTCATGTGATTTGATCCAGAGTCAGGATGAAGACAAGTTGTTGAGGAGAACATCTGACCTGTCCACTGTTTTCAGACTGACTCCAGAACAGTTTGTGTGAGTTCAGCTCAGTGAACATTTCACTCAGAGCAGATCAGAAACATGAGGTTGACCTTTGACCTCGTGTAGAAGTGGTCCACTCAGATCAACACTTCCTGATACGACTCTTCTACGGACTTGCGCAGGATCTGGTGTAGATTCTGGTGTAAATATCAGTGTACGCCAAGTGTCACGTGTGATTTACTAAAAGTGTGTACGCTGCTGATTTCGGCGTAGAACCGGCGTGGTGTAAACGAGCATAATTTAAATGTCACGCCCCGATATACGTATTCCTGCTTTAGAGGCATCGCCCTGCCCCTTTTACGACATGGAGACACGGAAGACGCCCAAGAAGAGGGACTGTTACAACCAAAAACGTAATAACGGCCAATAACGTAATAACTGCCAATAACGTAATAATTTTGGCCATTTCAAATGTAATAAAGCCAATAGTGTAATAATGTGCCAATAATGTAATAAAACTTTTGAGCCAATAACGTAATAACTTTTTGCGGTAACACTTTATTTTAAGGGGTCCTTGTTCCTGTGTATCTACCTAATTAATTACAGTGTAATTACCTATGTAACCGTATGTAATAACATGTACTTACATTGTAAATACATAGTGTATTTTGGTGTTTTAACAGGTCCTTGTCACACTTGTAATAAGAAATGCCAAAGTGGCCTCTCTCTTTGCACAAGCATTTCTTATTACAAGTGTAACAAGGACCTGTAAGTACACCAAAATACACTATGTATTTACAATGTAAGTACATGTTAGTACATACGGTTACATAGGTAATTACACTGTAATTAATTAGGTAGATACACAGGAACAAGGACCCCTTAAAATAAAGTGTTACCCTTTTTGCCGATAATGTAATAAGGCATTACATTATTGGCTGGTTATTACGTTATTGGCCTGGTGTTAAAAAAAACCTTTCAAAATGTAAAAACTGGTGCCGATAATGTAATAACACATAAATAAGACAGCAGCTCTCTCTCTCTCTCTCTCTCTCTCTCATAATTGTGTGGTCTTTCCCCTCTTTAGCCAAATAGATATTCATAGATGTTCTTGTCTAAACAGGCAATTTTTCATGTGTACCATGCATACAGTATACCATAAAATCAGTGTCTCGTTGAGGGTGTTGAGGTGTCAAATGAATTCACCATATATTTTCCTGGACTTGCATTATTATTTATTTCCAATCCCAAAATCTGAACTGCAGTGTACAATACACAGGATAGAACATGAACAATCAAAATTTAATTAAAACTGTTCCTTCTCAAATGAAAAGTAGCTTTCACTCATTCACAAATGTAAAAAAAATATGGAGCAATACAAACATCTACCTTTAGACTTTCACAGTATATAGAACCTAAAGCTGCTTTATCATTACTGTAAAAAAAAACAAAAAAACAACAACAACAACTTTGAAACGTCATCCAAGGGCCTGTAAGCTCAATGTGTTGATGTAGTTTTTAATTTTCAAACATGAAAAACAAAGTTAGACATATGAACCCTGCAGAGATTTAATTTTAGATCTCCAACAGCTGGTTTCAGTAGTAATCTATTTGTTGATTGGTTAACAGTTGCAGCAACAGAGGTGTGTTACAAGCGTCCTGAGGCTTCCTCCCTCTTCTTTTTATTATTATTTATTTCCAAACAAAACATCTGAACTACAATATAATATACGTACAGCATAGAACATGAACAATAAAAATAAAAACTGTTCCTTCTCAAATGAAAAGTAGCTTTCACTCATTCACAAATGTAAAAAAAATAAATAAATAAATAATAATAATAATAAATACCTACTGTATGGAGTAATACAAACATCTACCTTTAGACTTTCACAGTATTAATACAGTATAGAACCTAAAGCTGCTTTATCATAACCGTAAAAAAAAAAAAAAGTCACTTTATCCAACATGGGACCTTTAAGCTCAATGTGTTGATGTAGTTTTTAATTTTCAAACATGAAAAACAAACTTAGACATATGAACCCTGCAGAGATTTAATTTTAGATCTCCAACAGCTGGTTTCAGTAGTGATCTATTTGTTGACTGGTTAACAGAAGTGTGTTACAAGCGTCCTGAGGCGTCTCTCTCTTCTTCTTCTTGTTTTTATTATTGTTTATTTCCAATCAAAAAATCTGAACTGCAATATATAATATACATACAGCAAAAACATGAAAAAAATAAATAAAAACTGTTCCTTCTCAAATGAAAAGTAGCTTTCGCTCATTTACAAATGTAAAAAAAAAACTTAAAATAGTTGACAAAGGAGGAATCATAACAGACAACTGGCATTACTTCTTCCAGTATATGTCTTTGATTTTGTACTGCCCGAAAGTCAGATGAGTAAGGACTATCCAGGCTTTCATCCATCGGCTGTCCTTGCTAAACAACTCCTTAATTCGTGTGCTGAGACCACTATTGCGTCCAGCAGCCTTGTACAGCTTCATAACACTAATAGAACAGTCATTTTCTTTCTCTAGTTCTAGGCTCTCCTCAAGTGTTTCTCTGATATAGAGGTTGGAATGAAATGGTGCCGATAGTGCCTGGAATAAGTGTGAGACCCGATTAAATGTCCCCAGCATGGACATATCTTGAATTAAAGCAAATTCAATAATTCTTGATAAAATCTCTGGAGGCAGGTATTGGCCTCCCAGCTCATTTCCAGCATCCTCAATGTCATTGTCAACCAAAGGGTTCCAAGCCAGGTTCATCAGCTATACAAGCAGGTTCATCCGATATAGAGGGGGGGTCGGGATCAGACTGAGAGCCAAGTTCAGTGTCAAACAGAGGTCCAGGTCGGGGCACATTGTGCATCTCTGCCTCTTGAATAGCCTGAATATATGGGTGAATAAATCCATCTAAACTAACATAATGCTCCCCCTGTCCCTCAGCAAAATGTCCAAGAGTCAAAACAGGCAAGCTTTCAGAGTAACCACCAGATGGTGATATTATAGTGGTGGCATCCAAACCAAGAGTCGACACAATAAGGAACTGAACATTGAATATCTGGGATGTTCTCTGAAGAGTTAGGTGGTCTCCATACGTGCCATGTCGTGCCATCCTCTGTAAATATTCAGCCCATGTCTCCTCAACATACTCTGAAAGGGGTGTCCCATCCACCCCATAGGGATGTAATGTTAGGTTAGCCACTATTTCTTCACGCAATGTTGCTGCAGAACGGAAAATTCCAATGGTGGCCAATTGATCTGAAAGAGCAGCAAATTGGCAGTTGCCATCAGGGATTGGGTCAAGGCGAATGTTCAGGTTTGATGTAGTGTTGTCACGATACCAACATGTTGGTACCGGTATCGGTACCAACATGTTTTTCGATACTTTTCGATACTTTTCGGTACTTTTCCACATAAAAAGAGAACACAAAAAATGTAATTATTGGCTTTATTTTAATAGAAAAATTTTGGACCATAAAACAGGAAATCAGTACAGTTACTGCTGCTGCAGGATTAACATTCCATCTATATTAATCTGAACTCTTCCTAAATTAAAAAATGTCTGTTTAAAAATGAACATCAACTTGTTTTCTTTGCATTATTTGAGGTCTGAAAACACTGCATCTTTTTTTGTTATTTTGACCAGTTGTAATTTTTGGGAGAAATTGTTATCAGTAGTTTATAGAATGAAACACAAATGTTCATGTTACTCAAACATACACCTATTGTTTCCCATATGTAGACCAAATTGATTCTGTTCCCCCCACCCCCATCAACGCAATATCGTTCCGTTAATTCATCTCTGCGTAGCGCTGCTTCGCCGTGCTCACTCACTCACAGAGAGAGAGAGAGAGACAGAGAGAGAGAGAGAGAGAGAGAGAGAGAGAGACAGAGAGAGAGAGAGACAGAGAGAGAGACAGAGAGACAGAGAGAGAGAGAGACAGAGAGAGAGAGAGACAGAGAGAGACAGAGAGAGAGAGAGACAGAGAGAGAGAGAGAGAGAGAGAGAGAGAGAGAGAGAGAGAGAGACAGAGAGAGCATGCAGCCAGTGGTGATCCGCGGTAAAAACAAAACTTATTAACGAGGCTGTGGCGGCCGTCTCTCTCTTGCGCGCGGCGCACACACACAGACACACACACAAACACAGGCACATGGACAGGTGGCGCTGTAACGGTAATGATAAAAAGCACCTTGCTTCGTTTGTGACTCGCTCTCTCGCTCCTCGCGGCTCAAATTACAATGCGGCGACTTCACGCGGCGACGTCACCGCTGCTGGCGGCGCAGAATGAAAGTACCGGTCCCATCTAAGCGCAGTATGGTACCGTTTTAAATGCGTTAGTACCCCGGTACCAATCTAGTACCGGTTTACCGTGCAACCCTAGTTTGATGATTCAAAATGTTCCAATCTGTCCTCATGTGAGAAAGGTATTCTCAGGTCCACTGTTTTGGGCTGAGACTTTGGACGCTGCCTTTCTTCCAATCTTGTCACACTGGTCACATCAGAAACTGGGAACCACCTTTGTGTTGGAGTGCGGCTATAGGGCATTTGAAACTCAATCTTGTATTTGTGCAACTTACGGTTTCTTGCCACAACCACACCTGGTATCACAAAATGTTTCTGTGAGACTCTGTGATGGGCACTCTTCACCCTGACCAACACATGATCATGTATCCTATATATCGAGGGGTTAAACTTCCCAGATAGGGTCTTTCGACGTATGTAATGTTGGGTTGCTTTTTTTGCCCTTTTCCTGATCCTATTTCGTTTGTCCTCAAATAAAAGTCTCTGCCTTTGGGTGAGCAATGCTTTGTTGCCTGGTGGACAGGGTTCTTCAAGAACTTCCTGATTGGTCCATGCAGGACTTTGCCTTCCATAATAAACCTGAAAAGGAGACATCCAACTCAAAACTTCCTTTGGGTCTTCATTCATTATCTTTGCATAAATTGGCAAGTGGTTAACCCAGTTGACTCCTCCTCTTTGGTATTGGACTAGGTCATACATTATCTTCTTCCTTAGGACAGTGGCGTCAATTCAGCCAAAGCTAAGGTATGGCAAGGTTACTAGTCACATGACTTAACTACAGTATCAATCAATATACATGCCCAGCAAATAATCATAACAAAAGTGACAAGTCTGCTATGTAGCTTTTCTGTGTGGTTAGGAAATTTTGAACTTTTTCAAATACAGCCTCACTCACATCCCGCTAACATAACTATGGACACAAACACTTAACTACGCACGTCAATCAATCAATTCAGTCAAATGCGCCGTTACGCATCCGTTTTCAGCACCATGGATAGCAAGCGGCAGGGTTAGAGAGCAGTTCTGACACAATTTCACTCTTTCTGTTCACTTCATTCACTATGTAATTGCAACAATATCACGTGAACATACCAGGTAAACTGCTGTAAACTGTTAAAGTCCAAATACAAAGAGGAGAGGGAGGGAGGGAGGGAGAGAGGAGAGGGAGGGAGGGAGAAGAAAAGAGAAAGAGAAATCATATTAATAAGATGTTTGGGTATCTTACTTTGAGATGAACTTTATTAATTATTACACAAGTGGATAACGGCGGATCCTCAAAGCAGCAAAGTTATTGACGAGTTCATCTGCGTCCAGGGATTTTACGACAGCAGGCTCAACAGCCATCAACATGAGGTTTGTGAACCTGTCGTCGCTCATGGTGGTCCGCAGGTAAGTCTTGACTCTTTTTAAAACGGAAAAGAATCTTTCGTTGGATGCAGTGGAGACAGGAATAGTTGCTGCGATCTTGAATAGCTTGATGACCTCTGAAAAAGCGACAGACATGGTCTTCAGTCGTGTCAAAGCCAGCATTATGTTTTTCTCCTCCTCCACGTCCTCCTTCATCTCAAGTTCAAGGAAAGCTTTTGCTGTGTGACACTGGGAACTGAGAAGGGTGGTGTCGATCAGTTCATCATAGAGTTGTGCAAACTGTTCCATTTTAACTACATCCATGAAATGGGGAGATGAACAATCAAATGCCTGGATAGCATTAAGTAGCTCATCATTATCTGTAAATCGGCGATCTAACTCAGAGATGAAGCGGTCCAGTGTTTCAAAGTATAGTCTTTTTTCTTGGTCATCTCCTGTTTGTCTCTGGCCACTGGATGATCCGACAATAAACCCTGCCAAGGCTTTGGACACACTCCGTGCTCTTGCTGGTCGCAGAGGGGCAGTGTCGCTGCTTGGGAGGCCGAGCTCTGTGGAAAATGCCTTGGCTCTGCTCAGTGTGTCCTGGTACTCTTTATCTGACCTCATCTTTTCCAGCTGGGCCTTAGTACTCCGTATGAGGTTGGAAGCCATCGTGATTGCAATGTCTTTTGTCTGAAGCTGTTCAGACAGTCCATAAGTGAGACTTAAGATTTTTTCTAGGACATGAAGACGCACAACAAAAGTGACTGTCAGCATATTCGTCCGAAGTCCAGCAGCTTCAGTTGAACCCTCTGCATGAGCGTCAATAGTGGCATCTAACACAGCTAGTATAGCCTCGTAGCGCAGTTTTATCTTCTGTAGAGCCCTATACCAATACAGCCACCGAGTGGGACAGGTGCGCTCCAAGTGCAGTATTTTGTTGTGCCCCAACTTCTTTTGAGCCTCAATGAAAAGCATGTGTCTGGTATTGCTATTTGCAATAAAAGTATATAGTGTTTGAACAACACCAAAAAACTCTGCCATCTCTGGTATTTCAGTTATCGAGCTCACAAGCACAAGATTTAGTCTATGTGCATGACAGTGTATATACGCTGCATGCGGCACTTTTTCACGTATTAAAGCCTGCACTCCACGCACATTACCCCGCATAACACTTGCACCATCGTAGCATTGTGCAACACACAGCTGAATATCTAAACTCGATAATTCCTTTATTATTTTCTGGGCCAGGGATTCAGCTGTCAGGTCCTTCATGTGATAGGTTCCAATGGCTCTTTCCTTTATAATCCCGTCATGTACATAGCGGATCAAAATGGCCAGCTGCTCCTTCTTAGACAGGTCTTTCGTTTCATCCACTAACACTGAAAAGTACCGTGCTTCTCCTACTTCACTTATGATTATACTTCTGATCTTTTCCCCAATAACTCTCACCATATCATTCTGGGCTTCTGGGGAAGAATAGTGCGCATACCTGCGTTCCTGTTTGCTTTTCACGTTCCTGTCATCTGTTGCAATAACGTCCAAAAGTTCAAGGAAATTTCCTTTATTTTCATCCTCATCTCTCTCGTTGTGGCCACGGAGAGGGAGGGCCTGTCTTCCCAGAAATGACGTGATTTTGAACAAGGATTTGACGTGAGCCCGGTTCTCCTGCACCTCATCTGTCCTGTTTGCGTCAATCCGACTTGCGATGGATTCCTTATGTCCACTGATCACAGCCTTAAAGTTAGACCACGCTAATGCAGCACAATTGTGTCTACTGCTCCCTTGATGATCCCGGAGATTTTTTTTCATGTTCTTCCAACATGTGTATCCAGTGTCTATGAACACACGCAGTCCATGCCTGTCACCTGTTAAAGTTGAGGCTCCTCCAAAATGACGGCATGCAAAGCAATAAACTGCATCTTCTTGAGCAGAATATTCAACCCAGTCATATTCCTGATACACACTGACATTAAAGCGTCTTCCATTTCTAGTTGGGAAGTGGGTCAAACGAGGACGCCTGAGTCCGTCTGTTTTACATCCACTAATATCCTTCTTCTCTGCTCCAGCTGACCCAGAGGCTGCTACTGCTGCTGCACCCGGGCCTTGACCTTCCTTATCGCTGTCCACGTCTGATCCAGCTCTTTCAATCTGAGAAATTGGTGGGGACTCAGACTCGGATTCAATTCGAGAAGTCGGTGTGGACGAGTTCTCAGCCTCCATGCATGTAGTCTCCGTCTCCCTGTTAGCATCTGCATCCCCGGCGCAGGTGCTGGAGTGGCTAACAGCCTCGTTAACAGCTTGAATCCCACCTTCACTACCTGGTCCTCCTCCCTCTGCTGCTGGGGCAACATTGGAGCCATCACCTTCACCTGCCTTTTTTTTGATAAAAAAAGATTCTAAAGTTCTTTGCTTTCTTTTCATTTTAGTTAATTAGCTTAGCCGAAAAATAAAAAAAACCGCGATAACATGACCCGCTCTGACCTCCGGCGGCTTCTCGTCAGGAGATACCACATTTCAAGATAGGGAGGGGGGATACGTTACGATAAGTATTGGGAAAGATAATATCTAGACTAGAGAAATCAATTGTGTTGTTCTGATTTTCATTTGTAGTTAATTTATATGTATTAAATAATAGAATAATCAATACAAATTGACACAGAGTAATTCCATAAATTTATTTTTAAAATAAATTTATTTTTAAACATTTACATTTTCCCCTGGAGCCAAGGTGTGGCAGCTGCCATACCTTGCCATACCCAATTGACGCCTCTGCCTTAGGACACGGTGACTTCTCTCCACTTTACCCTGGCTCTGAGGATGGTATGGCGAGCTCTGAATTATTTTCACCTGTAAGGACTCCATACGTTTTTTTACAGCACCTTTGAACTCCTTCCCTTGGTCATGCTGTATGACTTTTGGTGGACCATGCTCATTGTAAATTTCCTCAAGGTGTCTAGCAATCTCTGCACTGTGTTTACCTTTCAGTGGTCTTAGCCATACATATCTACTGAACACATCTATTACAGTCAGGATGTACCTATATGTGACCCGGCCATACTTGACCCTCCATCCAGCCATGTCAACAAGGTCTACCTGATGTCGCTCTTGAACTGCTTTGGCCCTGATCGATTTTGGAATGGATTTGTTCCGGAATGTTGCTTTGTGAAGTTGGTAACGTTTTGATTGGTCCAAGTTGTTTTTCACACTTGCTCGGCTGATGCCAGAGTACTTTCCCCTTAGGAGTAGGCTTAATGTTCTTACACCAGAGCCTTTGTTTCATCTAGAGCAGGGGTGTCAAAGTCATTTTAGTTCAGGGGCCGCATACGGCCTAATTTGATCTCAAGAGGGCCGGAACAGTAAAATGATCGCATTTGCATATTAACCTGTAAATAACAAGAAGTCCACATTTTTCCCTTTGTACTTTGTGCAAAGTACATTATTAAGATGTGTACAGTTTATGAGCTATCCTTTTTACTAAAAAATATGAACATTCTGAAATTTAGGGCTGGGCAATATGAACCAAAAGTAATATTGTGATATTTTTTTTAACTGAATGGCAATATAGGATATACATAGGCCTATAGCCTATTTATACTATTTCCATGATGTAATTATGAGTTTCCACCAATTAGTTATAATTAATAATATTTTTGTCAGAGGCAAATCCTTAAAAAGGCTGTCAGTTCTAGGTCAAAACCACATGTGGCAAATGACAGACAATTGTAGGTATTGGGCTGATATTAAATTGTAGCTATAGGAAAAATACATCTCCCTCTCTCTCTCTCGCTCTCTTTCTCACACACACACACACACACGCACACGCACACCTGTAGCTGCGCTGTCCCTCTCCCTCTGTTCCCCTCCTCTGTTGCTTTGAGCTCCCAGCTGTGCATGGATACGTAACTACAGGTTATATCTGGCTTATCACCGGGCCGGTTCTGCCCCACCAACCCGACCGGACACGCCGGTTCGGATCGAGAATTTGCGCTAATGAGTCCGGCCACGTCGCGTCGGGGCTTCATCAGCAGGTCGGACCGTGTTGGGTTTTAACTTTCAGGCCCAGTGAGAACTCGAGCCTAGCTGGGCCAAGAGCAGGACTTTAGCGGTGAATGTCGGTGCTGTCCTTACACTACGCAACGAGCCGCTGTTGTTGTGTTGTAGTAGTCAATACGTGAGAGTCGGCGGCTCTGTGTCTCTGTTGTCCGCTGCAACTTGAGGGAGGGAGGGGCGGGGGGGAGAGGAGAAGTGGCGCTCACTCAATCTGTGAGGGAGGGGCGGGGGAGTGAGCTCAGCAGACTGCTGAGAGAGGGCCGAAAGAAACGGAACTCCAACATTTGTCCCGCGGGCCGGATTGGACCATCTGGCGGGCCGGTTCCGGCCCGCGGGCCTTGACTTTGACACCCCTGATCTAGAGCCTTATTTACAAGTGCAGAGATCGATGACTTCCTGGGTAACAATTTTCCATCAAATGTAAGTGACTGACCATCCTCACTGAGCGCGTAACGTTGCTTGTTCCGCCACAGTTGAACAAGTGCAGAGCGTTGGATCCTGGATCTCTCTGCTACAGGAACGTTAAATTCCCCCTTAAGTGCCTTGAATAGGACATCGTAGGTCTCATCGGACATTGGTCTCTGTCCATGTCCTCTGCATTCCAAAAGGATGCAGGAGAGGATAAAGACTGTTTGCAGTATTCTCATTTTTTCCAGATATGTCAAATACCTGCAATGGCATTAGAGACAAAGTTATTCCCTTTTTCACTCTAAGCAGAGGGTGATACAGTATGACCTGATACTGCTACAAAAGAAAGTTAAATAAAGTATGCAAGACACAGGCCCAATATACTGTTAAAGTCAATATTTCATGGTAAAGCAGGCTGATGAACCCATCAGGTTATAGTACATATTGTTCACTCTTCATTTTGTTATTAAGTTTCATTTTTGTACCAGGTTTAGCTAATGTGGCATGATTAATCTTTGAATGTACATTTAAGATAGACTACACATAAACATACACACAAACATAACTCTAAATTAATCTTCAATACACATTATAATACAAGTATAAGCATACACATGCATCATATCATCATATCTTAAGAGTTGTAACACTAACACTATTTAATTCATTTTCCTACACTGCAACACCTGTTGGATAAACCTAGCCTCATTTAGCCATCTTATTGCAGATATTACTTGCGATAATACACAAAAAAACACAATATTTACTGATATATCTGATACGGTAGCCTACAACTGTGCACATGTGATGTTAGCATTTTTGCTAGCTAGCTATTTTTCTGTTGTTATGCTCTCAATGTTTATATGTCCTTAGCTTATTATATTTATGAAGAGGGGTTCCAACAAAATTAAGAGTGTTAACTAGCTAAATCATATAATTATTTACCTACCTTTCCACACGGTGCAACAAGTTCCCCAAGTCTGCAGAGAAAGTCTAATGTCAGTCACATCACCTGGTTATCGTGACATGACTTTGCGACCTAGTGGTCAACCATGGGTACTGTGAAAGAAAACTTTTTTTTGAGAAAGAAATTTCTGAATGTGTATTTGTGCTGCCACTTTATTTGGAACTTCAGATACTATAGGTGTTCTGGAGATAACCATAAAGTTGGACAAAAAAACAATTCCACACTGTATATTTCCAATGGTTTGTCTGAGGCAGGAAGTTGACTGAAACATAAACTGGCTGGCAGACACCATTCAATACACACGTTTGGTTATGTTTTGGAGGTTGTTGATAGCCTACAGTGCTTACTTCTTCTGTTTGCAAACATATCATGGTAGAAGTGAGTGAGAGATCGAGAAAGAGAGAGAGAGAGGTGAAAGTACATATCTTGGATGAATAAATATGACGACTGTGTCATCCACTATAGGCTACCTATTTTTGATTAGCAAACTGCACAAAAACTTAACAAAAGCCTTTATTTCCAAGAGCTGCTGTCATTTTTATGTGTTATTACATTATCGGCACCAGTTATTACATTTTGAAAGGTTTTTTTTAATACCAGGCCAATAACGTAATAACCAGCCAATAATGTAATGCCTTATTACATTATCGGCAAAAAGTTATTACGTTATTGGCTCAAAAGTTTTATTACATTATTGGCACATTACTACACTATTGGCTTTATTACATTTGAAATGGCCAAAATGATTACGTTATTGGCAGTTATTACGTTTTTGGTTGTAACAGGGACTTTACTGACATTACCGCGTTGAACAGGGAGAGGGCAGCAACATTAAATGATTGATAAGCGTCATCCCGGTGGATGGAGGCTGCAGAAGCACGTGTCACCGACCACGTCAGGAAACCCAGCGACCTCATGAAATGCTCCTGCAGTTTACTAAACACAAGTGATTGAGGAGAAATCATATAGGCATATTATTATAACCATTAGCACCGCTGGCATGGTTCGGCTGATGGAGGGATGTGAAACACCGGCCCGATCTCCCGCTGACAGGTCCCGGTGACGGAAAAAAAAAAAAAAGACTCCGCTGCGGAGATCAGCTGCACCTGGACAGGGGGCTCCGGTGTCTGGCAGAGAGAGAGACTGAGGAGCCGTCCGGTCATGCTCTGGTGCAGGAGATGTTGGAAGTTTGTGTGTGTGATCTAACAATAACAGGTCTGTCTGTCATTGACTGTTTCTGTTTACACAGCTGATTAACGAGCATCTGTCTAATTGTGGTTTTTAATTCATCTCAGTTGCTCAAAATAAAAGTCGAGTTAAATATTCAACACGGACTTGGTGGTATTGTTTCTTCTTTTTTTGGCTTCTTTTTATCTTTTTATCAATATAAACAACAACAACATGTGGTCCACATCGCTGCGTTATTAGACTATGGTTTAATAATCATTCTGACACAGTAGCACTCTTTCCTGCATGTTCAATGCTGGTTTCAAATGTGCGTACACCTGGTCAGAGCTGGCGTGAGATTTGTGCGTACCGTACGATCACGCTCAGATTGATAAATGCCGATCCTTGAGGTGAATTTGGTGTACACCCATTTTTTTGGTGTACGCAAGTTTGATAAATGAGGGCCACTGTATGGAAAGACTTTAACACTGAAACGATCACTGATCAATAAATCACACTGCTGATCAGTTCAGTCCCCTCAGGTTAGGGTTCTGAAGTCTGAAGACGACATCTCCTGAGCACAGTCATCAGACTGCACACAGCTGCCTCTGAGACACTAAAGGGTTAATAGTAGTACTAACATCTGGAAACACTGAGGTGGAAGATCAGTGGAGCTGCTTTAATTAGATTCATCAGGTTTGAATAAAACCAAAGGGTGAGAATAAAAAACTAAATGAGTGTTTTTGTTGATTAAACAGCAACAATCACAACGAGCTGAAGATCCACATGTTGGAGCTCACAGCTTCTACTACACCTCCAGAAAAACACAACTCACCTGGAAATGTTTCAAAGTCAAACTGACAATAATGAAAATTAGTGAAAACTGTGTTTATCTGAACTCGATTAAACCACTGATCAATAATTATATTGATCATGTCTGGACTCACCGAGCCTTCCTGCAGTTCCTCACAGCTGGGATCAGTCTCAGTCGTCCCTGATCTGATGTGTTGTACTTCCTCAGGTCCAACTCGTCCAGAAGCTGCTCTGACATCTGCAGCATGTAGGCCAGAGCTGAACACTGGATCTCAGAGAGTTTCTTCTCTGATCTGTTCTCTGACTCCAGGAACTGTTGGATCTCCTGATGAACTGACTGGTCCTTCATCTCCGTCAGACAGTGGAAGATGTTGATGCTTCTGTCAGGAGAGATTTTATCACTCTCCATCTCCTTCAGGTTGTTGATGGTTCTCTGGATGGTTTCTGGACTGTTGTCTGTCTGACCCAGCAGACCTCCTAACAGCCTCTGGTTGGACTCCAGAGAGAGGCCATGAAGGAAGCGAACAAACAGGTCCAGGTGACCATTTCTACTGAGGAGGGATTTCTGCATGGCTTTCTTTAGGAAGTCATCCAGAGGTGGAAGACTGCGTGCCTTTAATCTAAAAACCAGGAAAGATTTGGGATTTAAGTCTCTCTTTTCGTACTCTTCTCCCAGGAACTTCTCCAGGACCTTTGTGTTCCTGTTGGTGAAACAGTGGAACATGTAGACTGCAGCCAGAAACTCCTGAACACTCAGATGAACAAAGCAGTAGACTGTTTTCTGGAAGATCACACTCTCTCTCTGGAAGATCTCAGTACAGAGTCCTGAGTTCACCAAGGCCTCTGTGACATCCAGACCACACTGCTCCAGGTCTTCTTGGTAGAACATGATGTTTCCTTTCTCCAGCTGTTCAAACGCCAGCCTCCCCAGCTTCAGAAGAACTTCCCTGTCGGCCTCTGTCAGCTCCTGTGGACTCGTCTCATGTCCTTCACCGTACTTGTTCTTCTTCCTCTTTGTCTGGACCAGCAGGAAGTGTGAGAACAGGTCCGTCGTGGTCTTGGGCAGCTCTCCTCTCTGGTCTGTGGTCAACATGTGCTCCAGAACTGTAGCACTGATCCAGCAGAAGACTGGGACTTGACACATGATGTGGAGAGTCCTGGACGTTTGGATGTGTGAGATGATTCTTCTGGACAGATCTTCATCACTGGACCTCCTCCTGAAGTACTCCTCCATCTGGGCGTCAGTGAAGCCTCGGACCTCTGTTACCCTGTCAACATGTGTAGGAGGGATCTGATTGGCTGCTGCAGGTCTGGAGGTGATCCAGACCAGAGCCGAGGGAAGCAGATTCCCCTGGATGAGGTTTGTCAGCAGCACGTTGACTGATGACGTCTGTGTGACATCAGACACAACCTCCCTGTTGTTGAAGTCCAGTGACAGTCGGCTTTCATCCAGGCCGTCAAAGATGAAGAGAAGTTTACAGACAGCCAGCTGCTCTGCTGTGACCTTCTGTAATGTTGGATGGAAAACATGGAGCAGCCTGAGAAGACTCAACCGCTGATCTCTGATCAGGTTCAGCTCCCTGAATGAAAGCAGAACCAACAGACTGACATCTTGGTTCTCCAAGCCCTCGGCCCAGTCCAGAGTGAACTTCTGCACCGAGAAGGTTTTTCCAACGCCAGCGACGCCGTTGGTCAGAACCACTCTGATGGGTTTCTGTTGGACAGGTGAGACCGTAGAGACGTCCTCTCTCTGTTGGACAGGTGAGACCGTAGAGACGTCTTCTCTCTGTTGGACGGGTGAGACCGTAGAGACGTCCTCACTCTGTTGGACAGGTGAGACCGTAGAGACGTCCTCTCTCTGTTGGACAGGTGAGACCGTAGAGACGTCCTCTCTCTGTTGGACAGGTGAGACCGTAGAGACGTCCTCTCTCTGTTGGACGGGTGAGACCGTAGAGACGTCCTCTCTCTGTTGGACAGGTGAGACCGTAGAGACGTCCTCTCTCTGTTGGACGGTTGAGACCGTAGAGACGTCCTCTCTCTGTTGGACAGGTGAGACCGTAGAGACGTCCTCTCTCTGTTGGACAGGTGAGACCGTAGAGACGTCCTCTCTCTGTTGGACAGGTGAGACCGTAGAGACATCCTCTCTCTGTTGGACAGGTGAGACTGTAGAGACGTCCTCTCTCTGTTGGACAGGTGAGACCGTAGAGACGTCCTCTCTCTGTTGGACGGGTGAGACCGTAGAGACGTCCTCTCTCTGTTGGACAGGTGAGACCGTAGAGACGTCCTCTCTCTGTTGGACGGTTGAGACCGTAGAGACGTCCTCTCTCTGTTGGACAGGTGAGACCGTAGAGACGTCCTCTCTCTGTTGGACAGGTGAGACCGTAGAGACGTCCTCTCTCTGTTGGACAGGTGAGACCGTAGAGACATCCTCTCTCTGTTGGACAGGTGAGACTGTAGAGACGTCCTCTCTCTGTTGGACAGGTGAGACCGTAGAGACGTCCTCTCTCTGTTGGACAGCTAAGTCTTTAAAGATGTTGTGGCACTTGATTGTAGTCTCATGGAGGGTCTTCTTCTTGGACGTTGTCTCCAGCTGTCTCACCTCATGTTGGGTAATAACCTCTACACTCTGTCCCTCTGTGATGTAGAGCTCAGTGTAGATCCTGTTGAGGAGGGTTCCACTTCCTGTTCCCTCAGTTCCTTCAGTCACTCGTTCACATCTGCTCCTCAGACTGATCTTATGTTGATCTAAAACCTCCTGCAGACCACCATCTGCTGAGAGAGAAGAGACAGAGTCAGACTGAAGACAGAGAGTCTGACAATCTGATCAGAGAGAGAAAATTAGAAACAGTGAAAGTCATCACTCTTAGCTAATCATTTCACATCAAAGATGGTCCCAGTTATTCAGCTTCCTTAGAATACCTTGTTTACTTTTTTAATGTCCACTCCAGACCAAGACAAACGGTGCTGTGGTGGCACTGCCATCACACTGCACCTTATCACACCCAATCAAAACTAATGAAAACACTAAGGACAAACTACAGAGCAGAAAGCAGTTCCCAATTTTCACATGATGAATTCTTACAATCATAGAAAACATCTAACCAATAACAAAATCACTTTTCTTCACAACAACTCTTTTATTTATTTCATCTTATATTAATTTGCTTTTACAAAAATCTTGAGTGTTCATAATTACCAAAATCTGGAGATATAATTGTATGTTTTTGTTTGACATAATTAAAGCAGAAACCTCAGTCGATGTGAGGGTCTAAGGACAGAGGATGTTGTTATGATGCTATGTAAAGCCCTTTGAGACAAACTGTTTGTAAAAATGGGCTGTACAAATAAAATTGCCTTGCCTTGCCTTGCGAAACAGATGTGATCAAATCATGAGCTGGTGCAACAAACTAGAAAGTTGGCAGCAGCAGTGAAACCAGTGATGAGGTTTGTTTGGAGCCTCATCTCCTCCTAAAACAGGCCAAGTGTCGGGTATGAAGCAAAATGACAGAGGAAGTTTGTTGCTTACATGAGTGTGGAGAAGTCTGGACCACGTTGAGGTTCATGTCCATGTGTTGTCCGACTAGTTTAGTTTAGTTTAGTTTATTATTGAGATGCCCATTAGCTGCAGCAAAGCCACAGCTATTCTTTCTGGGGTCCAACTGTATCAAATATACAGTCGAAAACCCCAAAACATTACATTAGAGTTCCCTGTCATTACTGCTGTGATTGTTCATCAACACATTTTATAATTTAACAAACACCTGTTGTTTTCATTTGTTTAATTACATCCCTACATTTTCAGGTTCAGATCAGTTTGTGTTGTTATTTGACGAGTAAAACACAACAGTTAGAAAGACTTACCTGTCCAGTCCATCACAGAGCTGCTCTGATTGGCTGTCTGCAGTCCACCTCTGGTTCTGGGTCTTTGTCCACACTGGGGACAGGAGGCTTCTCCTGAAGAACCAGACTGGTCCCAGTCTGAGGTGAAGCACTGTCTGCAGAACCAGTGTCCACAGCTGGTGGAGACTGGATCCTTCAGGACGTCCTGACAGAGACCACAGCAGGACAGCTGCTGGTCCACAGAGACACCACTCCTCTTCCTCTCTCTGTGAAGACATGGACACATTTCTGTTTAAACTAGAGCCACCTCCTCCAGCTCGTTTCCTCCTCCTCTCAGACGAGTTCCAGATGATCTGACCCCTGTTTGTCCAGAGTCTCAGAGAATATTCATAGTTTGTGAGACATTTTCTCATGTTTGCTTTGTCTTGACTTTGACCTTTGATCTTTAGAGACAAAAATCTAATCACAGTTGAGCAGTTTTGCCATATTGGAAGAAATTCCCTCAAAATGTTTCATAGATTTTTCAAATTAAATTAGGATGATATTGGTGAACCAAAGGTCAAAGGTCATAACTCAAGACTTTTATTTATTAATTAAGGCAAAATGTGACACAAGTGGTTCATGTTTTCTGTGACTGTGGACAAACAGGAAGTGACCTGAGAACTAGTTTCAGTGGAGGAGGAGGAGATTCTAGTTTTGAATGTTGCTCAACCCTAGTTTCTATTTTCCATAAATGAGGAACATGTTTCTCAATGTGGATAGACTGTATTTATCAGAATGACTTTTTTTCCTGCTGTCCACTCTGTCCCTGATGAACCTTAGAGGAACTCTCAAACTGATAAATGCTTCATACTGAGGAGACTTGGTGGACTTCGGATCAAAGTACTAAACATAAACTGCAACATGCATGATATTATCTCACTCTCATTCTCAGTTTATGGTTGGTACTTGCTGGACTTCAGATCAAAGTACCAACCATAAACTGCAGCATGCATGATATTCTTTATCTCGTTCTCATTTCCTGTCTTTTCTGGACTGTCGGCCATCAGCACAGAAACAAAATGCTGGATGTTAGTTGCAGGTCTCTTACCTTGTAGCTGGAGGCTCATGACTGGAGGACAGATCATCTTCAGATGGATTACTGTCTTCAGATCCTGGAGTCTCTCCTGTGTTCCCCTCCTCCTCTGCACAACCACTCATCTTCTGTACTTCAGTCAGTCTGAGTCAAACCAGTAACACTGATGGTTAGTGCATAAATACAGGAAGTAGCCCCAGGTCTGATGGAACAGAAAGTCACAAACACACACGGTTAAACTCAACACTGCACCTTATACAACCAACAGATCCTCATCTTCTCCACAGTCCACACAGAGACAACAGAATCATTAAGACAGAACTCACCTGAGTAAAAACTTCAGCTTCAGTTCTACCTCTGTGAGTTTAATTATTAACTGAGCAGAGCTCCTCCTCTCTTCTGCTTCTACTGTAAATCACATGACTCTCAGGGTGTGTCTGTAGGAGACACTTCAGCGTCTCAAACCCCAAGACACATTAAAAATGACTTTACACCTTTTTTTACCCCAAAACATTCCTCACATGAACGTGTCATAAAAATTGAATATATCAATACGTTTTTTAATGTTCACAGCATCATCTCTTTTCAACAGCCTCAGACCCAACCATAGTTTAGCCTATAAAGTTTTTTATTACTTTACTTTATTGCTTTATGTTTTTACACACACACACACGCACACACACACACACACCTCCTCCTCCCTCCTCTTCTTCTTCCTCCTCCTCCTCCTCCTGCAGTGAACGCAGCGTTGAAGAACCAAATGGTGCCATTTTAGTTTTTTCTTTTTCTTTTTTTTTTCTTTACCTTTTGCCTTCTTGTTGTTGTTGTTGTTGTTCTGAGGAGTTCAAACCTCCACATTCCAGAGAGACGACTTGTCATCAAACGCATCACAACCCCCCCCCCCCGTCCCCCCCCGGCGACCCCCAACCCCCCCATCCAGCCACGGCGCTACTATTGGGCCCACCCATTTTAGGCTGGGCCCACCCATAGGCGTCATTTACGCTGGGGACGCTGGGGACATGTCCCCACCACTTTTTGTCAAGAACAATTTTGTCCCCACCACAAAATTGACTTAACATTATCCTAATCAAGAATGACGTTGATAAACTATGACAAAATAGGAGGCTTAAACAGTGTGCACGGCGCAGAGCTTCTGCCAGAGTCAACTCGCAACAATGTAACTTCGATTGCCCGGAGTGGCGCGCTGCGCGCATCCTCGCAGGCACTTGGTCGCACAGGGAGCTGCTTCTCCTGCTCTCTCCTCGCCGGTAAAACATCGACCACTCGTCTGTACTCGGTTTTCCACACATACAGGTCTGTCCCTAGCTATATATGTATGGATGTGTGTGTGTGTATAATAGACGGACGGCAACAACTTCATTAATAATCATTTTATTTTGAAAATTGACCGGATTCTCTCGCCTTTTCTGTGCCCGACTTCCTGTCTGGTACGAGCTGGTCTATCCAGCTTGACAACGGCGCTCACGGCTCGCGTGAAAAATAGAACTGAAGCGCGGCTTCTTTCCACAGCGCCAGATGTGCGACCAGGCAGACCGGTTAACATGTGCGCCAATCTGAAACTGCCTCCGCTCCAGGGCGCTGCGCTTCGGTTCCGTGCGCAGTGCGGCCGGGCCTCTTTCTGTCATTCTGCTTTAGACAAAGAGGAGTTTTCAAGCTGCACTGTGGAGAGTCGATTGTACCGGACAACACCCGATATGCTTAATGTTTGGGTGCAAAGTCACTGTTAACAAAATCAACACAATCTGTCCCTTCAAAATAAAGTTTGTAACGTGTCTGTTTGGAGCAGCTGCTGACAGTGACAGTTTCCTCATCACTAAACCTGAGCCACCATCAGATCCTCCCTCGCTCACGTCGTGACGACGGGACAAAGTCTTTTGGACATAGCCTATATTGTAGGCTATATTCTGTGTTTTTCCTCTCGTTCAGTTTTTGCCGGTTGGCAATCATCTCTCTCTCGCGCTGGATGCACATATAAATGTTATAAAAAAAATAAAAAGGAAAACACACATGTGCGCAAATTGAAATGACCTACTGTAGTGTAGACTATTCAATGACCACAGCTGATCACCAGCTTGTCGTGCCACACTTGTCAAGTTTCTGAACACAACTAAGGGCTTCTTTTTTTTCCTTTTTTTTTGCGGAGAATTAATAAAAAAAATAATGCTCGTCAGTCCGACACAAAACACACACAGCCAGTGTCACAACAACTGACAGCCATAAAAAGCTGTTTTAATTCTGGATTTAGCGCTGTTACCACATCACAGTTTAATATTTGTGCTGTCTTCAGCGCCGCAGAAAAGCGCTGAAACGGAGATGATGATGATGCTGATTTTTTTTTTTGTATCTTATTTTAACTGGCCCATCCAGTTTTCTGAAGGCCCACCCACAATCAAAATCCTGGCGCCGCTACTGCCCCCATCCCAAAAAAAGAAAAACAACCACGGACTCAGACTCCAGAGTGACGGCGTGGCTCTTGAACGCATCGTTGAGGGCCTGAGTGTCTGTTACTTCAACACTGCAGATGTTGCTTCAGCCTCACATCTGTCGCTACCGTTTATTAGAGTCACTGGAAAAAAGAGTAACGACAGTATTGGTCCAATGGCAGCGCCTCCTGGTGGAGGAATATGGGTATTGAAAAGCGCCCAAGAACTGACATCTCTGCATTGTTGGTGAATGAGCAAGTGTGGTGTTTTCAATAATTTAAGGACATTTATAGATCACCCATGTTAATAGCATCATTGAGGACCCTTTACAGATAAATATTAACACATAGGCGAGTAAAAAAAAATTGTTGTCTACATTAATGTTTCAATCTACATTTTGTAATTCATTTCATTTTTGATTTATTTCATTCATGATATGTACATTCTCACATAGTTGCACATATACATAAGTGTACACATTTTCACCAGGAATGAAAAGGAGCAGGATGAAGAAAACTTATAGTACCTGCCCCTCTCTGTTGTTACAAATTTCATTGGCTTACTTCAACACCAATATTATTCTCTGTTTCAAAATATTAAAGATGATGAAACACAGTAATGACAAAAAAAACAAACAAAATAACAGTAGACACCACTCGTCTATCTATCTTTTTCTTTTTTCCCTTCTTTTTCTCTTTCTCCTTCTTCTTTTTTGTAGATACTTATCTTTTCTTTTTTAAACATTTTCTTAAACTGAGACATACTTGTACAACTTTTCAATTCCTTGCTTTGTGAATGCCATACTTTTACACCTGCAACAGAAATACACATTTGTTTTAAGCTTAGCCTTGCAAATGTATGTTTAAAATCAAGCTTCAGTCTGTTGTCCCCTTCCTCCAATTTAAACAAGCTTTGTAAATGTTCTGGTAATGATCTGTTCTTTGCTTTAAACAAATTATAAGTATAATTTGATATGACCAAGAGACCTAAAAACAAGAACACGGCCGTTTTCATCCATTTACCAGCCAGTGGGCAACACACATACATTGGAGTGAATGGGTTTTCTGGGCGCTTTTGCAATACCCATATCCTGCCACTTGGGGCGCAAAACCCTTACCACGGGAGTCAATGGAGGTGTCGTTACTCTCTTTTCCAGTGCTCTACCGTTTATAACCGTTACTGTCAGTGTCAGACATGTTGCATTTGAGGGACATCCGGCGTTGTGGGGGAAATAGAAGCTCCTGTCTGCCGGCGGCGTGTCCTTGAATGCAGCAGGAGGTTTTATTATTATTCATCTCATCACTTCCTGTTTCCTGTTTGGTTTCTCTCTCTCTCTGAAGATGTCAAACAAACGCAGACGGACTCTCACTCGGTCTATTTTTCTACAGTCGGTCTGAACTGAAGCCCTGCACAGTTGTTACTGAATGTCCCTGAATGCATCACGTTGTTATGAACTCGTAATCCCGTTAATCTGTGTTTCTCATGACGGACCGAGCTCGTTTCTCGTCCTGACGCTGCTGCGTTCACGTCTCACCGGTCGATCCTTTTTAAAAAAAATATTGATCATCAGCTGATCACGGTATAGGACGAATCTCCTTGTTGTTTACAACTACTTCCGGGTAGAAAACCAGCATGAGAACAATAGTGACGGACGAGAGTTTCGCTATATATCTACTTTTTCAAAGGAGGTTAAATCGAAAGCAACTGGACTTAGTTATTTGTCTAGGAAGACGTTTCACCTCTCATCCAAGAGGCTTCATCAGTTCATGTACGCAGCTAACCCAGGCTGGGACTGGTCCAGTCCCAGCCTGGTTAGCTGCGTACATGAACTGATGAAGCCTCTTGGATGAGAGGTGAAACGTCTTCCTAGACAAATAACTAAGTCCAGTTGCTTTCGATTTAACCTCCTTTGAAATACTATGACCTGGACAAATGAGAATATGCACCGGCTATATATCTACCTTTTCATGTCACTATATCGCCGTTTAGACTAATCTGATGTTTGTAAAGTTTATAAAACCAATGATTGGACAAACATTACTATATGTTTGCACATTTTTGTAATTAGTCATGGTTATCATAGATTAGCGGGGCTAACGGTTAGCTACCTGTTTAACTTTAATAACTCAGTGACTCAATAAACGGTCCATGAAAAAATATTTTCTCCAGCGGATATCTGAGTTACAACATGACTGAGCTAACTGGAGTAGTTTCATGTCGTGTCCCACAACGGGAGGGTTTTAACAGCTGACGTCCTGGTATTAGCTTAGCTACCGCCGTTAGCTTAGCTACCGTTAGCTGTCCCTGTCAGCTGCAGCCACTGATGCTTTCTATACACCGTGATTCCCCCAAACTGAATAAATACAACACATAGCAACACAAAACACACACACAGAAATAGTAATGTTTCTTCCATCATTTCACTCAGATTTCAGATTTGTCTAAACGGTGATAGGGCGTAAAAAATATGATATATAGCTAAACTCTCGTTCGTTACTATTGATCTCATTCAAATTACAGCTGGTTTTCTACCAGGAAGTAGAATGTAAACAACAAGGAGATTCGGTCTATTGATTATGGGCTGGTGACATCACACGACGGCAAAGCTCTGGTTGAAGTTACTGATCTAATGGTTTATCACGACGCATCATGATGCTTTCACGGTTGTGGCGTCGAGGAGTCACCAGAGGAGCTTTTACAAGAGGAGTTTAAATTTTCCGGTGGGACTTGAAGGCAGCCAGCAACCATCTGTTACCGTGGCGACGACAGCTACAGCGAACCTCGGGGGGCCGCCGCCGTGTTACTGAAGCTTTTTACAAACAAAGTTTTTTCTACGTGGTCACTTCTCTTGTGAGGATGAATCTTTTTATTTTAGCCGACGACGACGAAGAGACGAGCGAGCTAACGAGCGAGCGGCGCCGGCGGGCGGCGTGGTGCGTTCAGGCGCTCCCTCTCTTCCTCCGTGTACAACATGATGCAGAACGTTTGCCGATTGCTGCACTTTACTTTCTCTTGAACGTGTGCCTCTAATCATCCTCCATGTTCATATCTGTTTTTATAGAGAAACAAAGAGACGCTGAACGACGTCCACGTGTTGTGCGTTTGCTTTCTTTTATCTTATCAAGAACATAATTTTGAATAATATCTATGATAATGAGAATAATAAGAATAATAATGGTAATAAAGAGAAATATATGGACTTTGACTTCTGGACTTCCTCGTCTTATTTCAACTGGATTCATGTTTTTTTTTTATAATAATTTTTGTCTGTTTTTCTGAGTATTTTTGTCTGTTTTTCGCAGTAATTTCTTCCTGACTTATTGAGATTTCAAATTCCTGTGAGAAGCTTCCACCTGCAAGTAACGTAAGGACTGATTGATTTCAAAATAAAGGTGGTAGCCTACATCAGACAGAGCGACTCTCTCTGAGGTGGAGTTCTGTAATAACAGGTCGTCTCCTTTTAAATATAAATTTGAATTTACAGGGAACACAGTGAAAACAAGAAACATGAGGGGGCTTTTACTTTGAAAATCTACATCACCTTGCAAATTATGCAACTGAATCCGTTTTGGAAAGGTGACCTTTATTTTGAAATCAGTCCTGATAGCAGTTTCAGTTTATTCATTCATACATTTCTGGAGCTGAAATACACCTCACCTCGTTGTTTCTTTCACAAACACAAGTTACTCACACTTCCTTTAAGACAACTCAACGCAAAATACCCAGAGTAGCAGTATTTCAAAAGGACAGTGGCATTCAAATGAAAGCGCTATGAGAACATTCACCCTTTAATATAAAATAAATAAATAAATGAACTTAAAGGACAATTCCAGGCAAATTCAACTTAGGGCTGTATGTTCCTAACATTTCAGGTCTAAAAGAAGGAATCTGCAGATTTTAATTGCTCCTGTTTTGCGGTAGTTGTGTCTGTCCCCGCGTCGCCACGGCAGTGATGAATGGGAGCGGATTGAAGTTCCGCTGCTTAGGCTGTTTCCATCCCTCAAAGCCACAGACAGCGTCAGATGGCGACACAAACATGCAGCCAGAAGTTTATTTACTTCAACAAGCCGACATGTTTGTAAAACTAGATCTAATTCAAAGTCTGGCGGAGTCGAGACCCAAGTTGACGCTCGGTGTGTTCAGGTGCAGTGGGAAGCTCCCGTTTGTGTCATAAACACAGGAATATCAACTCTGGACTTGCTTCAAGTAAAAAAAACTTCTCGGTGCATGTTTGAGTCGCCATCTGACGCTGTCTGTGGAAAAAAAATGTACACTTGAAGCAAGTCAAGAGTTGATATTCCTGTGTTTATGACACAAACGGGAGCTTCCCACTGCACCTGAACACACCGAGCGTCAACTTGGGTCTCGACTCCGCCAGACTTTGAATTAGATCGAGTTTTACAAACATGTCGACTTGCTTGAAGTAAATAACCTTCTGGCTGCATGTTTGAGTCGCCATCTGACGCTGTCTGTGGCTTTGAGGGATGGAAACAGCCTAAGCAGCGGAACTTCAATCCGCTCCCATTCATCGCTGCCGTGGCGATGCGGGGACAGACACAACTACCACAAAACAGGAGACATTAAACTGAAAACCTTCAGATTCCTTCTTTTAGACCTAAAATGTTAGGAAAATACAGCCCCCGAGTTGAATTTGCCAAGAATTGTCCTTTAAAATCTTCTTTTTGAGAAGGAAAAGTAACTTGGAACGTTCTGTTTGAGTTATTTGGGAGTATTTCACATCATGAAATCACTAATGATGGAAACACCACAGTATATCAAGTGCTATCGGATTACTCTGAAAAACAGGGAAACAAAATATTCAAAAAAACAAATTACTCAAGTGAATGTGATCCGCTTCTGTAGTTCCAGACGTCCCGCTCTTTGTCATGTTTCCTCCTTCGCCTCCCGTGCAGGTTGAACTTGTTCAGTCTCTTTCTGAACTTTCACATCATCAGTAGCAGGAGCCTGTGATGACATTTTAGGGTTTTTGGAGACTTAATTCTTTAAGCATCTTGTGGTCTGTTGTAACTCCACTTGTAGACTTTTTTTTCCAGACGGGGAAACGGCTGATTTCAAATAGTTTTAAGATCTTTAAAAAAAAAAAAAAAACCTTTACCAGACTGATAAGCTGCTACAATCTCCTTTGTGTAAGATGCTGCGAGGCTATGTTAGATTAATAACTAACTAATAAATAAATAAATAATTCATACATTGTTTCAAATGGGGTAAATAATCTCACAGTGTAATTAGGAAAATTCAAGAAAATCATTTGTAAACCAGAATTTAAAACGTTTCAATAATAAAAAATAAGAGCAAAAAGATGTACACAAAATCCAGCTCATAAATAAACTTTTTTTTTTAATGTGTAATCTTTTTTTTTCCTTGACAAAAGGGCACTTTGGGCATCAGGAGCAAAGTTTACTGTTTACAAACATGTCGTCTTTCTAGAAGTGAACAAACCCCTCGGTGGATGTTTGAACACATCTGACGTTGTCTGGTTTTGTGGGATGATTTAATGAATGAATGAATTTCCCCTGAAGGATTAATAAAGTACCCAATCACCAATCAATCAATCAATCAATCAATCAATTAATCAACAGCCTAAGATCCGTCTGCTACCATTCTACGTTGCTGTAGCGATGCAGGGACAGAAGAACTACTGCAGGACAGGAAACATTCACAAGAAAATCTAAACATTCATTCTGTTAGAGCTGAAATATTAGACACGTGTCATTCCCCCTCTCTCTACCTCTGGAAAAGAAAAACTCACAACACTGCACAAACTCAGCGCAATAATTTATTTTTAAGTGAAGTAGGCTACGTTTCGAGCCGAAATAGAAAGTTCTCTGCCTCCCCATTTCCTGTTTCTCTTCACTACAGGGAGAGTGGGGTAAGTTGAGCCACTTTCTGTATTAGGGATCACTACATCAAGACAAATTATAGTTTTGTTGCTAACTAACACATCTGCATATATTTCAGGATGTTTTGCATCCCTAGAAATTAACAGAATGAGTGTAAATATTAGCCAGGCTAGCGCCGCCTACTGGTTCCGGCAAATTTAATTTGCCTCAACAATATAGTCAGGGAACTAGCAATGCGTTTCGGTTTGCTCCGTCCGCAATCAGCGAACAGACGGGTAAGTGAAGGCGATGACGTTGAACTCAAGCGCTCAAGATTAACCTATGAGCTTAACCGGTGTATAGCACACGTGACCACCAAGCAGCAGCGATTAGTTGAAGCAAATGTAAGCAACCGCCTCCCGGAAGCAAACGAATCCCTATGGCTCGTGTTCAGACGCTATATGAAATGTAATGAAGTAAGCGGCTGATGCATCAGGCTATGTAAATATAACTGTTTTTAAAATATAGTATGTTCAAAAAAAGTGGTCTTGTGACTCAACTTACCCCATTACCATAGGAGTGGGGTAAATTGATCAACCCCCCCTTCTTTCCTTCCATCCATCTCCTACCTCCCCCTTTACTTAATATTTCATCTGTCCAGGTTACAGGTGAACACAAACTGCAGGGACTTCCTGCTGAGCCACCAACTCACTGAGATTTGGGGAGTTTTGCAATTACCAAGGGCGCCGGAATGGGGGGGGCCAAGGGGCCATTGGCCCCCCCACTTTACGCCCCTGCTCTGCCGGTCGCTGATCCCCATAGGCCGCTATCCCGGTTTCAATAATTCCCCCGGTCCCACCCACATCAAATGAAATAAACCAGTAAAACATAGAAGAATCTTTCATTTTAAATCAAATCTAATGCTACTCTGCCTGTAGTGCAGCCCAGTAAATAGTCCCAATTCAAGTCTCTGTGGCCATATGGTGCTCACGTGAATGCACAGCTGAACGGAGCTTCTCCAGCTTCCGTCGTCCTCCCTCCGCTTATTATTATCACCGTCACCTTCGTCACCTTCTCATCCTAGGCTTCATCCACAAACACTGTGGACCTAGTGCACCATCTCAGAAAGTGCAACTTCTGCTCTGCCGGTGAGTGAAGGGAAGTTTACTTTGAAAAAATGCGAGGAAAAGATGAATTAGGCTGACGTGTTAATAGCCTAGTTCAGCTTTGGTGATATGCCTTTAGTTATTATCAATTCCAGGTGTTTTACAGTTGTTACAGTTGTTTCACCTGGAGATGACGTAGCCTACACTCACAGACAGGTGATGAACCGGACTACAGCGGTGAGAGATTTATGACGTTACGTAATTCAATAATCAATATTAACGAGGGCGAGTATGGTGTCTGCTTATTTCCAGCATGTCACTGTCTGTTTACAGAATCAACATCTAGCTTATTCCTAAAGTTTGTGAAGTGTGTGTGGAGCGGTTGAGCGGACCTGCTGACAGATGTGCAGCTGACAGCCATGACATCACTAAACCTGACCAGCTGATCCTCCCTCGCGCACGTCCTGAGGACGGGACAAAGTCTCCTGGATATTATTTTTTCTTTTCCTTTATTCATTTCTAACTGGCTCGTTTTGCCAGTAAAAACCATAACTTGTGAGAAAAAGAAGAAATGCGCGAAAACAACAAAATTGAAACATTGTAACCACAGCTGGCCCAAGTGGTCTATAACAGCGGTCCATATGAAGCGAGCACAGTCACGGACTGAGACAAAGTTATTTAGCTACATAAAGTCCAAACGTCTGTCTTAGCAGGCGTTGACCTTAAGCATTGTTCCTATTATTAAAACATGAATGACAAGAATAAGAGGTGAAAAGTAGCCGCTGTAGACTGATGCGCCACAGACCTGAGTGCTCAGAAACTGTTACTTCGGCTTTTACAAAGGCTGATTTTCTGCTTGATCCATGATGATTAATTTACCTACAGAAAAACTAAATGCATGGTAAAAGTAACATTAGCCTACTAATATTTTAGAGATCTCAAATTCACAAATGATGTTTTCTATTATTAAAATTCTGATTAAAAATTGGGTCAGGTCGGACCACGGGCTTCTTTTATTTTTTTATTTTTGCCGTGGTCCAGCCGAGAGACTGCTTGTGAGTCCGGCTGCATCAGGTCCAGGCTTCAACACCTGGATCGGACCGGGTCGGGTCGTTGAGAACCTAGCAGTTTATAGAAACTGCTCAAAGATGTGTAGTATTCACAACATTTTATTTACTCAAACCGGCAGCCAGACCAGAACAGGAGACCGGGGTACAGGGCTTTCTTTTTTTTCTCTTCTTTTTTTGGATAAATTACGGTATCATGAGGGTCTGGGAGACGCTGGCGGGGGGGGATTACGCATTATGCTGGTATTACGCATCACGGCCGGACGCTACAATATGACTATTGCACCGACAGTGAGTGTGTAAATCTATGCCCCGTAACAACCCAACCTCCATGGCCCCCCCACCTCTACAATGAATCCGGCGCCGCTGGCGATTACGTGGCATCTTGGGAAGAATGCCAGATATTTTTCTTTGAAAGTAACAGTTTGGCCTCACCATAAACAACTTTTCCTGTTTATAGGAACATACTTACTGTAATCACAAACATACAGAATCTTGATTTAATCATTTGGACATATACAGCCAAAATACATTCACTAAGTGTATAGGATAGGTGGATCAACTTACCCCACAGCTACCTTAGCTTGCGTTTATTGCTCTCACAGCTAAAATGGTGCAGTTTCATGCTAGGTTTACTACCTCATGCTGTAGCTCATAGATACCACAACCCATGTATAAACAATTTGCAATCATCTCTTTTGGTCTAAACACAATTCTCATGAAACTTATGATCGACGAAATTCACTCTCGAGAATGAAAAATTATTTTTTGGTCATAAATGTTAAACCACCAACCAAAAATGTTCTCAAAGTGGACCCCAAGCTTTGTCTTGAAATTTTACCACTTTTTTCTAGAATTGTTTGTTTTTTTTAATTATTATATTACCACTTTTTACTAGAAAATTGTAACTTAAAAAAAAAAATCATTCCACTTTTTTCTAGAGATGAAAACGTTTTTGAAATAGAGTGCCGAAGCGGAAGCAGCCCCATGGGTCCTCAAATCGAAAAAAGGCTCCATACGAATGAATGGGAGTCCAAGATTTATTTCGTGATCCGTTTGAATTGTGCCATGAGAAAAAAATATGTCCTCTACCTGTTTAAAACATCACGTTTCATGCCGAGAAATCAGCAGTTTATCGTAAAACTGCAACAGAAGAATGTATTTTGTGTGACGACGCTCTACGGACTACAGATCTGTGTCCCACAAAAAATACATCACCAACTGACACGGGAAAGGGCGGCATTTGGTGTGTGACGTCACCTACACGACTTGTAGTCTTTCTGGTTACAGATTCTTCGGGATTTTATTTTACAATAGTTTTACAACAAACGGCTGATTTCTCAGCATGAAACGTGACGTTTTAAACAGGTAGAGGACATATTTTTTTGTCATGGCGCAATTCAAACGGATCACGAAATAAATCTTGGACTCTCGTTCATTTCTATGGAGCCTTTTTTCGATTTGAGGACCCATGGGGCTGCTTCCGCTTCGGCACTCTATACCACACTGATCAGCCCTAACCCTGTTGCCCTGTTGCCTTTTTTTTTTAAGGTTGCATTTCATATTTAAAAGGGTTTCCATGGAGTTTTTCCTCAGTCGATGTGAGGGTCTAAGGACAGAGGATGTTGCTACGATGCCATGTAAAGCCCTTTGAGACAAACTGTTTGTAAAAACGGGCTATACAAATAAAATTGCCTTGCCTTGCCTATCATTAGGCAGAAGGACTGGCAACTAGCTTTTTTAGCTAACTCAGGTGCATTTACATTTGTTTTTTTACAATGTTTTATTAATGTACATTGTCCCTTGTCAAATAAATTAAACTGAAACTGAACCCTAACAACATTTAATTACATTACTTACCTGCCTTACTGTCTTATTTTGTTGTTTTTTTATTATGATCAATGAGTTACAAGCTCTTATTTTGAAATGCCACACTGACGAGCCCCTGCAGATTTCACGGGGGCGCCCCAGTTTCTAGGCAACAGTCTGCTGTCGGAGGACTCGTGGTAGGTTGACTTGTACTGGTCCTTTCATATAACTTTATATTTGATGGGTAAAGTGCAGTTTATTTCTCTTACACGTGAAGATCTGCTCCAGACAACAACTGCTGATGTTCTGTGATGAAGCTGAGTGAGATACACGAGGAGTAAACTGTTAATGTGGCTGTTCGGTAGCTTTGTTAGCTCAGTGTTAGCTTGTTGTGGCTAATCCTAGCGGCGTAGCTGTTTAACAGGCAGTTTTGTTTTGCTCCAGTGTGTTTTATCCTGAGCTGTGACTGTGAGGTCTGGTGGAGAGATATTTTTACTTTCTTCATAACCAGATACTAATAAAGTTGCATCATAGTGACTGTCCTGAGGGGGTTTCTCCAGAAAGCAGGTTATGTGAAAACTCAGAGTAAGTTAACCCTGAGATGATGGAAACTCTGTCCTTTCCTTCTCAGTCCCATCATGTTGAAGCAGAAATAATTCACATAGTTTTACTTCAACAGCAGCAAAATGTAGAGTCATTTAGACAAGCTCTCGTTCCCTGAGCCCAACGGTGCCGCTTCAATATCAGGCTACATCATCGCTGACATGCTCTCAGATCCTCTTCGCATTTTTTTTTTTTTAATCTATCACATTGCAGATTTATCAATCAACTTCTAGCAGCCAGAAAAAAAGAGAAATAGGCTAACTCACATTTCACTTGGTTTTCTTTATTTCCCACAGATATAGGCTAATTAGCTAACCATAAGTAGGCATATTTGTATTTCATAGCCTATTATATTTTGTCCACCAAAGCAATTTCATGTTTCTAATTTGCTGCCGCACTTAAGATAAGATTAAATTACTTCAAGTTCAATCTGTAGATATATTATAGTGTATAGTGTTTACCTTGAATATGAATAAAACTAAAGTGAGGAGCCATCACAAGACTGTTTTTATACTTCATTTTCAGCTGACTGCATTTAAATAAAATAAAATAAAATAAAATACCGGTACCATAAAATAAAACAAAACATCAAACAACATCCAACCACTTCCTCAATATTAAAAGAAAGTGATGTTAAATTCAAAATGAAAAGACAACTCAGTGATTGTTACCTTTTTTTCAGAACATGTCTGCTTCCTGTTTTCTCCCCTGTTGCCATGGTGAATCACAATATCGGAGCTCCATTGATGATGGCTTTTTACTAGTCGTCAGACACGAGCTCAACGTACTCAGAGTCGCCTTACCTAACTCAGATCAGCTGTTCTGGAACTGAAAAACTATACACAACGCATAAACCGCTAGAGGACATACACTGTGTTTTATTTACAAACAACTGAAATCCCATGGTCATATAATGAACAGGTACAGCTGAGAAACTCATTACAGACAACCAATATAAACAGTCAAATATCCATAAGAATAATATGTGTTACTGAAGCAGACAGAAAATCAGCAGAACAGAAAGAAGAGAATCCAATATGAAGAACACGTTGTTGTTCAGCCTTTTGACTGATCATTGTCAACATTTACCTGAAACAAACTGACATTAAGCTGCTGCTCATTCACAGGCATTTATCTCTGTAAAAACAAACATGGCTGTTTGATTATTTAGAGATAAACTTTCTCTTCTGATAATATTTTACCCCAGGTCGCTGATCCCATTCACTGTGAGGAATCTGTGGAAGCTGGAACAGAGTCACAGAGAAAATATATTCATATTCAGATGGGCAGAGACTGAGCTGTGACCACAGCGCCACCTGCTGACACTACTATAAACAGGCAGAAATCTTCATCTAGGTGAGTTTTTGTTTCCTTTTTGTACATTAAAGGTTGAATATGTAGAATCTTCATTAAAAGCTATATTTAAAAAAACAACAAAAAAACATCCATGGGGCATTTTGAGGGGTTCAGAATGAAAGTATTGCTTTTCCATAAAAAATTTTTTTTTAGTCAGAATTCATATTTTTAAATTTTTTTGACGGGCTCGACAATTACTTTCTGTCAACGTTCTGTTTACATTCGTACCTGCCCGTAGCCGACACGTGGCTCAGTTCTCCGCTGTTTTCCTGACTCCTCCCGGTCGTATGCGTTTGTTTCCAACCAAGCCTTTTAATAATATACATGTTAGGATGGGTGTATTTGTGTAGTCTTATCTGTCATAAACACGTTTACTGTCGCTGACTCCCGGTGCCCGAGCTCCTTTTTCTTTTCTTTTTTTTCAACTTGACGAGAGCAGTGACACCGGAGGCTCTGAGTGCAGGTTTGGTTTTCAGCAGCGGTGTGGAAGGCAGAGAGCCTCCACTCTCCCTGCAACAAGCTACAAGTCATTTATTATGCTGTTAATAACGGTAAAAATGAAACATAAGGTAAATAGAGTCCCTAGCAACGGCCCGTTTTTCCTAGCAACAGTCTGGCAATCGACTGCTGGAATTCTTTTTCCATTGTTGTTCTGGTAATTCTACATATTCAACCTTTAAATGTTTGTGTTTTCCTTTGGCGAGGGAAGCTTAAATCGTTGGTCACAACAAAATGTAGCTTTCTTAATAAATCCAGTGACTTCCTGTTGAGATTTGTGACCCTTTGGTCCCTGGACACTCGATACAAACTTTATATTAAATTACAGAAGAAACAAAACAAAACAAAAAAAAATCCTTCCTTTGTTAAAAAAAAAGGTCTCGATGCATGATGAAGAAGCAACAAGATGCCTGAAAACCTGTTAGTCAGGTGTTTGCTGACCGGCTCTCCCTGCCCCCAACCCCCCCCCCCCCCCCCCCCCGCCCCCTCCCCTCACCAGGGACTGCCTTCATCAACTCCTGCTAACATTTCCATATTTCGCACATTCTGTGACAAACTGTAAACTGTTTTCTTGTCTGTAACAACATCTATTGCACGTCTGTCCGTCCTGGGTGAGGGATCCCTCCTCTGTTGCTCACCCTGAGGTTTCTCCGATTTTTCCCTGTTAAAAGGGTTTCCATGGAGTTTTTCCTCAGTCGATGTGAGGGTCTAAGGACAGAGGATGTTGTTACGATGCAATGTAAAGCCCTTTGAGACAAACTGTTGGTAAAAACGGGCTATACAAATAAAATTGCCTTGCCCTTGCCTTGCCTTGTGGTTTTTATACAGTGAGGGATGAGTTTCGTATATAAATCAAGCATCACGGTCAAAGAAGGCAGCTCAGTAGGAAACCTCCGTAAAGGGGGCCCCGTGTCACTCCCATGATCCCAACATTAGGGAAGGCATCTTTATTTACATAGTGCATTTCATACCAAGGCAACTCAACGTGCTTTACATAAAGACAAAACATTTAAAAAGAACAGCATAAAAACAAATAATTTTTAAAAATTGTAAACATTAAACATAGCATTAAAAAGCAAGAGCAAAGAAGAATAAAAAGTAGAGAGAGAAAAGAAAATTAACCCGTATGATGCAGTTATCAGTTATCAGAGTTATCATCCTGGGAGTTTCAAATGAAGCCGAAGGAAAAAGAAGAGGAGCTATCCGTCTGGGAGTGAGAAGAGAAGAAAAAAAGAGGCTTAAGTAAAAAGAAAGCGAGACAGTGGTAAGTGGAGTGATTAAGTATAACGAGAACAGTAAATAACTGCTGTTATTGAACAAATGTTGTTAGTCTTACAAACGGGGAGACATTTGAATGGCAGCTAACGTTAGCGTCGGACCAGTGACTGCGTTAGACTAACAAACGTTAATGTTAAGTTTATTACTTCAGGTTTTTGCTTGGTTAGCTAGCGAGTCGGACTGCACTCGAGTTGGTCTGACTGAGAGACTCGGTGCTCTGGCACTCAAGGTTGTGAAGTAAAAGAAAAAAAAATGCAAGTTTAACATAACGTTAATTGTCGGCCTCCTTGACAGAAAGTAGCAACACTCTAATGACTTGCTAGCTAGCAGGGTGAAGTAAATAAGCTAATTTAATAGTGTAAAAGTTAACAAGCTTTGGGTGGTATGAAATCAATGAATAATGAAGGCCATGCCTGAGAAGAACATTTAAAACATCTCTTATCTCTCCCCAGGATCATCTTTAAAGTTTCTGACAGCAGCAAAACAGAAGAATAAAGTGCTCCCTCCAAACGCTGACAATGAAAGCTGTAAGTTCAATATTTCACTAACTGATTGACTCTCGCAGCTGCAAGGTCAGATGAGGGCACGTCTATGTGGATCATGTGACTGAAGGTAGCATTTAACAAAATTACTATTTTATTTGTTAAATGTTATTCTTGAAGGGCCACAGGCAGGCTTACACACACACACACACACACACACACACACACACACACACACACACACACACACACACACACACACACGGAAAAAAGGGCACTGACTAAAAGGCACATTGGACATCAAGGGGCAAAGGGGCAGGTGCTCCAGCACACATCCTCCTCCACTCTGCATGTGCCTTATCATTTTATAATTCTCACATTTTCTATTATTCCTTCTCATAGTTAAAATACATTTAGCTTCTTCTGGCATGAGAAACAAACAGCTGACAGACTGTTTCTAACTCAGATTCAGTTGTGTTGACAGGCAGTGATCCACCTCACACAGAACTCTGATCAGATCAGAACAAGCTGCTTCTCCTTTTTTTCGTACGGTGTCGATCACCTTTCGAGCTTTCTCTGCCCTGTTTGCTATCGCAGCAACAGACTCCATTTCACCGTCAGTTACCACCTCACAGTCCAGGAGTTTATCCAGCAGCCTATAAAGAACCGGTTCAGTCACTCTCTCAATGAACTCAGTCCGAGCAGACTTCAGCCTCTTTGCTGCTGAGACACTTGGAGTCGGAGCTGAGACACTTGGAGTCAGAGCTGAGACACTTGAAGAAGGAGCTGAGACAATTGGAGCTGGTTCTGGAACAGCACCTGGAAGATGTAGAAGCAAATTCAATTACAAGTGTATACAGTACGGATGGAACAACTCATGAAAAACAATCTGTGTCGTCCAGTTTGCTCGTCTCAGTTCAGGGCTCTGTAGAAAGTCCTTACAGCAGTAACCCAGAAGTCACCAGTGATCAAACCAGGCCGAACACAACTGTAAAGTCCATCCAACATCACTTCTGAGCATTTTCAGCTCTAATGATTTTAAGGTGACGAGCTCTGACACTGGGACGACGACATGTGACAGACTCACAAGTTACAGACACATCAACAGGAACGACTGATTCAGGACCTGATGAAGGACTGAGCACAAACATTTATAGTCCTTATTTTATTGAAGGTCCTTTCAGCTCCTTCATGAATCTCCTTGGTCCTACTCTGAATGGTTTCCCACTAGTTTGACTCTCACTGGTTGACAAGAATGGATCACAGAATAAAAGTAGACAGAAAATGATCTGTGGCCCAATAAGAACAGAGACACCACTCATCAGTCTAATCTACGTCAGGTGGATGAAGACTTTACCTGGCAGAGGAACTCGACACTCCCACACAGCTGTCGTGGTTTCATCTCGGACCTCTATGTTGGTTTTCTTAGTGCTTGAAGGCAGGATGATCTGAAACGTCGGGTGGTAATTTGGTCCATAGTCCAGGTCAAAGTCTTTTTTCTGAAAACCAGCAGCATGTGTGTCAGTGTCTCCAGGTGAGTGACAGCAGTTTGAGGAATCATGTCAGCTTTAGTCTGAAACACTCACCTTAGGTTGGACTACATCGGCATGCGGACAGTGAACTGTGTAAGTTTTATTTTTGACGAGTGTGCTTTCAGAAGGCATCGTGATGAACTTACAGTTGTTGTGCTTTGCCGTCACCTGGAGAACAATCAGATCATTTCATTAGAGTCTGGCCTGATCATGAACAGACAGACTGGTTCTACTGGGCTGGACCTACAGGACAGAGAGAGTCCTTTCTGAGGTCACACTGATCTTTTACCTTCATCCTTGAGTTCATGTGAATGTTTGTGTAAAGTAGTGACAAAGTGGATGTAGTTGTTCATGTCATTAGGTCTGTTAGTGATGAGTTTGGAAAGTGAAGCAAAGTGAAGCTCTAACACTTGGGTCAGTAGCCTTACCTCATCCACAGGGACGTTACGAGGCAGCAGATGCACATTGAGGTATTGTTCCTGTGCCATGAGGTTTGGTTGGTGGAACAGCAGAATTTGACTGCGAACTGATTTCAAGTTGTTCAACCACCTCTGTATATGCTTCTTAACCACGCCAAAGGCAGAAAGATGAGGGACTGAGATGATCACATGAGTGTCTGTGACCTCCAGTGGCTCGATGAAGCTCATTCCATCATCAGTGATGTGGGCGACAGACAGCAGACCGTCACAGAGAAGAGCTGTGGAAACACAGAGACAACAACCTCGTTACAACAGCAGTGATCATTTCAGTCACTGTTGTCCACATCAGGAAATTAATCAGGAGGCTGGTGAAGGATAGTGCCCTGATTTTACATTATATTAATTTAATAAATGTACATGTCAATTAGATGGTCACACAACTTAAGTTACGTCATTAGTTCCCCAACGTTGCTCTAACGAACACAATCACTTGCTCACCATCCTTTGTTTCACAATGTGGGAGGTGGAGTTGACGGACGGCATCCTCAGGACACTGGATATTGAACAGCGGTCCTGCAGCCATCTTGCCAACTGAGTGGAGGAGGCTCTCATCCCATTGGACAGTCCTGTATAGCAGCTCCGCCTCCTGAGCCACAACAAACACCAGTCCAGTTGAAGAACACTGGAACTGGCCTGGACCAGGACACCTGAACCTGTGGGACACAGAAGGCAGAGTGACCACCTCAGACCCTGAGATGAAAAAGCTTCAATATTGGCTACAACATTGTGTTCCTCCTGACTCAGCTGACTGAGAGCTGATCCAGCTGATGTTCCCTCACACAGTCGACCATGAGGACGACGATGCAGAGACACAACTGCTGCGGCTCAGGAGAAGCTGTGAAGGAAGAGGAAGGGACTTTGGTAAAAACTGTGTTGAGTAAGTTTATTGCATGTTTACCTGTATGAGACTTGTGTAGATTCAGTTTCCAGTTCAGGTTTGAAGCTTGACTGCTGCAATTCAGAGAAAAACAATGTAAGTTGGTTTATTACAATTAAAAATATATTGTGTTGAGTGAAGCCAACAGATTTGTTCCACAGTCCTGAGTGACCTGAGGCACAGTGGACAAAGTCTGGGGGACTGACAGTGTGACACAGGGATTTGATGTCAACGTATTAATGTACAGACTGCATCTGAGAAGCAGCAGAGAAATGACAAATGTTTTGTGGAATAACCGTGACCATAATATGATCAGTTCATCCTTAAGATTATCCTCACAGTTAGTTTGAAGTGAGTTTTTACATGTTTTTCTGTTAATTTTAGACCTTTTTCATGTGAAACACTTGGTGCATGTAATTTCTTGTTGGCATACAATCTGAGCTGAATTTCTTGTGTGAGCAGCTATACGTTATTTATGTATTTATTTATTTTCTTTATGACCTTCATCCCCTCACGGTTAGGGACAGAGCTTCCATTGCAGAAGCAGCCATTGGGAGCTGTAACCTCAAGGTCATCAGTACCTGTTGAGGCAGCAACATGAGAACCCACTGGTGGATCTCAGCAGGAGGGAAGCTACCAAGCTGAAGTATGAGGACTTTAGGGCCTGGCTGAACAAAGGTCTTTAGAAGCAGTGGATAGATACCATCTGGTCAAAAAAGCTGTGGCCACCACAGTGGATGCTGTTGCAAAATTTAAAAAACATCTTTGGTTGCCAAGGTAGTCAAGAAGCACCTCAGTAGCAAGGCACCTGGAGCGGAGGAGATGCACTCTGAGATGCTTGAGGCTCTGGATATTGTAGGGCTGTCTTTGCCTACACATCTTTTCAATTGGGTACAATACCTGAAGAGTTGCAAACCACCAGTTTTGTGTGCTCCCTGGAAAATTCCATGCCAAGAGGCTGGAAGAGAGGCTCTGACCGATTGTCAACCTAGAGGGAGCAATATGGATTCTGTCCTGGATGTGGATCAGTGGACTTGTTCTTCACCTTTGCAGGAGCTCTGACGGGGGCATGGGAGTTTTTTTTTTAAAGTATATTTTTTGGGCTTTTATTGCCTTTAATTGATAGTGCAGTCGAGAGAGACAGGAAACGGGGAGGCAGAGAGTGGGGGAATGACACGCAGGAAAGGGCCGTCCGACGCGGGACTCGAACCGGGGCCGCCTGCACCGAGGACCGAGCCTCAACGTGGGGCGGCAGCTCTACCCAGTGAGCTAAACGCCACCCCGGGGGGCATGAGAGTTTGACCAGCTAGTCTACAAGTGTGCTGAGGACTTGGAAAGGGCTTACAACCATGTGCCCCTGGACACTCTGTGGGGGGTCCTCCAGGACGTAACACGCTTGTTGCTACAAGCCATTCAGTCCATGTACCACCAAAGAGTGAGATGTGTCTGTATTCTCAGAAGAAAACCAAACAAATTTGCGGCATAAAGGCCTTTGCACATAAAACACAAAAAATAAATTCAACCTCATATTGTGTCAATCATATTTACTTACCGAGTCTGAAACTTTCGTCTGTCATTTAAGTTTTGTGTGTGTGTGTGTGTGTGTGTGTGTGTGTGTGTGTGTGTGTGTGTGTGTGTGTGTGTGTGTGTGTGTGTGTGTGTGTGTGTGTGCGAGCCAGCCGCTGTTCAGGATCATGGAAATTTGTCGTCTTCTGTTTAATGTGTGAGCTAATAATCAATATCTATCAAACTGGAACTGACATCCTAAAATAAACTGTTGAAGTGATCATGATAATTCTGCTGCTCATTTACAAGCAGGTCCCCTGCTATTGACGTCCTCTCAGGATCAGACGGACACAATATTTTATTTTTCTCTTTTTATTACTTGACAAGTGAGAGGACCACAAAGTGCATCACTGCGCGATGACTTTTGTCTCCCTCTCCAAAGTTTGGAACAGAAAATAAAATCACATGCGAATAAAACGCAGCAGACTCGGTGTGCAACGACCTTTGGCTGAGAGGAGGAAAACAGGGATGAGTATCAGGACCTCCAGGAGTTGAGGTATCTTGGGATCTTGTGCATGGGTGAAGGTAGGATGTAGTGGGAGATCAACAGACAGATCATTACATCTGGAACCCTCTACTTAAAGTAACATTGCAGAGTTTTTCGGCCTTAAAATAATGTTTCCAGACTCGTTGCAATGGTAGAAAAATGGTTAATAGGATGAATGGTGCTGCCGCTGCAGCCTGAGCCGGGTCGCGTCGGCTGAAACTGCGCTATGTAACTTCCCTGCACGGGTACGAACCCCCCCTCCTCCCCCCTCCCCTCTGCGTCGAGGGAGAGACGTGGTAGGTAAAAGCAAAACTTACGGTTCCCCTCCGGTCGTCGTCGACCCCCCCACCCCCCTCACCCCCTCTTCCCCTCCCCCGACCACCCGCCACACAGTCTCCTTGCAAACATGTGGGAAATACTGTTGTTTATTAATGTGAATAAACGCTGGATGCGCTGGCTGATAAGTTTCGTTTTCGTTAAGTTTAGTTTTTCCCCCCAGACGATAGCGCTTCTCAACCAGATGGTGGAAGCACTGAGCTGAAACTCCGCAATGTTGCTTTAACCTGCTGCCACTGAGACCATGCCCCGGAAAAGTGGGAGAACATGGATAGAAGAGATTATTATTATTATGCAACTCATTCATCTAGTGCTGAAACCACAATCTAATCTATGAGTTTGTTTCTACACTGAAGATCTCATTGTTGTTACCAGCACAGGAGATAATCTCTGAATATTTTTTCCCCTCTGTTGAGCCCTTAAATCTGTCTGGAAAATCAGGATACAATGTTTTTCTCTCACCTTCAGCTTTGTGTTGTCCTCAAGCTCCAAGCTATCTTCATCAAACCTCTTCAGCTTCAAGTCATCTTCAGAGACCTTCAGCTTAGAGTTGTCCTCAGAGACCTTCAGCTTTGAGTCTTCCTCAGAGACCTTCAGCCTTGAGTCGTCCTCAGAGACCTTCAGCTTTGAGTCTTCATCAGAGACCTTCAGCCTTGAGTCATCCTCAGAGGACTTCAGCTTTGAGTCTTCATCAGAGGACTTCAGCTTTGAGTCATCCTCAGAGGACTTCAGCTCTGAGTCATCCTCTGAGGCCTTCAGCTTTGAGTCATCCTCAGAGGACTTCAGCTCTGAGTAATCCTCTGAGGCCTTCAGCTTTGAGTCATCCTCAGACTCCTTCAGCTTGTCCTCAGAGACTTTTGGCTTTGAGACACCTGTTAAAAGAGAAGAAACAAAGAACATCTCAGAAATCATTGCTATTCTTCTCTTTATCATATGCTAATCAGAAATAAACTCCACCTGACCACGTGGTTCATGCTGCTGTCCGTCGACAGAGTTCCTTAACAGCTGAGGGGAGGTTTTCTACCAGCCCAAACCAACATTCAATTCATCAGGAAAATTATTTGCATGGAGAATTTGTAAACAACAGGCAGAGAGATGTATCCATAAAGTTAAAGCAGACCTAAACCAGCGTTTCTCAAACTTGTATCAGTCACGGCACCTTTCAAAAGTGCATAAAATCTATCTACAATGAAAAGAGGAAGAGAGATAGGCCTACATACGTGCAGCGCGCAGGCACACGTTCAAAGTAATTTCTACTGGCTGTCTCCGCTCTGTTCTGACTCCGTTGCGAAAAATCAGAGCATTTCCACCGTGTGCGCTGCAATGCGTCTTAATACATCAAACGGAGCTAAAATGCAACAGAGTCTTTTATATGATTTTGTTCATGAAAAAGAATATATTTATGTATTCATTCTAGTGCTGCCAAATTACTTTACCCTGTTTAGGAGACTTTTATAGAGCAGCGCAGATATTTTTTTTGGTTTCTTGGTGCCTCTTTATATATGATGTGACGCAAAATGAAAGGAGATAAAACAAAACCAAATAAACATACCTATTCACAAGAAATATTTAGATTAACAAATGTCATTGCAGTCCCCTTAAAGGGATATTTCAGATTTTTTGAAGTAAGGTTGTATGAGCTACAAATGCCCATTAAGTGCACTAGATGCAGTAGAAACGTCTCTGCTGGTGCGGCATTTAGCTCACTGGGTAGAGCTGCTGCCCCATGTTTAGGCTCAGTCCTCGGTGCAGGCGGCCCCGGTTCGAATCCCCCGTCAGGCAGGTCTTTCCTGCATGTCATTCCCCCACTCTCTGCCTCCCCATTTCCTGTCTCTCTCCCAACTGTACTATCAATTAAAGGCAATAAAAGCCCAAAAACTATACTTTAAAAAAGAAAAGAAAAAGAAAGGTCTCTGCTCTCCCCCACTGAGAAACACCGGCACATCGCGCTGCACCGAGACACAGGCAGTACACTGTTGTCAATGAGGGAAAATTAATCAAGTGTACTTTCGACACCTACAAGAAGTCCCGTCTCAAAATAATACACCAAATAATACACCAGTTCAAGAGTATGATCTAAAGTAAAAAAATTACAATGCATCAGTTGGTTGGAAAAAAGTTTGGTAACACTTTCTATGAAGGTCTAGTTTATAATGCATTAGGAGCACATGCATAAGACATTATAATGCATTTATAATGCTTCATACATGTCATTATAATGGTGTATAATCATGTATAATAACTTATACCAAGGTTTATAAAGTATTACAAGTGTCGACATAATGTATTATAAATTAAGCACTTATAATGTTTTATACCTGCATATAAAGTGACAACAGTGTTTGAATGAAGAATCTGAAGTCCTGGGTCACATAACACATTATAACCATCTATACTCTAGCCAGTGGTAAAGACAAACATAGAACTGCTCAACATAGAACAGATACTAAATGCTCGGTTACGGAAAGGGCGTAATGCCTTATAAATATCAATAATATGTTATAGGATGACTTTAAGAGCTTTTAGTAAAGTGACAACACTGTATAAAGTTATTACCATTTGTATGTCATTATAACACAATTATAATCACTTAGGAGCAGTATTTTGGTGGCTGTAAGTAAAGTGTAAGTCAACCATAATGATGTTTAAAGCAACTCTTTATTTTGCAGAAACAAAATGGTTTGTTGACCTATGGAGAGAATATAGGTCAATAAAAAAACAAGTCTCTTACCAAACCAAAATCAGACAAAATGCATATTACTTTGTTCATCTTTAAAAAATACTTTTACAGCTCTACAAGTTTTAAATACAAAATAAAACAGGTAGGCAGAGGCACAACATTTTGGTACTCTTATCAGCTGATGTACCTAATTTTTCAACAGTTACGAATTGCATATTTACGAATGTCATGCAGGAGCCGGCCAATGATATGAAATCTATGATTCCTGCCCAACCAGTATTCCCACTCAATCACTTTTAAATGTTCTTGCAAAAGTTTTGTGGTACGGTTTCCACGGTGCCTCCACACTTCAACCTTGAACGTCTGCCACGCACGTTCCAAATGCTGAGTGTGGGCTCCAGTGTTTGGGTCAACAAAATGCCTTTTATGGCATACTGTGTGATGGTCAAATCCCATATCTCCAAGTGCCCGCTGGTAAGCTCGCCATTCATCAGAGACAATCTGTGAGCCTCCTCTCACATGGTGTATTATGGTTGGCAGGAGATCTTCTCTTGAACGGCCTCTCACCACCTTCAGTATGGGTCTTCTTGATGTTTGCCCAACTTCAAGTAAGCCCAAAACCCACTTTTTTGTGTGGCGCCAGGCAGGTCCAAAGCGTCCTCTGTTATACTGCAAAACCAAATATTTTCAGATGGAGTAAAAAAGCTTTCTTGGAAGCCACTTTTCAAAACAGCTCATTACTTTTTTTAAATTCACACTGCAAAAAACAAACAACAAATGGATAATTTACAAAAGAAATAACTTGTACACACTACTTACTTTCCTCTTGTGAGAGAATTTGCTTTCATCTAACATCACAAAGCAATGACGTCCACCAATCTTCAATTTCCCCTGGTGTCTCAGTTTGTCAATGGCTGTAATGCAGACCTTGAGAAATGGAAGTTCTGAATGCAGAGAGAGACCCGTGTCGTGTAAAAAAAACAACAACAAAAAGTGTCACGACTTCCTGTATCTGGCCCTTCAAAATAAAAGTCTTTCATATTGATTTTGAGTTAATATTGACAAGACAGGGCTCCAAAGGTTTGTTTGTTTTTTCCAGCGACCAATCGACCAATGAAATTTTGGTCTGCTAATTTTTGGGGGCAGCCCTAGAAGTGATTTATGTTTTCTTTTTCAGGTTTGAAAATGCCATATCCAATACCTGTACCATTCAATTTTATTTGATTTAATGACATTTATGTCAAAGATACAGGAGAGTGATAATACATAGCAGCCGATAAAATCTGTTGTTCAATATCTCATGACTGATGAAAAATTTGCCGTGTTGCGTGCAGTAGAATTTTGATGCATGTGCCAATGCACACCCCTAGTAATTATTAATTGTAACTGATAATTACAAAATATTACATCTGTGCCTACAGCAGTGTGGGGATATACCCATACCAGATGTCATTCATTACATATGCGTTATGGATAAGGGTATGTGCTACATGAATAAACAATTAATAATATCCTAGGAAGAAACAGCAGAGCGCTCCTCAAGTTGTCACCTGAGTGGGCTGCAGGTGAGCCGGCACAACAGTGCCTCCTTCATTCTTTTTTTTTTTTTTTTTACTAGCCCCCCCATCCCGGTCAGACATGTCTCTAAAATTGCACACTGGCCTGCGGCCACAACTCAAACTTCATGGTGCACACACTATGGGGTGGCCCCACTCTTGGACAGTTTTTAATGAGAGGCAATGCTGCCCAGACATTTGCGCCCACACAACAATGTACAGTAATGTACAGTAGTAAGTTTTGCAAAACACCATCATCAGCGGTCCCGTAAAAAAACAATGAAAACCGGACATATTTATATGAATTCATATGTATCTCCCCCTCCCTCCTCCGAAGCCGTTGACAGGATGTGAAAAGTGGACATGTCTGAGCATAAAATTAACGTAGCAATGGCGTTTCTTACCATACATATCCATCAGCTTTGGAGACAACGTTTAGGTGCATGGGCCTTTTGCAGGTGGAGCAGATCATGCAACGCTGTAGGATTCCTCTTCTTTGCATCCATACAACTGTTTTTCTCCGGCTGCGTATCGTGTCCTCTTGTCGTATTAATCGACAAATTTCACCACTCAATAAATTTGCCATGTTGGCATCCTTCACCTGACCTGACCTGAAGAGCGGGCAACGACGATCTCCCATGGATCCATGCGATCTCCCGCTTGCGTCCAAAATTGCCTTCTGGGAATGGTGCGTTCATGCAAGCCAGAACGTTGGGAAAAGGGAATTCCGAGTTGTTAAAAATAAATTGAATGGTTCCCCTTGTTTAGTTTAAAGTCTTAAATTCTGCTGTCTTTTCAGAAACACTTTTTGTTGACATTTCAACGTACATTTCATTTGTAATTATACATTATAATGGTTGCTTAGTTTATCTTACACTATGATTACAGCAATATGTGGAGGTTAATTGCTATTGTATTGACTAAATTAGTTAGCCTGTGTTGGCAGCCGGGTGACATTAGCTGAGAGGTTTTGCAAGTGAACTGAAATCATCAAGCAATTGAATTTATTTACAGCATGAACGGAATTTATTGATTGTTAGAAGCCAGAATTTCCAAGTTCTGATTACTCCTGAACGTCGCACAGGGGATCACAAAGACGACAGGAAAGACGCACTTGACTGCAGGTTTGAAAAGAAAGGCGGTGGACGGTTAAGGTCTGCAAAAGGCAACGAAACCAAACTCTAAGGTAATATTTTTCAACACAGACTGTAAAACATGAACAAAATGCATATAGTTATTTTGAGGTGTTTTGGCCTAAGTTTTGTCGGCCAAGCTTAAACGTTAACATCCAGGCCACATGGGTAAGCTAACGTTAATCCAGCCAACATGTGGAAAAAGCAAATGTTAGTGCATAGTGTTAATGTGGGAGCGTTTTGCTGTAAAGTTTGAATCAAATTCAAACTAACAATAGCCAAAGAATAATACTTAAAACTCTAACCCTCGGTTGATTATGTTTTACGAATAGCCATGTACACGAGAAGGGGAGCTGTGAATCCTCCGCCACCAAAAGACAACAGGGCTTCCACTCCTGCTGTGGAGGAAGAGAAAATGGGTATGTTTTGCCATTTTAGGTTGTTTCTTTTTCTGTATTGTATTGTATTGTCCAAAAATCATCTTTAAACATGGGCTTTGTTCATAATATTAATATTAGCGTGTAAGTTAGAGCTGAAACTTTCATATTCAAACCATTTAACACATTCGAAAATTTAAAGTTAAGGTTAGATGATGCCTGGTTGAGTCATATCCAGCATAGGCCTAAAAAGGTTATAGATTGTGTTTCAAACTTGGCATAGCATCCCTGTCACAGCTATTAGCTAAAATAATTTCATTTAATATTTACAAAAATAATTTCTTGGTTTCTTTTTTTTGTGATCCTTGCTAATGTGTTGTGTGCAGCTCCTACAATCAAGCATGAGCTGGCTATGATCAAACTTCAGCTGGAGGCAGAGAGAGAGCGCGGGAGACTCCGAGAAGAAACCATAGAAATGCTGAAGTCAGATAAAGACTACCTTCAGCGTGAACTGACAAGCAAGGCTGACTTAATGAGGGAACTAGTCAAATCTGGGAACAGATCGGTGGAGCCATCATCTAGTTCAGGTGATCAGTTATATGCCAGTGTTGCTCCTGGGTTATTACATGAATTTTCACACATTTGAATTTTGACATCCACCATCTTGGATTGTTCTACAATGTTTGTTATAACTAGAAACACAATAAGAAGAAAAAAATATGAATTAATGTTTTAGAACTGTGTCTTTGTGTGTGTTTGATTTATTGCAGCAGAGTCTTCCAAGAGTCAGGTGAAAAGAGTTTTCATCTCTGATGAAGAATCTGAAGTTGCTTCGACCTTAGCCATCGACTCGGCATTGTCTGATTCGTCCTTGGAAGATGACTCCAAGAAGAAGAAAAAGCTGAAGAAGAGATCCCCAAAGTTTAGTGGAACCCCCAAACCAGAAACCAGTCGTGTTCGAGGTAAGATTGTTTTATACATCAGTAATGAGTGAAATTGACTGTTTTAACTGTGTTTTTTTTAACTGCTTGCATAAAAAACCATTAAATATAAACCATGAACTAAGAATAATGAATAAAAAGGTAGAACAGACTGTATTTTACCAAAAAGTTAATTATTTTTGACAGTATGTCATCAACTCTAAGACTTTTTGTGGTCCTCAAGAGATAGCCAGTTCACAAACAAAATTAAAATACTTTACTGATTCCAGAGGGGAAATTGTGTAATGTTACTGTGCTCTCATAAAATGATAGAGCAGGCAAAAATAGAACAAAAGATGTTATGTATATATACAACATTATGTACTCTCCTTTCATATACTGCACATACCAGTTAATGCATTCTCTTTACAATGACAGATGAACTTTTTTTTTCTTTCAGTGAAAAACTGCAGAGACATCCTTAAAAGGTACAAGGCAGTGCTGAAGAGCTACAGTGAGGGGGGGGTCCATGAAATCTGCCTTTGAAGAAGTCGGTGTTGACCGCAACACAATCGCCAGAACAGCGGTCATCGCATAGCTCAGCCTTGCAGCCCCTGAAGCTTTCAGAGCTCTGGGCCAGTGGAATGAGAAGTTTGAAAAGCTCCCCACCTTTGTGGATAGATGTCGCGCGGCTATTACAGCTGAGATTAAAGAGTGCATAAGAGAAATGAAAGAGAATGGTACTTTGCTACCCATTGCACATTAAATGTGCAAAAAAGCTACTCTGTTCCAAGTTTTAATTTGTTATGTTATAAATTGCATTCTTTAGTCTCTCAGGTGCAAGAATTTAAATTTGTGAGCTATGCTTTTTTTTTCTTTTTCTTTTTTACAGATTTCAATTGTATTGATATGTACAGAATATGCACATGCACCTTTTCTTTATATTTTGTTTTGAAATCTGCCTTTGAAGAAGTTGGTGTTGACCGCAACACAATCGCCAGAACGGCGGTCATCGCAGAGCTCAGCCTTTGTATTGATATGTACAGAATAACATGCACCGTTTCTTTATATTTTGTTTTCGCAAAATAAAGTTGTTTTAAAAATCATTATGGTGTATAATTTTTAACTTACACTTTACTTACAGCCACCAAAATACTGCTCCTAAGTGATTATAATTGTGTTATAATGTCATACAATTGGTAATAACTTTATACAGTGTTGTCACTTTACTAAAAGCTCTTAAAGTCATCCTATAACATATTATTGATATTTATAAGGCATTACGCCCTTTCCGTAACCGAGCATTTAGTATCTGTTCTATGTTGAGCAGTTCTATGTTTGTCTTTACCACTGGCTAGAGTATAGATGGTTATAATGTGTTATGTGACCCAGGACTTCAGATTCTTCATTCAAACACTGTTGTCACTTTATATGCAGGTATAAAACATTATAAGTGCTTAATTTATAATACATTATGTCGACACTTGTAATACTTTATAAACCTTGGTATAAGTTATTATACATGATTATACACCATTATAATGACATGTATGAAGCATTATAAATGCATTATAATGTCTTATGCATGTGCTCCTAATGCATTATAAACTAGACCTTCATAGAAAGTGTTACCAAAAGTTTTTTTTTTTATCTGGAACTAACCAACTCACTCGCACTGTATCACTCCTCCTCTTCCACACACTGCTGATTCAAACAGCTGAACAGCGGAGTGATACAGTGCGTCACGGAGCCTGCCTGAGTGGCGGAGTACTGAGTGAGTTGTTTAAAAATTGATATGTCAGTTCTTGTCTGTCTGTTGTCCTTTGTTTCATTTGTTGTGTTAAAGCCAACAAAGAAAGTATAAAAAACAACAACAATATGCAATTCATAAAAAAGTTGGAGGTGAAATGAGCCCAGACTCATTTGACAATCAGACTGATGAAGAGGAGACAGAGGTTCAGTACTCACAGGTTTTGTCTCTGGAGGCTCTAATCTCCTTGTCCCAGCCCAACCTGTAGGAACAAACACAACAGAGTGAAATAATCAGGTTTTGTTTGAGTTTGCTTTATTAAACTGAACTGTGATGAACCAGGATCAGTTTGGTTGAGTTTTAATTGGTAAATGGTAAATGGATTTGCTCTTCTAAAGCACTTTTCTAGTCTCTCAGACGACTCAAAGAGCTTTACACTGTAGGTCACATTCACTCTCTTACAGCACTAGGCACAGCACGGGAAACTAACCATTCACACACATTCATACACCCAATGCACACATTGGGGGTGTGGGTTCAGTGTCTTGCCCAAGGACACTTCAACATGTTGACTGGGGAATCGAATCTCTTATATTTCGGTTAGAGAATGACCTGCTCTACCTCCTGAGCCATAGTCGACCAATTAAAGCTGATCAATGTGTTAGTCAGTGACCTTTGGGATCAACCAGAGCTTTAAGTCTCATGTTCAACCAGGTTACCATGGTGTCACCATGTTTACTAATGATTTGATCTGGACCAGGTGGCGTTTAAAGGATCAGATCAAATAAAATAGAGAAGATGGCTCAACCAGGTCTAGAAAAGTAAATCCACCACTTCTACAGGAAGCTCAGGATCTGGGCAGTGCTGTCCTGATGTTCCAGCTGCTGCACATCATTATGTATTTGACTCTTACCTATCACAGATACTGTGAACTTGAGTGTCAACTATAAAACATACCAGCCTCAGCACTGTCATGATACACTACAGCAGTGTTAGCAGTTAGCTGACTAGTAAAACAACATTTTAAACTCATTGATAACATCAGTAACAGGAAGCTAGCTAATAATAGCACGTCTACTGTATCTGTCACTAATGAAACCAGATGGACCAACAACATGACATCACTGGCCAATGAAACCCAGCAGCCCTGGTTCTCATCATGTGTTCCTTCTACTGAAGAGACACTGAGAACACTCTGACCTGCTGCATCACTGTGTGGTTTAGAAACTGAACCACCTCCAACTGAAAAACCCTGCAGTGCAGGAAGAAAGGTCATTGGTGCCTCACTCCTGGACATCTACAGCACCTGCCAACATAATCTACACTGAGAATGACAACAGAGTGAAATGAAATGAGCTGAAAGTGAAGAGTCATTGTCAGTGTGAGAGAAGAACAACTTGTTGTAAAAGAGCTGACACATGTAAAGTGTTTCAGTTTGTGTAACTCCATCAGCTGTCAGTGTTTTTATGACTATGTTTCTGGTGAAGACGACATGTGTCAATGTTGTAGTGAATTGGTGAATTGTATTAGTGTGTTCTTGTGTTTTATATGTTTGTGTTAATGTGTAGTTGACAGTGTGTGAGTTACAACATTAAATTAACAGTTTCAGCAGTTGTGTGTTAGAAAAAGTGTTAAAACCAGTTCATAGTGATGGTAAAAAGCTGTTCTTGTGGATCATCATCAACACACACACACACACACACACACACACACACACACACACACACACACACACACACACACACACACACACACACACACACACACACACACACACACACACACACACACACAGTAATATTTAATCCCTTATTTAGTTATATTTTGTTGTCTAGTTTTCAGAAATATACTTTTAGTTTGTTTATTATATTTAGTATTATTTGAGTTAATCTGAGTAATTTGTTAATGCATTTGTTTTGAAGGCACCGGGGTGGGCTTATGGTTTTTTACCACAGACAAGGGAAGGACCCTTTGTTTGTCCACTTCACTGTTGGAAATAAACCCATGATGAGTTAGTAGGAGCCCCAGGAGGGGTTCACGTGCACCCCCCTTATTTTTTTTTCTAGTCTGGATTGTTTGCATCCTTGGAACCTCTAAAATAGAGATTTGGATGATCCCCGGAACAAAACCTGTCCAAAATGTGTTTTTTGCAATGTTTTAGTACCCCTATGATACCTGTGGAATTGTTGCCAGGAATGCCAGTCAGACTGTCTTTCAAAGACTGTAGCACGCTCAAATTTTGAGCGAGCCCAAAGATAGAGATATCAATGTATTTGGGACAACCTCAGGTTTCCAGTGTGACCAAGTTTGTCATGCTACCTTGTCAGGAAGGGAGCTAAAAACCTAATGATTTAAAGTCAGATGAAAATTTTGTGAGGGAAAAACAGCCATCTACATGTTTTCAAATGGTCCCTTGACCTGTCACCTAGATGTATGTGAATGGAAATGGGTTATATGGGTACCTACAGGCCTCTCCTATCCAGACATACCCAATTTATGTGAATCTAATGCAGTTTTGGGGGAGAACCATGCAGTAATTTGCATGCAGTAGCCTACAAATATGTCATTTCCGCCTATATACAAAATGGTGTATTTGACTATTTCTGCACACTGGGGGTTCATAAACAGTCACAAAATTGCATGAATTGGGTATGACTGGATAGCTGAGATGCTTGTGCATCCAATCAGCCTATTCAATTGTGATTTTAGTCCATAAAGTAGTGTATTGGCACAAATGGTGCTTATTGCTTATCATAAGCAATAATTCAATCACTCTTTGAAATGAACATTGGAGGATTTATTCACGTGTGCTAAACAGTAATTTCACCAAATGTAGCCATTTAGTAACTATGTATGAAATGCAATAACTTATGGTCATAGGAGCAAGAAATATTGCAAACATTAACTACTGTAGGAACCAGGGACATGTCCCCTATAGAATTCCTCTAGAGGAAGCTTGATTTTAGTAGTTTCTTCATCATCATACATTTTTGCTTCAATGGTCTCATCTTGCTCTTCTTCCTCTTCTTCACTATCTGCCTCCTGTGTGAGTATGTCAACCAGAGATGGAGGCATTATGGGTCTAGCAGTCCACACTACTCCACAGTACTCCATAGTACTCCACAGTACTCCATCTTCATTCTTCTCCCATCCCTGGTGAAAATCATTTTGTAATATATGTTCTTGTTATACATAAAAAAGCAAACACAGTTAACAATATAATATTATTTACCAGATGTAGGTCATTTAGGCTGCTCAGAGATGGGCGTAGCTGCCTGTTTGTAACCTGCCACTCCAAAATAAAGTTAATGCAGTGCATGTGAAGATGATACACAAGATGGTCACCTCCCACCATCACAATGCTGTCGCCATCCACCACAGTGCTGTCTCTCCACCCACATTGATCGCTGCAACCATAGAGTTGCAGGTTACAAGCGGGCAGCTACCTTGGACTGCTGGACCGATAATGCCTCCATCTCTGGTTGACATATTCACACAGGAGGCAGATAGCGAAGAAGAGGAAGAACAACAAGATGAGACCATTGAAGCAGAGACTTTTGATGATAAAGAGGAATACTAAAATCAAGCTTCCTCTGCAAGAGGAATCATGTATGGGACATGTCCCTGGTTCCTACAGTAGTTAATGTTTGCAATTTTTCTTCCTCTTATACCATTAGTTATTGCATTTCATACATGAGCTCTTGAGGATATCATTGTGTTAAGTTACTGTGTGTTTAGAGTAATGACTGTTCAGGGGAAGGAACTGTTCATGATTTGTCCTGGACCTGATGGACCTGTACCTGCTCCCAGAGGGAGGTAGGTGATGGTTTGGATGGAAGTGATCACTGAGAATTGCTGTAGCTCTGGAGAGGCAACAGAGCTAGCTATATAGTCCAGGGAGGGAGGTGGACAGCTGATCACTTCTTCTGCAGACCTTATCACTCTCTGCAGTCTCTTCCTGTCAGTCACAGTGCAGCCAGCATACCATACAGATGGCATGGCATACACCAGCAAGCTCTCAATTGAGATGAGAAGGTCTTCCTGCAGTTTGTTCCATCTCAAGACCCTCGGAGGGGGAGACGTTGCTGGGCTTTCTGGACGAGGACAGTTATGTCAGCTGACCACGATAGATCCTCTGAGATATGGATCCCTACAAACTTAAAGGTGGAAACCCTTTCCACAAGGTCAGGAGGGGGGGTCAGTCTTGTGCCTCCAAAAGTCAGGATGGAAGAGCTCTTGTCACCAACTTTAACAGACTGTGGATGGTTAGAAAGAAAATTCTTAATCCAAGCACAGGTGGTAGGAGGGAGATTTAGTGTGACCAGCTTGTCTGGTATGATGGTATTGAATGCCGAGCTGTAGTCGAAAAGCATCCTAACTTTCCCTGAAAATTGAGTAAGTGTGGAGGATGCCACCCTATTCCAGCTGAGATGAAGATGTGCTTTTGTGGTTGCCATGCTAGTGGAGTAAAGGTTAAAGGCCTGGAAGTGGAGATGAACTGGGTCCTTTCTGCCGTCAATTATCAAGGGAAATGTCAACTCTCTGCCCATCAAGAGTGATGAGCCGGAGATATTGGACTCAGAAAGTAGATTGTTTCAAAATCATAACAATTGTGTACATCCCACCAACGGCTGCTGCTCAAGTTCAATGCAAAGTTTTCCATGCAGTCGTTGCTAGGATACAGGCCAAACATCCTGAGGCACTGACCTCAATGACGTTTCCCTGATGGACTCACTGGGGGATGTGGTGGAGAGATGAACACTGAAGATGGAGGAGGCCATTCTGAATAACTTGGATCATCCTCTTCATGACACCTTGATGGACCAGGAAAGCAGTGGTGGTGGTGGACAGCTCCTCTGTCTTCACTGCAGGACGAAGAAAGCCATCAGGCTGAAGGTAGCTACAAAGAGTCTTCTCTTCTGCAAATTGTCAGAAGACTCTTCTGCGAATGGTTGATCACAGACAAATTAATTTGTAAAGTAATTTGTATTCGCATTTGTAACAGAAGTCCAAGGATGTTCCAGGTAGCGTCCTCGGTGGACCTGCTTGTCTTGTAGGCAAACTGATGGGAAGCAGTCCTTGATTTGCCTTAGGACCAGCCTCTCAAAGCACTTAGTGACCACGGGTGTTAGGGTGATGGGTCTGAAGTCAATGAGGCCGCTGATGGTGGTGGATTTGGGAACAGGCATTATGGTGGCTGATTTCAGGCAGTGAGGGACAGTGGCTTGTGTCAGTGAGAGGTTGAATATTTTTGTAAATACAGTAGACAGCTGATCAGCACACACTTAAAATACTTTGCCAGGAACTCCGTCAGGATCAGAAGCTTTCTTCTGATTCACTGACTTAAACACACTTGTGAACCTGATGTTCTTTGAGGGAGAGTGTGCGTGGATATGCTCAGAGGAAACTATGGGCAGCGGTGTGTGGGAGGCTGGAATGCTTTGGGTTTCTCAAAGCGGGTAAAGAAGTGGTTTAGCTCCTCTGTTAAAATGACCTTACAGACCCAGCCATGTTGCCCTGATAATATGTGTTTTAGGCCTTCCCACACTTGCCTGGGGTTGTTGTTTAACATGTAATCCTTCAACTTGTTCTTATCAGCTTTATTGCTCAAGACAAACAATAAGCACCATTTGTGCCAATACACTACTTAATGGACTAAAATCAATTGAATAGGCTGATTGGATGCACAAGCATCTCAGCTATCCAGTCATACCCAATTCATGTAATTCTGTGACTGTTTATGAACCCCCAGTGTGCAGAAATAGTCAAATACACCATTTTGTATATAGGCGAAAATGACATATTTGTAGGCTACTGCATGCAAATTACTGCATGGTTCTCCCCCAAAACTGCATTAGATTGACATAAATTAGGTATGTCTGGATAGGGGAGGCCTGTAGGTACCCATATAACCCATTTCCATTCACATACATCTAGGTGACAGGTCAAGGGACCATTTGAAAACATGTAGATGGCTGTTTTTCCCTCACAAAATTTTCATCTGACTTTAAATCATTAGGTTTTTAGCTCCCTTCCTGACAAGGTAGCATGACAAACTTGGTCACACTGGAAACCTGAGGTTGTCCCAAATACATTGATATCTCTATCTTTGAGCTCGCTCAAAATTTGAGCGTGCTACAGTCTTTGAAAGACAGTCTGACTGGCATTCCTGGCAACAATTCCACAGGTATCATAGGGGTACTAAAACATTGCAAAAAACACATTTTGGACAGGTTTTGTTCCGGGGATCATCCAAATCGCTATTTTAGAGGTTCCAAGGATGCAAAAAATCCAGACTAGAAAAAAAAATAAGGGGGGTGCACGTGAACCCCTCCTGGGGCTCCTACTAAGCCTATTATAACACAGAGGGACAAGAGAGATAGAGAGAGAAAAGAGAGTGAAGTGGTATTGGTATTGGTGGTGGCGGTGTCTGGTGTCGAACAAATGAATCAACCAGTGACTTTTGAGATAATGTAAGCTACTTCTCACCAGAGACTTTGTTCTCACGCATCGCGATTTTTTTTTATTTTCACCGAATCAAGTCGTCACGCATTTGTATCGATTTTTAATCGAGTCACGATGCATCGTTACATTCCTACTGATGTGTGTGAATCAGCATGTTGGTGCTAATAATACACGTTGAAATATCCACTGAATTAACTTTTACTTTGAATATGAATAAAACTAACAACATCCAACCACTTCCTCAATATTAAAAGAAAGTGATGTTAAATTCAAAATGAAAAGACGACTCAGTGATTGTTACTTTATTTTCAGAACATGTCTGCTTCCTGTTTTCTCCCCTGTTGCCATGGTGAATCACAATATCGGAGCTCCATTGATGATGGCTTTTTACTAGTCGTCAGGCACAAGCTCAACGTACTCAGAGTCGCCTTACCTAACTCAGATCAGCTGTTCTGGAACTGAAAAACTATACACAACACATAAACCGCTAGAGGACATACAAACAACTGAATCCCATGGTCGTACAATGAACAGGTACAGCTGAGAAACTCATTACAGACAACCAATATAAACAGTCAAACATCCATAAGAATAATATGTTACTGAAGCAGACAGAAAATCAGCAGAACAGAAATAAGAGAATCCAATATAAAGAGCACGTTGTTGTTCAGCCTGATTTCAGCGCCCCCTTTTGACTGATCTGTGCCAACATTTACCTGAAACAAACTGGCATTAAGCTGCTGCCCATTCACAGGCATTTATCTCTGTAAAAACAAACATGGCTGTTTGATTATTTAGAGATAAACTTTCTCTTCTGATAATATTTTACCCCAGGTCGCTGATCTCATTCACTGTGAGGAATCTGTGGACGTTGGAACAAAGTCACAGAGAAAACGTCTTCAGATTCAGATGGGCAGAGACTGAGCTGTGACCACAGCGCCACCTGCTGACACTACTATAAACAGGCAGAAATCTTCATCTAGGTGAGTTTTTGTTTCCTTTTTGTACATTAAAGGTTGAATATGTAGAATCTTCATTAAAAGCTATATTAAAAAAAAAAAAATACATCCGCGGGGCGTTTTGAGGGGTACAGAATGAAAGTTTTGCTTTCCCATAAAAACATTTTTTTTAGTCTGAATTAATATTTTTACATTTTTTTGACGGGCTCTACAATGACTTTCTGTCAACGTTCTGTTTACATTTGTACCTGACACGACACAATTCTCCGCTGTTTTCCTGCCTCCTCCCGGTCGTATGCGTTTGTTTCCAACCAAGCCTATTATCAATTGATTATCATATAGGTTAGGATGGGTGTATTCGTGTAGTCTTATCTGTCATAAACACGTTTACTGTCGCGGACTCCCGGTGCCCAAGCTGCTTTTTCTTTTTCTTTTTTTCCCAACTTGACAAGAGCAGTGACAGCGGAGGCTCTGAGCGCAGGTTTGGTTTTCAGCAGCGGTGTGAAGGCAGAGAGCCTCCACTCTCCCTGCAACAAGCTACAAGTCATTTATTATGCTGTTAATGACGGTAAAAATGAAACATAAGGTAAATATCCTGCATTGTTCTCCTCCTCTGCTGTCCTCTGATCAGAGCTGAGTCCCTAGCAAAGGCCCGTTTTACCTAGCAACGGTCTGGCAATCGACTGCTGGAATTCTTTTTCTATTGTTGTTCTGGTAATTCTTCATATTCAACCAGAGGCGTCAATTGGGTATGGCAAGGTATGGCAGCTGCCACACCTTGGCTCCAGGGGAAAATGTAAATGTTTAAAAATAAATTTATTTTAAAAATAAATTTATGGAATTACTCTGTGTCAATTTGTATTGATTATTCTATTATTTAATACATATAAATTAACTACAAATGAAAATCAGAACAACACAATTGATTTCTCTAGTCTAGATATTATCTTTCCCAATACTTATCGTAACGTATCCCCCCTCCCTATCTTGAAATGTGGTATCTCCTGACGAGAAGCCGCCGGAGGTCAGAGCGGGTCATGTTATCGCGGTTTTTTTTATTTTTCGGCTAAGCTAATTAACTAAAATGAAAAGAAAGCAAAGAACTTTAGAATCTTTTTTTATCAAAAAAAAGGCAGGTGAAGGTGATGGCTCCAATGTTGCCCCAGCAGCAGAGGGAGGAGGACCAGGTAGTGAAGGTGGGATTCAAGCTGTTAACGAGGCTGTTAGCCACTCCAGCACCTGCGCCGGGGATGCAGATGCTAACAGGGAGACGGAGACTACATGCATGGAGGCTGAGAACTCGTCCACACCGACTTCTCGAATTGAATCCGAGTCTGAGTCCCCACCAATTTCTCAGATTGAAAGAGCTGGATCAGACGTGGACAGCGATAAGGAAGGTCAAGGCCCGGGTGCAGCAGCAGTAGCAGCCTCTGGGTCAGCTGGAGCAGAGAAGAAGGATATTAGTGGATGTAAAACAGACGGACTCAGGCGTCCTCGTTTGACCCACTTCCCAACTAGAAATGGAAGACGCTTTAATGTCAGTGTGTATCAGGAATATGACTGGGTTGAATATTCTGCTCAAGAAGATGCAGTTTATTGCTTTGCATGCCGTCATTTTGGAGGAGCCTCAACTTTAACAGGTGACAGGCATGGACTGCGTGTGTTCATAGACACTGGATACACATGTTGGAAGAACATGAAAAAAAATCTCCGGGATCATCAAGGGAGCAGTAGACACAATTGTGCTGCATTAGCGTGGTCTAACTTTAAGGCTGTGATCAGTGGACATAAGGAATCCATCGCAAGTCGGATTGACGCAAACAGGACAGATGAGGTGCAGGAGAACCGGGCTCACGTCAAATCCTTGTTCAAAATCACGTCATTTCTGGGAAGACAGGCCCTCCCTCTCCGTGGCCACAACGAGAGAGATGAGGATGAAAATAAAGGAAATTTCCTTGAACTTTTGGACGTTATTGCAACAGATGACAGGAACGTGAAAAGCAAACAGGAACGCAGGTATGCGCACTATTCTTCCCCAGAAGCCCAGAATGATATGGTGAGAGTTATTGGGGAAAAGATCAGAAGTATAATCATAAGTGAAGTAGGAGAAGCACGGTACTTTTCAGTGTTAGTGGATGAAACGAAAGACCTGTCTAAGAAGGAGCAGCTGGCCATTTTGATCCGCTATGTACATGACGGGATTATAAAGGAAAGAGCCATTGGAACCTATCACATGAAGGACCTGACAGCTGAATCCCTGGCCCAGAAAATAATAAAGGAATTATCGAGTTTAGATATTCAGCTGTGTGTTGCACAATGCTACGATGGTGCAAGTGTTATGCGGGGTAATGTGCGTGGAGTGCAGGCTTTAATACGTGAAAAAGTGCCGCATGCAGCGTATATACACTGTCATGCACATAGACTAAATCTTGTGCTTGTGAGCTCGATAACTGAAATACCAGAGATGGCAGAGTTTTTTGGTGTTGTTCAAACACTATATACTTTTATTGCAAATAGCAATACCAGACACATGCTTTTCATTGAGGCTCAAAAGAAGTTGGGGCACAACAAAATACTGCACTTGGAGCGCACCTGTCCCACTCGGTGGCTGTATTGGTATAGGGCTCTACAGAAGATAAAACTGCGCTACGAGGCTATACTAGCTGTGTTAGATGCCACTATTGACGCTCATGCAGAGGGTTCAACTGAAGCTGCTGGACTTCGGACGAATATGCTGACAGTCACTTTTGTTGTGCGTCTTCATGTCCTAGAAAAAATCTTAAGTCTCACTTATGGACTGTCTGAACAGCTTCAGACAAAAGACATTGCAATCACGATGGCTTCCAACCTCATACGGAGTACTAAGGCCCAGCTGGAAAAGATGAGGTCAGATAAAGAGTACCAGGACACACTGAGCAGAGCCAAGGCATTTTCCACAGAGCTCGGCCTCCCAAGCAGCGACACTGCCCCTCTGCGACCAGCAAGAGCACGGAGTGTGTCCAAAGCCTTGGCAGGGTTTATTGTCGGATCATCCAGTGGCCAGAGACAAACAGGAGATGACCAAGAAAAAAGACTATACTTTGAAACACTGGACCGCTTCATCTCTGAGTTAGATCGCCGATTTACAGATAATGATGAGCTACTTAATGCTATCCAGGCATTTGATTGTTCATCTCCCCATTTCATGGATGTAGTTAAAATGGAACAGTTTGCACAACTCTATGATGAACTGATCGACACCACCCTTCTCAGTTCCCAGTGTCACACAGCAAAAGCTTTCCTTGAACTTGAGATGAAGGAGGACGTGGAGGAGGAGAAAAACATAATGCTGGCTTTGACACGACTGAAGACCATGTCTGTCGCTTTTTCAGAGGTCATCAAGCTATTCAAGATCGCAGCAACTATTCCTGTCTCCACTGCATCCAACGAAAGATTCTTTTCCGTTTTAAAAAGAGTCAAGACTTACCTGCGGACCACCATGAGCGACGACAGGTTCACAAACCTCATGTTGATGGCTGTTGAGCCTGCTGTCGTAAAATCCCTGGACGCAGATGAACTCGTCAATAACTTTGCTGCTTTGAGGATCCGCCGTTATCCACTTGTGTAATAATTAATAAAGTTCATCTCAAAGTAAGATACCCAAACATCTTATTAATATGATTTCTCTTTCTCTTTTCTTCTCCCTCCCTCCCTCTCCTCTCTCCCTCCCTCCCTCCCTCTCCTCTTTGTATTTGGACTTTAACAGTTTACAGCAGTTTACCTGGTATGTTCACGTGATATTGTTGCAATTACATAGTGAATGAAGTGAACAGAAAGAGTGAAATTGTGTCAGAACTGCTCTCTAACCCTGCCGCTTGCTATCCATGGTGCTGAAAACGGATGCGTAACGGCGCATTTGACTGAATTGATTGATTGACGTGCGTAGTTAAGTGTTTGTGTCCATAGTTATGTTAGCGGGATGTGAGTGAGGCTGTATTTGAAAAAGTTCAAAATTTCCTAACCACACAGAAAAGCTACATAGCAGACTTGTCACTTTTGTTATGATTATTTGCTGGGCATGTATATTGATTGATACTGTAGTTAAGTCATGTGACTAGTAACCTTGCCATACCTTAGCTTTGGCTGAATTGACGCCACTGTATTCAACCTTTAAATGTTTGTGTTTTCCTTTGGCGAGGGAAGCTTAAATCGTTGGTCACAACAAAATGTAGTTTTCTTAATACATCCAGTGACTTCCTGTTGAGATTTGTGACCCTTTGGTCCCTGGACACTCGATACAAATTTTATATTAAATTACAGAAGAAACAAAACAAAACAAAAAAAACAAAACAAATCCTTCCTTTGTTTAAAAAAAAAAGGTCTCGATGCATGATGAAGAAGCAACAGTCAGGTGTTTTGTGGTTTTTATACAGTGAGGGAGGAGTTTCGTCTATAAATCAAGCATCACAGTCAAGAAGGCAGCTCAGTAGGAAACCTCCGTAAAGGGTGTCACTCCCTAGCCTCGTAAACCAGCCTCTCGCGGAAATGCATTTCATTTCATTCCGAGGGAGAGTCTGGCCTCATCCCCATTCTAAGCGTTTGGACTGAAACCCTCAGAAGGCCGAGCCAATCAGCGTCGCCCGCTGTGATTGACACAACACGTTGGCCAATCAGGGACCGACTGGTGCAAAGCCCCGTCACTACACCAACTTGCTGATTGGCTGAATGGGGTTGTCTGTCAACGCTACTACCAAAGATATTAAACCGTCTTTGCTACTACTCCCGCCCACTCCAAACGCTTACAGGGGGGATGAAGCCAGACTCTCCCGAGAAATGAAATGAAATGCATTCCCGCGAGAGGCTGGTTTACGAGGCTATGGTAAATGGTAAATGGTCTTGTATTTATATAGCGCTTTACTATACCTGAACGATACCCAAAGCGCTTTACAGTACATCACATTCACCCATTCACACACACATTCACACACTGATGGCGGTAGCTGCCATGCAAGGCGCTGACCAGGCTAGTCAGTGAGGCTAGTCACTCCCATGATCCCATCTAACATTAGGCAATTATTTACATTTATTTATATAGCGCATTTCAGGTCAAAGCAACTCAATGTGCTTTACATAAAGACAAAACATTTAAAAAGAACAGCATAAAAACATTTTTTTTTAAATGAGAAAAAAAATTATAAACATTAAACATAGAGTTAGAGGCAAGAGCAAAGAAGAATAAAAAGTAGAGAGAGAAAAGAAAATTAACCTGATGATTAGGGCTGGGTATCGTTTAAAAATTTTCGATACCAGTACCGATACCAGTACCCTTAACACGATACCGATACCAAATGAGTACTTCATTCGATACTTTTTTTCAAAGAAAGCAATCGGTTACATGAATGTCACCACCACTCTCCATTCAAAAGATTTTTTACTAGGGATGGGCAATGAATAGTCCTGCAATAAAATAAAAAATCAAAGAGGGCTAGTTTATGAGACAATCATCTTGTATGAAAAAATGTAAATGTCTCCTTTTCACTGGTGCAGAAAGAGAAACATGGAAAGACTCCACCAGAAAGTTCTGTGTGAAACTCTGTCAAATAAACAAATGAAACTGAGGTGCAGTGCAAACTCTGCAAGGTGCGGATTCTGATTAGAAGCGGCTGGAAAATATTGATGTAATAGTTTACACCGGGAGAGGAGACTTCCTCGTTTAGATGAGCGCTCATTACGTAACGAGGACCTCATTGAACGGTACCGCTGTGATCAGAAGCAGTAACGTGACTCTCACTGTCCGCGATTTAATTTTTAAATGACAGGCAGCTGTTCAGTTGGTGATTTAAAACGATCGATTAGCGGTAGCGCCGCTTCGCTACGAGCGGGGAGAGAGAGGGGAAAAAAGAGAGAGAGAGAGAAAGTGACGTGTGTGTGTGTGTGCGGCGTTGGGATTCAGGTGCCGCTTCTCATTTCAAAAGACGGACGAGAGAGAGAGAGACCCGCTTCACCGCCGTACAAACTGTTGTTGTTGCGGTGGTGGACCAATCACACCGCGCATTGAATCAAAGAACACTTGCAGCAATTGGCTGCGAGCAAATCCATAGAAATAGTCTTTTTTTTTTCTTGATCTGGGTACAAAAAATATCGATTGCAGGTATCGATTGACAGGCGCAGTTTCGATACTACTTGGTACTGGGTTGTTTCGGTCGGTACCTGAAAAGTATCGAGTACCGATACCCAGCCCTACTGATGATGCACCTGAGTTATCATCCTGGGAGTTTCAAATGAAGCCAAAGGAAAAAGAAGAGGAGCTATCCGTCTGGGAGCGAGAGTAGAAGAAAAAAAGGAGGCTGAAGTAAAAAGAAAGCGAGACAGTGGTAAGTGGAGTGATTAAGTATAATGAGAACAGTAAATAACTGCTGTTATTGAACAAATGTTGTTAGTCTTACAAACGGGGAGACACTTGAATGGCAGCTAACGTTAGCGTCGGACCAGTGACTGCGTTAGACTAACAAACGTTAAAGCAGATATCAGTGGAATGTTTTTGTTAATATAAGTCCTAAATAGTCCTATTTTCCGTCAGCAATCACTTACATGAAGTATTTCAGCCTAAACACGAGTCTCTCCGTCACTCTGCTCTGCTGTAACCCGAGGAGAAAATTTTCCTTGTGGGATACAAGTGTTATCCAATGAGGAGAGAGAACAGCATGAAGGGCTGTGTGTGCAGCCAAGGGATGCGCGTGAATGTGGTGACGTAGCACGAGGACCAATTGATGCCTGACAAGGGCGGGGGCTGCTAACTCATGGTGCGTTCAAAGAAACTCGTACTTTGTGTTTTTCCTTCCTGTGAAGTCATACCAGTTCGATCTGGTACGAGTTCACGGGTCGGAAGTTACGAGTGGCCGTTATAGGGAACTTTCACAGACAACAGGATGGTAAAAACACGAGCTACGGGTTACCTGGAACGCTACCAAGTCGTAGTTGTGACTTGAAGCTGTAACTTACGGTTTCAAAAGCCTGCCTTGAACGCAGCATTAGCCGAAACGGCCGTGAAGCTGATATCTGCTTTAATGTTAAGTTTATTACTTCAGGTTTTTGCTTGGTTAGCTAGCGAGTCGGACTGCACTCGAGTCGGTGACTCGGTGTTCTGGCACTGAAGGTTGTGAAGTTACAAAAAAAAAGCAAGTTTAACTTAACGTTAAAGCAGAAGTAAGTGATATATTTGTGTTAATATAAGTCTTAAATAGTTCTATCTTCCGACAGCAATCACTTACATAGAGTGTTTGGACCGAAACACGGGTCTGTCAGTCACTCTGCTCTGCTCTGAGCCGAGGAGAAAACATTTATCGTATCCTACAGTTTTTATCCAATGAGGAGAGAGAACAGCATGCAGGGCTGTGTGTGCAGCCAAGGGACGCCGTGAATGTGGTGACGTAGGGACGAGGACTGTTATGGTGCGTTCAAGGAAACTCGTAACTCGTGTTTTTCCGACCTGTGAAGTCGTACCAGTTCGATCTGGTACGAGTTCACGGGTCAGAAGTTACGAGTGGCCGTTATAGTGCACTTTCACAGGTAAAACAGGTCGGAAAAACACGAGTGGGTTGCCTGGAACGCTACAAAGTCGTAAGTTGTGACTTGAAGCTGTAATTTACGGTTTCAAAAGCCTACCTGGAACGCAGCATTAGCCAAAACGACCGGATCGCTTACTTCTGCTTTAATTGTCGGCCTCCTTGACAGCAAGTAGCAACACTCTAATAACTTGCTAGCTACCAAGGTGAAGTAAATAAGCTAATTTAATATGTTACAGTATTGACATGAGTATTCAGTATCATAATAACATGAAAGTGTAAAAGTTAACAAGCTTTGGGTGGTATGAAATCAATGAATAATGAAAGCTATGTCCAAGGAGAACATTTAAAGCCTCTCTTATCTCTCCTCAGGATCATCTTTAAAGTTTCTGACAGCAGCAAAACAGAAGAATAAAGTGCCCCCTCCAAACGCTGACAATGAAAACTGTAAGTTCAATATTTCACTTTAATTGATTGACTCTCGCAGCTGCAGGGTCACATCAGGGCACATCTATGTCAGGGCTCCAGACTAACTTTTTTGACTAGGAGCACAGTGGCCCCTAACTTAAAATTTTAGGAGCGCAAGCAGAAAATTTAGGGGCGCACACCGAAATCGACTTGCAAAGTAAATTTGCACATTTCCTCTAATTTTCACTGTATTACTGATAAATACTGCATAAATGCAGAAACTATAATGTTTTAAATTCACATTTTATTGTGCAACAGTTTAAATATTGAAAATATAAAGTTAATGTTTAGGCTGCACTGACCAATAACAGAACAAGTAGACACACCACTTGTGGTAAACTCATCCTAGAACAGACCCCCCCCCCCCCCCCCCCCCCCCCCTCCCTCCCTTGGGGGACGAGGTGCCTGTGTAGGCCAGCCCTTGTTGGCCTCCTTGTCTGCTGACCCTGACTGAGCCACATGTGCACGGACTCCGTGGCATCAAACTCGTCGACACCCCCCCCCCCCCCCAACCTCCTCCGCACCGCCAAAAAAAAAAGGATCTATCGATCAACAATCAATCAATCATTTCCGAGCCTAGTCTGTGCAGCGCGTTCTGCAGCGCGAGTCAACCTGCTTCGTTGCCTTCTGACGATTTGAGTACCGCTGCTGAGAGCGCGAGCATATTATGGGATGTTTAAGGTTTGTAGCGAGCCGTCGGAAAAAAAAAAATGCAGGTGACACAGCACACACGCAGGTCACCGGTCTGTGTGTCTCCTGCTGTTTCACACGGAGCTGCGCTGTGGAAAGACGTCTCCTCCGCTCCGAGGTGTAGAGAAGAGAAACATGTTTCTTTTCACACATTAGCCAATCACAGTGGTCATTTAAAAAAAAAAAAATCGGCAAATTTACTGGTCGCACATGCGCGAGTAGATGAAAAATTTACTCGCACTGTATCAAATTTTAGTCGCAAAATGCGACCATTTAGTCGCAGTCTGGAGCCCTGTATGTGGATCATGTGATCGAAGGTAGCTTTTAACAAAATTACTATTTTATTTGTTAAATGTTATTCTTGAAGGGCCACAGGCAGGATTACACACATCCTCCTCCACTCTGCATGTGCCTTATCATTTTATAATTCTCACATTTTCTATTATTCCTTCTCATAGTTAAAATACATTTTTGCTTCCTCTGGTATCAGACACAAACAGCTGGCAGACTGTTTCTACCTCAGCTTCAGCTGTGTTGACAGGCAGTGATCCACCTCACACAGAACTCTGATCAGAGCTGAACAAGCTGCTTCTCCTTTTTTTCGTATGGTGTCGATCACCTCTCGAGCTTTCTCTGCTCTGTTTGCTGTCGCAGCAACAGACTCCATTTCACCATCAGTTACCACCTCACAGTCCAGGAGTTTATCCAGCAGCTCATGGAGAACTGGTTCAGTCACTCTCTTGATGAACTCAGTCCGAGCAGACCTCAGCCTCTCTGCTGCTGAGACACTTGGAGTCGGAGCTGAGACACTTGGAGACGGAGCTGAGACACTTGGAGATGGAGCTGAGACACTTGGAGTCGGAGCTGAGACACTTGGAGTTGGTTCTGGACGAGGACCTGGAAGATGAACTAAAAACATACTTGTGTTCAAAAGAAGCAAATTCAATCGTGGTATACCGTAAGTGTATACACAGTACGGATGGAACCACTCATGAAAAACAATCTGTCTCGTCCAGTTTGCTCGTCTCAGTTCAGGACTCTGTAGAAAGTCCTTACAGCAGTAACCCAGAAGTCACCAGTGATCACACCAGGCCGAACACAACTGTAAAGTCCATCCAACATCACTTCTGAGCATTTTCAGCTCTAATGATTTTAAGATGACGAGCTCTGACTCTGGGACGACGAAATGTGACAGACTAACAAGTTACAGACACATCAACAGGAACTTGGAGAAAGTGAAGTGTGAGGCACCGTACAGCTCAGTAGTAGGTGCCCCACAGGCAGATGTTACAGTCCTCACTGCAGCTGGCCATGGTTTGAATCTAAATCTGGTGGCCTACTTAGATACTATACTATACTATACTTAAAGAAAAAAAGGTGAAGTTTCTGAGCAACACCTGAAGGAGAACAGGTATGACTGATTCAGGACCTGATGAAGGACTGAGCATAAATATGTTTAGTCCTTATTTTATTGAAGGTCCTTTCAGCTCCTTCATGAAGCTCCTTGGTCCTACTCTGAACGGTTTCCCACTATAGTTTGACTCGCCCTTGTCAACAAGAATAGACCACAGAATAAACAGAAGATGATCTGAGGCCCAATAAGAACAAAGACACCACTCATCAGTCAGGTTTACATCAGGCAGATGTAGACTTTTACCTGGCAGAGGGACTTGACACTTCCACACATCTGTCTTGGTTTCGTCTCGGACCACTACGTTGGTAATCTTGGTGCTTGAAGGTAAGATGATCTGAAACGTTGGATGGTAATTTGGTCCATAGTTTGGGTAAAAGTCTTTTTTCTGAAAACCAGCAGCATGTGTGTCAGTCTCCAGGTGAGTGACAGCAGTTTGATGAATCATGTCAGCTTTAGTCTGAAACACTCACCTCAGGCTGGACTATGTCGGCATCTGGACAGTGAACTGTGTACGTTTCATTTTTGACGAGTGTCCTTTCGGAAGGCATCGTGATGAACTCAAATTTTTTGTGCTGTGCCTTCACCTGGAGAACAATCAGATCATTTAATTAGAGTCAGACCTGAGCCTGAACAGACAGATTGGTTCTACGGGGCTGGACCTGCAGGACATAGAGAGTTCTTTCTGACTTCACACTGATCTTTGAATGATTGTGTAAGACTTGCTGAAGTGGTGTCAAGGAGACACTGAGACACAGGTGTTAGTTCACAACATCAGGTCTGTTAGTGATGAATTTGGAAAGAGAAGCAAAGTGAATCTCTAACACTTCAGTCTGTAGCCTTACCTCTTCCAGGGGGACGTTATGAGGCAGCAGATGCACATTGAGGCTTTGCTTCAGTTCTGCGAAGTTTGGTTGTTGGAACAGCAGAATTTGACTGTGAACTGATTCCTTGTTGTTCCACAACCAGCTAAGCAGGCCAAAGGCAGAAAGATGAGGAACTGAGACGATCACATGAGTGTCTGTGACCTCCAGTGGCTCGATGAAGCTCATTCCATCATCAGTGATGTGTGCGACAGACAGCAGACCGTCACAGAGCAGAGCTGTGGAAACACAGAGACAACAACCTCGTTACAACAGCAGTGACAATTTCAGTCACTGTTGTCAACATCAGGAAATTAATCAGAAGGCTGGTGAAGGATAGTGCCCTGATTTTCCAGTGTATTCATGTAATAAATGTACACGTCAATTACATTGTCACACGACTTATGTTATATGATTAGTTCCCATCATTGTTCTGACAAACATGATCACTTGCTCACCATCCTTTGTTTCACAATGTGGGAGGTGGAGCTGGCGGACGGCATCCTCAGGACACTGGATGTTGAACAGTGGTCCTGCAGCCATCTTGCCAACTGAGTGGAGGAGGCTCTCATCCCATTGGACAGTCCTGTAGAGCAGCTCCGCCTCCTGAGCCACAACAAACACCAGTCCAGTTGAAGAACACTGGAACTGGCCTGGACCAGGACACCTGAACCTGTGGGACACAGAAGGCTGAGTGACCACCTCAGACCCTGAGATGAAAAAGGTTCAACATTGGCTAAAACATTGTGTTCTTTCTGACTCAGCTGACTGAGAGCTGATCCAGCTGATGTTCCCTCACACAGTCGACCATGAGGACGACGATGCAGAGACACAACTGCTGTGGCTCAGGAGAAGCTGTGAAGGAAGAGGAAGGTACTTTGGTAAAAACTGTGTTGAGTAAGTTTATTGCATGTTTACCTGTATGAGACTTGTGTAGATTCAGTTTCCAGTTCAGGTTTGAAGCTTGACTGCTGCAATTCAGAGATAAACAATGTAAGCTATAATAAATGTAAGCTATAATAAATATATTGTGTTGAGTGAAGCCAATGGATTTGTTCCACAGTCCTGAGTGACCTGAGGCACAGTGGACAAAGTCTGGGGGACTGACAGTGTGACACAGGGATTTGATGTCAACGTATTAATGTACAGACTGCATCTGAGAAGCAGCAGAGAAATTACAAATGTTTTGTGGAATAACCGTGACCATAATATGATCAGTTCATCCTTAAGATTATCCTCACAGTTAGTTTGAAGTGAGTTTTTACATGTTTTTCTGCTAATTTTAGACCTTTGGTTCATGTAATTTCTTGTTGGCATACAATCTGAGCTGAATTTCTTGTGTGACCAGCTATACGTTATTTATGTATTTATTTATTTTCTTTATTACCTTCATCCCCTCACGGTTAGGGACAGAGCTACCATTGCAGAAGCAGCCATTGGGAGCTGTAACCTCAAGGTCATCAGTGCCTGTTGAGGCAGCAACATGAGAACCCACTGGAGGATCTCAGGAGGATGGAAGCTACCAAGCTGAAGTATGAGGACTTTAGGGCCTGGCTGAACAAAGGTCTTTAGAAGCAGCAGATGGATACCATCTGGTCAAGAAAGCTGTGGCCACCACAGTGGATGCTGTTGCAAAATTTAAAAAACATCTTTGGTTGCCAAGGTAGTCAAGAAGCACCTCAGTAGCAAGGCACCTGGAGCGGAGGAGATGCACTCTGAGATGCTTCAGGCTCTGGATATTGTTGGGCTGTCTTTGCCTACACATCTTTTCAATTGGGTACAATACCTGAAGAGTTGCAAACCACCAATTTTGTGTGCTCCCTGGAAAATTCCATGCCAAGAGGCTGGAAGAGAGGCTCTGACCGATTGTCAACCCAGAGGGAGCAATATGGATTCTGTCCTGGATGTGGATGAATGGACTTGTTCTTCACCTTTGCAGGAGCTCTGAGGGGGGCATGGGAGTTTGATCAGCTCGTCTACAAGTTTGTTGAGGACTTGGAAAGGGCTTACAACCATGTGCCCCTGGACACTCTGTGGGGGGTCCTCCAGGACGTAACACGCTTGTTGCTACAAGCCATTCAGTCCATGTACCACCAAAGAGTGAGATGTGTCTGTATTCTCAGAAGAAAACCAAACAAATTTGCGGCGTAAAGGCCTTTGCACACCGAGTCTGTTTTTTTTCCATCCGAAATTGCCGCACGTCAAAAAATAAATTCAACCTCATGTTGTATCAATCATATTTACATACCGAGTCCAAGACTTTCGTCTGTCATTTAAGTTTTCGGAACAGGTTAGATTTTATGTGTTTTTCGCAGCCTGGCTGACCAATCACAGCAGCGTTTCGAGGCTGAAGAGAGAGAGAGAGGGAGAGAAAGTATCCCCACTGAGTGTGTGTGTGTGTGTGTGTGTGTGTGTGCGAGCCAGCCGCTGTTCAGGATCATGGAAATTGGTCGTCTTCTGTTTAATGTGTGAGTTAATAATCAATATCTATCAAACTGGAACTGACATCCTAAAATAAACTGTTGAAGTGATCATGATAATTCTTCTGCTCATTTACAAGCAGGTCCCCTGCTATTGACGTCCTCTCAGGATCAGACGGACACAATATTTTATTTTTCTCTTTTTATTACTTGACAAGTGAGAGGACCACAAAGTGCATCACTGCGCGATGACTTTTGTCTCCCTCTCCAAAGTTTGGAACAGAAAATAAAAACACATGCGAATAAAACGCAGCAGACTCAGTGTGCAACGACCTTTGGCCGAGAGGAGGAAAACAGGGATGAGTATCAGGACCTCCAGGAGTTGAGGTATCTTGGGATCTTGTGCATGGGTGAAGGTAGGATGTAGTGGGAGATCAACAGACAGATCATTACATCTGGAACCCTCTACTTAAAGTAACATTGCAGAGTTTTTCGGCCTTAAAATAATGTTTCCAGACTCATTGCAATGGTAGAAAAATGGTTAATAGGATGAATGGTGCTGCCGCTGCAGCCTGAGCCGGGTCGCGTCGGCTGAAACTGCGCTATGTAACTTCCCTGCACGGGTACGAACCCCCCCTCCTCCCCCCTCCCCTCTGCGTCGAGGGAGAGACGTGGTAGGTAAAAGCGAAACTTACGGTTCCCCTCCGGTCGTCGCCGCCGCCGCCGCCCCCCCACCCCCCTCACCCCCCCTTCCCCTCCCCCGACCACCCGCCACACAGTCTCCTTGCAAACATGTGGGAAATACTGTTGTTTATTAATGTGAATAAACGCTGGATGCGCTGGCTGATAAGTTTCGTTTTCGTTAAGTTTCATTTTCCCCCCCAGACGATAGCGCTTCTCAACCAGATGGTGGAAGCACTGAGCTGAAACTCCGCAATGTTGCTTTAACCTGCTGCCACTGAGACCAGGCCCCGGAAAAGTGGGAGAACATGGATAGAAGAGATTATTATTATTATGCAACTCATTCATCTAGTGCTGAAACCACAATCTAATCTATGAGTTTGTTTCTACACTGAAGATCTCATTGTTGTTACCAGCACAGGAGATAATCTCTGAATATTTTTTTCCCCCCTGTTGAGCCCTTAAATCTGTCTGGAAAATCAGGATACAATGTTTTTCTCTCACCTTCAGCTTTGTGTTGTCCTCAAGCTCCAAGTTGTCTTCATCAAACCTCTTCAGCTTCAAGTCATCTTCAGAGACCTTCAGCTTAGAGTTGTCCTCAGAGACCTTCAGCTTTGAGTCATCCCCAGAGGACTTCAGTTTTGTGTCATCCTCTGAGACCTTCAGCTTTGAGTTGTCCTCAGAGACCTTCAGCTTTGAGTCTTCCTCAGAGACCTTCAGCTTTGAATAATCCTCTGAGACCTTCAGCTTTGAGTCTTCCTCAGAGGACTTAAGCTCTGAGTCTTCCTCAGAGACCTCCAGCTTTGAATCATCCTCAGAGGACTTAAGCTCTGAGTCATCCTCTGAGGACTTCAGCTTTGTGTCATCCTCTGAGACCTTCAGCTTTGAGTTGTCCTCAGAGACCTTCAGCTTTGAGTCTTCCTCAGAGACCTTCAGCTTTGAGTCATCCTCAGAGACCTTCAGCTTTGAGTCTTCCTCAGAGGACTTCAGTTTTGTGTCATCCTCAGAGACCTTCAGCTTTGAGTCATCCTCAGAGGACTTCAGTTTTGTGTCATCCTCTGAGACCTTCAGCTTTGAGTTGTCCTCAGAGACCTTCAGCTTTGAGTCTTCCTCAGAGACCTTCAGCTTTGAGTCATCCTCAGAGGACTTCAGCTCTGAGTCATCCTCTGAGGCCTTCAGCTTTGAGTCATCCTCAGAGGACTTCAGCTCTGAGTCATCCTCTGAGGCCTTCAGCTTTGAGTCATCCTCAGACTCCTTCAGCTTCTCCTCAGAGACTTTTGGCTTTGAGACACCTGTTAAAAGAGAAGAAACAAAGAACATCTCAGAAATCAGCATTTGCTATTCTTCTCTTTATCATATGCTAATCAGAAATAAACTCCACCTGACCACGTGGTTCATGCTGCTGTCTGTCGATAAATACAGAGTTCCTTAACAGCTGAGGGGAGGTTTTCTACCAGCCCAAACCAACATTCAATTCATCAGGAAAATGATTTGCATGGAGAATTTGTAAACAACAGGCAGAGAGATGTATCCATAAAGTTAAAGCAGACCTAAACCAGCGTTTCTCAAACTTGTATCAGTCACGGCACCTTTCAAAAGTGCATAAAATCTCACGGCACCCCTGTGTAAAATGTAATTAAAAACGACACTGCATAGCCTAAATGCAAATGTCCTGGTTATTTAGACGCGACAGTAATGAACAGAGCATAATACGAACTGTAAATGCAACAGAGATCAATCAGAGCATTTCCACCGTGTGCGCTGCAATGCGTCTTACAGTAATACATCAAACGGAGCTAAAATGCAACAGAGTCTTTTATATGATTTTGTTCATGAAAAAGAATATATTTATGTATTCATTCTAGTGCTGCCAAATTACTTTACCCTGTTTAGGAGACTTTTATACAGCAGCGCAGATTTTTTTTTTGGTTTCTTGGTGCCTCTCACAAGAAATATTTAGATTAACAAATGTCATTGCAGTCCCCTTAAAGGGATATTTCAGATTTTTTGAAGTAAGGTTGTATGAGCTACAAATGCCCATTAAGTGCACTAGATGCAGTAGAAACGTCTCTGCTGAGGCAGCATTTAGCTCACATTAGGCTGAGTCCTCGGTGCAGGCGGCCCCAGTTCAAATCCCGCATCAGGCAGGCCTTTCTTGCGTGTCATTCCCCCACTCTCTGCCTCCCCATTTCCTGTCTCTCTCTCGACTGCACTATCAATTAAAGGCGATAAAAGCCCCAAAAATATACTTAAAAAAAAAGAAAAAGAATGGTCTCTGCTCTCCCCCACTGAGAAACACCGGCACATTGCGCTGCACCGAGACACAGGCAGTACACTGTTGTCAATCAGGGAAAATTAATCAAGTGTACTTTCGGCACCTACAAGAAGCCCTGTCTCAAAATAATACACCAGTTCAAGAGTATGATCTAAAGTAAAAATTTACAATGCATCAGTTGGTTGGAAAAAAGTTTTTTTTTTATCTGGAACTAACCAACTCACTCGCACTGTATCACTCTGCCTCTTCCACACACTGCTGATTCAAACAGCTGAACAGCGGAGTGATACAGTGCATCACGGAGCCTGCCTGAGTGTCGGAGTACTGAGTGAGTTGTTTAAAAATTGATGTCAGTTCTTGTCTGTCTGTTGTCCTTTGTTTCATTTGTTGTGTTAAAGCCAACAAAGGAAGTATAAAAAACAACAACAATATGCAATTCATAAAAAAGTTGGAGGTGAAATGAGCCCAGATTCATTTGACAGTCAGAATGATGAGGAGGAGACAGAGGTTCAGTACTCACAGGTTTTGTCTCTGGAGGCTCTAATCTCCTTGTCCCTGCCGAACCTGTAGGAACAAACACAACAGAGTCAGAGGGAAATAATCAGGTTTTGTTTGAGTTTGTTTTATTAAACTGAACTGTGATGATCCAGGATCAGACTCACCCAGCTGAGTTTTAATTGGTAAATGGTAAATGGATTTTCTCTTCTAAAGCACTTTTCTAGTCTCTCAGACCACTCAAAGAGCTTTACACTGTAGGTCACATTCACTCTTTCACACACATTCACAGTGCGAGGCACAGCACGGGAAACTAACCATTCACACACATTCATACACCCAGTGCACACATTGGGGGTGTGTGTGGGTGGTTCAGTGTCTTGCCCAAGGACACTTTGACATGTCGACTGGGGGAGCCTGGAACTAAATCTTTTAGCTTCCGGTAAGGGAATGACCCGCTCTACTTCCTGAGGCACAGGTGGCCAATTAAACTTGATCAGTGTGTTAGTCAGTGACCTTTGGGATCAACCAGAGCATTAAGTCTCATGTTCAACCAGGTTACCATGGTGTCACCATGTTTACTAATGATCTGATCTGGACCAGGTGGCGTTTAAAGGATCAGATCAAAGAAAATAGAGAAGATGGCTCAATCAGGTCTAGAAAAGTAAATCCACCACTTCTACAGGAAGCTCAGGATCTGGGCAGTGCTGTCCTGATATTCCAGCTGCTGCACATCATTATGTATTTGACTCTTACCTATCACAGCTACTGTGAACTTGAGTGTCAACTATAAAACATACCAGCCTCAGCACTGTCATGATACACTACAGCAGTGTTAGCAGTTAGCTGACGAGTAAAACAACATTTTAAACTCATTGATAACATCAGTAACAGGAAGCTAGCTAAGAATAGCACGTCTACTGTATCTGTCACTAATGAAACCAGATGGACCAACAACATCACATCACTGGCCAATGAAACCCAGCAGCCCTGGTTCTCATCATGTGTTCCTTCTACTGAGGAGACACTGAGAACACTCTGACCTGCTGCATCCCTGTGTGGTTTGGAAACTGAAACCACCTCCAACTGAAAAACCCTGCAGTGCAGGAAGAAAGGTCATTGGTGCCTCACTCCTGGACATCTACAGCACCTGCCAACATAATCTACACTGAGAATAACAACAGAGATGAGAGCAGCATGGACTGATCCATCCCTCTACTGACCTCAGAGTCTCCAGTCTACAGTCTGGACTCTCCACAAGAGCACGAAGATCCTTCAGGTCTGAATCCTGCAGCTTGTTGGAGCTCAGATCCAGTTCTCTCAGGTGGGAGGGGTTGGATTTCAGAGCTGAGACCAGAGAAGAACAGCTGATCTTTGACAAACTGCAGTTCACCAATCTGAATAAAGAATAAGAAGAAGACATAGTTTGTTTGCTTTTTACAGTGTCTGAATCGTTTTTCACATTTCCAAAACTCTTAACTCAGTGGACACAACATCACATTAGTCTGCCGGTGCATATTCTCATTTGTCCAGGTCATAGTATTTCAAAGGAGGTTAAATCGAAAGAAACTGGACTTAGTTATTTGTCTAGGACAGGAGTATTCAATTAAAATTCATTGAGGTCCAGTTACTAAACTTTCATCCAAGTGAAAGGTCCGAACCGAACCTTATAAAGTCCAAATGGTGTCTTATAAGCTATAGCCTACCCCTATGTCAAATAAATAAAATCAACGAAGTGCATTTTCATATCTATTGTCAATTTTCAACACAGGAAACATTTAACATAGTGCACTTGTATAGTAAACAACATTTTTTTAAAATGTTTTACCATGAATAAAAGTAGCCCCCAGGCAAATTAATTTAAGGCCTGTTATTTCAATTAAATAGAACAAGACAGAATAAATAAGGGGGTTTCCCTGTTTGTTTTTTTGGTGCTTTTTTTTTTTCTTTCTTTTTTTGAGGCCAAGGTGTCAAAAGCATCTTGATAGCTGCACTGTCATTGCATTGTCCCCCTCCATTAAATATGGAGGGGGGCTGAAAATCACAGGATATGTCTGTTCTGTTCTGGTGATACAAGTCAGTAGTCCTGAAATAGGTGTTTCTCTTCTATAACACACATTCTACTTCTCTAAAGCGACGTCTTCCCGCATATACGGGCTTCCTTCTCCTTCCAAACGGGGCAGAGCTCCGCGTGAAAAAGTTTACAGACCGAGGGAGAACCGGGGTCTGACACAACACCGGCGGAGAAGCAGGAAACAAGCACGTTGCACCGCTACGGCGTCGCTCTCGGTTGTGAGCGCACATTAAAGTAATGGGCTTGTGCGCACAACAAGAGACCCATCTGAACGGCCCCCACGCACGCGCGCACACACACACACGCGCTTAACCAAGGCGGCGGCGGCGGCCACAATCCCCCCGGCGGCTCGCCTTTGACTTCATCATCAACTTTTTTTTTATTTTGGAGCAAGACATGCTGTCATCTCCGTCTCCTTTCTCTTTCCCTCTCGGACGCACTGGCCGCGCAGGGTAAACAAACGATCTGATTGGCTCAATTGAGTGAAGCTGCAGTATTGACCTATAGCTGAGCCCGCTGTCCCGTCGGAAAAAAAATGCTCCAGGAAAATGTTAACTTATTAGAGATTGGTCTCGGGTCCGGATCGAACCATCACTCGGTCCGGGTCCGGACCAAGGTCCGCCATTTGGTGACGTTTCACCTCTCAACTAATGAAGCCTCTTGGATGAGAGGTGAAACGTCTTCCTAGACAAATAACTAAGTCCAGTTGCTTTCGATTTAACCTCCTTTGAAATCACATTAGTCTGTGTGGACTGTACAATCAACACACATGTACATACGTGTGCGCGCGCGCACACACACACACACACACACACACACACACACACACACACACACAGCTTAGTGACCAGATAATTTATTATTGATGAGGACTGAGTGAAATGAGCTGAAAGTGAAGAGTCATTGTCAGTGTGAGAGAAGAACAACTTGTTGTAAAAGAGCTGACACATGTAAAGTGCTTCAGTTTGTGTAACTCCATCAGCTGTCAGTGTTTTTATGACTATATGTTTCTGGTGAAGACGACATGTGTCAGTGTTGTAGTGAATTGGTGAATTGTATTAGTGTGTTCTCGTGTTTTATACGTTTGTGTTAATGTGTAGTTGACAGTGTGTGAGTTACAACATTAAATTAACAGTTTCAGCAGTTGTGTGTTAGAAAAAGTGTTAAAACCAGTTCATAGTGATGGTAAAAAGCTGTTCTTGTGGATCATCAACACACACACACACACACACACACACACACACACACACACACACACACACACACACACACACATTGTAATATTTAATCCCTTATTTAGTTATATTTTGTTGTTTAGTTTTCAGAAATATAGTTTTAGTTTGTTTATTATATGTAGTATTATTTGAGTTAATCTGAGTAATTTGTTAATGCATTTATTTTGAAGGCACCGGGGTGGGCTTATGGTTTTTTACCACAGACAAGGGAGGCGGCAAGGACCCTTTGTTCTTTGTTTGTTCTCTTCACTGTTGGAAATAAACCCATGATGAGAAACTTTATTTTTGATTTGATTTTGTTTATTTTAGTTTTTTGATACTTTTTTGATTTTTGATACTTTTTTGATTCTTGACATAATAGCCACTACAGATACATTAGCTCATCACTATCCATCCCTCAAACAGCTGCTGGAGACAGAAATTTAGGTTATATGTCATCTGTTCATTTCCATGCACCAGGAGATCAGGATGTTTACGACGCTACGCGCTGGTGCTCATGGGAAATGGGGTCTTCCTTCAGGCAAAACACTACTGCTTTGGTCCACTGGCGCCGCCAAACTCAACCAAAACTGAAAGTTTTTAGTTTTGCTTTAAATGAACTGTTTCAGCAGTTGTGTTTTAACAGTTTAGAAAGTGTTAAAACTAGTTTGGTGATGGTAAAAAGCTGTTCTTGTGGATCATCAACACACACACACACACACACACACACACACACACACACACACACACACACACACACACACACACACACACACACACACACACACACACACACACACGCACGCACACAATCAGATTATTGATTATTGATAGCTATGGAGTGAAATGAGCTGAAAGTTCAGAATCATTGTCAGTGTGAGAGAAGAACAAGTGGAAACATGAGACAACTATTTCAACCTTCATTCATTAATTCATTCAGTTGTGGATCAAATATCTAAGATCTACAACAGTAACAGTCAGTGAACTGACCTCAGAGTCTCCAGTCTACAGTCTGGACTCTCCAGAAAACCACTCAGATCCTCCACTCCTGAATCCTGCAGGTCGTTTCCACTCAGGTCCAGGTGTCTCAGGTGGGAGGGGTTGGACTTCAGAGCTGAGACCAGAGAAGAACAGCTGATCTCTGACAAACTGCAGTGATCCAATCTGAATGAAGAATAAAAGCAGTGAGTTGAGGACAAAGCTCCTTGTTGACAGCATTCAGTGTCTCATCATCTGTTCAGAGCTGAAGAAGCTTCAAAAAGAACAAGTTTAGAAAATCAAAGTCCAACAGCTGAAGCAACAGGAAGCAGGTTAAACAGTCACATAGAGAGAAAACAGCTCATTAATATTCATGAGAAGCTGCTGCTGCTTCAACACAGACGCAGTGACTCTGCCTCTTCACCTGTCAGCTCCACCTGTGGCTCCATCCAGACAAACTCATGTTGAGCAGCCACATTGATCAGAGGTTTACTGACCACGCTCAAGTTTTAAAGACAACAAACATGTGAGGCTGAACTTTGCTGACTGACTTCACAGATTGAACCTGCTCCAACTTCTTCAAAGAGCTGAAACCAGCAAACACACACCTGCTTATTATGGGATGTTAGCTTTGAATGTTTCACTACAAACATCACAGAGCCTCAGGAAAGAGGAGGAGCCACCAGCTATTGATTATAGATCAGTTATTGTCTGACACATTACATGTGTTTCTGACTGGACTAAAAGCAGAGAAGAAGAAAACAGCCGTCACCATGACGACACTCAGTGTGGATCAGTATAACATCAGCCTCATGTCTGCAGCTCAGTGTCAACACAACTTTCACATCACATTCATCTGAGCACAGAAATAAAACAGAGTCTGACCTCAGAGTCTCCAGTCTACAGTCTGGACTCTCCAGAAAACCACTCAGATCCTTCAGGTCTGAATCCTTCAGGTAGTTGTTGCTCAGGTCCAGGTGTCTCAGGTGGGAGGGGTTGGACTTCAGAGCTGAGACCAGAGAAGAACAGCTGATCTCTGACAAACTGCAGCCCTCCAATCTGAATAAAGAATAAAAGAAGAATAAGGAGTTGTTGTGTTTTGTTTACTACAGTGTCTCTGAACTCTAAGTTATTTTAACTCAGTGAACACAACATCACATCAGTCTGTGTGAACCTCTTTTTAAATATATTTACGTTCAGGGGCGGGGTGGCCACAGGGAGGTTCGGGAGGATTCCCGAACGGCCGGTCTGTTCTGGGCCGAACCGGCCGGTGGTCAGATTTTTTTTTTTTTTTTTTTTTTTAATGTAAAACGGGGCCGCGGCCCGCGATTAAACAGGCAGCCTGCCCTTACAGCCCTTGTAGGTGGCAGATTGGAACGCCAGACTGGGTCACTCTAATATCTTGCATTTTAAGGGGGGATACGAGCGGCCCCCCCTCTCAATTTGAGCTGATCCTTGTTCCTATTGACATGTGATTGGCTCAGCCGCTCAGTCAGAAGAACGGCTGGTTTTCCTGTTAAAAAAAACAGAAAAGGAAGGAAGGAAGAGGGGCAGGATCGCGATGATGAAAAGAAAGAAGCCAGAGAAAGAGATGGGTGGAGCAGAGAAAGTGAGGATGAAAAAGAAAAGAAAGTTGATAGAAGACGCAGCAAAATGCGCGAAATTAACTGATATGTTCCGTCGTGGTGGGAACATAGACTGTAAAAAAACCAAGGACCAAGGTCGGCCAGGCCGGTGATGACGACACGGGTCCGAGCAGCACGGCCACAGCAGGTTAACAAGCACCGTCTACACCGCGCCATCATCCCAGACCCAGACAATATAGTGTTTGTGTTTCAGGACACAGACAGAGCTATCAGTAAAGTTACACAATAAATAAATCATTAATTTGCTTTGTCAATTAAAAATAAAATCCATAGGCTACCAACTGACCATAAAACACAAAAATTCATTGCAATAATAAATAAATAAATAACATTCTGTTTTAAAGATATAATTTAAAATTATAAATATATATATAATATAATACGGCTATATTTCCTGTTATGTTTCTGCATTAGTGTGTGTGTGTGTGTGTGTGTGTGTGTGCGCGCGGCACTTTTCTTAAATTGAATTTTAGATTTTGTTTGTGTTCTAACACTGAATTATTTGCAAAAGTACTATAAATGTTATCATTGTTGCTGTTAATGTTAGACACAGATAATGCCAGTCATGAGAGTGAGGAGGAGAGAGGGACAGATGAGGAGGGACAGGAGAGGGAGGAGGAGGAGAAGGAGGAAGAGGATGATTTAACAGGGAGAGGAGAAAGAAGATGAAGAGGAGGAGAAAGAAGAGGGGGAGGAGAAAGAAGAGGAGGAGGAGAAAAAGGAGGATTAAACAGGGAGAGGAGAAAGAAGAGGAGGAGGAGGAGAAAGAAGAGGATGGGGAGAAAGAGGAGGATTTAACAGGGAGAGGAGAAAGAAGATGAAGAGGAGGAGAAAGAAGAGGGGGAGGAGGAGAAAGAGGAGGATTAAACAGGGAGAGGAGAAAGAAGAGGAGGAGAAGGAGTAGAAAAAGGAGGATTAAACAGGGAGAGGAGAAAGAAGAGGAGGAGTAGAAAAAGGAGGATTACACAGAGAGAGGAGAAAGAAGAGGAGGAGGAGAAAAAGGAGGATTAAACAGGGAGAGGAGAAAGAAGAGGAGGAGAAGAGGGAGGGAGGGAGAGAGAGAGAGAAAGGAGGAGCAGCAGTTTGTACAGTATATTGAACAGGTATTTTTTCACACACACACACACACACACACAGTAGTTTTGTTGGTTGAAAATAAAGTATTTGTGTTTAAATTAAATTACGGTTCTACTTGTGCCCTTCGTGCGATCGGATAAAAGGCCTCTCCAAACCAAGCTCCCGGGCTGAATTTCAACCCCAGCCCGCCCCTGTTTACGTTTGTACTTTATCTCTTGCTCCAGACTGTTCCACAAAGTCACCACCTCTGTCATGGCCTGAGGGGGTCTGTGTCGCCTTCACTGGCACTAAGCAGCTTCGAGGTGGATGGTAGGAACCCGGCTCTCACTTAAGTTTCACTTTCACTTTCATGACGAGGAGGGATTCTTGCAAATAATAGTGATATCAGGCAATGTGACACCTTCCTGTTGGGTTGTGTAGATGGTGTTGGAGCTATTTGTTATTTTTGTAATATTGAATCCCTTATTATTTAGTTATATTTTGTTGTTTAGTTTTCAGAAATATACTTTTAGTTTGTTTATTATTTAGTATTATTTGAGTTAATCTGAGTAATTTGTTAATGCTTTTATTTTGAAGGCACTGGGGAGTTTAGAAGTATGGTGGACAGGTAGAGGAGGCCAGGCACCTGGGTGGGCTTATGGTTTTTTACCACAGACAAGGGAGGCGGCAAGGACCCTTTGTTCTTTGTTTGTTCTCTTCACTGTTGGAAATAAACCCATGATGAGAAACTTTATTTTTTTCCTGGACATTATGTTCTCCCTGCGTGCGTAAAGTCACTGCTCAGGTGCCTCAGTGGCCCTGTGATTTGATTTTGTTTATTTTAGTGTTTTGATACTTTTTACAACAGCCACTACAGATACATTAGCTCATCACTATTCATCCCTCAAACAGCTGCTGGAGACAGAAACTTAGGTTATACATCTTCTGTTAATTTCCATGCACCAGGAGATCAGGATGTTTCCGACGCTACGCGTTGGTGCTCATGGGAAATGGAGTCTTCCTTCAGGCAAAACACTACTGCTTTGGTCCACTGGTGCCGCCAAACTCAACCAAAACAGAAAGTTTTTAGTTTTGCTTTAAATGAACTGTTTCAGCAGTTGTGTTTTAACAGTGTAGAAAAATTGTTAAAACTAGTTTAAACCAGTTCATAGTGATGGTAAAAAGCTGTTCTTGTGGATCATCAACACACACACACACAGACACCCACAATCAGATTATTGATTATTGATGACTATGGAGTGAAATGAGCTGAAAGTGAAGAGTCATTGTCAGTGTGAGAGAAGAACAAGTGGAAACATGAGACAACAACTATTTCAAACGTCCTCCATTCATGACATCAAAGTCAATGATTAAAGTTCTGAGTGAAGATCAATCAGGTTCAGTTGTGGATCAAAGATCTAAGATCTACAACAGTAACAGTCGGTGAACTTCAGAGCTGAGACCAGAGAAGAACAGCTGATCTCTGACAAACTGCAGTCCTCCAATCTGAATAAAGAATAAAAGCAGTGAGTTGAGGACAAAGCTCCTTGTTGACAGCATTCAGTGTCTCATCATCTGTTCAGAGCTGAAGAAGCTTCAGAAAGAACAAGTTTAGAAAATCAAAGTCCAACAGCTGAAGCAACAGGAAGCAGGTTAAACAGTCACATAGAGAGAAAACAGCTCATTAATATTCATGAGAAGCTGCTGCTGCTTCAACACAGACGCAGTGACTCCGCCTCTTCACCTGTCACAGACCTGCCAACCTTGAAATATTTTTATGAGTACTCACCTGCCTGTCTGCCCCTCCCTCACCTGGCTCACCTAGCTCCTTCTCCCTCCCTCCCTCCCTTCCTCCCTCCCTCCCTCACCTGGCTCACCTAGCTCCTTCTCCCTCTCTAACTTTAAACCTGGTTCTGTATCTGCCGTCACACAACACAACGGTAGTTTTTTTTCATTAGTGTGAAAAGTTTAACGATGTCCGCGACATCTGCGCCTGTTTATTATGGGATGTTAGCTTTGAATGCTCCACTACAAACATCATGGAGCCTCAGGAAAGAGGAGGAGCCACCAGCTATTGATTATAAATCAGTTATTGTCTGACAAATTACATGTGTTTCTGTAGTTGACTGGACTAAAAGCAGAGAAGAAGAAAACAGCCGTCACCATGACGACCCTCAGTGTGGATCAGTATAACATCAGCCTCATGTCTGCAGCTCAGTGTCAACACAACTTTCACATCACATTCATCTGAGCACAGAAATAAAACAGAGTCTGACCTCAGAGTCTCCAGTCTACAGTCTGGACTCTCCAGAAAACCACGCAGATCCTTCACTCCTGAATCCTGCAGGTAGTTGTTGTAGCTCAGGTCCAGGTGTCTCAGGTGGGAGGGGTTGGACTTCAGAGCTGAGCCCAGAGAAGAACAGCTGATCTTTGACAAACTGCAGCCGATCAATCTGAATAAAGAATAAAAGAAGAAGATAGAGTTGTTGTTTTATTTAATGTGTCTCTGTTCTTTTAACTCAGTGAACACTGACATCACATCAGTCTGTGTGGACTGAACTATCAACATGTTTCTTGTTCTTTTGACATAAAATTAAAACATTTAAAAATGTTAAAGCTCAACAAAGTCCAAACAACAGGTTTGAACGGCTCCATGTTGAGTTTCTTTCACTGTTTGTCAGAACAGAAAACCTCTGGGGCCTCATTTATCAAAGAGCGTGTAAAAGCCCTCTTAAATTTTCAGTACGACGGAAAGGCAAAATGTGCGTACGACCAAAAAATATACACTCTTTTCAGATCTATCAAACTCCGCGTACACACGGCTGCACGGTATTTCCCTTCATAAATCACACCGGACCTGAGAAAAGCGTGGTTGAGAACACGCCTCATACCCAGCCCCCCAAATGGCCCCACACAACCATATATGGTCAATGCAAATCAGTTACGTGCATATTAAGTAGCCATGTGCACCCTGGAAACGTGTGGAATGACGTCAGTGGAAGACGGTGAAGACAACAGACGGACGGAGAGCGGAGAAAGAAGCGGAATTTCTCTGAAAGCGAGATACACGGTAACACGGCAATATCAGTCAGAAACATCATCTTGCATTGAAAGGCTTCAATAAAAACAAAAAACTCCCAAATCTAAATGAAACAGAACAGAAAGAAGAAGAATCATATTTATTCTGCCCCTTATTTTAGATTATGTCATAATAATTTAAAGCAGGGTTTCCACTGCCAGTCAGTACTACTTTGCACCCCTTTCCACTAACCCCCAACTTCCGTTCACTGGAAGACTTTGATTTTCATTTGTGCATAGCTATATATATTTAAAAAAAAAAAAAAAAAACATTGAAGTCCACCAGTCTGTGACTTTTCCTAAAATGATGTTGGGCAGCACCCATTTTTGTTAAATACAATAAATATTATTCACACAAAAAATATCGATCATGTTTTCTCATTTGCTTTGATTTGCGCCGACATTATTGTGCTTGCTGCTTGCTTGTGTGTGTCCAGTCTGGCTACGTAACACACGCACGTCGCAGAAATTATTTTCCAGACTGGACAGACTGGTTGTGGAAGAGTTGTAGCCTACATGCAAGGGAAAAATATCAATATGATATCAAAAGAAAACGAAATTCGTTTTATAAAGCCAGTATTTAGGAGCAAACTAGTGTAAATGCACAGGGGAAAAATCTGAGTCGCTGTGCTTTTCATGTAAAGTGCCGACGTCAACACGTGTGCGGTGGTGGTGGTGGTGGTGGTGGTGGTGGGGGGTGGGGGGGGGGGTCATCACCACCACTTGCTACTTCAAACAGTGTCCGCGCTCCTCTCTCCCTCGTATACTGCAGTTCTCTGACTATGCAGCGGCGTCGCCAATTCCTCTTGTTCTTCAAAAAGCGTGTAAATGCCGGTACGCCATGGTCGGACTGGTCGTAAATTTCGGCACTTTCTCTCGACAGGTTTTGGTTTGATAGATCCCAAATTAGGCGGAGAAAAGTGCGTACGCACAAAACGGGGGAAAGAGCGTGTAAAAAAACGTGTATCCACAATGATAAATGAGGCCCCAGGTTGTAAACTGAAGCTGAAGTGAACAGTGGTTCACACTGGGACTGAAACACACTGATGAGTTTGTCTTTTCATTGTTGTTGGCAAACAGCTGATTTAAGTTGTGTAACAGATCAACCAGCTGCTTCATCCAGGAAACATCCTCAGGTGGTGAGACTCTTTAGTCACATGACCAATAGGACGATGAAGGAGAGGAAGACGAGCAGCAGGACGATGAAGAAGATGTGAGGTGTGATGTGGATCAGAACGTGTGGTCCTATGATGCAGATTGTTCTGTTTCTTCGTAAAGTTTTTACAGCAGACATTCAGTCACTTCCTGTCAGCACAGATTCATCAGCTGCTGCTGACCTCAGCTCAGTCTGTCAATATACAACCAATATCTGATCAATCCTTCATCCTCTCTCTCTGTTCAGTCTCCAACTCTCACAACGTAAACAAACGAAGCGACAGTGGACTGTGGCGTCTCCAGGAGGAAGAACTGTTCCCTGTTCTGGTTCTGGTTCTGGTTCTGGTTCTGTTGGGACCTGGAGGAGGACAAGTGCTGGGCCTCAGTCCACCACCGGAGCTACTGAGACCTGCAGAAACGACCAGGTGACCTTCAGCTAACGTCCAGAGCCTCCTGCACCAACACCTGACAGGTGTTCAGCTGACCTCACTGATGATGGAGAAGAACGAGTGTGATCTTCACTGAGACGCTGCAGCACAAACACATTGAAAGGACCCGGATCCACAGCCGATCCACATCAGACCAGATGCTGCTGAAGGCCGAGCTTCAGGCTCCTGTCAGGTAGACGGAGAGCTGCTGTGTCCCAGCTGCTTCCTGCTGTCCACACTGACTGTGAAGTGGTCTCTTCCTCACAGCTCCACTGGCAGAGAGCAGCTGAGGAGCTGAAGCTGGATGAAGCTTCAGCTCCAGAGGCTGTGGACACAGTCACAGTGGCTCAGGAGACACTGTCCCCTGTCTGAAGCTGACCTCTGACCCCTCACTGACACTGGAGTCATGTGACCAGAGGCTGCTTCACACACACTGTGGACAGGAAGTAAACTCCTTTAATGTCATGTGACCATGAGCTGAAGCTTCCTTCCTGTGGAGCCCAGTGTTGATGTTCATGAGCCTCAGTGTCTCCACAGTGGGATCATCAAACCAACACTGTTCTCTGAGCTACAGGACTTTAACCTGACCTCTCACACTGGGAAGCTGCTTTGACCTTTGACCCTGAACCAAGCAAAGAGGGAGAACTCAGATCTACATCACATCTGCTCAGCTTCAGCTACAGTGGCTGATCCAGCTGTTCTGTTAGCAGCTTCATCTGAGAGCAGCTCATCATCATCATCATCATCATCATCATCATCATCATCATCATCATCATCATCATCATCATCATCATCATCATCATCATCACACTGACCTCTGAGTGACCTCTGACCCTTCACCTTCTACCAGCTGCAGTAACATGGAGTCACAATCAGTCGCTGCTTCAAACTGAAATTCACACATTTGAACTGAACACAGACAAAAGTCCAACAGGTCCAGTCAGTGAACTCACCTCAGAGTCTCCAGTCTACAGTTTGGACTCTCCAGTCCAGCACACAGAACCTTCACTGATGAATCCGTCAGGTTGTTGTAGGTCAGGTCCAGTTTTGTCAGGTGGGAGGGGTTGGACTTCAGAGCTGAGGCCACGACTTCACAGTGGCTCTCTGAGAGCCAACAACCAACAAGTCTGTGAAGAGAGAAAATACGTGTCAGAATGAAATGAGATGAAAGCTGCAGTAAAAACACAGTTGATGCATCTGATGACAGGACGTGATGATGTGATGAACATCTGAGCTTCAGCTCATCTTCTCTGACTGAGTTTGACAGGAAACTCTGAGACCTGCACTGGTTTAATCTGGATCTGTGTTTCAGATGAAGGAGGAAAGTGACGTCACGTTTCTGCTTCGTCATGTGATTTGATCCAGAGTCAGGATGAAGACAAGTTGTTGAGGAGAACATCTGACCTGTCCACTGTTCAGACTGACTCCAGAACCGTTTGTGTGAGTTCAGCTCAGTGAACAGTTCACTCAGAGCAGATCAGAAACATGAGGTTGACCTTTGACCTTGTGTAGAAGTGGGGCTTCCTCCATGTCCATCATGACGTCTGCTTCATTTCCTCACATGTTCTTCAAACCTGTCACCTGAGTCAGTGTTAGCGTAGTCTGAAGACGACATCACCTGAGCACAGTCATCAGACTACACACAGCTGCCTCTGAGACACTAAAGGGTTAATAGTACTAACATCTGGAAACACCTGGAAACACTGAGGTGGAAGATCAGTGGAGCTGCTTTAATTAGATTCATCAGGTTTGAATAAAACCAAAGAGTGAAAATAAAAAACTAAATGAGTGTTTATGTTGATTAAACAGCAACAATCACAATGAGCTGAAGATCCACATGTTGGAGCTCACAGCTTCTACTACACCTCCAGAAAAACACAACTCACCTGGAAATGTTTCAAAGTCAAACTGACAATAATGAAAATTATGTGTTTATCTGAACTCGATTAAACCACTGATCAATAAATATATTGATCATGTCTGGACTCACCGAGCCTTCCTGCAGTTCCTCACAGCTGGGATCAGTCTCCATCGTCCCTGATGTGATGTGTTGTACTTCTCCAGGTCCAACTCGTCCAGAACCTGGTCTGACATCTGCAGCATGTAGGCCAGAGCTGAACACTGGATCTCAGAGAGTTTCTTCTCTGATCTGTTCTCTGACTTTAGAAACTGTTGGATCTCCTGATGAACTGACTGGTCCTTCATCTCCGTCAGACAGTGGAAGATGTTGATGCTTCTGTCAGGAGAGATTTCACCACTGTTCATCTCCTTCAGGTTGTTGATGGTTCTCTGAATGGTTACTCTGGATGGTCTATTCTTTCTCTGACCCAGCAGACCTCCTAACAGCCTCTGGTTGGACTCCAGAGAGAGGCCATGAAGGAAGCGAACAAACAGGTCTAGGTGACCATATCTACTGCGGAGGGATTTCTCCATGGCTCTCTTTAGGAAGTCATCCAGAGGTGGAGGACTGCGCACACTAAGTCCAAAAAATTTGGGAATCTTCTTAAAGACAGACTTTGGGTTTGAGTCCCTCTTGTTGTAGCCTTCTCCCAGGAAGTTCTTCAGGACCTGTGTGTTCCTGTTGATGAAACAGTGGAACATGTAGACTGCAGCCAGAAACTCCTGAACACTCAGATGAACAAAGCAGTAGACTGTTTTCTGGAAGATCACACTCTCTGTTTTGAAGATCTCAGTACAGAGTCCTGAGTTCACCAAGGCCTCTGTGACATCCAGACCACACTGCTCCAGGTCTTCTTGGTAGAACATGATGTTTCCTTCCTCCAGCTGTTCAAATGCCAGCCTCCCCAGCTTCAGAAGAACTTCCCTGTCGGCCTCCGTCAGCTCCTGTGGACTCGTCTCATGTCCTTCACTGTACTTGTTCTTCTTCCTCTTTGTCTGGACCAGCAGGAAGTGTGAGAACAGGTCAGTCGTGGTCTTGGGCAGCTCTCCTCTCTGGTCTGTGGTCAACATGTGCTCCAGAACTGTAGCAGTGATCCAGCAGAAGACTGGGACTTGACACATGATGTGGAGGGTCCTGGACGTCTTGATGTGTGAGATGATTCTTCTGGACAGATCTTCATCACTGGACCTCCTCCTGAAGTACTCCTCCATCTGGGCGTCAGTGAAGCCTCGGACCTCTGTTACCCTGTCGACACACGTAGGAGGGATCTGATTGGCTGCTGCAGGTCTGGAGGTGATCCAGACCAGAGCTGAGGGAAGCAGATTCCCCTGGATGAGGTTTGTCAGCAGCACGTTGACTGATGACGTCTGTGTGACATCAGACACAACCTCCCTGTTGTTGAAGTCCAGTGACAGTCGGCTTTCATCCAGGCCGTCAAAGATGAAGAGAAGTTTACAGACAGCCAGCTGCTCTGCTGTGACCTTCTGTAATGTTGGATGGAAAACATGGAGCAGCCTGAGAAGACTCAACCGCTGATCTCTGATCAGGTTCAGCTCCCTGAACGAAAGCAGAACCAGCAGACTGACATCTTGGTTCTCCAAGCCCTCGGCCCAGTCCAGAGTGAACTTCTGCACCGAGAAGGTTTTTCCAACGCCAGCGACGCCGTTGGTCAGAACCACTCTGATGGGTCTCTGTTGGACAGGTGAGACTGTAGAGATGTCCTCTCTCTGTTGGACAGGTGAGACCGTAGAGACGTCATCTCTCTGTTGGACAGGTGAGACCGTAGAGACGTCCTGTCTCTGTTGGACGGATGAGACCGTAGAGACGTCCTCTCTCTGTTGGACAGGTGAGACTGTAGAGACGTCCTGTCTCTGTTGGACGGATGAGACCGTAGAGACGTCCTCTCTCTGTTGGACAGGTGAGACCGCAGAGACGTCCTCTCTCTGTTGGACAGGTGAGACCGTAGAGACGTCCTCTCTCTGTTGGACAGGTACGTCTTTAAAGATGTTGTTGCACTTGATTGGAGTGTCCTGGAGGGTCTTCTTCTTGGACGTTGTCTCCAGCTGTCTCACCTCATGTTGGGTATTAACCTCTTCACTCTGTCCCTCTGTGATGTAGAGCTCAGTGTAGATCCTGTTGAGGAGGGTTCCACTCCATGTTCCACTTCCTGTTGCCTCAGTTCCTTCAGTCACTCGTTCACATCTGCTCCTCAGACTGATCTTATGTTGATCTAAAACCTCCTGCAGACCACGATCTGCTGAGAGAGAAAAGACAAAGTCAGACTGAAGACAGAGAGTCTGACAATGTGATTGCATTATTTATGAGAGAAAATTAGAAACGGTGAAAGTCATCACTCAGTTAATCGTCATCTTCGCATCAGAGATGGTCCCAGACATTCAGCTTCTTCAGAATAACTTGTTCACATTTTTAATGTTCACTCCAGAACAAGACAAACGGTGCTGTGGTGGCACTGCCATCACACTGCACCTTATCACTCCACCCAATCAAAACTAATGAAAACACTAAGGACAAACTACAGAGTAGAAAGTAGTTCTCAGTTTTCACATGATGAATTTTTCCAATCATAGAAAACATCTAACCAATAAGAAAATTACTTTTCTTCACAACAACTCTTGACAAAACTTTATTTCATCTTATATTAATTTGCTTTTACAAAAATATTGAGTGTTCATAATTACCAAAATCTGGAGATATAATTTTATGTTTTTGTTTGACATATTTAAAGCAGAAACCTCAGTCGATGTGAGGGTCTAAGGGCAGAGGATGTTGTTATGATGCTATGTAAAGCCCTTTGAGAAAAACTGTTGGTAAAAATGGGCTATACAAATAAAACTGCCATTGAGAAACAGATGTGATCATATCATGAGCTGGTGCAACAAACTAGAAAGTTGGCAGCAGCAGTGAAACCAGTGATGAGGTTTGTTTGGAGCCTCGTATCCTAAAATAGGCCAAGTGTCAGGTAAAAGACATAAAACTAAAAGGAAGACACCTGAACATGACACGGCGGAAATGAAGCAAAATGACAGAAGAAGTTTGTTGCTTACATTAGTGTGAAGAAGTCTGGACCACATCGAGGTTCATGTCCATGTGTTGTCCGACTAGTTTAGTTTAGTTTAGTTTATTATTGAGATGCCCATTAGCTGCAGCAAAGCCACAGCTTTTCTTTCTAGGGTCCAACAGTATCAAATATACAGTCGAAAACCCCAAAACATTACATTAGAGTTCCCTGTCATTACTGCTGTGATTGTTCATTAACACATTTTATAATTTAGCAAACACCTGTTGGTTTCATTTGTTTAATGAAATACCTACATTTTCAGGTTCAGATGAGTTTGTGTTGTTATTTGACGAGTAAGACACAACAGCTACAAAGACTTACCTGTCCAGTCCATCACAGAGCTGCTCTGATTGGCTGTCTGCAGCTCACCTCTGGTTCTGGGTCTTTGTCCACACTGGGGACAGGAGGCTTCTCCTGAAGAACCAGACTGGTCCCAGTCTGAGGTGAAGCACTGTCTGCAGAACCAGTGTCCACAGCTGGAGGAGACTGGATCCTTCAGGACGTCCTGACAGAGACCACAGCAGGACAGCTGCTGGTCCACAGAGACACCACTCCTCTTCCTCTCTCTGTGAAGACATGGACACATTTCTGTTTAAACTAGAGTCACCTCCTCCAGGTCGTTTCCTCCTCCTCTCAGGAGGACTCAACCCTTTCATTTGACACACACATCAACCTTTCATGTTGACGTTGTACTGTGAGATGCGAGCAGACAGAGGCTGGATGGTGTTTCAGAGACGCAACCCTTTCATTTGACACACACATTAAATCCGTCACCAAATCTGCCTTCTTCCACCTCAGAAACATCTCCAGATTCTGGCCATCACTCTCTGATTCTGTTGCTGAAACCCTCATTCACGCCTTCATCACCTCACGTCTGGACTGTTCTAATGTCATCCTCCATGGGGTCACCAATAAAACTCTGGACAGGCTTCAACATGTACAAAACTCTGCTGCCAGGGTTCTCACCCACACCAAACCCTGGCAGCACATCACCCCCACCCTCAAACAGCTGCACTGGCTCTCCATCAACCATCGTATTATCTTCAAACTTCTCACCCTCACCTACAAATCTCTGCAAGCACTGACCCCTCAGTATTTAACCGACATCCTCCATGTTCACCATCCCTCACGGAACCTGCGGTCTGCCAACCTGGGTCTCCTCACCATCCCCCGCACAAGCAGACGCACCTTTGGGATCAGGGCCTTCAGTGTGGAAGCTCCCACTCTGTGGAACCTGCTCCCACTACATCTCCACCAAGCACAAACCCTGGACTCCTTCAAATCCCAGTTGAGGAGGCACTTGTTCTCTCAGGCCTTTGCCTGCTAAATTTTTTGTCTGTTTTCTCTGTGTTATTGTCAACCCAATCGCCACCAGGAAATGTTCACAATGGATGTTACTGCAAACCCCAGAAACATCCATAATGAACGTTTCTGGACTAAAATACGTTCTATTCCAACATTTCGTTGCTCATTCGTTTAACGTGAGCCAAATTACGTTCAATATCAACGTTTCCTATACGTGCATACAACGTAATATTTATTCAGCATTTTGGCTGCAAAAACAAAATTTCAACATATTTTGGCATTGTTTTGATGACACTTTTAACGAGAAATGTGTGTTTGAATGAAAGCAAATTGTGTTTTATTAGTCCTCTAGCGATAATTAATCCGACTGCTTGTCACTTTCCCCCGCAAAAATCCTTGAGGCCGATCGGCCGTGATGAGTTAACTGTTACACTTCTTAGCAATGTAAACTGCAATGTGACCTCATTTTAACTGATCAGAGCCAGTCTCTGCAGTATATTCATACAAAAATGTACAGCCCAGACCTAATTCACAGACGGACAGCTTCCGCCGACGGAAACTATAAACTCATTAATTTCACCCTAGCATCTTTATATTACACGGCTCATTGATGCTTATTCAAAGAAAACGTAGTAAAACTTGTAGACTTGTGTATATTAAATTATAATCATTCATTTATCTGTCATAGATAGGATATGACGTTGATACCTCCGGCGCCAGCACTGGGCAGAACAGCGCCACTGGGAGTGTCTACAACGCAATGACAACACCTTAAAGTGTGTTTTGTCAGTCTTACTGTGATCACGAGGAGTGGAAATTAAGCCATGTTGATTTAATTCAACAGAATGTGAATAAACAGTGAGGAATCAGAACAGTTAGAAAGCTCTTTTTGAACAAAGTCCAAATGATTCAAGTTAACTCAAGTCAAAAAAAAAAATTTATTTCAGAAAACAACCTTTCCCTCCCCCCATTGTCCCCCCTCCTCCCTCCTAGGAAGATGAGTTTATAATATAGAGTTCATAGCATGAGGATTCCTGACTCTCTGACCTTTGGAAGGTTTGAAAGGAACGTTTTTGGCAGATTTGAGTTCAGATTTACAAGTCTTTTTGTCAACAACCCACAAACGCTAAGAGCGAAGAGGCTGAATTTTAAATATGTTCACCAGGGGGCTTACCCATCCACTGTAGTAATTGTTATGCACAGCTCCACTACTTCCTGAATTAGCCAGCTAATTTATTTCCTGTTTTGGACAAACTGATTAATCAGGTGTGTCATGACGACCTCACAACAAGATACACCTGGATTAATCAGTTTGTCCAATAATGTAAGACAGGAAATAAAGGAACTGGCTTAAGATCAGGAAGTAGTGGAGCTGTGCATAAAGCCAATTGGTAAGTGTCAAAGGTCACAGAGCTCTCAAACTGATAAATGCTTCATAGTGAGGAGACTTGGTGGAGTTCAGATCAAAGTACCAAACATTAAACTGCAGCATGTATGATTCTCTCACTCACTCGCTCTCATTTTCTGTCTTCTCTGGACTGTCGGCCATCAGCACAGAAACAAAATGCTGGATGTTGCAGGTCTCTTACCTTGTAGCCGGAGGCTCATGACTGGAGGATGGATCATCTTCAGATGGATTACTGTCTTCAGATCCTGGAGTCTCTCCTGTGTCCCCCTCCTCCTCTGCACAACCACTCATCTTCTGTACTTCAGTCAGTTTGAGAGTGAAACCAGTAACACGGTTAGCGCATAAATACAGGAAGTAGACCCAGATCTGACAGAACAGGAAGTAACAAACACACCCAGTACACGGTTAAAGTCAATACTGCACCTCACACAACCAACTGATCCTCATCTTCTCCACAGTCCACACAGAGACAACAGAATCATTAGGACAGAACTCACCTGAGTAAAAACTTCAGCTTCAGCTCCCCCTCTGTGAGTTTAATGATTAACTGAGCACCTGCCCCTTTGCCCCTTGATGCCCAAAGTGCCCTATTGTCGAGAATTTCTGCTTGTCACTTTCCCCCGCTTTGCAGTGGGCGTCATGGTTGCCATCGAACTCTGAAGGATGCTAGACACATGACATAGACATGAGTAATGTACAGCTCACCTGGCAGGGCAGCTCCCCCTGTAATTAAAATCTTTGTTCCAGTCAGGGTTTGAATTTTCCTATTAGTGCACAATTTTGGTGATCAATATATTTTCTTTTCTCATCATCATTATCGGGATAGTTCACCCAAAATTCAAATTTCACTCATTATCTACTCACCCTCATGTCGACTAAGGGCTGGGAGAAGTTTCAGAGTCCTCCGCGCGCAGCAGTATTTGTCCATTTGTTTATTTGTTTATTTCAATTGGATCCTCATTAGCAGCTGCACAGCAGCCACTAATCTTCCTGGGGTCCACCGTAAAATCACATAAAATGTGAAGAAAAGTTAAAATGAAAATACAAATAATAATAATAGAAAAAAGCTTACACTAATGATAATAACAACCATTGCAACAATAATCAGAGATATAATAACAATAAAGTGAAATTAGGTAAGAATACAATTAAACAGAAATAATAATCTAATTCATCAACTTGAAAAAAAATAAAACAGTAACAACAATCTTAATCATCAACATCTGTGAGTATGTATGTGTATGTATTTATATGTGTACGCTTATGCCCTCTTCGTGTGTCTTTAACATGTGCCCTTTCTACCTCTGGGCTGTTAGGTGACATTTCAATAGCCTCTTAAAGCCTAGTTTTGTTTTTTCTTTAGTAATGTGTTCTGGCAGTGCATTCCATGATGACCTTGCTCGATACAACACTGTACTTTGCATAGCCTCTTTTTTAGCTTTAGGCAGTATGGTGGTTGTGAATGATGCTCACTTTTCTTCGTCCAAAAAGACACACCAAAAAACATCCAAATACCTCCATGCTGCTCGTCTGTAATGTCCCTCTCCGACATGAGAAATTGTTCCGCTGGTCAGTGAAAATCACGCGAGATTTGCACTGACACAGGAAGAGCAGTGAACTGAGACACTGGGAGCTTCCGCTACAAACAAGCTTGAAATATAGACTTATTTAATTTTTTCCGGAACAATTTCTCATGTCGGGGCTTCAATACAAGAGGGACATTACAGACAAGCAGTATGGAGGTATTTGGATGTTTTTTGGTGTGTGTTTTTGGACGAAGAAAAGTGAACCCCATTCACAACCGTCATATGGACATGCAGTGCTGGGCCGACCCCCCCTGTAACTCAGAGAAGGCACAGAGGACTCTGAAACTTCTCCCAGCTCTTAGTCGACATGACAGGGAGTATAATGTGTGAAATTTGAATTTTGGGTGAACTATCCCTTTATGATCACTGCTATATATATATATAAATATACAGTATATACAGTATATATAGTAAATATCTTGTCAAAGTTCTCTGAGAGCTCAAGTCTCCTGGGTTTCCCATTCTTTTGCAGGCTGCTGCTTTGTTTCCCCTTTTCCCTTTTTCACTCGGAAACTGTAGAAAACAAAAATATTACACTGATATTGATGGAAATATTGAACAAGAGTGTTTCATGTTTAACTTTGTCTTTTGGAGATCATTTCATCTTCCACTTGATGATCTGTTCACATTAACTTGCTGGTTTTAAATCAGAACAAACAAATCTTTAAAGTTTCACCAACAACATTTATTTAAAAAACAAAAGTCACATTGAAAACTGTGTCACTGAGACGTCTATAAAAAATCAACCACGCGTAAAAATATCAACGTATAAGAATTCTTAATTTTGACCCAATCAGGAGGTGACGTCATCGATCAGTTTAGGGCTTATTTATATTAAACTCGTTCATTAAACTCTGTCATCAGAAGATTTAAAGCCAAGCTAGTTACTTAGTTCTTGTTTTAGTTTTGTTTTAAAGTTGCAGCTCAACATTAATTCACAAAATGTCCAACAAATACAAAAATAAAATACAGAATCAATCAGATCAGACACAACACACTGTTGAAACCTGTCAATCAGACTAATCAATCAATCTATTAATCAATCAACTCGTTCCTGTTTGGTCACAGTTTTTACACTTTGAACCGATAAATCAAAGAAAAAGTCGCTCACTGCACAAACGAATGACTAATAACCAAACAATGATTCATCAACATCATCATCATCCTGAGAGAAGTGTGTGTGACGTGGGACAGTTTGTGAAAATGGTTGAAAAATGAAGTTTTGATGTTTAAACGTTGGAATGAATGGTTCAAAGTTCATTTGAAAACATTTAAAATAAATGAGAATTCGTCAAATCGTCAACATGAATTTATCAAACTCATTGATTATTGTGAAATTTCAAAGCCCTCAATCAAACTTTTACATTTAAAATATGGAAGTTCATTATTGCCAAAAAAAAAGAAAAAATTATAAAAAAATAAAGTTCATCTACACATGTCTCAAATCTCTACAGTCTATAATATAAAACCTCAATATTATTATTGTTATTTTGTTTTTCATTTTGTCTTTTACTTAAACCAAATAAAGATTTTTTACTTTTAATGTTTAAATTACATTTTGAATTCACTTTTATCTTGTTTCTCTGACAAAGTTTGTTTCAAATCATCACAATGACACGTTCAGTCCAACCTTCCCCCTCCTCTTCCTCCTCTTCCTCTTTTTCTTTCTCTTCCTCTTTCTCTTCTTCTTCCTCTTCCTCCTCCTCTTCCTCCTCCTCACAAGAGACAGGAGATGGAGACCTTGGTGGTGGAGTAAGGGACGGTGTCTGATGAGGGACAAACCACAGGGTTAGTTCTTAGTTCAACATGAGCAGAGATGGATGGATGATTGATGAGTGGATGGATGGATGAGTGGATGAACAGATGGATGGATGGATGGGTGATTGATGGATAGATTATACTGTATGGATGGATGGATGATTGATGAATGGATGGATGATTGATGAGTGGATGGATGGATGGATGGATGGATGGATGGATGGATGGATGGATGGATGGATGGATGGATGGATGGATGGATGGATGGATGGATGGATGGACAATTGATGAATGGATGGATGGATGAGTGGATGGATGATTGATGAATGGATGGATGAACAGATGGATGGATGGGTGGATGGATGGATGATACTAGATGGATGGATGGATGGTTTAATGGATGGATGGATGAGTAGATGTATGGATGGATGGATGAGTGGCTGGATTTATGGATGGATGGATGATGGATGAGTGGATGAACAGATGGATGGATGATTGATGGATAGATTATACTATATGGATGGATGGATGGATGGATGGATGGATGGATGGATGGATGGATGGATGAACAGATGGATGGATGATTGATGGATAGATTATACTATATGGATGGATGGATGGATGGATGGATGAGTGGATGGATGGATGATACTATATGGATGGATGGATAGATGTTACTAGATGGATGGCTGATGGATGAGTGGATGGAGGGATGAACAGATGAACAGATGGATGGATGATCAATGAACAGGTTGATGGATGAGTGGATGAACAGATGGATGGATGAGTGGATGGATGGATGAACAGGTGGATGGATGGATGGTGTTAGGATGGATGGATGGATGATACTATATGGATGGATGGATAGATGTTACTAGATGGATGGCTGATGGATGAGTGGATGGAGGGATGAACAGATGATTGGATGGAAGAGTGGATGATGAACAGATGAACAGATGGATGAGTGGATGGAGGGATGAGTCTCACCTCTGTCCTTCAGCGTGCTGATGTAAGCCTCCATGAACTCCTTCTCGCTGCTGTCCCTCCTCACCTCCTCCCTCTGCCCTCTCCACCTCTGTCTCTTCTCTTCCTTCTTCTTCTCCTCCTCCTCTTTCTTCCTCCTCTCTGCACTGGCAGGGTTGTCGTACAGCCGGATGAACCTGCACAGATAGAACGATAGATAGATAGAACGATAGATAGATAGATAGAACGATAGATAGAACGATAGATAGATAGATAGAACGATAGATAGATAGAACGATAGATAGATAGATAGATAGATAGATAGATAGATAGATGGATGGATGGATGGATGGATGGATGGATGGATGGATGGATGGATGGATGGATGGATGGATGGATGGATGGATGGATGGATGGATGGATGGATGGATGGATGGATGGATGGATGGATGGATGGATAGATAGATAGATAGATAGATAGATAGATAGATAGATAGATAGATAGATAGATAGATAGATAGATAGATAGTTGTGTATGTGGGTGTGGTTTTAAATGATTGTGGGCGTGGCCTGTGTGCGAGGGGGCGTGGCCTGTGTTACTTGATGGCGGGGTTGCTGCACAGTCTGGTCGGGATGCAGTTGAGTTCGTCGCCGCTGACGACGATCATCTTGAGCGTGGAGATTTTGGTGAGACAGTGGGGGAGGTAGGACAGGTTGTTCTTATGGACGAAGAGCGTGACCAGCTGCTCCAGCCTGACACACACACACACACACACACACACACACACACACACACAGGATTATTGATTTTCTAATCAACCAAGCTCATTACTTAGTTCTTGTTTTAGTTTAGTTTTAAAGTTGCAGCTCAACATTAATTCACAAAATGTCCAACCTGAACCTGAATAGGTATTCGGAAGTACACAATAATGCTTGAACCCGAATTGTTTTGCTGTAGGAAGTTCACTACCAGATCCACGTTTGATCCACGTTAAGTTTGGAAAGTCTAGAAGAGCCGCACGATTAAATTATTTTATTCCTGTTCTAGTTGGCCGAGAGCTAAAGCTTCCAGATTACGAATCCGAATACGACGTTTTTTTTAAAAGCCCAAATCCGAATACAAATAGTGCACTGGCTGTACATCCCTACAACAAATAGTACAAAAATAAAATGCAGAATCAATCAGATCAGACTCAACACACTGTTTAAACCTGTCAAACAAACTAATAAATCAATCAACTCAATCCTGTTTGGTCACAGTTTTTACACTTTGAGCTGATAAAACAAAGAAAGACTCTGTCTGGTAACGTTGTGTTATTATCTCATAGCGTGGTGAATGTGCAGGTCACAACTTGTCCACCAGAGCGTTGTGGAGTTGAAACCAAGAAATCCCATGAGCCTCCGTAGCGTAGCTCTGAGCAGCTCACGGCTCTGCTCCGTCGTTCTAAAAACAGCTTGCACCGACAATTAAAGGTAACAAACCTACTGCTATGACTATAGGGGTTATGGCAATGGGCCAATTTGCCAAAATGTTGAAATGTCCCTTTAAGAGAAATCAAACTAAATAAAAACAAGTCAATGCTTCAATATGTATTTTAAATTTATAATTAGCGTTGGGTCGGGTCCTGGCTATTTTTGGCAAGTTTAGGCAAATTCTGAGCAACAAATAGGAGAATAGGAATACAGGACAGTTAACCTTATAATGTTCATTTTCTTGAACCCACAATTTCTGGTACCAAACACTGTTGTCTATTGCACTGAGCTAATTAGCAAGTGGCAGTTCAACAGTGGCTTCACAAATTGAGTAAGCCATTCACTGTCGCGCAGGCCATCCATTTGAAACCACTGTAAAAGGTGTGGAGGCTGATGCACACCTAAAAAATCTTGAAAAACAGGTGCGTTGGAGCATAGGATAGGAGTGAACAAAGGAAAAAAGGGTCTGTGTGCGGGAGACCCATTTTTCCTTTGTTCACTCCTTTGTTCAAACCACTGTAAAAGAAAAAAAATCTGTTTCTGAGGTAAAATTCTGATATGTTTTTGTCAAACATCATCTACCATGACCCTAAGATTTTGTACAAAGACTATCTGGTATATTGATCTAATATCCTTATCACGTTTGCGGGGATTGAACCCCCAAGAACCAGCTCCTAACTCACTGAGCTAATTGTCTGGAAGTGCAATGAGGTGTGTGTCTTCTCATATAGACTCAGGGAGTCAGAGACCAGACAGCAGCCGTGAACGCCGCCTGCCTGCAGCGTTAACATGACATCATCGTCATCGTCACGGCGACTCACCTGTCCATGTCCTCCGGCAGGTCGGTCATGCTGTTGTGGCTCAGGTCCAGCAGCTGCAGGCCGCTCATCCTCAGGGCGCAGATCGGGATCGACACAAACCTGTTCTCCGAGATGTCCAGGTGACCCAGACGCTTCAGGCTGCTCAGCTGCAGAGGACAGAGGAAGTGACATCATCAGCACGGCGGGGGGGTGGGGGGGGGGGGCGCCATTGGACGATCATCTCAGGTGCGCTCTCACCTCGAACGGCAGCTCGGCCAGGTTGTGGTTTCCGGTCAGCTCCAGTTTCTGGAGCTTCTCACAGTCGCCGAGCTCCGGAGGAACCTTGGACAGACGGTTGTAGCTGACGTTCAGCTCCCTCAGCTCCGGCAGCTTACCTGAGCACACAGGTGGTGATGACTTTATTTTACATCAAGGATCCCTTATTTGATACAAATTAGACCACGGACCTAGCCTGACAAGCCAGACTATATCATGAACATGTCTAGTCTGGCAACGACCGGTAGACCTCGGCTCAATCCAGGGGGCGGGATGAAGGCTGTCTTTCAAACTGCCTCTGCACCAATAGGGTAGCGCTACGACCAATCAGAGCAAAGAGCAGGATGACGTTAGCCTGACAAGCCAATTAAAATGTATGTCGTCATGGCGTTAAGCCCGCCCAACGACTCTCTAAACAGATAGAGCGCTGTGATTGGTCAACACAAACGGTGTTCGAGACTCAAAAAGTTCCTATGGCTCGTTTCTAGACCCACCTACGGAGCAAACATATTTGCTGCCGCTAGGGTGCAGCTAGATTTCTAGCCTACCACGGACCCCCATTGGACAAGATTTTGAAGCAAACACCAGAAATACACAAATATTTGTTCTGAGACTGAAGAACGTTACTTTTTTAGTCAATGTATGTTTAAATTAGGGTCGATCTCAAAACAACATTCACCGATAATTAAAGGTGATGAACCTACTGCTATGACTATAGGGGTTATGGTGAGAGGAGGATCTGACTAAATGTTGAACTGTCCCTTTAAGCAGCAGCAGCAGCATTAACCACTGAGCTGTGACTCACCGATCTCCGGCGGCAGTTCTTCGATGGCGTTCTTGGGGATCTGGAGCACGGTGAGCTGGGTGAACAGAGCCAGGTAGTCGGGCAGCCGGCGGATCTTGGTGCCCCTGACGTGCCACTCCCTCAGGTAGGTCATCCACTGCAGCTCCTTGGGGAAGTCCTGGAACAACAGCCGTCAGGTGTCTGCTCGAAAATTACTGGCACCCAACTTACTGACTTGAACTCCCTCTGGGAAGGACGGGTCTCGCAAAAGGCAGCATGCATCATTAATAATTATGATCATGTTCTGGCCTGTGAATTTATCTTGATGCCTTCAGGTTGGCGTTACATGCAGCCTCTCAGGAAGACCAATCACTATTCCTCTTCCCGGTTCGTCAAATTTGGACGAACCAGGGTCTGTCCTCTTCCCAGTTCATCCAAATTTGACGAACCGGGAAGAGGAGCTTCGAGAAGCTTCCGCTACAAAACAAGCTTGAAACATAGACTTATTTAATTTTTTTCGGGACAATTTCGCATTTCGGGGCTTAAATACAAGAGGGACATTACATACGAGCAGCATGGAGGTATCTGAATGTTTTTTGGTGTGTCTTTTTGTTACGAAGACAGTTGGTATCCATTTGCAACCGTCATATGGACATGCACTGCTACGCCGAGACCCCCTGTAACTCAGAGAAGCCACGGAGGACTCTGAAACTTCTCCCAGCCCTTAGTCCACATGAGGGGGAGGAGATAATGAGTGAAATTTCAATTTTGGGTGAACTATCCCTTTAATTTGCACGGTCTCACACTTTCTCCGATTTTTCCCTGTTAAAAGGGTCTTCCATGGAGTTTTTCCTCAGTCGATGTGAGGGTCTAAGGACAGAGGATGTTGTTACGATGCCATGTAAAGCCCTTTGAGACAAACTGTAAAAACGGGCTATACAAATAAAATTGCCTTGCCTTGCCTTGCCTCCTCACTTGTATGTATGCTCGTGTATATGAATGTGGTGCAGTGGTCAACTGTAGAAACAGAATTGCCCTATGGGGTAAATAAAGTAATCTCAACTCAACTCAACTCAACTCAGGTGTGACCACGAGTCCCACACAGGTAGATGAACCTGCACCTGTCCACTCACCGTCCACTGATCTCCCTCCAGCTGCAGGGTGAGTTTGCTCTGATCCGACTCCTGGTCCTGCTGGACCTCCTGGTTCTGGTTCTGGTCCTGGTCCTGGTCCTGCTGATCGGCTTCTGATCCACAAATAAACAACAACACGTCATCAATTTACCCAGACACACCTGTATTTGTATCTGAACTAAATAAGACAATGAAAAGAACATAACCAGGGGGAATGCACATGTAAATGTGGGGTGCGGGGTCTTATGTCTCATGTTTGATGTTGTTATGTCCCTATGTAATTGAGGTGTATGAAATGTGGGAATGCATGTTAATGTATGTAAGTTGCACTTCTCGAGGCCGCTCTGTACGAAATGGTGAAAACTATTTTCCTTGGAAAGGACAAATCAACTCATCTATCTATCTATTTACCTGTGTGAACCCACCTGTCCCTATATTATGCAATGGTTTGTCCATATATAAATTATTGTAATATCACCTGGGCCAGCACTTACCAAACTAAACTCAAGCCCATGTACCATCTTCAGAAAAGAGCAGTAAGAATAATAAGCTGTGCTAATCAAAGACGTTCTTCACAGCCTTTATTCCTACAGTCTGGTATCCTCAGTGATTAAGCATCTTCAGATTGGTTTATTTGTTGACAGTTCCCTAAAAAAAATCCTCCCATCATTTTTTCATAATATATTTGCATACAACTATCAATTTCACACCTATTCCACATGTAACTCTTGCCACCTTAGACCCCCATATTTTTGTACCTCCCGATCACAGTTCTGTATACTTTATCGTGGGCCTAGAATATGGAATTTATTACCTGTACTTTTTTTTTTTTTTTTTTTACTTATCTTTACAACAACTTAGGAGAGCACTGAAGTCACTTCTGCTAACCAGTCAATACTTTCCACATGGTCTGCCTATCTAAACTGGGATTATTTTATATTTTTTCACCATATTTTTTATAAAGCTTTTGTATTGTATTGTACAATGTTAAATCATGTTAAACCATGTTTGTATTTATTATGTGTAAACCGTTTTTGTACTTCACAAATGTATGCACAGTAGCTTAGAACTGTAGTCGGAGAATGCCACCCTACAAGCCCCTGGAGGGTTTTTTCAGCATTTCTCCTTCACATTGTCTTGGATTCTATATGTTATTATCTTTTTTAACTTTTTGATATGTGAAATAAACAAACAAACCTATGGTTACCGACCTGTATCTACTTGTGTTTACATGTGTTTACCTGTGGTCACTCACCTGTGTAGGGCTGTATGTCGGGCAGTGTGGATCTCTCCAGGTAGTGGTGCAGCAGGTTGCGTTCGTTGCTCTTCAGCGTTTTGCAGTAGATGCGATACTGCCACTGCTGGTCGATCCTACACACACACACACACTGTTTTAAAGGGATATGCCAACATTTTTTCCGTGTCTTGCCTCACTCCCGAGTCCATGACAAGCAGATAGACACCATCCTTTCGACTGTGCGTGCAGTAACAAGGGAGATACGGGCAGACCGCTAATTAGCTTAGCTCAAACGCTGGAAGTGTATGGGTAGTGTTAGCCTGCCTCCTACCCGAGCTGAAATCAGCAGTCAGAAGCTGATTTCATTTTAGCTCTAAACTCTGTAAATATATCACTTTATCAACATTTCAAACATTTTTAGGCGAGAAAGTAGCCGTTTAGATCAGCAGTGTGTCGTTAATTTGTCTATAATATCAGCTGTTTACAGTTTTGTTCGGACGAATTTGGCGCTACTCAAGCTAGCCGTTGTGACCAACGCACTTGACGATAGAATTTGTGCTTTTACTTTGAAATAGGAAGCTAACCTACCCTCGATGTAGCTAGCTTGAACCCAAATAAACCGCCTTTGCTTGAACCCTCCGTTTTGACCGATCTCGTCCCGTTAGCGGCATTTGACCGCTCAAGATGCCTTACCGGAGAGTTTTGTCAGCTCTGAGACGAAGATCGGCAGTGTTGTGCCTGAACGCGTTCATTGAACGATCGTTCATGAACTCGTTCATATTTTGGGCGAACGTGAACTGAACGTAGGTATTTATGCTTGATGAACGTTATTGTGAACGTGTTCATTCTGGCGTTTGTGAACGCCGCTCTCGACTTCGTTCAGGAGTGTGCCAGATTTCCATAGAAAACCCAGCTAAAACACACTATAAACAGGCGTTAATATGTAGCGGAAAAACCACCCAATCTGGCAACACCTATCAGCTGTTTGGATCAGCGGCGCATGGAAGAGACGGATTGATACAGCGCGTCGCGGAGCCTGTCTGTCTGGAGGAATACTGACCCAGTTGTTAGTAAAAGTAAAGACACTCTATTTATTTTATAAACCGTCTTTGGTAAAAGATAAACGGGGGTTACGCTGGGGCCACACCGGACGCGCGAGCCGCGGCCCTCCTGTTCACATCAGACATTTCTCCGCGCGGTCGAGAAGCGCTTCTGCCCCTCAGCTGTGTGTGTGTGTGTGTGTGTGTAGGTGTGTGTGTGTGTCTGTGTGTCTGTGTTTCTCTCTCACGCTCTGTTTGGATTAATAAACACAAATAGGCTACAAACGTACACACATTGGACTCTTTGTCACGTTCTAACTCAGTTACTTTTTGGGTAAAGTAAAGTAGTAACTATAACTAATACTACTGGTTAAAACTGCTAAAATAATAGCTGTCTGTGGTTCGATATGGGCTGAGGCAATCATTTTGAAAAATAATAGCTTGTAGAAACATATTGGAAAAAAAAAAAGAAAAGAAAAAAGAACTATGAACTAGTTCAGTTTTGGAACCGTGAACTTAGTTCAAAATTTTGAATTATGAACTATGAACTGAACTAGTTTATTTTAAAATTTGTGAACTGAACTTTGAACTAGTTCGTAGAAAGTGAACAGTTGCTGAAGAGTTTCTCTGATGACTTTAGGTGGAGGCAGGCTAACACTACCCATACACTTCCAGTGTTTGAGCTAAGCTAATTAGCGACTTTAGGTGAAGGCAGGCTAACACTACCCATACACTTCCAGTGTTTGAGCTAAGCTAATTACGGGCGATACGGCTCTATCTCCATGGTTACTGCACGCACAGTGGAAAGGATGGTGTCTATCTGCTGGTCATGGACTCGGGAGTGAGGCAAGACACAATTTTTTTTTTTTTGCCATATCCCTTTAACGTGTCATATGAGGCCGTGTGTGTTTCAGAGCTGCAGGTGAAGGTCTGACCTGGCGAGGGCGCTCTTCTCCACTCTCTCCTGCTCCCTACTCTGTCTCTGTCTCTGCTTCTTCACTCGACCCTCCCACATCCCTCGGATCAGGGACAGGTCGTAGACCGGCACCTCCACCTTCCTCCCCAAACCCATGTGTGCTGCTGGAGGAGGAGGAGGAGGAGGAAGAGGAGGAGGAGGAGTTACCAGGAGATAACAAGTGTTAATTTTCCCTGAGGTTTCTCCAATTTTTCCCTGTTAAAAGGGTTTTCCCGGGAGTTCTTCCTCAGAGGATGTTGTTATGATGCCATGTAAAGCCCTTTGAGACAAAAACGTGATAAATAAATACAAATACAAATAAAACTGCCTTGCCCTTAATTAGTTTGATTCTCTGAGCTTGTCTGAACTCTGAGATGAAGTCGGAGCTGTAGGTCAGAGCTCGTCTCTAGTGTAATGAGCCGTCTGACCTACATGCAGCAGAGCGACATTAAAATGACTAATGTGGCCTAACGTCTGCTGCATGCATGAGGCGTTCACTGACCGTCGGCCACGGGAGCGACAGGGCAGGGGCTTTTACTTTGAAAACCTCCAAAAAGGGCCAAATCATAAGATCTTCTCATCCACGACCAGAGCTGCTGGTCACAAGAACTCAGATGTTCCTCAACTAGATGTTCCCAGACAGGTTCAAGGAAAAGATGGTGGTTTCCATATTTCTATTTTTAATGGCCCGCCGATAGAGGACTCACACTACAAATCCCATAATACAATACAACAGCTACAATACGGTGATGACCAAGCACTAGATCAATCTGCTGCTCTGTTGAAAACGAATCGGCACACAGAAGTCGTCTCATTGATGCAAACCTCAATTCTTTTTTTACACGCTTTTCTGAAAGCACGATACAGTTTTCACCAGCTCGTTCAGATCTGATATATTCTCATTTTGCTTGAAGGCACCGTTAATGAAAAATAAAGTTATTCTTATTTATTTTTTGAGAAATTTGAACGCTGGCTGTTCAAATTCATATTTCTGATTAAAAGTATGTCAGTTTTAATATGTTAATGTCAATACTGTTTGGCCCGCAACATACTTCAACTTGTGTCTTAAATTTTAGCCCCATGAGTGATTGAGTTTGGCCCCGTTGTGTTAGAAACTGTCAGAACCTTCAACCCATTAAAACCTCAAGTTCCCTTCAAGATCCTGTAGAAACCTTTAGATCCCAGTTTGAGCCAATAGGTTTCTTACATCCCTGATGAAATTGTTCTGTTCAAACCTCAAGTTAGAACCAGTTAGGACCAGTTAGAACCAGTTAGAACCAGTGGTGAATCCAAACCAACGTCAAACAGAAACAAACACTCGTGTGTTTTCTTACCAGTGTCTCTGTTCACGTCGTCTCCTCGCTTTCACCAGCTTGTTTACTGAGACTGACACTCACACACACACACACACACAGCTGTGACCTCACTGTGTGTGAGTGTGAGTGTGATACATCATGCTATTTTTACCTGCTGAGATACGACCTGTGTGTGTGTGTGTGTGTGTGTGTGTGTGTGTGTGTGTGTGTGTGTGTGTGTGTGTGTGTGTGTGTGTGTGTGTGTGTGTGTGTGTGTGTGTGTGTGTGTGTGTGTGTGTGTGTGTGTCACATGATCCCTGACTCACGGCTGGTTTTGATGCGTCCCTCTCTGACTGCAGCAGCGGTACGGTGGCTGTGATGTCATCATCTGTAGCCCTGAGCTGATTGGACGACCGGTCCGTCATGTGAGTGACATGTTTGTTTGCTTCCCGGTGGTCGACCGTTGTTCTCGGCTCGGTGAGGATCCATAAATATCACGAAGGAACATTTCAACATGTGTTCACCTTCTGAAAATAGAAACACACACACACACACACACACACACACACACACACACACACACACACACACACACACAGAGTCATTAACGGGAAGATCATTGTTATTTATAACAACAGTATCTGAATTCTGCACGTTAATCAACATGTTGATGAGATGATTTGTTGTTATTTGTCCATTGAAGTCTTCTATTGTGATGATTAGAGGCTATAGCATGGTTCACAGGTCAAAGGTCAGCTGTAGTTCTCCTGCCTTTCCACGTGAGGGCGCTTCCACACAGACAAGTACAAGCTCTGACCAGCTGATCAGCCTTCTCATGTTGTGATGTCTTGACACTGTGAGGAAACTCTGGTGTTCACAGTCGTTTGTATTATATTTTGTGTTTGTGTAACGGAGGTCCGCAGGTATAGTCACAGTCACGAGGTACCAGTAAGGAGAAGTGACAGCGTGTGGCAGTTAACAGTACTGAAGTTAAAATCACTCACCCATAAAAGACCATTACCGTTGTCATCATAGTCATCAGTACCGGGTGCCATCGCCATTACCAGTATCATATGCCATTATCAGTACCAACAGTGCTGTTGCCATCGTCATTACCGGTGCCAGCACAGTTACCATCTCTGTGCAGTTGCTGCCAAAATTCACTGGTTGCATCATTGCATAACCTGATGATTGACATTCGTCAATCCACCCCCCCTCCCCCCTCCTCCTCTTTTCATTCTCTCAGATTTAATGCATCCAAAGTAGGAAACATTTTTTTTTAATTTCTCATAGAGAAAAAGATATAAACTTATTACATGCAATTTATTTACAGATTGTGATTGATGACAACGGTCCGGTTCCATATGCCATTGCCGTCATTCCCTGTTCCATATGCCGTTGCCGTCATTCCCGGTTCCATATGCCGTTGCCGTCATCATTCCCTGTTCCATATGCCGTTGCCGTCATCATTCCCTGTTCCATATGCCGTTGCCGTCATCATTCCCTGTTCCAAATGCCGTTGCCGTCATCATTCCCTGTTCCATATGCCGTTGCCGCCATCATTCCCTGTTCCATATGCCGTTGCCGTCATCATTCCCTGTTCCATATGCCGTTGCCGCCATCATTCCCTGTTCCATATGCCGTTGCCATCATCATTCCCTGTTCCATATGCCGTTGCCGCCATCATTCCCTGTTCCATATGCCGTTGCCGTCATCATTCCCTGTTCCATATGCCGTTGCCGTCATCATTCCTTGTTCCATATGCCGTTGCCGTCATCATTCCCTGTTCCATATGCCGTTGCCGTCATCATTCCTTGTTCCATATGCCGTTGTCGTCATCATTCCCTGTTCCATATGCCGTTGCCGTCATCATTCCTTGTTCCATATGCCGTTGCCATTCCATATGCCGTTGTCGTTGGTGCCGTTGTCATTACCGGTGCTACTGGTACTTTTGCCATTGCTGGTACCAACACCGTTGCCGGTACCATTGCCTTTGGCCGTACCGGTATCATCATTGGTACCGTTGTCGTTGGTACCAGTACCAGTGCCATTGCCGTGGTTGTTGCCATCATCGGTACCGGTGCCATTGCCAGTTGTGGTGCTGTCACCGTTGCAGTCGTTGTTGCCGGTACCGGTGCCGAGCATAGTGAACTCTGGAGGGGAGGCTGGCTGGCCGTGGAGACCAGGCTTGAGCTCGGTCTCTGGAGCTCAGTGGAGCTGCGGTGTACCAGGACCACGGTGGAGCTGTGCTGCCACTCAGGCTGCAGTGGCAGCACGATTCAACCTGCTAACTGTTTTTCCACCAATTTAATGAGTTCAGAAACAATTTTTTATGGTCGTTTGTGATGCATAAGAAAAAGACGACAAAGAAGATATCTTTCTGTGCATGTCCGGTCTCCCTCCTCACATCCTGGTGGTTATGTTTTCAACCGCCGTCTGCGATAGCCACGCCCTGAGGAAAATTCTAGAAATTCCTCAGGGCGTGGCTGGTCGCATCGATGCTGGTTTTGTCGACGTGTCATCTTCCAGCAGGTTACTGTAAAAGACACGGTGAGATCACCAGCATTCGGCACACCATTGGTTGCTTGGGTGGTTACCTGCTTCACTCACCTGCCTGTTGACTCACCTTGCCCTAAGAGAGGGTTTGAGTTTCTCTGCTCTGAGTGTGTTTGATGGACTGTCCTGTTTAGCTAGATCAGATACTTTGTTAGTCAAATGCACCTGCCTGGCTCTGATCCCAGAAACAATTATTTTCCGTTCACCTCTTTGTTTATCCGGGCTACGGAAGGGAGGGGAAACTGTAATGTTTGGTGTTTGGTAGGAGAGGAGAGGAGAGGAGAGGAGAGGAGAGGAGAGGAGAGGAGAGGAGAACGAGTGAAACAGTATTGCACCTGTAGATTGCCATGAAGCCAGGACAAGATGGCATTATACATAAAGAGCAATTAACCAATCAGATCAGGCTATTGTCATGCCACTGTCAGAGCCAGCCGCCCTCTGACTTCACACAAATCAAATCGCAGCGACGCCACTGAAATCAAATCGTCTACAACTGTTTGGATGCAGCTCTTTGAACTGGAGGACTGACTGTGTGTGTTTATCTCATCTACTAAAACCAGTTTATAAGTTTAAGTTAAGTTAAACTTCAAAAGGGGAAATTTGTCTTTGGCAAAAAGTGCGTAGAGCCAACAACAATACAATTAGGCTAGTACAGATGTTATGTTATTGTTCAGACAGGGCGTAGCCATCATTTTAGAAGTGAGTATTGAGTGATTTATCATCCTCTCGCATTAAATTGCACCTCTCCTTAGCAGCTAAAGAACCACATAACCACTGTAGTAGTGAAATTGTTGTAGAATTTAACCTCAAAATCCCTTTTGTAACCCCTCAGCCAGGTAAATACCAAATACATTCTAGGACTTTAGTTATAATTTCTCCTCCCTGCTGCTGGCCTCTGGCCCACTTTCTCCTCTCTCACCCTGCTCTTTCTATTGTATAAAGATTAAAAGAATATGAGCGCAAGTTCTGTGCAGAAATTAAGGAGAAGTGGGTTCATTCCTCGGAGATAGCGTAGCCAAAAACTGTATCAAGTATGGGTATTGTTTAGAACAATATTACTGATGTAGAAGTAAAAAAGTACTCATCCAAATAATTACTTGAGTAGGAATAAAAAAGCATTTAGTGAAAAAACTACTCAAGTACTGTGTAACTTTTGAGTAGCCTAACTTCTGATTTATTCATCAAATAATATAAATGCAATCATTCAATCAAAATAATAATCAGCAATCAGCAAACTTTAAAACTTTAATTACAACAGAAATCAATTCAATCTTTACAAAAATAACAGTTAAAGGAACACAAATACATTTATATTCTTATTTTCTACCCAGAAGTGAGTTTTCTTACAGTAGCCAAAATAGTAACATTACTCAAGTAAGAGTATTGTTACTTTAGAATGATATTATTCAAGTAAAAGTAAAAAGTGTTTTGCAACAAAACAACTCCTAAGAGTAGAATTTATCCAAAAAGTTACTCAAGTAAATCTTACGTAGAATTAGCTGGCTCAACTAACTAAATTGACATGGATTTGTCATCTTTTAGCTAAACATTATGTACATTCAACAGCATTACTCAACTTACAGTTTGTTTGGGGGAAAAAAACTGTCTTTTGCCTCTTGGCTGGTTTTTTGAACATGTTTGTACAGGAGCACTGCTCAGATCTGAATCACACCAATGATACTCAGTACAATATTATCTAAACCAGTGGTTCCCAACCTGGGGGGCGGGACCCCCCAAGGGTGGCGCCAAAGATCCAGGGGGGGTCGCGAAGCCCTCTTGATTTTAAGGGGTTTAATAATTTTAATGTAATTAAAATGTTAAATAAATGAGTAGGCTAAGCATTTACTTCATATATGTGACAAAATCAACAAAATCCAAGGGTCACATTAAACATTTATTCGTGTATTTAAATAGATAAACAAATAAATTATAGGCCTATAGGCCATCAATAGATGATTGAATATCAACAGTTTTAAAACATTAAATACATAATATACAGCAGGGCAATATCAGTCACAATGAATTTGAAAAACAGCATGGAACAATGAGAAGAAATCTGTGTAAAATTACAACATATTCTTCAGAACTTGTACTTTTAAAAACACAATTATGTTTTTAAAAGTACAAGTTCTGAAGAAATATGTTGTAATCATACACAGGTTCTCCTGATTGTTTGTTCCATACTGAAATATAATAAAGTATTTCATGTAAAAGAAGTTATGATGTTCCTTATTTTATTTTATTTTTCCTCGGGGGGGGGGGGTCACCAAAGTTTTCAATGGTAAAAATATGGGTCCCTTAAGAAAAAGGTTGGGAACCACTGGTCTAAACCGTCTCTGATCACACACGACAGAGGTGTTTTTTGCCGCCTCAGCTCCGGCTGCTCATTATGCATTTAAAGGCGGCTCGGAAAAACACGTTTCCATATGTTAAAAATGAATTGAGTGGTTGTAATCAGAGATGGACAGAGTACTAACTCGACCCCAGTACTTGAGTAAGAGTACAAATACTACTGGTCAAAATGTACTCTGTTACAAGTAAAAGTATCTCAGTCGACATGTTACTCCAGTAAGAGTAAAAAAGTACTTGCTTTTAAAGGTACTTTAGTATCCAAAAGTACGTGCTTTTAAATTTACTTTAAGTAAAAGTAAGAGTCAGAGTAAATGTCTTATTTTCCACATCAATGAATGACTCTAATTGTTTCTAAATGAATGTAAGGAGCTTTTAACTCTTGTTTGTGAGAATGAACTCTTTGAAAGCAGCTGCACTGATGTGCTGCTTTTAGAACCACAATGTCATATAAAGCTGCAGAAACACCTAGAAAAACAAATCAATGAATGGGATCATAAGAGGACAGCAGTTGTCGTTTTCATGTTTTACACCCCCCAGCCCCCCCACACACATCAGGCAAGGCATTTTCTACAGTATCTCTCCCTAACTAAGGGGACATGACTTTGTCCACAATTCAATGCTGTATTTCAATGCTGTATTTATGTGGTACCACAGCAGATTACAGGCAAACGTTGATAAAAATAACAATTCTTTAATTAAGTAATGCAGATGTTTATTAACAATAATTTAACTCTTGCGTGAAAACTGTAACCAAATGAACCTGCACCGTCCAACTAACTCTTACTCTTACTTTTCAGCCTTCCTAGAAATTAACTCAAGTAAAAGTAAAAATATTTGTCTTGGAAATGTATTCAAGTAAGAGTAATAAGTACCAAAGAAATATAATACTCAAGTAACGTACAAATCCTCTAGATGTACTTAAGTACAGTACTCAAGTAAATTTACTCTGTTACTGTCCACCACTGGTTGTAATGGCTGTAAAAAGTGCAGGGGACAGAGGGCACAGATACGAATCCCCACATACCGCTATGCCCACGTAGGAGGCTGTCTGCTTTTATCACAGTTTTATTACAGTTCTGTTGATTTCTAATGACAGATTTCAAGAGCGGTGCCTCGACTGTGAGCCACCACTAGAGGGAGACTGTGAGCTGCAAACACTGACTTTGTCCTCATTGATCACATCAAGGGAAATACATACTATACAGACATTTCTACAGTGGCTGGGTGTGCAAAAGGCTCGCCCAGAGGAAACACCATAAAGGTTGTAATAGGAGCCTGAGTTGATCCTCTGTTGGAACATCTGGGTCTTTTTTATTCAGTTGGACATATAATACAAGGTTTAAGAGTCTCAGTTGTTGTTGTTGTTGTTGTTGTTGTTGTAGTTTCACTCTGAAATTCTTTGCACTGTTCAAAGTTCATTGGTGAAAGGTACAATAATGTAGGAGAGAAAATAATGTGAAAAGGAGAGAAACACAGAAAACCAGGAGAGTCTCTGGGAGTTTTAAAGGTTCATTTATTAACAACATTACAACAGAATGGAAACATGAACATCAGGCTGACATGTTCCAGTATAACATAACAAGAGAAGACAGGTATATCTGTACAGCTCATTGTTATATAAACAGTTCAGTATCACTATTATATTAGAAGTTGATACATTTAACTGACCTACCCTAGAGCTCGCCTGGTTCCCTCTCTGTCTAACACTGTTACTCTGTTTAACTACACCTCAACTAGTCTTCGTCGGCTTTCCTGGGCACGCCGGGGGCCACCCCAGGGTTACCGCTCAAAAATAAAAAAGTGGTGAAGGTCATTCCAACACCCGCCGGCTGACTAAACCAGGCAAGCTCTCAGTAGTAAAAACCTACTTCATTTGACATACTTACGATACACAAATGAACTATGCACACATATACATGTACAAGTAGGCCTATATAATTTTAAAAATATTATTTATTTTATTATATTATATATAAAAGTTTCATGCAAGCTACATGAATTGTCCCAAGTAAACATCAAAACATTTTGATTGAGGTAAAGGTAAAGTAAAGGTACTTTATTAGTCACATATACAGCTAGTACAGTGAAATTCTTTCTCTGCATTTAACCCATCCCTGAGGAGCAGTGGGCAGCCACGGTGCAGCGCCCGGGGACCAACTCCAGATTATGAGCCAGTGCCTTTGGTCAGGGGCACTGACTGGAGGATTAACCTAGCCGACATGTTTTTAGTGGTGGGGGAAACCGGAGCACCCGGAGGAAACCCACGCAGACACGGGGAGAACCCAGGACCTTCTTGCTGTGAGGCAACAGTGCTAACCACTGTGCCACCGTACCGTGCCGAGTTGATGTTTTCTCTTATTTTCTTAATATAATTGGTGTCTATGTCCTTTTCAGAAATATGCTTCAGCTTTAAGGGGCTTAAAGGGTCAAAAATCCGTTGACACATCTTGACTACTGCCACATTGAAGTCTAAATTTAGATGTTTTGTAATATGTTCATTAAAGCTTTTTCTTATAATTTCGTCACATTTTTTCTGCAACATATTCCGTATTATATCCTGTTGATCTGGCAGAAAAATGAGAGTCTTGACTTTCTCACTAAACATCTTTGTATAATCGTCTCTTGTACAGTTTAAGTTGTTTGCCAGTGTAAAGAGCTCACTCAGAGCTTTTCTAATAGATCTACGATGGTTTTCTTTCTCTGCTTTATCAACCTCTCGGGTTGTACGGTAACCTTCTGGAAACTTATAGAATCCTTCAGTATCCAGTTTAAAACAGCAGTTTTTACATCTTTCAAAATGTTTAAAATTAAGGCATGGAGGTAAAGGACTGCATTCAGTGAAATCTTCATAAGACCTTGGACCACTTAATCCCCAGTATTTTGTAAATACCACCAAAGTGGAAATTCCATATGTGTGCCACTCATTGGCTTTGGCCCAAAGTTTAAACATGCAGCATTTTACACCATTTCCCCTTTTTAAACACGGACTGTTGTGTGTGTAAATAAAAATCTCTTTAACTTTCTTTATGTTTTCCCCTTCACGTAAGAACTTCTCAATTTGCTCCAAGACAACTATCTCAGTGTGATCATGATTTATACGTCGCAAAACGCGTTCTAACTGTAAGTACTCATCTGTATGTTTCATTCTGATTACAGCAAATGCAAATTGGGGGATTCCATCTTCTGGATTTATATTCAATGTGGCAGGATTAAAAAAGTTAATAATTTCCAAAGCTGAAGCACATTCCTTTTTTTGTTCAAAAAGTTTTTCAAAAGGATCTGGAAGGTCTTCCAGCCTTGGAGTTCTACCAAGATGAAAAAAGTTACGAATGTGAGAAAAATCATATTTTCTAAAAAATGGTATTTCAAAAGGATCGCAGGAGTTAGGAGTTTGTAATGATGTAAAATGTTCCTTTTTTAGTTTAAAAAGTTTTTCAAAAGGATCAAGTGTAACTGGAGGGTCCTCAAAGTGACCATGTGCTTCTTTTTTGCGCTTCTTCCTCCTGGAGCTAGAAAAAAACAGATATCAAAGTTTGGGTTTAGTTCAGTTTTCAAACACCATTGTATAAAGTGGAAGAAGGAAGGAATCAATCCTCTTAGTTTAATATGTTATAATACTGTAAATGAAGTTTAATATGTTGTAATAAATGAATTAGCGGTGTTGCCTTCATGAAACTGGGACACTTGTCTGTTCAATATATCTCATGTAAAACAAACACAATATGACACTTACATTACAGGTGGTGGCTCTCTGGTAGGAACGCTGACAACATCCTCTGCCCTTAGACCCTCACATCGACTGAGGAAAAACTCCATGGAAAACCCTTTTAACAGGGAAAAAATCTGAGAAACCTCAGGGTGAGCAACAGAGGAGGGATCCCTCACCCAGGACGGGCAGACGTGCAAGAGATGTTGTTACAGAATGTGATGAAGGCAGCTTCTGGTGGCCAGCTCAACGGGAGGACTGGGTGGCAGACTGGTTCAAGATGGAGCTCCGGTCGACCTGTGGAGACAAAGAGAGAGTGCCAGACACCAAGGTCAAACTACAAAGTACAAGAGGAGAGGAGAGGAGAGGAGAGGAGAGGAGAGGAGAGGAGAGGAGAGGAGAGGAGAGAATATGAGAGGAGAGGAGAGGAGAGGAGAGGAGAGGAGAGGAGAGGAGAGGAGAGGAGAGGACGAGAGAGGAGAGGAGAGGAGAGAGGAGAGGAGAAGAGAGAATAGGAGAGGGGAGAGGAGAAGGGAGGAGAGGAGGAGAGATTAAAGGAGAGGAGAAGAGAGGAAAGGAGAGAGGAGAGGAGGAGAGGAGAGAATAGGAGAGGAGAGGAGAGGAGAGGAGAGGAGAGGAGAGGAGAGGAGAGGAGAGGAGAGGAGAGGAGAGGAGAGGACGAGAGAGGAGAGGAGAGGAGAGGAGAGGAGAGGAGAGAGGAGAGGAGAAGAGAGTAGAGGAGAGGAGAGGAGAGAATAGGAGAGGAGAGAGGAGAGGAGAAGGGAGGAGAGGAGGAGAGATTAAAGGAGAGGAGAGGAGAAGAGAGGAAAGGAGAGAGGAGAGGAGGAGAGGAGAGAATAGGAGAGGAGAGGAGAAGAGAGGAAAGGAGAGAGGAGGAGAGGAGAGAATAGGAGAGGAGAGGACGAGAGAGGAGAGGAGGGGAGGAGAGGGGAGGGAAGGAGAGGAGAGGAGAGGACGAGAGAGGAGAGGAGAGGAGAGGAGAGAATAGGAGAGGAGAGGAGGAGAGAGGAGGAGAGGAGAGAATAGGAGAGGGGAGGGAAGGAGAGGAGAGGAGAGGAGATGACGAGAGAGGAGAGGAGAGGAGAGAGGAGAGGAGAGAATAGGAGAGGAGAGGAGGAGAGAGGAGGAGAGGGGAGGGAAGGAGAAGAGAGGAGAGGACGAGAGAGGAGACGAGACGAGAGAGGAGACGAGAGAAGAGTGGAGAGGAGAGGAGGGGAGGGAAGGAGAGGAGAGGAGGGGAGAGAAGGAGAGGAGAGGAGAGAATAGGGGAGAGGAGAGGAGAGGAGAGGATAGGAGAGGAGAAGAGAGGAGAGGAGAGAATAGGAGAGGAGAAGAGAGGAAAGGAGAGGAGAGAATAGAAGAGGACGAGAGAGGAGAGGAGAGAATATAGAGGAGGAGAGGAGGAGAGACGAGACGAGAGGAGTGGAGAGGTGGAGAGAGGAGAGAATAGAAGAGGAGAAGAGAGGAGAGGAGAGGAGGGTAGGCTGTTGTCTTTGCGGTTTCACTGCAAGACAACTCACTTCACCAAGTTCCCGAGCACTGAGCTGTCAATCAAAAACTTGTTAGCCAATGAGAACTCCCCCCTGAAAACCCTTTTACTGTAACAGGGGAAAATCTGAGAAACCTCAGGGTGAGCAACAGAGGAGGGATCCCTCACCCAGGACGGGCAGACGTGCAATAGATGTTGTTACAGAATGTGATGAAGGCAGCTTCTGGTGGCCGGCTCAATGGGAGGACTGGGTGGCAGACTGGTTCAAGATGGAGCTCCGGTCGACCTGTGGAGACAAAGAGAGAGTGCCAGACACCAAGGTCAAACTACAAAGCACAAGAGGAGAGGAGAGGAGAGGAGAGGAGAGGAGAGGAGAGGAGAGGAGAGGAGAGGAGAGGAGAGGAGAAGAGAGTAGAGGAGAGGAGAGGAGAGGAGAAGAGGAGAGGAGAAGAGAGGAGAGGAGAGGAGAGGAGAGGAGAAGAGAAGAGAGGAGAAGAGAGGAGAGGAGAAGAGAGGAGAGTAGAGGAGAGGAGAGGAGAGGAGAGGAGAGGAGAGGAGAGGAGAGGAGAGGAGAAGAGAGGAGAGGAGAAGAGAGGAGAGTAGAGGAGAGGAGAGGAGAGGAGAGGAGAGGAGAGGAGAGGAGAGGAGAGGAGAGGAGAGGAGAGGAGAAGAGAGGAGAGGAGAGGAGAGGAGAGGAGAAGAGAGGAGAGGAGAGGAGAGGAGAGGAGAGGAGAGGAGAGGAGAGGAGAGGAGAGGAGAGGAGAGGAGAGGAGAGGAGAGGAGAGTAGAGGAGAGGAGAGGAGAGGAGAAGAGAGGAGAGGAGAGGAGAGGAGAAGAGAAGAGAGGAGAAGAGAGGAGAGGAGAAGAGAGGAGAGGAGAGGAGAGGAGAGGAGAGGAGAGGAGAGGAGAAGAGAGGAGAGGAGAGGAGAGGAGAGGAGAGGAGAAGAGAGGAGAAGAAAGTAAAGGAGAGGAGAGGAGAGGAGAGGAGGGTAGGCTGTTGTCTTTGCGGTTTCACTGCAAGACAACTCACTTCACCAAGTTCCCGAGCACTGAGCTGTCAATCAAAAACGTATTAGCCAATGAGAACGCCCCCCTGAAAAAGCCCACCCACCTGAGAGGTTTGTCTCAGAACTGCAACCAAAAACTCATGGAGCGTAAAGGAGAGGAGGTGGCAGCGAAACCGCGAAGACAGCAGCAGCAACTGAACTTCAAATTGAAACCGTCAATATCACTCAGCCTCTATAGGATGCTAATGCTAGCTTGTTGTTAGCTTGTTTCTAACTTCAGCTTTTACTTAGAGTTAGTTCGTGTTAACCTTCGCTGTAAAAAAGCTGAAATGAACTTGTTGGGATCGAGTCAGCATCGATGGTCCATCGCACCAAGTTAATTTCAGCTTTTTTAGACAACAACACTCAAAATGGCGACAACGGGGATTTCCACAACTCCGTGACGACGACTCAAACCGATATTGGAACGCAGCACTAGTGTCTAACTTTAGCTTCAAGTTACAGTTTAGACATTTTACATTAAGCATTAATATTTTAATCTATATAATACATTAAGGTCACTTATATCTGCTTTGTCGAGATGTTTTCTCTCCCACAGTGTCCTCATCCGCTTTCTTCCTCTGCCGTCTGTCTTCGTCGCTCGGTTTATAAACCTCAGTGACGTCTACATCTGTGACTGTGCACATTCAACCAATGGCTTAGCGCCGTTTCCTCAGAAATTTACTTGCCAACTGTCAGAGATACTGATAGGACGTTTGACACGAGTTACATTTCCTGTGTAGTTGTGGTATGCAAATCAACCCAGGACAACTCGTGTGGTACAATGGAGAAGAAGAAAAAAGGTTGAGGCCCGATGTAATACTCCAACTGTGAGATATACTGATAGGACATTTACAGAAGTTAAATACATCAGCTTTTCTATTATTTCTTGTGCTGTTCTGGTATGCTAATCATATGAAATGTGTATTATGAACTTAATTTCGTTGTTTAGATGCAACAAAGTTAGACTTTTTATGAATTACTCTTTGAATAAGAAATAAGATTTGAACACTGAGTCTTCTGGCTTGGATGTAACCATCACACTGCCATGTCAAATTACATAAATAAATACCAAGTGCCAGTGTAGAGTTGGCATCACCACGAAATTGGTTTTATGAACTTTACTTGTAATATGATCCAAAGTTCATGAAAATCCTGTGATCAGCTTTGACTTGCTCTATTCAAGTTCATTACTGTAAAGGTAGGCTACAATAATCTGAAAAAGAGAGAAACACAGAAAACCAGGAGAGTCTCAGGGGCATTTAAAGGTTCATTTATTAACAACAATACAACAGACTGGAAACATAAACATCAGATTCACATGTTTCAGAAGAACATAACAAGAGGAGACAGATACGTCTATACAATTTAAAAATATATTATTTATTTTATTATATTAAATATAAAAGTTTCATGTAAACTACATACATTGATAATAACACAGCATTTTTCAAGACATTGTTTGATGTTTTCTGTTATTTTTTGAATATATTTGTCATCTATTTCAGAAACATGATTTAATATTGAAATAGAAAGGGTTAATGTAAATACATTTTTAGGAGTTATTATAGATGACAAACTAAGATGGAAACCACATCAAACAAGAAAATATCAAAATCTTTTGCAAAATTGAAAAAAAATAAAGTAGGCTACATCCAACAAATATTCACTACATTTATTGTACCAAACTTTTTTTTGTTTGTTATTCATTAGATTCACATGACGTCACTGTGTTTCTGCGCCGCCATATTTGTGTCCGAATCAGGGCGATCTGGGCACAGATCACAGCGTCACGTTACCAGAACAAGTGGAGTAGTAGGAGGAAATTAGCAAGAGACCGAAAATTGACGTTATTTGAAAGATGCCAGGATTATATTGTGCTGTTGACTGTGATAGCAGTCGCCAAAGAAACCCCGGACTGCAGTTTTATTCCATCCCAAAAGACGTAAAGTTATAGGCGGAATAAATAGTTGACTGCAGGCATCTATCAGTGCAGCGTGGGCTGTGACAAGTCTCACAAAAAGAGGGGATTCACTTTTTTTTTTAATAACATGGATATATTGAATTCTGCATTTTGATTACTTTCTTATTAATTACTCACTGATTCTGCATTTAGGGTCTTTTATTTCTGTATAACAGACCGTTGCTAAGTAAAACGGCCCGTTGCTAGGGACGCCGCTCTGATCAGCGGAGCAGGGCAGAAGAACTATCAAGGATTTTTACCTTGTGTTTCATTTTTACCAGCTTCAGACTAATTGTAATGTTAGAAAAATGACTTGTAGCTTGTTAGAGGGAGAGTGGAGGCTCTCTGCCTCCCTCACCGCTACTGGAACCAAACCTGCGATCAGAGCGGACAGAGTGGACGGGCCAGCGCAGTGTCACAGCTGTGATCAGCTGTGTCTGTGCCACCGCGAGTCCGTGACACAAACGTGTCCCGTATCGTAATCTCTTATGACAGACAGGACTACATAAATGCGCACAACGTAACATTTACATGATAATTCATCAATCTACTGATTGATTATCAAAAGCTGGTTGAAAACAACTACACACGAGTCGACCGAGAGGAGGGTGAGGAGCAAACAGCGGAGAAGTGACCGGGCTAAGGACTTTGATCAACATTACGTCTCAAATTAATTAATTAATTCATAAACTGTGTAATAAGTGGGATAATATAGAGTTTGTCTGTTGTTATAGAGATATAAACCCAGACAGGATGTATGAAACCCTGTCATTTTGTGAAGAAACTGTCATTTCCATCCTGCGGTTTGCATGCTGTCATATGAGGAGAACTGTCAAATCGGACACAAATATGGCGGCGGTCCCTTCGACGTGACGTCACTGCAACCCATGAATATAGAGGTCTGGGGACATATTTAATTATGTAATTTTTATTTTTATTTTATTTTTAGTTACAATTACAAAAGCATAGTAATTTATTTTTTGTTTTTTGTTTTTTGTTTTTTTATAATTATTTCAGTTGACTTTAAACTCCAGTAATCAGATCTCCAGTACGGAAGCATTTTCTGAGTAATTCTTTTTTTTCTCTTTTTTTTTTATCAAAAAAAAAAAAAGTCAGAATTCTGAGATTAAAGTCAGAATTCTGAGAAAAAAAAGTCCAAACTACAACAGAAAAAAATATTCCAAAAAACAAACAAATAATAAAATTAATTTTATTAGGCTAATAAAATTAATTAAATAATTAAACCGATAAACAAACCAAAAAATAAATTACTTAAAAAAACAGGATTATTTTTTTTTAATTCAAGTGAATGCAATATGCTTCCGTACTGGAGTTTTTTTTTTCTCCAAAAAAATTAAAAAATTAAAAAAATGAATTCTGAATTCTGAGTTTAAAGTCAGAATTCTGAGGAAAAAAGTCAGAACTACAACAGAAAAAAATATTCAAAAAAACAAACCAAAAAAAAATTACTCTGAAAAAACTGGATTTTTTTTTTTTAATTCAAGTGAATGCAATATGCTTCCGTACTGGAGATTTTGTTTTTTGTTTTTTTCTAAAAAAAAAAATCAGAATTCTGACTTTAAAATTAATTAAATAAACCCAATAAACTACAACTCAGATCACAAAGGTTAAGAATTTGAAAATATTCAGTTTTTCGTTCAAAAGGTTTTTTTTAAAGGATCTGGAAGATCTTTCTGGAAAACAACAGGATTTAAATATTGATGTAATAATTCAATGTCTACAAACTGCTTTCGGTTATTGTGAGCTTTTTGTATGAGCTATGAAGTATCAGTCAAACACAGATTACTTCTTTCTTTCTTTCTTTTACAAAATTAAAAAGATTTTTTTGTGTGTGTTGTTTTGGTTTGCTTTGATGCTGAATATACCGAAACATTATGGTTACACACATAAAGGCTAAAAACAAAACCTCATTATTTGAAAAACAAGTGGAGAATAAGTTTAAAATTGCTACTTGATTTGTATCCAAAGCTTATAAAAATCCTGAGATCAACTGAACTTCAAATTGAAACAGTCACTGTCATTGACTAGGCTACATACTGTAGTTAAGTATCAGTAGCTGTTTATAGACAGTTACAGAAGGATAATAATGCTAAATGTAAAATGTGTTAACTGTAACTAAAGTTAGACACTAGTGCTGCATTCAAATAGTGGTTTGAGTCATCTTCACGGAAATCCCCGCTGCCATCTTGAGTGAGAGGAGACAGGTAGGCTTATACAATTTAACATTTTTTATTTATTTTGTTATAAAAAAAATTCATGTAAGCTACATTAAAAAAAAACATTTTTTTGATGTTTTCTGTCATTCTTTTAAAAATATATTTGTCATCTATTTCAGAAACATGCTTCAGCTTTAAGGGGCTTTTGTCAAAAATGTGTTGACACACTTTGACTATTCCTACATTGAAGTCTGATTTTAGATGTTTTTTCATGTACTCATTCAAGCCCTTTTTTTTAAATCATTTCATCACATTTTGTCTTGAGTAATGTGAAAATTGGTTTTGTAATTATTTTATATATAGTATGTCCCAAGACCTCTATGCAATAAACAATTTATGGCTCATCAAAAGTTCAGAACAATAAATATTTGTTTTTTTGAGGATGACTTCAGCTTTTACTTTACATTCATGTTAACCTTACGTAGTTGTTCTCCAATAGTGGTTAGGTTTTCAGACCTTTGCCTGTCTGACTGAAGTAGACTTCTCACTCTTCTCACAGCTTTACCTTAATGTGTTATATTAAAATGTTTGTGCTTAATGTAAATTGTCTAAACTATAACTAAAGTTAGATAATAGTGCTGCGTTCAAATAGTGGTTTGAGTCGTCTTCACAGAGATTTGTGGAAATCCCCGCCGCCATCTTGAGTCTTGTTCAACTTCTCTAAAAAAAAAAAAGCATTGAGATAAAGCTGAGTGAGTCTACTTCAGCCAGACAGGCAAAGACCTGAGACCACCACAACTTCCTAAATAATTGGGCTCCCAAACACACCAAACCTATCAGATTTACACAACAGGTCCATCACACGCATCTCTATCTCAATAGAACGGGACATCACACACCCACTCAACCCCGCCCTCATCCCCCTCCCCTCAGGACGGAGATACAGGGCACTGAGGTGCAGAAGGGCTCGCTAATACCGGCCGTCATAGCGACCCTTAACAAAAGGCCAAGATAACCTGCACTGTTAGCCTATACATGGGTGTTTTTACAGTACACTACTGGCAACACTATGACCAGTAAGATACTGTAATTCTACATTTACAGTACTGATACTGTATTTTCTTTTACAGTAACTTAGTCAACTCTTTGGTTGACTTGAAAAAGATAGAAAAAGCTATGAATCCAATTATTTTTTATATTAAAAAAAACTGTGTAGGGCGATAAGCCATCACAAATAAAATACAGTATCATACATCATTTCAAAAGAGTATGGTATTGTACTGTAAATTATGAAAAAACGTCCCATGATGCAGTGCAAATTACAGTACTTTACTAGAAAGGGCATTTACAGTATTGTACTGGCTGATTATGTTGTAGGATACTGTTTATTTTACAGCTCGGTCTAACTGTGGCCAGAGTGTAATAATGTGTGGCAATGTGTTGTAATCTGTGTGTGTTTGTATGTGTCTGGTGAAACGAAATGTAAATGGTCATGTGAAAAAGAATTTCCCTTGGAGGGACAATAAATGTCTAAAGTCTAAAGTCTAAAGTCTAAAACAAACGTTCGGCCTGGTTAAGAAATCTTAGGCCGTCTGTCGATAACCGATCATCAGGTTGTTCTAGAAATCTGTCAGATTTTCCAGGTTCACCTACCTATGTCAAGATATTTTTTCTCCAAAGTTGTCGTCGTTTGTTTTCTTCTGTCTGTTGTTGAGGAAAAAGGCAAAACATAAAATTAAAGTAGAAATGACAGACTTCCTCTGCTGTGTGTCTTTTGGTTCTTCGCTGCTCCCGGAAGAGTCTGGTTTATAAACCTCAGACAGTGACGTCTGCACCTGCACCTTTACTGTGCACATTCAACCAGTGGCTTGTAGCTGCTTCCTGTACTTGCCAACTGTCAGATACTGATAGGACGTTTGACACCAGCTTTTCTATTATGAGTTGTTCTGGTATGACTCATGATAAAAAGAAAAGAAAACCAAGTGCCCTGATATTGTTTAGATGCAACAAAGTTAGACTGTATGAATTACTCTTTGAATAAGAAATAAGATTTGAACAGTTATTATGAACATACAAATCCATTGTTTATAAAATCCCATGTTATGAAATTTAATGATTTGGTTTATTATAAAATAATGCAAATAATGTATAAAGCTAAATTAAAGTTACTCCCTGTCTGTGTACAAAGGTTTTTCTCAATACATGAGTCAAAATATAATTTGCGTGATGTTTGTAAATTTGTTGTACAAAAAGCTAGAAAAGAGACTAAAAGGAGATGTATATCTGTTGTGGGAGTTAAATTATGGAATGATGCTAACCTGGACTTACGAATGTGCAGTTCATTTTTGGTTTACAAAAAAAGGGTATGCAGGGCAATTTTTGAAGGCTACAAATGTTAATGTTTATTTGTTTTTGTTGTTTTGTTTTTGTTTTTTTCTGATATTTAAACATGGATTTACCACTGTATATTTAAATACTGGTAAACTTTTCTGGTTTAGTTTTGCTTTTATGTTTGTTTGTTTTCTTGCTTGTTTGTTTGTTTTTCATATTGTAACAATGTTGGGTAGCTTTATTTTTTTGTTTTTTTGTTTTGTTTGTTTGTTTTTTGTTTGTTTTTTTCTCTGCTATTTAAAAATGTATCTACTACAATATATTTAAATACTGGTAACCTTATTGGTTCGGTTTTTTTGTTTGTTTGTTTTTTTCCTCTGGTTTAGTTTAGTTTGTTCATTAGCTTGTTTGTTTGTTAGTTGTTGTTTTATGTTTGTGTTTTATGTTTTATATGGTAAAAATGCTGGGTAGCTTAATTTGGTATGTAGGACAGGCATTAATATAAGCATCATGCTTCTGCCTGTGCCTTTTCAGTCACTATTTTGTCGATAATGTTTTGTGTCGATAAGGTTATTGTGTGATGCGACTGAATAAATAATTTCAATCAATCAATCAAACACTGAGTCTTCTGGCTTGGTCTGTTTGTAATGGGACTTGGCCTGACTTGATCCTCTGTTGGAACATCTGGTCTTTTTTTTTTATTCAGTTGGACATTTAACAAGGTTTGAGAATCTCAGATGTTGTTGTAGTAGTTTGTATTGTCTGAAATGTTTTACTCTATTCAGGTTCATTGGTGAAAGGTACAATAATATGAAAAGGAGAGAAACACAGAAAACCAGGAGAGGCTTAGGAACTTTTAAAGGTTTATTTATTAACAACATTACAACAGAATGGAAACATGAACATCAGGCTGACATGCTCCAGACAAACACAACAAGAGCAGACAGGTACGTCTATATCATTTTAAGAAATATAATTTATTTTATTATATTAAATATAAAAATTTCATGCAAGATACATAAATTGATAATAACAGTATTAATAGCAGTATTTTAAAAAACATTTTTTGATGTTTTCGATTTTTTGAATATAAATTCTGTCATCTATTTCAGAAACATGCTTCAGCTTTAAGGGGCATTTGTCAAAAATGCGTTGGTACTTTTTGACTTCTGTCACATTTAAGTTTGCATTTATATGTTGTCTTCTGTGTCGATTAAAGCTGGTTTTTATCATTTCATCACATTTTGTCCACAACATATTCTGAATCATTTCCTGTTGTTCTGGTAGAAAAATGAGAGTCTTGATTTTCTCTCTAAATGTCTTTGTATAATCATCTAATGTGCAGTTTGTTGTTTGCCAGTGTAAATAGTTCTCTCAGAGCCTCTGTAATAGATCTACGATGGTTTTCTCTCTCTGCTTTATCAACCTCTTGGGTTGTGCAGTAACCATCGGGAAACTTGCAGAATCCTTTAGTATCCAGTTTAAAACAGCAGTTTTTGCATATTTCAGAATATTGTTCAATAGCAGAGCTTTGGGATTTGATCAAATCTTCAGAAGACCTTGGTCCATTTAATCCCCAATATTTTGTAAACACAACCAACGTTGTAATTCCGTATTTATGCCACTCATCGGCTTTGGCCCAAAGTTTAAACATACAGCACTTTACACCATTTTCCCTCTTTAAACAGGGACTGTTGTGTGTGTAAATAAAGATCTCTTTAACTTTTTTTATGTTTTCTATTTCATTTAAATATTCCTGGATTTTCTCCAATAAAATGATTTCAGTATGATCGTTTGTATGTCGTCGAAAAACACTTTCTAATTCCTGAAAGTACGTGTCTGCTTTGATGGCAGCAAAGGAAAACTGGCGGATTCCATCATCCGGATTTAAATTGAATGACGTAGGATTCCAAAAGTTAAAACTTTCTGGGGCTGAAGCATATTCCTGGTTTAGTTCAAAAAGTGTTTGAAAAGGATCGTGTGGATCTGGAGGATTCTCCGCATCGATCGTCGTCGATCTCACCAAGTTCATTTCAGCTTTTCTGAGAAACGTTCGGCACTCAAGACAACAGTGGGGATTTCCACAAATAGTTCACCTACATCTGCTTTGTCAAGATGTTTTGTCTCTAAAGTTGTCTTTTCGGTCTTCACTGCGGTCCAGGAAGAGTCTGGTTTATAAACCTCAAACAGTGACGTCTGCACCTTCGTCTGTGCACATTCAACCAATGGCTCAGAGCCGTTTCCTCAGACATTTACTTGCCAACTACTTGTCAGATACTGATAGGATGTTTGACACAAGTTAAGTTTCTTGAGTTATTGTGGTATGCAAATCAACCCAGGACAACTCATGTGGTGCAATGAAAAAAAAAAAAAAAAGGTTTCAGATCTACTTCAACAAGTTGAGGCCCGATGTAATACTCCAACTGAGATATACTGATAGGATGTTTGACAGAAGTTAAATACACCAGCTTTTCTATTATTATTATTATGAGTTTGTACCGGTTTGTTATTATTATTATTATTTGTCTTTTTTTTTTCATTTATTTCCAGATACTTTTATTTCATAACGTCACATTTATTTATTTCCAGATACTTTTTTTTCAGGTTCACCTACATCTGCTTTGTCAAGATGTTTTGTCTCTAAAGTTGTCTTTTCGGTTTTCGCTGCTCTCCCGGAAGAGTCTGGTTTATAAACCTCAGACAGTGACGTCTGCACCTGCACCTTTACTGTCTCACATTCAACCAGTGGCTTGTAGCTGCTTCCTGTACTTGCCAACTGTCAGATACTGATAGGACGTTTGACAGAAGTTAAATACACCAGCTTTTCTATTATGAGTTGTTCTGGTATGACTCATGATAAAAAGAAAAGAAAACCAAGTGCCCTAATATATTATGAACTTAATGTTGTTGTTTAGATGCAACAAAGTTAGACTCTATGAATTACTCTTTGAATAAGAAATAAGATTTGAACAGCGAGTCTTCTGGCTTGGTCTGTTTGTAATGGGACTTGGCCTGACTTGATCCTCTGTTGGAACATCTGGGTCTTTTTTTGTTATTCAGTTGGACATTTAATAACAAGGTTTGAGAATCTCAGATGTTGTTGTAGTAGTTTGTATTGTCTGAAATGTTTTACTCTATTCAGGTTCATTGGTGAAAGGTACAATAATATGAAAAGGAGAGAAACACAGAAAACCAGGAGAGGCTTAGGAACTTTTAAAGGTTCATTTATTAACAACATTACAACAGAATGGAAACATGAACATCAGGCTGACGTGCTCCAGACAAACACAACAAGAGCAGACAGGTACGTCTATATCATTTTAAGAAATATAATTTATTTTATTATATTAAATATAAAAGTTTCATGCAAGATACATAAATTGATAATAACAGTATTAATAGCAGTATTTTAAAAAAACATTTTTTGATGTTTTCGATTTTTTGAATATAAATTCTGTCATCTATTTCAGAAACATGCTTCAGCTTTAAGGGGCTTTTGTCAAAAATGTGTTGGCACTTTTTGACTTCTGCCACATTTAAGTTTGCATTTATATGTTGTCTTCTGTGTCGATTAAAGCTGGTTTTTATCATTTCATCACATTTTGTCCACAGCATATTCTGAATCATTTCCTGTTGTTCTGGTAGAAAAGTGAGAGTCTTGATTTTCTCTCTAAATGTCTTTGTATAATCATCTAATGTGCAGTTTAAGTTGTTTGCCAGTGTAAATAGTTCTCTCAGAGCCTCTGTAATAGATCTACGATGGTTTTCTCTCTCTGCTTTATCAACCTCTTGGGTTGTGCAGTAACCATCGAGAAACTTGCAGAATCCTTTAGTGTCCAGTTTAAAACAGCAGTTTTTGCATATTTCAGAATATTGTTCAATAGCAGAGCTTTGGGATTTGATCAAATCTTCAGAAGACCTTGGTCCATTTAATCCCCAATATTTTGTAAACACAACCAACGTTGAAATTCCGTATTTATGCCACTCATCGGCTTTGGCCCAAAGTTTAAACATACAGCACTTTACACCATTTTCCCTCTTTAAACAGGGACTGTTGTGTGTGTAAATAAAGATCTCTTTAACTTTTTTTATGTTTTCTATTTCATTTAAATATTCCTGGATTTTCTCCAATAAAATGATTTCAGTATGATCGTTTGTATGTCGTCGAAAAACACTTTCTAATTCCTGAAAGTACGTGTCTGCTTTGATGGCAGCAAAGGAAAACTGGCGGATTCCATCATCCAGATTTAAATTGAATGACGTAGGATTCCAAAAGTTAAAACTTTCTGGAGCTGAAGCATATTCCTGGTTTAGTTCAAAAAGTGTTTGAAAAGGATCGTGTGGATCTGGAGGATTCTCCACATCAATCGTCGATCTCACCAAGTTCATTTCAGCTTTTCTGAGAAACGAACGGCACTCAAGACAACAGTGGGGATTTCCACAAATATTTCACCTACATCTGCTTTGTCAAGATGTTTTGTCTCTAAAGTTGTCTTTTCGGTCTTCACTGCGGTCCAGGAAGAGTCTGGTTTATAAACCTCAAACAGTGACGTCTGCACCTTCGTCTGTGCACATTCAACCAATGGCTCAGAGCCGTTTCCTCAGACATTTACTTGCCAACTACTTGTCAGATACTGATAGGATGTTTGAGACAAGTTAAGTTTCTTGAGTTATTGTGGTATGCAAATCAACCCAGGACAACTCATGTGGTGCAATGAAAAAAAAAAAAAAAAGGTTTCAGATCTACTTCAACAAGTTGAGGCCCGATGTAATACTCCAACTGAGATATACTGATAGGATGTTTGACAGAAGTTAAATACACCAGCTTTTCTATTATTATTATTATGAGTTTGTACCGGTTTGTTATTATTATTATTATTTGTCTTTTTTTTTTCATTTATTTCCAGATACTTTTATTTCATAACGTCACATTTATTTATTTCCAGATACTTTTTTTTCAGGTTCACCTACATCTGCTTTGTCAAGATGTTTTGTCTCTAAAGTTGTCTTTTCGGTTTTCGCTGCTCTCCCGGAAGAGTCTGGTTTATAAACCTCAGACAGTGACGTCTGCACCTGCACCTTTACTGTCTCACATTCAACCAGTGGCTTGTAGCTGCTTCCTGTACTTGCCAACTGTCAGATACTGATAGGACGTTTGACAGAAGTTAAATACACCAGCTTTTCTATTATGAGTTGTTCTGGTATGACTCATGATAAAAAGAAAAGAAAACCAAGTGCCCTAATATATTATGAACTTAATGTTGTTGTTTAGATGCAACCAAGTTAGACTCTATGAATTACTCTTTGAATAAGAAATAAGATTTGAACAGCGAGTCTTCTGGCTTGGTCTGTTTGTAATGGGACTTGGCCTGACTTGATCCTCTGTTGGAACATCTGGGTCTTTTTTTTTTATTCAGTTGGACATTTAATAACAAGGTTTGAGAATCTCAGATGTTGTTGTAGTAGTTTGTATTGTCTGAAATGTTTTACTCTATTCAGGTTCATTGGTGAAAGGTACAATAATATGAAAAGGAGAGAAACACAGAAAACCAGGAGAGGCTTAGGAACTTTTAAAGGTTTATTTATTAACAACATTACAACAGAATGGAAACATGAACATCAGGCTGACGTGCTCCAGACAAACACAACAAGAGCAGACAGGTACGTCTATATCATTTTAAGAAATATAATTTATTTTATTATATTAAATATAAAAATGTAATGCAAGATACATACATTTATAATAACAGTATTAATAGCAGTATTTTTTGATGTTTTCGATTTTTTGAATATAAATTCTGTCATGTATTTCAGAAACATGCTTCAGCTTTAAGGGGCTTTTGTCAAAAATGTGTTGGTACTTTTTGACTTCTGCCACATTTAAGTTTGCATTTATATGTTGTCTTCTGTGTCGATTAAAGCTGGTTTTTATCATTTCATCACATTTTGTCCACAGCATATTCTGAATCATTTCCTGTTGTTCTGGTAGAAAAGTGAGAGTCTTGATTTTCTCTCTAAATGTCTTTGTATAATCATCTAATGTGCAGTTTAAGTTGTTTGCCAGTGTAAATAGTTCTCTCAGAGCCTCTGTAATAGATCTACGATGGTTTTCTCTCTCTGCTTTATCAACCTCTTGGGTTGTGCAGTAACCATCGGGAAACTTGCAGAATCCTTTAGTATCCAGTTTAAAACAGCAGTTTTTGCATATTTCAGAATATTGTTCAATAGCAGAGTTTTGGGATTTGATCAAATCTTCAGAAGACCTTGGTCCATTTAATCCCCAATATTTTGTAAACACAACCAACGTTGTAATTCCATGTTCGTGCCACTCATTGGCTTTGGCCCAAAGTTTAAACATACAGCCCTTTACACCATTTTCCCTCTTTAAACAGGGACTGTTGTGTGTGTAAATAAAGATCTCTTTAACTTTTTTTATGTTTTCTATTTCATTTAAATATTCCTGGATTTTCTCCAATAAAATGATTTCAGTATGATCGTTTGTATGTCGTCGAAAAACACTTTCTAATTCCTGATAGTATGTGTCTGCTTTGATGACAGCAAAGGAAAACTGGCGGATTCCATCATCCGGATTTAAATTGAATGACATAGGATTCCAAAAGTTAATACTTTCTGGAGCTGAAGCATATTCCTGGTTTAGTTCAAAAAGTGTTAGAAAAGGATCGTGTGGATCTGGAGGATTCTCCGCATCGATCGTCGTCGATCTCACCAAGTTCATTTCAGCTTTTCTGAGAAACGTTCGGCACTCAAGACAACAGTGGGGATTTCCACAAATATTTCACCTACATCTGCTTTGTCAAGATGTTTTGTCTCTAAAGTTGTTCTTTTCGGTCTTCACTGCGGTCCAGGAAGAGTCTGGTTTATAAACCTCAAACAGTGACGTCTGCACCTTCGTCTGTGCACATTCAACCAATGGCTTAGAGCCGTTTCCTCAGAAATTTACTTGCCAACTACTTGTCAGATACTGATAGGATGTTTGACACAAGTTAAGTTTCTTGTGTAGTTGTGGTATGCAAATCAACCCAGGACAACTCATGTGGTACAATGGAAAAGAAAAAAAAAGGTTTCAGATCTACTTCAACAAGTTGAGGCCCGATGTAATACTCCAACTGTGAGATATACTGATAGGATGTTTGACAGAAGTTAAATACACCAGCTTTTCTATTATTATTATTATGAGTTTGTACCGGTTTGTTATTATTATTATTCGTTGTTCATTTATTTCCAGATACTTTTATTTCATAACGTCACTTTTATTTATTTCCTGATACTTTTATTTCATAACGTCACTTTTATTTATTTCCTGATACTTTTATTTCATAACGTCACTTTTATTTATTTCCTGATACTTTTATTTCATAACGTCACTTTTATTTATTTCCAGATAGTTTTATTTCATAACGTCATATTTATTTATTTTATGATACTTTTATTTCATAACGTCACATTTATTTATTTCCAGATACTTTTATTTCATAACGTCACTTTTATTTATTTTCTGATACTTTTATTTCATAACGTCACATTTTATTTTCTTTATTTTATTTGTGTTTTATTTAACACACAAAAGAAAGCGACGAAGAAAACGACAACTTTAGAGACAAAACATCTTTACAGGAAAAAACGAACTATTTGTGGAAATCCCCGCCGCCATCTTGAGTGTTGTTCAATTTCTCAGAAAAGCTGAAATGAACTTATTGAGATTAACCATCGATGCTGACTTGATCCCCTAACCCTAACCCTCTTCTTTTTTTTCTCCTCTTTATGGTAGATAATATTGGAATAGAAAGACCTAATGTTAATATATTTTTAGTAGGAGTTTGTTTTTGGTTTTTTTTCCTTTTTATTAATGGGAACAGGCTATACAATACATAAACCGACAACACACTGACCAAAAAACAGATAAACAAAAAACAAAAGACAAAACAAATCTAACAACACAACAAAACATGACCAAAACGGGACAGAAAAGCCAAAAAAAAAAAAAAAAAAAAAAAACCAAGAAAATAAAACAAAACCAAACAAAGGAAAAAAAAACTACAACAAAAAAGGATGTAAAGCTAGTAAAATTAAATTAACAGTACTGTAACTACTTAGTGTGCATTCACTCAAAAGGAAGTTTTTCCCATTTTTTCTTATGCTTTTCTACCTTATCTTGATTTGTTGCGATAATTTTTTCCAAAAGAAATTGGCGTTGCACTTCATTTCTAAAAAAAAAATCAAAATTCAAAATTCTTAAATATAAATATTTTCCCCAAAAGGATGATCGTGTTTACAATCTGTGGGCATTTTACCTCCAGTACTATACTCCCAACAAAATATTTAGTGGTGTATATTCAAAGTGAATATTTTTGGGTCTTGGCCACTTTTGAATGTCTAACCAAAATCTGACTACATGTGTAGGCTACAGTAAAAGAATAAATGTAACTGATCCTCCACTTGTTCATTGCAAAATGTAGAGTTATTATAGATAAAGCAAAAAATATCAAAATCTATTGCAATATTAAATAAAACAAAATACATCCTCAACAACTATTCGCCACATTTATTGTGCTGAATTGTTGATGAGCCATTGTTTATTGCATAGAGATCAGTTTTAAATTGCTTCTTCATTTGTAACAGGATATAAAGTTTATGAAAATCCTGCGATCAACTGAACTTCAAATTGAAACCATCAGTATCACTCAGCCACTGTACTGTAGGTAAATATCATGTAGCTGTTTATGAATTAGGCAGTTACAGAAGGATCAGTGGCGTAGCTAACTGGTTCAAACTGGTTTCAAAGTTAGATAAAGATGCTAATGCTAGCTTGTTTCTAACTTCAAAACTTTGACCTCACTCTTCTCACAGCTTTACCTTAATGTGTTATATAGATTAAAATGTGCTTAATGTAAAATGTCTGAACTGTAACTTAAGGCTAAAGTTAAACTCTATTGCTGTGTTCCAGTAGTGGTTTGAGTCGTCTTCACGGGGATTCGTCGTAGAAATCCCCACCGCCATTTTGAGTGTCTTTGAATTTCTCTGAAAAGCTGAAACGGTGAAACTTGGTGAGATGAACCATCGGAGAGGGCCGAGGGATCGAGTCAGCATCGATGGTCCAGCTCACCAAGTTCATTTCAGCTTTTTTAGAGAAGACAAGAGAACAACACTCAAAATGGCGGCAGGGATTTCCACGAATCCCCGTGAAGACGACTCAAACCACTACTGGAACGAATCACAAGTGTCTAACTTTAGCTTTAAAGGAGCATTATCGCAAATACAGCAGTAATAGCATAAAATAAGCTGAAATATGCAAAAGATGGGTCGGGGGGAGCCATAACTAAATTTACAAAAAAAATCGCCAACAGTATAGTGTCCGTGGGGCAAATGCAGCATTTGTCTTTGTTATGATCCAAGCCGGCCCGGCGCTTGCTGCGTTAAAATGCACTCGGAACTCGCAAATCCGACCTCCGAACCGGACAAATATGCAACAGTAAGTAATGTAGCAGTGTTAGGGTGCTCACAGTCACTGAATCACTGGTAGAACACTTTGTCTCCACGTCCCTGTGTCTTTCTTCAGCTGTCCTCTCAGCGTTATTAAGGAGGAGGACGTTTCAGTTGTTGTTGTCGTTGTTGTGGTTGTGCGCGACGTAGAGCTGCCGCTTCCACTAGCGAGTTTTCTTTTTCCCGCGATTGCACGTTCATTCGGCCTGGTGAGGGAGGAGGAGGGGGGAGGGGGGAGGGTGAAGGAGGGGGGCGGGGGGGGACTAAACGAGGCTGCTCTCTCTCTGACAGCTGCCCACTTGTTTATATCTGATAAGCTCCGCCTGGCTCCATCTAGTGGCCGAATTTTGCGATAATAATCCTTTAAGTTACAGTTTAGACATTTTACATTAAGCATTAACATTTTAATCTAGGGTTTGGTATTTCTTTTAGGAGTGTGATATCAGAATTTTCTCTTTGGATTTCATTAGATCACAACCTAAGGATTTCAGAATGGTATAGGATGTAGATTGAAAGTGTTTGCTTCATATCACAATATAGACCAGAAGTCGGAATTTCACAAAATGTCCCACATTAGGCAAATTCACCCTATATAACACATTGAGGTAAAGCTGTGAGAAGAGTGAGAAGGCTACTTCAGTCAGACAGGCAAAGACCTGAAAACAAACGTTGGACCTGGTTAAGAAATCTTAGGCCGTCTGTCGATAACCGACCAGATTGTTCTAGCAAACTGTCTTTTTTCCAGGTTCACCTACCTAAGTCAAGATATTTTTTCTCCAAAGTTGTCGTCGTTTGCTTTCTTCTGTGTGTTGTTGAAGAAAAAGGCAAAAAATATATATATAAATAGCCGACTTCCTCTGCTGTGTGTCTTTTTGGTCTTTGCTGCTCTCCCGGAAGAGTCTGGTTTATAAACCTCAGACAGTGACGTCTGCACCTGCACCTTTACTGTGCTGTTTCCTGTACTTGCCAACTGTCAGAGATACTGATAGGACGTTTGACAGAAGTTAAATACACCAGCTTTTCTATTATTTCTTGTGTCGTCAGGACAACTCATGTGGTACACTGATAATAAATAAAGTGCCAGATCTACTTCAAGAAGTTGAGGCCCGATGTAGGCTAATATGAACTCAATTTTGTTGTTTAATGCAACAAAGTTAGAGTACGTAGGCTATAACCTTTTCTAAGAGAATCATTCAAAGAGTCGTATGTTCCCAACTTTTCCCCAAAAGGACCCGGGGAACATGTAGTTTTTGGTCCCATACCTGGAAGTGGAGTTGTGACTTGGCATATTTTTTGCCTATTTTTGAGTGAGAAGTTGAGATGTGACTTTGAGTGAGAAGTGGAATTGTCCCATTGGTTGGGTTTAGGCAATGAAGAAAGGAGTTGGTTAAGTTTAGTAAAAAGACCAGGTAGAGGCTAGACAGGCCAAACAGATAGAGAGAGTCCAGATAAGTAAAGAGAGAGTCCATCGACCAGCAACAGCGGGGAACATAGGACCCTTTTTGGTAAAAACGGGGAACATAGGACCCATTTTCAAAAAGAGGGTCCTATGTTAGGAACATAGGTACACTCCCGTTAGCCTATATGTTCATGCAGTTTGATATTGGTTGTGTTGGTGTAACACACTTCATGTCAACAACAACAGAATCACAATGTCTCCACTTCTCAGCAACAAACAAACTCCCTCTGCTGTCGAAAAGTGGTAATGACACGATGATGTCCTGATTCATCACCAGCAAATCTTACACAGAGCTACTAATCAACAACCTTAAAGGGATAGTTCACCCAAAATTGAAATTTCACTCATTATCTCCTCCCCCTCATGTGGACTAAGGGCTGGGAGAAGTTTCAGAGTCCTCCGTGGCTTCTCTGAGTTACAGGGGGTCTCGGCGTAGCAGTGCATGTCCATATAACGGTTGCAAATGGATACCAACTGTCTTCGTAACAAAAAGACACACCAAAAAACATCCAAATACCTCCATGCTGCTCGTATGTAATGTCCCTCTTGTATTGAAGCCCCGACATGAGAAATTGTTCCGCCGGTCAGTGCAAATCACGAGAGATTTGCACTGATACAGGAAGAGCAGTGAACTGAGACACTGGAAGCTTCCGCTACAAACAAGCTTAAAATATAGACTTATTTAAAAAAATTTCGGAACAATTTCTCATGCTGGGGCTTCAATACAAGACGGACATTACAGACGAGCACTATGGAGGTATTTGGATGTTTTTTGGTGTGTCTTTTTGTTACGAAGACAGTTGGTATCCATTTGCAACCGTTATATGGACATGCACTGCTACGCCGAGACCCCCTGTAACTCAGAGAAGCCACGGAGGACTCTGAAACTTCTCCCAGCCCTTAGTCCACATGAGGGTGAGTAGATAATGAGTGAAATTTTAATTTTGGGTGAACTATCCCTTTAATAAACAACAGTGTTTCCCACATGTTTGCAAGGAGACTGTGTGGCGGTGATTCGTATCCGTGCAGGGAAGTTACATAGTGCAGTTTCAGCCGACGCGACCCGGCTCAGGCTGCAGCGGCAGCACCATTCATCCTATTAACCATTTTTCTACCACTGCAATGAGTCTGGAAACATTATTTTAAAGGGACATTGTGTAACTTCTCCTGTTATCTATTCACGAAAATCGATTATTTGGTTCAAAAGTACGTTTTTCATCATCCCCCATCAACAAAGTGAAGTGTTCCTTTCAGCTCTGAATGAGCCGTTCATATCATTCATATCTCCATGGAGCGGGTAAGCTCGGTGCTGCTGCCATGTGGTGTCGCCATGTTTTTACGTTCAGTGGCAGCGTGACGGTAGGAAACCACGGAAACTCAGCGGAGACACCGGAGCTGTCGGCTCAGTCACCGCGGTAACGCAGTGAGGAGGAATGGAGCGTTACACTGATGCTGCATTCACCTGCAGTCGGGCAGACGGCCGTCGCTAACAAACCAGATGTCATTTTAGTCACAGAAGTCCAGAGAAAGCCGGTAAAACAATACCACATCGCCACGACAACATATTGTGTTGTTTATGTTTATGTTTATGCCGTTACCTGCAGCGGCTGTCGTCCGTCTGCCGTCTTCCCAATTTCACATGAATGCAGCATGAAAAATACGATTGAGTTGCTTGCGATCTACAACCACACCACTAGATGGGAGTAATTCTTACACAATGTCCCTTTAAGGCCGAAAAACTCCGCATTGTTGCTTTAACCACCGCTCTACACTGGTGATGATACTGATACTGTAATGTGTTGATGTGTTGTGCAGGACACAGGTGACCGTCACACAGCAGCAGCCACGAGACAGACTGTTTATATTAGTACAGTGTGTGTGTGTGTGTGTGTGTGTGTGTGTGTGTGTGTGTGTGTGTGTGTGTGTGTGTGTGTGTGTGTGTGTGTGTGTGTGTGTGTGTGTGTGTGTGTGTGTGTGTTTAACACCCTGGGAGAGCATCAAATCACGCCCCGAGAGGGTTGAAATGTCAAACATGTGTTAGCACCCAACTGTCTGACTCTAACACACACACACACACACACACACACACACACACACACACACACACACACACTCGCCCATTAAATCTGTCCTGAAGTCCATGACATCATTGTTAAAGCAGATCACTTTCTGTCTCTACACTCACAGCGAGCCGTCATGGATTCCTTCTACGTCTACGAAACACACACACACACACACACACACACACACACACACACACACACACACACACACACACACACACACACACACACACAGAAAGAGAGAGTAAGAGACAACATGTGTGATGACAGGATGACAGCTGTCAGAGAGCTGACAGCGTGTGTGTGTGTGTGTGTGTGTGTGTGTGTGTGTGTGTGTGTGTGTGTGTGTGTGTGTGTGTGTGTGTGTGTGTGTGTGTGTGTGTGTGTGTGTGTCGATGATTGACATCCCATCACTTGTGTTGCGCTCCTCTGAGCTTTTTTCATTCACATGACATCATGGAGTTTGCCCAGTTGTCATGGAAACACAGATGTTTTTGACATGACAGCGTCGTCGTTAGCTCCGTTACCATCGTGTGTGTGTGTGTGTGTGTGTGTGTGTGTGTGTGTGTGTCAGTGTGTGTGTGTGTGTGTGTGTGTGTGTGTGTGTGTAGAGGTGGTGAAAGCTCACTCTCAGTGTAAATCTCCGGCTCACTCTGTGGTTTCTGTAAAAACTTAACGAGCTTTTTCACATTAGCCGTGTTATGCTAACGGCGGCTAATGCAGCCAACAGGAACACCATGTAACTAATGCTGCGTTCATAACAACTCAGAGGTCGGAATTCCCAACTCGGAAATCTCCGACTTCCGACATCATTGCGTTCACGCTGCAGGAACTCTGCAGGAAGAAAAAAAAACATGGATACCTGAAGGAAGTTTGGCGTATTATTGTGGCTCATAGCTGAATAGGATAAATCAATGCAGCAGTAAATGATGTTTATTTTGGAGGAGAGGAGACGCTGCAGATGAGTGCACATATAATGTTACAGCCTTGATAACAGTTAAACATTATTTCCATCACATACGAGGAACACAATTTCACACCATACAACAATCACAGCTTTATATAAACGTATTTCATAAAGGCTACTGCAATAATTCACAAAAAATATGCATTCAAACCTCAACAAATAACTTAAAATGTCTAAATTCTAACCGTTTAAGACGAGGGCCGCCATGTTTTGATGTTGTCGTGACGTCAAGTCGGAAAGTCGGAGCTCTGATATGATACCCGAGTTTCCGACCTGTAATTTCTGAGTTCGACGCCGTTCAATTCATTTTTTACAACTCGGAGCTCGTTTTTTTCCGACTTCCGAGTTGTCTTGAACGCAGCATATGTAGGCTACTTCTACTCAAGTTAGCTACTACACACAGTTCTGACTTGAAGCGACTAGTATTTGAGTATTTAAATGTTATCATACATTTTTGATGTTGTAGCTACTTTCTGTTCAACAACACAGTGTGCGCCAGAGTTTTACTTTAATAAACTATTTCACTCTTCTTGTCTGTGACTGGAGCTCAACACCTGTAGCCTCATGCGTTCAATAGCTACTGTAAATGTCAGCAGCGAGTTTATGTTAAATAGATTTAAAATACGACGTGGAGGCGAAGAACCACCCGTTACAAAGGTACTGCACAGAGATTATTGTGCTTCCCTTTCTTGTTTATTTGTCCTAAACAGCCAACAGCGTGCATCACAGCTTACTTTAGCTACTGTTAAATCAAGATTTTAAGGGTCTCGGGCATGTAATGTCTACTCACGTTCTTATCTTTCGCCTCCACACAGATCCCCAATTCTTTTCACCATCTTCCTTTTCTACTTTATGCATGATTAATTGATATGGATGAATAGGCCTATCAAAATAAGCCATAACCAAGTCGTGTAAACTAATTAAACTAAACTTAACTAAAAAAAATAAATAAATAAACACACACACACACATTTCTAAGAGTACAATAAACATAACACAAGTTGACCCAACAAAATCTGATTTATTTACATCAAATATAAAATCATTCCTTGTTTGTTTTCATCTGTCATTTTCCAGGACTCTCTGGAAGAAGAGATCCTGTATCTGTAAAACTCTTCTCATCTCCTGTAACTCTTCTTATCTTAAGTCTTCTTATTACTTTAACTTTATCTATTTTCTTTTCTTTTACTTTTATGTGCTCTTGCTTTTAACTCTGTTTTTAGTGTTTGTTTTAATTCTGTTTTATGTTTTTTTAAATTATTTTTTTTATGTTTTGTCTTTAGCCTATGTAACTTAGCACATTGAGTTGCCTTGCCTTGCCTTGCCTTGCCTTATCTGTATCTGGACAACTCCTGGATAAAATAAAGGATAGAAAAATAAATAATTTTACAACAGGGTAATTTTACCCTGTCAAGTTTTACCCAGTGAGAAATTCAGTGAGAAAGGCGCCAAGTTGTCACCACTGCTTCAGCAAGGCGCTCACTCAGCTCCGCTCCTCCATCTACACACAGGTGAGTCTCTTCTCTTCAGTCTCTCCAGAGGCAAGGCAATTTGATTAGTAGCCTATAGCCCGTTTTTACAAACAGTTTGTCTCAAAGGGCTTTACATAGCATCATATCTGCCCTTAAGGGGTGTTCACACCAAACGCGATGAACGCGATTTTTTCGCGCGACAAATGAGAATCTGTCGCGCTATCGCTCGTGTTTTGACGCGTGACCGTTTTGTGTAAATTTGCGTCATTGCGTCCCCCTCCCCCCCCCCGCTACTGTCAATCCAGCTAACAGGACGGATGTAAAACTGTGTTGAGACATGAAGTGCACTCATTTTACCGTCGGCTTGACAATGGACGAGGTGAAGCTGATCCTTGACGTCCTGGTCCTGGTGTAGCAGGTAAAAAAAACTCCCCGTTTACGTATCGCGTCGCGGCCGTTGTACCTACTTCAGACTGTTGCTCAGTTTGAGGACTTGCTAGCTAGGGTTGGTGCCAGGATCTCCAGGCAGGACACCAACTAAGTTAAAGTTTTACAGGCGCTTCATTTCAGCTGCGGAGTGCCTGTCCATCTGTCCCCGGTGAGTAGCTAGCAGTCGGTAGCAGTGTATTGTTGTGTCAGAATCTCAACGCTGATAGGCTGTCGCGTCACGCGATGTCGCCGCAAAAGTTCAATATTTTCAACTCGGGCGTTGACGCGATTTTCGCGGCATCGTGTCCATCGCATCGCGTGTGACGCGTGTATCGCGTCGCCCGGCGCGATTTCGCGTCTAATCGCGTCTGTGCATTGACTTTACATGTAATCTCGACGCGCGACAACGCAGCATCGCGTTTGGTGTGAACACCCCTTTAGGGGGAGGCACACGCCTCTAAAACTGAGTTCAGCTCATCATCAGTTGACCACACCTCTTAGTTCTTGTGAAAACCAGCCCACATTATTTTGGGAAAGAACAGGGGAAAAGAGAAAAGAAAGAACAGGAGGAGCTACAATCCCTACTCCTAACAGGTGATACTTTAAGAGTTTATCAATTAGACCGTGTAGCTAACAGGTTAACGCTAATGCTAGCTTGTTTAAGCCTGAAGTAACAGCTAAACTAACTAATGTTAGCTAGTTTCTTTAGCCCTAAAGTACAGTTTTTAATTTGCCTTAAATTGTGGTAGGCTTTCATTACTGCCTGTCGTCTTGTGCTATGACCGTCTGATTGCAGTGCGTCTTATGCTAAATGTTTGTGTGGCCATCAAAGTCACAGTCTGACTAGCCGTTCATATGCGCAGCGCGTTAAAGTCTGCTGATACAGTGTAGATTAGCACCAAAATGGAAATAAGCTGATGTTGCTCCATGATGTTGTTGTCAACTCGCTTAAACTGTCTGACCAATAACCTAACAACAATGGCCACATGACTTTTGTTTATCCTTGCATTGATTCGAATCAGATAAAACGGACCTTTAGGTGTGAACCTGCCCAATTTACTGTTAACAAATTCCTAGCTTAAAGCAGAAGTAAGTGATATGTTTGTGTTAATATAAGTCTTAAATAGTTATATCTTCCGACAGCAATCACTTACATAGAGTGTTTGGACCGAAACACGGGTCTGTCAGTCACTCTGCTCTGCTCTGAGCCCAGGAGAAAACTTTTCTCCTATCCTACAGTTTTTATCCAATGAGGAGAGAGGACGGCATGCAGGGCTGTGTGTGCAGCCAAGGGATGCGCGTGAATGTGGTGACGTAGGGACGAGGACTGTTATGGTGCGTTCAAGGCAGCCCGTAACTCGTGTTTTTCCGACCTGTGAAGTCGTTCCAGTTCGATCTGGTACGAGTTCACGGGTCGGAAGTTACGAGTGGCCGTTATAGTGACTTTCACCGGTAAAACAGGTCGGAAAAACACGAGTGGGTTGCCTGGAACGCTACAAAGTCGTAAGTCGTGACTTGAAGCTGTAATTTACGGTTTCAAAAGCCTGCCTGGAACGCAGCATTAGCCAAAACAACCGGATCGCTTACTTCTGCTTTAAGGCATAACTTAGGTTGCTAATGTTTGCTTGTTTCTGATTTTAGCCTTAAGTTGTGGTTTGCTAGCTATAGTTTCTAGTTAACTTACTAACGTCATAGTTTCTCACTTGAGTCTTAGGTTACAATTCTGCGATCTAATGTTAGCTACCGCTTCTAACGTTGTTACAGTTTACTAATATGGCCAGCTATTGCTTTATTTGTTGTTTGTTTGTTAAAGTAAACAACCAAACAAAATAAATAAATGTTAGCACGCTAGTGGATGAGACACTCAGTTTTTTGTTTTTTTTTGCTTTTCCTCTTGCACTCGAGCGCGACATCCATCAATTTTAAATTCTAATTTTAAAAACACACCTGCGACAGCGACCACTGATCTGTACTGAGACCGTTGCTATTCTGTCATCTGAGGTAAATGACGCTGCGGAAAAACACACTGTGGTCCGTCATCGAGGTGCAGACGAGGTGCAAAGAGTAGATAGGTACTGAACAAGATAGTTATCAGTTAACCTCCTACGACACAAGTACCCGACCCAGTGCAGCACTCTGCTGTGAAGGTGGAGACATGCGGCGGTGGTGTATGCAACAATAAAAAAGAAAGAAAGAAATTTGAAGGAATAAATGGATGTAGAGGAAACAATGAGTGAGATAAGTTGCTGTATAGAAATGTTTTGACATCAATTCAAACTTTATTATTATTAAAGCAGAAGTAAGCGATCTGGTCGTTTTGGCAGTCCCCGCCCTTGTCATGGATCTATTGGTCCTCGTCCCTACGTCACCACATTCACGCGCATCCCTTGGCTGCACACACAGAGAGGATCGCCCCTTTATGCCGTTCTCTCTCCTCATTGGATAAAGGTTGTAGGATACAAGGAAAGTTTTCTCCTCGGCTTACAGCAGAGCAGAGTGACTGACAGACCCGTGTTTCAGACCAAACACTATAAGTGATTGCTGTCGGAAGATAGAACTATTTAAGACTTATATTCCGCTTGCTTCTGCTTTAATCGCCTATTATTGTTATTAATCATTTTTGTTAAAATCTTATTCTTAGCCTATCACCTGTCTTTTGTGTGACTGTGGTGGTTCATCTGTTTAGATGAATGATATTAGCTGTGATTTAACTTGTTGAACCTCCCAGTGAAACAACCAGACTTGTGGGATTTTCTCGTTTCATTCTAACCTTTCCAACCGTTTAGATCAACAACAAACCCATCATCTCTCTCCACCTCCTTCTGTCCTTTTCACTGAAACATTTCTGAAACTTAAAAATAGTAAAACTACTTCAGAGCTTCGTCGGCCAATCAGAGCTCAGACATGAACCAAGTCAGGCAATAAAAAACTGCCTCTATAAATAAGTTCATTCACACCTCTGAGCTCTCCCTCCCTCCCTCCCCCCCTTCTCTCCATCCATCCCTGTCTGTCATTTCATTCTCCCTCCATCTCTCTCTCTCTCTCTGTCTGTTCATCCGTGTCTCTCACCCCCTGTGTCCTGAGAGGGGGGCAGACATTTAATGACTGATCACTGACCAGTGTTCACATGTAAAACATTTATTTCTGCAGAGGAGGGGGGAACACACACACACTCACAGTTTCATCCCTCATGAAGCTGACGGACATTCAGCTCCACGTCTGAATCAAGGTTTGTTTGTTGTTGTTGTTTTTTATCTTTGTTTTATTTTGGTCATAAACTTTCTGTTCAGATCTTTTTACATTAGAATTGTTCATTACTGTAAAACGTCACAGTTCAGTAGATTAAACAGATTCATGTTGTTGATTCATACCTATCACAAATAATACAGACTGGGTCAAGTTTTTCTGACCCTTTGATGTCTATTTTCTATTGAAGAACATTACACCAGGTTAAACATATAACTGCTTTTTTAAAGTTATAGTACATGTGTAGTAGTAGTAGAACCCGTTATTGTGCTATTTAAAGTTGGATTAAAGTTTCATCTGAAGTTAAATCTGGATCTGAGCTGGTTTTGTGCAGTTTTCTGGTTTTAACTACGTTGAAGTGAGACGCTGTATGATGTTGTTGTTATAGGCACAATTAAAAGAGCAATAAACAGCTGCAGTTTAGACGTTGTTCTGCTTCCATAGAGAAGATCACAACTGTGAAAAGACAGAATTAAAGATTTTATTAACATTATGGATCATTTAAGAGGTGAACCACTGCTGCAGTGATGAAGTCCAGAGATGTGATTATTTCCATGTGATCTGATCTAATATATCACACCCCTCTGACTGATGTTATCTAATCTAATATTACCACTGACCTGTTCGTGACATTTATCTGACTGATGCAACAGTGAAATGTCTGATTGTGGCTGCAAAGGGCGATGATCTCTATGAATCTTTCATTATTTATTGTATTTAATAAATTATCTCGATCAATTTGTCAAGAAAACATTTAGAAAGGAAACCAGCTAACAGTTTGATCACAACAACGCTCCATATTTGAGCAGCTGGAGTAAAACTGACTGATTGTTGCAGTTTAACACACGATAATGACAAAATAACATTATTCACACTTTAAACTCATGTAGTTCACTCTGGAGGACCTGAATACTTATGCCTTAATCTGCAGTTTGTTTATATTTGTCTGCCTCTAACCTGGTCTCAGGGGCTTTGGTTGTGTTGTTGCAGATGAATGTGGCTCTGATCCACGACAGACTGCACATCAAGTCGTTCTGGGAGAACAGGATCAACAATCAGTGTCTGAACACCGACAACGAGGAGCAAAGGATGAACAAGAGCGCACTCACAAAGTGAGTGAATACACAACAACCACACACACAAACTTACACAGCAGACTGTATCCCACTCTGACTCATGTAAACTACTGTTCCCACTTTATGGATCAATCGGCTGAGTTTTATTGAAACATATAACAGAATGTGTGTCAATCATTGTTGGTAACGTGAATGTAGTGAGTAAACATCTCATTGTGTAGGTCATTCCACTGACTTTAGGGTTTAGGTCCAGAGATCATGGACATGTTGACTCCGTGGGTTTCAAACAGCCTCTGTCTGTCTGTAAGGTCAAGGTGCAATGAAACCAACAGAAACACATTGTCTGCAAAGAAGCGTTTGGATATCATTGATTCGTTCACCACGGCCTGTTCCCAAATCTAGGAGACACATTCAGACTTCCATGACCTCTCCAGTTGGTCCAAGTCGATCCAGTTGATGCATTTATTTTTTAAAACCTTGGAAAATCTTACCTGGGCAGTCAAAACACTGTGGACGTTCAGACTGAAAACACTCTGATGATGAAGGATTTAAGGGGCAACTTGCAGTGCTATGAGACGAATGTGTGATTATATTTGATTGGTGTTCTCAGATGATGCTGTTCATTTCCGCAACAACCCTGTATTTCCTTGAATTAGACATTGAAACACTTAAAAAAGCCTCTTTTATGACCTCCCTAAACTTTACTAGCACCCCATGTTTTTGGGACGATCCGACCTGGGCCCTGTGGTGGTAGGGGGTTGTATACCTGTTGGTTGAACACTTAAAAAAAAAACTGCTCCATATTATCCACATTTAAACAATGACCACGTCTCATCCTCGGCTCTTCATGTCCTTCTTGAGTCTGTCAGTTTGTCTTAGGACGTAGTCTCCTTCAAGCTCAGCTCCAGGCTCCGATCCAGAAGGAGATCGTCTGTTCTGGGGATCTGTTGAGGTCCTTGAATGTGTTGTCTGTGAACACACTGTGGTCTCATCTGTGGTTGACCTGTCAGTGTCTGGCAGATGGACGTGTCTATAAACAGATGATCTCATTACAAACAGCCTTGTCTCTCAGCGAGCTGGAGGACATACCAGGACAAACACTCAGCTCACTGAGACAGTCTGCTGATAAAAGGGCTCAGTAATGATGATCACTAATGAGCGGAAACATCAGCCGCATTGTAACCTGAACCTGAGCGCACCTCACTCAGTCACTAAATCAATCAATACACAATGGCACTCTGCAGATGTGTCCTAACATGCCCAGCTAAACATTACATGTTGACGACGAGGATGGGATTCCAACCCACGCACACTGAATTAGCAGTCCATCGCCTTAACCACTCGGCCACCGCGTCCTCTGCTGTGGTCCTTATTCCAGAGGATTTGTGTCTCTGCTACAACGAGAACTGGAACCAGAACCATCACATTGAAGAATAAGAGGTGTCTTGGAGAATGCGGGCATCGATCCCGCTACCTCTCGCATACTAAGCGAGCGCTCTCCCATTTGAGCCAATTCCCCTCTGGATCATTGTTCTAATGGCCTCTCCTGGGGTCTCATTTATAACCGTTGCGTACGCACAAAACGGGCCTGAAAGTGGCGTACGTGACTTTCCAAGCCAAGGTTGTGATCTATAAAAAACAAACTTGACGGGAGAATGTGCGCAGCTCTAAGCAAACTCTGACCCATGCGTACGCATGGTTTGGAGGAAAAGGGGAATTGGCGACACAGACGGTGTGGTGGTGAACTGAAGACAGACTCAGGAAATGATGATTGAGAAGAATGATTATGTTTTTATTATCGGCCGTCACACATTTAATTTCAACCCGTATGCGTTAGATCCATGTTGCCACGGTGATTTAATTCAACAGCGCCCTTATTTTGCATCGGACTGGTGTTTCAGAAACATTCTTCTTAGAATCTAACTTAAAATTAAAAATCAAAATTCTTTCTCTATATTTAATCACCACCGTCTCTCCGTCATATTGTCCACTCCCAGAGCGCAGGAGGAGGAGAGGACGGCGCGGCTGCATGGGATAAATACATGGTGTAAATAACTATATGTTCTGTGTGTGAACATATGATCGAGAGTCAATTAAATCTCAAACCCTGGGGGAAAAAATCCAGTAATTGTTCACACAATTGTTACATTCTGTTTTCTTGTTATCAAGAGAAGTGTCATGTTTGATCATTCCTCAAAATGTAACTGATTCCGCTAATTATTCAAAGTTTTATCGATCAGTCTAATTACTGTAAATGTATGAATACAGCGGTGAGCCCAGTGCGTAATGCTGCATCACGGCACCGCTGGAGGAGAAAGGAGGGAGAGGGAGACCATGATGAATGGTTAATAACTCATTTCAGATTAAAACTGTTGTCATTGTTGTAACCATGTGCCGAACCGGGTCCAGCATTTGAGAGGCAGCGCACCAAAAGAACACTGCGTGCGCTCTGAGCCGCTGACGCCGTTGACAGCTGCAGCACGTCACGTCGCCACTTTCACACCTGCAGCTAATTCACAACACCGACAGAACAAGAGCACGTCAGGCTCATTGACATGCAGATCGCATTCATGTGGTGGTTTGCATTGACCATCTACGGTTAAAACAGGGCGTGTACAGGGCGGAACGTGTGATTTATAAAGGGAAGTTTGCTTGCAAGTGTGCGTACGCAGGGTTTTATAAGTCTGAATATTTACTGGCGCATGCAAAACTTGGCTTTTGGGAGTAAGTAAACTTTTAGTAACGATCCCACGTACAGTTTTATAAATGAGACCCCTGGTGTGATATCAGCTGCCAGATGTCACAGTTAAATCTTGTTGGGGAGGTAACATGTCCAGCTAAACGTTACAAGTTGACAACGAGGATGGGATTCGAACCCACACGTGGAGAGCACAATGGATTAGCAATCCATCGCCTTGTTCTCCATCTTGTTCCGGAGGTAACATGGCCAGCTAAATGTTACATGTTGACAACAAGGATGGGATTCGAACCCACACGTGCAGAGCACAATGGATTAGCAGTCCAACACCTTGTTGTCCATCTTGTTCCGGAGGTAACATGGCCAGCTAAATGATACATGTTGATGATGAAGATGGGATTCTAACCCACGCATGCAGAGCACAATGGATGAGCAGTCCATCGCCTTAACCACTCGGCCACCTCGTCCTCTGCAGTGGTCCTTATTCCAGAGGAATTGTGTCTCTGCTACAAAGAGAACTGGAACCAGGACCATTACATTGAAGAATAACAGGTGTCTTGGAGAATGCGGGCATCGATCCCGCTACCTCTCGCATGCGAAGCGAGCGCTCTCCCATTTGAGCTAATTCCCCTCTGGCTCATTGTGCTCTTGGCCTCTCCAGGTGTGATATCAGCTGCCAGATATCACAGCTAAATCTTGTTGTGGAAGTAACATGGCCAGCTAAACGATACACTTTGATGACGAGGATGGGATTCGAACCCACGCATGCAGAGCACAACATCTACATACATCTACATTTGATATCAGCTGCCAGATGTCATAGTTAAATATTGTTCTTTAGGTAACATGGGCACCTAAACAATACACATTGACGACGAGGATGGGATTCGAACCCACGCGTGCAGAGCACAATGGATTAGCAGTCCATCGCCTTAACCACTCGGCCACCTCGTCCTCTGATTGCTCTGTTGACAGGAAGATACTCGTCCAGGTGTTAAACCCAGGAGTATTTGAGGAGGTGCAGGAACATACAGGAGGAATCGTGTCTCTGCTACATGTTGACGACAAAGATGGGATTCGAACCCACACGTGCAGAGTACAATGGATTAGCAGTCCATCACATTGTTCTCCATCTTGTTCTGGAGTTAAAATGGCCAGCTAAATGTTACATGTTGACAACAAGGATGGGATTCGAACCCACGTGTAAGAAGTCTCTTGGAGAATGCGGGCATCGATCCCGCTACCTCTCGCATGCTAAGCGAGCGCTCTCCCATTTGAGCTAATTCCCCTCTGGATCATTGTGCTCTTGGCCTCTCCGGGTGTGATATCAGCTGCCAGATGTCACAGCTAAATATTGTTCTTTAGGTAACATGACCAGCTAAACGATACACGTTGACGACGAGGATGGGGTTCGAACCCACGCATGCAGAGCACAATATCTACATACATCTACATTTGACACCTGGAACATCTGGAAACATCTGGAACAGTGAGGAGGTGGAGGTGGAGGAAGAACCCTCCATTAAGAGCAGTTCATGAGTGCCATTTCCCTCAATCAGACCTATACTTCCCAGGTGTTGCCCAGTACCTGACTCCATCTTCTCTTTGGCATCAGACCAGAAGTTTTTTGACTGATCTCATCAATTCCAGAGGAATTGTGTCTCTGATACAACAAGATCTGGAACCAGACAACCATCACATTGAAGAATAAGAGATCTCTTGGAGAATGCGGGCATCGATCCCGCTACCTCTCGCATGCTAAGCGAGCGCTCTCCCATTTGAGCTAATTCCCCTCTGGATCATTGTGCTCTTGGCCTCTCCAGGTGTGATATCAGCTGCCAGATGTCACAGCTAAATATTGTTCTTTAGGTAACATGACCAGCTAAACGATACACGTTGACGACGAGGATGGGGTTCGAACCCACGCATGCAGAGCACAATATCTACATACATCTACATTTGACACCTGGAACATCTGGAAACATCTGGAACAGTGAGGAGGTGGAGGTGGAGGAAGAACCCTCCATTAAGAGCAGTTCATGAGTGCCATTTCCCTCAATCAGACCTATACTTCCCAGGTGAGTACCTGACTCCATCTTCTCTTTGGCATCAGACCAGAAGTTTTTTGACTGATCTCATCAATTCCAGAGGAATTGTGTCTCTGATACAACAAGATCTGGAACCAGACAATCATCACATTGAAGAATAAGAGATCTCTTGGAGAATGCGGGCATCGATCCCGCTACCTCTCGCATGCTAAGCGAGCGCTCTCCCATTTGAGCTAATTCCCCTCTGGCTCATTGTGCTCTTGGCCTCTCCAGGTGTGATATCAGCTGCCAGATGTCACAGCTAAATCTTGTTGTGGAAGTAACATGGCCAGCTAAACGATACACTTTGATGACGAGGATGGGATTCGAACCCACGCATGCAGAGCACAACATCTACATATGATATCAGCTGCCAGATGTCATAGTTAAATATTGTTCTTTAGGTAACATGGGCAGCTAAACGATACACATTGACGACGAGGATGGGATTCGAACCCACGCGTGCAGAGCACAATGGATTAGCAGTCCATCGCCTTAACCACTCGGCCACCTCGTCCTCTGATTGCTCTGTTGACAGGAAGATACTCGTCCAGGTGTTAAACCCAGGAGTATTTGAGGAGGTGCAGGAACATACAGGAGGAATCGTGTCTCTGCTACATGTTGACGACAAAGATGGGATTCGAACCCACACGTGCAGAGTACAATGGATTAGCAGTCCATCACATTGTTCTCCATCTTGTTCTGGAGTTAAAATGGCCAGCTAAATGTTACATGTTGACAACAAGGATGGGATTCGAACCCACGTGTAAGAAGTCTCTTGGAGAATGCGGGCATCGATCCCGCTACCTCTCGCATGCTAAGCGAGCGCTCTCCCATTTGAGCTAATTCCCCTCTGGCTCATTGTGCTCTTGGCCTCTCCAGGTGTGATATCAGCTGCCAGATGTCACAGCTAAATCTTGTTGTGGAAGTAACATGGCCAGCTAAACGATACACTTTGATGACGAGGATGGGATTCGAACCCACGCATGCAGAGCACAACATCTACATACATCTACATTTGATATCAGCTGCCAGATGTCATAGTTAAATATTGTTCTTTAGGTAACATGGGCAGCTAAACGATACACATTGACGACGAGGAAGGGATTCGAACCCACGCGTGCAGAGCACAATGGATTAGCAGTCCATCGCCTTAACCACTCGGCCACCTCGTCCTCTGATTTCTCTGTTGACAGGAAGATACTCGTCCAGGTGTTAAACCCAGGAGTATTTGAGGAGGTGCAGGAACATACAGGAGGAATCGTGTCTCTGCTACATGTTGACGACAAAGATGGGATTCGAACCCACACGTGCAGAGTACAATGGATTAGCAGTCCATCACATTGTTCTCCATCTTGTTCTGGAGTTAAAATGGCCAGCTAAATGTTACATGTTGACAACAAGGATGGGATTCGAACCCACGTGTAAGAAGTCTCTTGGAGAATGCGGGCATCGATCCCGCTACCTCTCGCATGCTAAGCGAGCGCTCTCCCATTTGAGCTAATTCCCCTCTGGATCATTGTGCTCTTGGCCTCTCCGGGTGTGATATCAGCTGCCAGATGTCACAGCTAAATATTGTTCTTTAGGTAACATGACCAGCTAAACGATACACGTTGACGACGAGGATGGGGTTCGAACCCACGCATGCAGAGCACAATATCTACATACATCTACATTTGACACCTGGAACATCTGGAAACATCTGGAACAGTGAGGAGGTGGAGGTGGAGGAAGAACCCTCCATTAAGAGCAGTTCATGAGTGCCATTTCCCTCAATCAGACCTATACTTCCCAGGTGTTGCCCAGTACCTGACTCCATCTTCTCTTTGGCATCAGACCAGAAGTTTTTTGACTGATCTCATCAATTCCAGAGGAATTGTGTCTCTGATACAACAAGATCTGGAACCAGACAACCATCACATTGAAGAATAAGAGATCTCTTGGAGAATGCGGGCATCGATCCCGCTACCTCTCGCATGCTAAGCGAGCGCTCTCCCATTTGAGCTAATTCCCCTCTGGATCATTGTGCTCTTGGCCTCTCCAGGTGTGATATCAGCTGCCAGATGTCACAGCTAAATATTGTTCTTTAGGTAACATGACCAGCTAAACGATACACGTTGACGACGAGGATGGGGTTCGAACCCACGCATGCAGAGCACAATATCTACATACATCTACATTTGACACCTGGAACATCTGGAAACATCTGGAACAGTGAGGAGGTGGAGGTGGAGGAAGAACCCTCCATTAAGAGCAGTTCATGAGTGCCATTTCCCTCAATCAGACCTATACTTCCCAGGTGAGTACCTGACTCCATCTTCTCTTTGGCATCAGACCAGAAGTTTTTTGACTGATCTCATCAATTCCAGAGGAATTGTGTCTCTGATACAACAAGATCTGGAACCAGACAACCATCACATTGAAGAATAAGAGATCTCTTGGAGAATGCGGGCATCGATCCCGCTACCTCTCGCATGCTAAGCGAGCGCTCTCCCATTTGAGCTAATTCCCCTCTGGCTCATTGTGCTCTTGGCCTCTCCAGGTGTGATATCAGCTGCCAGATGTCACAGCTAAATCTTGTTGTGGAAGTAACATGGCCAGCTAAACGATACACTTTGATGACGAGGATGGGATTCGAACCCACGCATGCAGAGCACAACATCTACATACATCTACATTTGATATCAGCTGCCAGATGTCATAGTTAAATATTGTTCTTTAGGTAACATGGGCAGCTAAACGATACACATTGACGACGAGGATGGGATTCGAACCCACGCGTGCAGAGCACAATGGATTAGCAGTCCATCGCCTTAACCACTCGGCCACCTCGTCCTCTGATTGCTCTGTTGACAGGAAGATACTCGTCCAGGTGTTAAACCCAGGAGTATTTGAGGAGGTGCAGGAACATACAGGAGGAATCGTGTCTCTGCTACATGTTGACGACAAAGATGGGATTCGAACCCACACGTGCAGAGTACAATGGATTAGCAGTCCATCACATTGTTCTCCATCTTGTTCTGGAGATAAAATGGCCAGCTAAATGTTACATGTTGACAACAAGGATGGGATTCAAACCCACGTGTAAGAAGTCTCTTGGAGAATGCGGGCATCGATCCCGCTACCTCTCGCATGCTAAGCGAGCGCTCTCCCATTTGAGCTAATTCCCCTCTGGATCATTGTGCTCTTGGCCTCTCCAGGTGTGATATCAGCTGCCAGATGTCACAGCTAAATATTGTTCTTTAGGTAACATGACCAGCTAAACGATACACGTTGACGACGAGGATGGGGTTCGAACCCACGCATGCAGAGCACAATATCTACATACATCTACATTTGACACCTGGAACATCTGGAAACATCTGGAACAGTGAGGAGGTGGAGGTGGAGGAAGAACCCTCCATTAAGAGCAGTTCATGAGTGCCATTTCCCTCAATCAGACCTATACTTCCCAGGTGAGTACCTGACTCCATCTTCTCTTTGGCATCAGACCAGAAGTTTTTTGACTGATCTCATCAATTCCAGAGGAATTGTGTCTCTGATACAACAAGATCTGGAACCAGACAACCATCACATTGAAGAATAAGAGATCTCTTGGAGAATGCGGGCATCGATCCCGCTACCTCTCGCATGCTAAGCGAGCGCTCTCCCATTTGAGCTAATTCCCCTCTGGCTCATTGTGCTCTTGGCCTCTCCAGGTGTGATATCAGCTGCCAGATGTCACAGCTAAATCTTGTTGTGGAAGTAACATGGCCAGCTAAACGATACACTTTGATGACGAGGATGGGATTCGAACCCACGCATGCAGAGCACAACATCTACATACATCTACATTTGATATCAGCTGCCAGATGTCATAGTTAAATATTGTTCTTTAGGTAACATGGGCAGCTAAACGATACACATTGACGACGAGGATGGGATTCGAACCCACGCGTGCAGAGCACAATGGATTAGCAGTCCATCGCCTTAACCACTCGGCCACCTCGTCCTCTGATTGCTCTGTTGACAGGAAGATACTCGTCCAGGTGTTAAACCCAGGAGTATTTGAGGAGGTGCAGGAACATACAGGAGGAATTGTGTCTCTGCTACATGTTGACGACAAAGATGGGATTCGAACCCACACGTGCAGAGTACAATGGATTAGCAGTCCATCACATTGTTCTCCATCTTGTTCTGGAGTTAAAATGGCCAGCTAAATGTTACATGTTGACAACAAGGATGGGATTCGAACCCACGTGTAAGAAGTCTCTTGGAGAATGCGGGCATCGATCCCGCTACCTCTCGCATGCTAAGCGAGCGCTCTCCCATTTGAGCTAATTCCCCTCTGGATCATTGTGCTCTTGGCCTCTCCGGGTGTGATATCAGCTGCCAGATGTCACAGCTAAATATTGTTCTTTAGGTAACATGACCAGCTAAACGATACACGTTGACGACGAGGATGGGGTTCGAACCCACGCATGCAGAGCACAATATCTACATACATCTACATTTGACACCTGGAACATCTGGAAACATCTGGAACAGTGAGGAGGTGGAGGTGGAGGAAGAACCCTCCATTAAGAGCAGTTCATGAGTGCCATTTCCCTCAATCAGACCTATACTTCCCAGGTGTTGCCCAGTACCTGACTCCATCTTCTCTTTGGCATCAGACCAGAAGTTTTTTGACTGATCTCATCAATTCCAGAGGAATTGTGTCTCTGATACAACAAGATCTGGAACCAGACAACCATCACATTGAAGAATAAGAGATCTCTTGGAGAATGCGGGCATCGATCCCGCTACCTCTCGCATGCTAAGCGAGCGCTCTCCCATTTGAGCTAATTCCCCTCTGGCTCATTGTGCTCTTGGCCTCTCCAGGTGTGATATCAGCTGCCAGATGTCACAGCTAAATCTTGTTGTGGAAGTAACATGGCCAGCTAAACGATACACTTTGATGACGAGGATGGGATTCGAACCCACGCATGCAGAGCACAACATCTACATACATCTACATTTGATATCAGCTGCCAGATGTCATAGTTAAATATTGTTCTTTAGGTAACATGGGCAGCTAAACGATACACATTGACGACGAGGATGGGATTCGAACCCAGGCGTGCAAAGCACAATGGATTAGCAGTCCATCGCCTTAACCACTCGGCCACCTCGTCCTCTGATTGCTCTGTTGACAGGACGATACTGGTCCAGGTGTTAAACCCAGGAGTATTTGAGGAGGTGCAGGAACATACAGGAGGAATCGTGTCTCTGCTACATGTTGACGACAAAGATGGGATTCGAACCCACACGTGCAGAGTACAATGGATTAGCAGTCCATCACATTGTTCTCCATCTTGTTCTGGAGTTAAAATGGCCAGCTAAATGTTACATGTTGACAACAAGGATGGGATTCGAACCCACGTGTAAGAAGTCTCTTGGAGAATGCGGGCATCGATCCCGCTACCTCTCGCATGCTAAGCGAGCGCTCTCCCATTTGAGCTACTTCCCCTCTGGATCATTGTGCTCTTGGCCTCTCCGGGTGTGATATCAGCTGCCAGATGTCACAGCTAAATATTGTTCTTTAGGTAACATGACCAGCTAAACGATACACGTTGACGACGAGGATGGGGTTCGAACCCACGCATGCAGAGCACAATATCTACATACATCTACATTTGACACCTGGAACATCTGGAAACATCTGGAACAGTGAGGAGGTGGAGGTGGAGGAAGAACCCTCCATTAAGAGCAGTTCATGAGTGCCATTTCCCTCAATCAGACCTATACTTCCCAGGTGTTGCCCAGTACCTGACTCCATCTTCTCTTTGGCATCAGACCAGAAGTTTTTTGACTGATCTCATCAATTCCAGAGGAATTGTGTCTCTGATACAACAAGATCTGGAACCAGACAACCATCACATTGAAGAATAAGAGATCTCTTGGAGAATGCGGGCATCGATCCCGCTACCTCTCGCATGCTAAGCGAGCGCTCTCCCATTTGAGCTAATTCCCCTCTGGATCATTGTGCTCTTGGCCTCTCCAGGTGTGATATCAGCTGCCAGATGTCACAGCTAAATATTGTTCTTTAGGTAACATGACCAGCTAAACGATACACGTTGACGACGAGGATGGGGTTCGAACCCACGCATGCAGAGCACAATATCTACATACATCTACATTTGACACCTGGAACATCTGGAAACATCTGGAACAGTGAGGAGGTGGAGGTGGAGGAAGAACCCTCCATTAAGAGCAGTTCATGAGTGCCATTTCCCTCAATCAGACCTATACTTCCCAGGTGAGTACCTGACTCCATCTTCTCTTTGGCATCAGACCAGAAGTTTTTTGACTGATCTCATCAATTCCAGAGGAATTGTGTCTCTGATACAACAAGATCTGGAACCAGACAACCATCACATTGAAGAATAAGAGATCTCTTGGAGAATGCGGGCATCGATCCCGCTACCTCTCGCATGCTAAGCGAGCGCTCTCCCATTTGAGCTAATTCCCCTCTGGCTCATTGTGCTCTTGGCCTCTCCAGGTGTGATATCAGCTGCCAGATGTCACAGCTAAATCTTGTTGTGGAAGTAACATGGCCAGCTAAACGATACACTTTGATGACGAGGATGGGATTCGAACCCACGCATGCAGAGCACAACATCTACATATGATATCAGCTGCCAGATGTCATAGTTAAATATTGTTCTTTAGGTAACATGGGCAGCTAAACGATACACATTGACGACGAGGATGGGATTCGAACCCACGCGTGCAGAGCACAATGGATTAGCAGTCCATCGCCTTAACCACTCGGCCACCTCGTCCTCTGATTGCTCTGTTGACAGGAAGATACTCGTCCAGGTGTTAAACCCAGGAGTATTTGAGGAGGTGCAGGAACATACAGGAGGAATCGTGTCTCTGCTACATGTTGACGACAAAGATGGGATTCGAACCCACACGTGCAGAGTACAATGGATTAGCAGTCCATCACATTGTTCTCCATCTTGTTCTGGAGTTAAAATGGCCAGCTAAATGTTACATGTTGACAACAAGGATGGGATTCGAACCCACGTGTAAGAAGTCTCTTGGAGAATGCGGGCATCGATCCCGCTACCTCTCGCATGCTAAGCGAGCGCTCTCCCATTTGAGCTAATTCCCCTCTGGCTCATTGTGCTCTTGGCCTCTCCAGGTGTGATATCAGCTGCCAGATGTCACAGCTAAATCTTGTTGTGGAAGTAACATGGCCAGCTAAACGATACACTTTGATGACGAGGATGGAATTCGAACCCACGCATGCAGAGCACAACATCTACATACATCTACATTTGATATCAGCTGCCAGATGTCATAGTTAAATATTGTTCTTTAGGTAACATGGGCAGCTAAACGATACACATTGACGACGAGGAAGGGATTCGAACCCACGCGTGCAGAGCACAATGGATTAGCAGTCCATCGCCTTAACCACTCGGCCACCTCGTCCTCTGATTGCCCTGTTGACAGGAAGATACTCGTCCAGGTGTTAAACCCAGGAGTATTTGAGGAGGTGCAGGAACATACAGGAGGAATCGTGTCTCTGCTACATGTTGACGACAAAGATGGGATTCGAACCCACACGTGCAGAGTACAATGGATTAGCAGTCCATCACATTGTTCTCCATCTTGTTCTGGAGTTAAAATGGCCAGCTAAATGTTACATGTTGACAACAAGGATGGGATTCGAACCCACGTGTAAGAAGTCTCTTGGAGAATGCGGGCATCGATCCCGCTACCTCTCGCATGCTAAGCGAGCGCTCTCCCATTTGAGCTAATTCCCCTCTGGATCATTGTGCTCTTGGCCTCTCCGGGTGTGATATCAGCTGCCAGATGTCACAGCTAAATATTGTTCTTTAGGTAACATGACCAGCTAAACGATACACGTTGACGACGAGGATGGGGTTCGAACCCACGCATGCAGAGCACAATATCTACATACATCTACATTTGACACCTGGAACATCTGGAAACATCTGGAACAGTGAGGAGGTGGAGGTGGAGGAAGAACCCTCCATTAAGAGCAGTTCATGAGTGCCATTTCCCTCAATCAGACCTATACTTCCCAGGTGTTGCCCAGTACCTGACTCCATCTTCTCTTTGGCATCAGACCAGAAGTTTTTTGACTGATCTCATCAATTCCAGAGGAATTGTGTCTCTGATACAACAAGATCTGGAACCAGACAACCATCACATTGAAGAATAAGAGATCTCTTGGAGAATGCGGGCATCGATCCCGCTACCTCTCGCATGCTAAGCGAGCGCTCTCCCATTTGAGCTAATTCCCCTCTGGATCATTGTGCTCTTGGCCTCTCCAGGTGTGATATCAGCTGCCAGATGTCACAGCTAAATATTGTTCTTTAGGTAACATGACCAGCTAAACGATACACGTTGACGACGAGGATGGGGTTCGAACCCACGCATGCAGAGCACAATATCTACATACATCTACATTTGACACCTGGAACATCTGGAAACATCTGGAACAGTGAGGAGGTGGAGGTGGAGGAAGAACCCTCCATTAAGAGCAGTTCATGAGTGCCATTTCCCTCAATCAGACCTATACTTCCCAGGTGAGTACCTGACTCCATCTTCTCTTTGGCATCAGACCAGAAGTTTTTTGACTGATCTCATCAATTCCAGAGGAATTGTGTCTCTGATACAACAAGATCTGGAACCAGACAACCATCACATTGAAGAATAAGAGATCTCTTGGAGAATGCGGGCATCGATCCCGCTACCTCTCGCATGCTAAGCGAGCGCTCTCCCATTTGAGCTAATTCCCCTCTGGCTCATTGTGCTCTTGGCCTCTCCAGGTGTGATATCAGCTGCCAGATGTCACAGCTAAATCTTGTTGTGGAAGTAACATGGCCAGCTAAACGATACACTTTGATGACGAGGATGGGATTCGAACCCACGCATGCAGAGCACAACATCTACATACATCTACATTTGATATCAGCTGCCAGATGTCATAGTTAAATATTGTTCTTTAGGTAACATGGGCAGCTAAACGATACACATTGACGACGAGGATGGGATTCGAACCCACGCGTGCAGAGCACAATGGATTAGCAGTCCATCGCCTTAACCACTCGGCCACCTCGTCCTCTGATTGCTCTGTTGACAGGAAGATACTCGTCCAGGTGTTAAACCCAGGAGTATTTGAGGAGGTGCAGGAACATACAGGAGGAATCGTGTCTCTGCTACATGTTGACGACAAAGATGGGATTCGAACCCACACGTGCAGAGTACAATGGATTAGCAGTCCATCACATTGTTCTCCATCTTGTTCTGGAGATAAAATGGCCAGCTAAATGTTACATGTTGACAACAAGGATGGGATTCGAACCCACGTGTAAGAAGTCTCTTGGAGAATGCGGGCATCGATCCCGCTACCTCTCGCATGCTAAGCGAGCGCTCTCCCATTTGAGCTAATTCCCCTCTGGATCATTGTGCTCTTGGCCTCTCCAGGTGTGATATCAGCTGCCAGATGTCACAGCTAAATATTGTTCTTTAGGTAACATGACCAGCTAAACGATACACGTTGACGACGAGGATGGGGTTCGAACCCACGCATGCAGAGCACAATATCTACATACATCTACATTTGACACCTGGAACATCTGGAAACATCTGGAACAGTGAGGAGGTGGAGGTGGAGGAAGAACCCTCCATTAAGAGCAGTTCATGAGTGCCATTTCCCTCAATCAGACCTATACTTCCCAGGTGAGTACCTGACTCCATCTTCTCTTTGGCATCAGACCAGAAGTTTTTTGACTGATCTCATCAATTCCAGAGGAATTGTGTCTCTGATACAACAAGATCTGGAACCAGACAACCATCACATTGAAGAATAAGAGATCTCTTGGAGAATGCGGGCATCGATCCCGCTACCTCTCGCATGCTAAGCGAGCGCTCTCCCATTTGAGCTAATTCCCCTCTGGCTCATTGTGCTCTTGGCCTCTCCAGGTGTGATATCAGCTGCCAGATGTCACAGCTAAATCTTGTTGTGGAAGTAACATGGCCAGCTAAACGATACACTTTGATGACGAGGATGGGATTCGAACCCACGCATGCAGAGCACAACATCTACATACATCTACATTTGATATCAGCTGCCAGATGTCATAGTTAAATATTGTTCTTTAGGTAACATGGGCAGCTAAACGATACACATTGACGACGAGGATGGGATTCGAACCCACGCGTGCAGAGCACAATGGATTAGCAGTCCATCGCCTTAACCACTCGGCCACCTCGTCCTCTGATTGCTCTGTTGACAGGAAGATACTCGTCCAGGTGTTAAACCCAGGAGTATTTGAGGAGGTGCAGGAACATACAGGAGGAATTGTGTCTCTGCTACATGTTGACGACAAAGATGGGATTCGAACCCACACGTGCAGAGTACAATGGATTAGCAGTCCATCACATTGTTCTCCATCTTGTTCTGGAGTTAAAATGGCCAGCTAAATGTTACATGTTGACAACAAGGATGGGATTCGAACCCACGTGTAAGAAGTCTCTTGGAGAATGCGGGCATCGATCCCGCTACCTCTCGCATGCTAAGCGAGCGCTCTCCCATTTGAGCTAATTCCCCTCTGGATCATTGTGCTCTTGGCCTCTCCGGGTGTGATATCAGCTGCCAGATGTCACAGCTAAATATTGTTCTTTAGGTAACATGACCAGCTAAACGATACACGTTGACGACGAGGATGGGGTTCGAACCCACGCATGCAGAGCACAATATCTACATACATCTACATTTGACACCTGGAACATCTGGAAACATCTGGAACAGTGAGGAGGTGGAGGTGGAGGAAGAACCCTCCATTAAGAGCAGTTCATGAGTGCCATTTCCCTCAATCAGACCTATACTTCCCAGGTGTTGCCCAGTACCTGACTCCATCTTCTCTTTGGCATCAGACCAGAAGTTTTTTGACTGATCTCATCAATTCCAGAGGAATTGTGTCTCTGATACAACAAGATCTGGAACCAGACAACCATCACATTGAAGAATAAGAGATCTCTTGGAGAATGCGGGCATCGATCCCGCTACCTCTCGCATGCTAAGCGAGCACTCTCCCATTTGAGCTAATTCCCCTCTGGCTCATTGTGCTCTTGGCCTCTCCAGGTGTGATATCAGCTGCCAGATGTCACAGCTAAATCTTGTTGTGGAAGTAACATGGCCAGCTAAACGATACACTTTGATGACGAGGATGGGATTCGAACCCACGCATGCAGAGCACAACATCTACATACATCTACATTTGATATCAGCTGCCAGATGTCATAGTTAAATATTGTTCTTTAGGTAACATGGGCAGCTAAACGATACACATTGACGACGAGGATGGGATTCGAACCCAGGCGTGCAAAGCACAATGGATTAGCAGTCCATCGCCTTAACCACTCGGCCACCTCGTCCTCTGATTGCTCTGTTGACAGGACGATACTGGTCCAGGTGTTAAACCCAGGAGTATTTGAGGAGGTGCAGGAACATACAGGAGGAATCGTGTCTCTGCTACATGTTGACGACAAAGATGGGATTCGAACCCACACGTGCAGAGTACAATGGATTAGCAGTCCATCACATTGTTCTCCATCTTGTTCTGGAGTTAAAATGGCCAGCTAAATGTTACATGTTGACAACAAGGATGGGATTCGAACCCACGTGTAAGAAGTCTCTTGGAGAATGCGGGCATCGATCCCGCTACCTCTCGCATGCTAAGCGAGCGCTCTCCCATTTGAGCTAATTCCCCTCTGGATCATTGTGCTCTTGGCCTCTCCGGGTGTGATATCAGCTGCCAGATGTCACAGCTAAATATTGTTCTTTAGGTAACATGACCAGCTAAACGATACACGTTGACGACGAGGATGGGGTTCGAACCCACGCATGCAGAGCACAATATCTACATACATCTACATTTGACACCTGGAACATCTGGAAACATCTGGAACAGTGAGGAGGTGGAGGTGGAGGAAGAACCCTCCATTAAGAGCAGTTCATGAGTGCCATTTCCCTCAATCAGACCTATACTTCCCAGGTGTTGCCCAGTACCTGACTCCATCTTCTCTTTGGCATCAGACCAGAAGTTTTTTGACTGATCTCATCAATTCCAGAGGAATTGTGTCTCTGATACAACAAGATCTGGAACCAGACAACCATCACATTGAAGAATAAGAGATCTCTTGGAGAATGCGGGCATCGATCCCGCTACCTCTCGCATGCTAAGCGAGCGCTCTCCCATTTGAGCTAATTCCCCTCTGGCTCATTGTGCTCTTGGCCTCTCCAGGTGTGATATCAGCTGCCAGATGTCACAGCTAAATCTTGTTGTGGAAGTAACATGGCCAGCTAAACGATACACTTTGATGACGAGGATGGGATTCGAACCCACGCATGCAGAGCACAACATCTACATACATCTACATTTGATATCAGCTGCCAGATGTCATAGTTAAATATTGTTCTTTAGGTAACATGGGCAGCTAAACGATACACATTGACGACGAGGATGGGATTCGAACCCAGGCGTGCAAAGCACAATGGATTAGCAGTCCATCGCCTTAACCACTCGGCCACCTCGTCCTCTGATTGCTCTGTTGACAGGACGATACTGGTCCAGGTGTTAAACCCAGGAGTATTTGAGGAGGTGCAGGAACATACAGGAGGAATCGTGTCTCTGCTACATGTTGACGACAAAGATGGGATTCGAACCCACACGTGCAGAGTACAATGGATTAGCAGTCCATCACATTGTTCTCCATCTTGTTCTGGAGTTAAAATGGCCAGCTAAATGTTACATGTTGACAACAAGGATGGGATTCGAACCCACGTGTAAGAAGTCTCTTGGAGAATGCGGGCATCGATCCCGCTACCTCTCGCATGCTAAGCGAGCGCTCTCCCATTTGAGCTACTTCCCCTCTGGATCATTGTGCTCTTGGCCTCTCCGGGTGTGATATCAGCTGCCAGATGTCACAGCTAAATATTGTTCTTTAGGTAACATGACCAGCTAAACGATACACGTTGACGACGAGGATGGGGTTCGAACCCACGCATGCAGAGCACAATATCTACATACATCTACATTTGACACCTGGAACATCTGGAAACATCTGGAACAGTGAGGAGGTGGAGGTGGAGGAAGAACCCTCCATTAAGAGCAGTTCATGAGTGCCATTTCCCTCAATCAGACCTATACTTCCCAGGTGTTGCCCAGTACCTGACTCCATCTTCTCTTTGGCATCAGACCAGAAGTTTTTTGACTGATCTCATCAATTCCAGAGGAATTGTGTCTCTGATACAACAAGATCTGGAACCAGACAACCATCACATTGAAGAATAAGAGATCTCTTGGAGAATGCGGGCATCGATCCCGCTACCTCTCGCATGCTAAGCGAGCGCTCTCCCATTTGAGCTAATTCCCCTCTGGCTCATTGTGCCCTTGGCCTCTCCAGGTGTGATATCAGCTGCCAGATGTCACAGCTAAATCTTGTTGTGGAAGTAACATGGCCAGCTAAACGATACACTTTGATGACGAGGATGGGATTCGAACCCACGCATGCAGAGCACAACATCTACATACATCTACATTTGATATCAGCTGCCAGATGTCATAGTTAAATATTGTTCTTTAGGTAACATGGGCAGCTAAATGATACACATTGACGACGAGGATGGGATTCGAACCCACGCGTGCAGAGCACAATGGATTAGCAGTCCATCGCCTTAACCACTCGGCCACCTCGTCCTCTGATTGCTCTGTTGACAGGAAGATACTCGTCCAGGTGTTAAACCCAGGAGTATTTGAGGAGGTGCAGGAACATACAGGAGGAATCGTGTCTCTGCTACATGTTGACGACAAAGATGGGATTCGAACCCACACGTGCAGAGTACAATGGATTAGCAGTCCATCACATTGTTCTCCATCTTGTTCTGGAGTTAAAATGGCCAGCTAAATGTTACATGTTGACAACAAGGATGGGATTCGAACCCACGTGTAAGAAGTCTCTTGGAGAATGCGGGCATCGATCCCGCTACCTCTCGCATGCTAAGCGAGCACTCTCCCATTTGAGCTAATTCCCCTCTGGATCATTGTGCTCTTGGCCTCTCCGGGTGTGATATCAGCTGCCAGATGTCACAGCTAAATATTGTTCTTTAGGTAACATGACCAGCTAAACGATACACGTTGACGACGAGGATGGGGTTCGAACCCACGCATGCAGAGCACAATATCTACATACATCTACATTTGACACCTGGAACATCTGGAAACATCTGGAACAGTGAGGAGGTGGAGGTGGAGGAAGAACCCTCCATTAAGAGCAGTTCATGAGTGCCATTTCCCTCAATCAGACCTATACTTCCCAGGTGTTGCCCAGTACCTGACTCCATCTTCTCTTTGGCATCAGACCAGAAGTTTTTTGACTGATCTCATCAATTCCAGAGGAATTGTGTCTCTGATACAACAAGATCTGGAACCAGACAACCATCACATTGAAGAATAAGAGATCTCTTGGAGAATGCGGGCATCGATCCCGCTACCTCTCGCATGCTAAGCGAGCGCTCTCCCATTTGAGCTAATTCCCCTCTGGCTCATTGTGCCCTTGGCCTCTCCAGGTGTGATATCAGCTGCCAGATGTCACAGCTAAATCTTGTTGTGGAAGTAACATGGCCAGCTAAACGATACACTTTGATGACGAGGATGGGATTCGAACCCACGCATGCAGAGCACAACATCTACATACATCTACATTTGATATCAGCTGCCAGATGTCATAGTTAAATATTGTTCTTTAGGTAACATGGGCAGCTAAACGATACACATTGACGACGAGGATGGGATTCGAACCCACGCGTGCAGAGCACAATGGATTAGCAGTCCATCGCCTTAACCACTCGGCCACCTCGTCCTCTGATTGCTCTTTTGACAGGAAGATACTCGTCCAGGTGTTAAACCCAGGAGTATTTGAGGAGGTGCAGGAACATACAGGAGGAATCGTGTCTCTGCTACATGTTGACGACAAAGATGGGATTCGAACCCACACGTGCAGAGTACAATGGATTAGCAGTCCATCACATTGTTCTCCATCTTGTTCTGGAGTTAAAATGGCCAGCTAAATGTTACATGTTGACAACAAGGATCGGATTCGAACCCACGTGTAAGAAGTCTCTTGGAGAATGCGGGCATCGATCCCGCTACCTCTCGCATGCTAAGCGAGCACTCTCCCATTTGAGCTAATTCCCCTCTGGCTCATTGTGCTCTTGGCCTCTCCAGGTGTGATATCAGCTGCCAGATGTCACAGCTAAATCTTGTTGTGGAAGTAACATGGCCAGCTAAACGATACACTTTGATGACGAGGATGGAATTCGAACCCACGCATGCAGAGCACAACATCTACATACATCTACATTTGATATCAGCTGCCAGATGTCATAGTTAAATATTGTTCTTTAGGTAACATGGGCAGCTAAACGATACACATTGACGACGAGGAAGGGATTCGAACCCACGCGTGCAGAGCACAATGGATTAGCAGTCCATCGCCTTAACCACTCGGCCACCTCGTCCTCTGATTGCCCTGTTGACAGGAAGATACTCGTCCAGGTGTTAAACCCAGGAGTATTTGAGGAGGTGCAGGAACATACAGGAGGAATCGTGTCTCTGCTACATGTTGACGACAAAGATGGGATTCGAACCCACACGTGCAGAGTACAATGGATTAGCAGTCCATCACATTGTTCTCCATCTTGTTCTGGAGTTAAAATGGCCAGCTAAATGTTACATGTTGACAACAAGGATGGGATTCGAACCCACGTGTAAGAAATCTCTTGGAGAATGCGGGCATCGATCCCGCTACCTCTCGCATGCTAAGCGAGCGCTCTCCCATTTGAGCTAATTCCCCTCTGGATCATTGTGCTCTTGGCCTCTCCGGGTGTGATATCAGCTGCCAGATGTCACAGCTAAATATTGTTCTTTAGGTAACATGACCAGCTAAACGATACACGTTGACGACGAGGATGGGGTTCGAACCCACGCATGCAGAGCACAATATCTACATACATCTACATTTGACACCTGGAACATCTGGAAACATCTGGAACAGTGAGGAGGTGGAGGTGGAGGAAGAACCCTCCATTAAGAGCAGTTCATGAGTGCCATTTCCCTCAATCAGACCTATACTTCCCAGGTGTTGCCCAGTACCTGACTCCATCTTCTCTTTGGCATCAGACCAGAAGTTTTTTGACTGATCTCATCAATTCCAGAGGAATTGTGTCTCTGATACAACAAGATCTGGAACCAGACAACCATCACATTGAAGAATAAGAGATCTCTTGGAGAATGCGGGCATCGATCCCGCTACCTCTCGCATGCTAAGCGAGCGCTCTCCCATTTGAGCTAATTCCCCTCTGGCTCATTGTGCCCTTGGCCTCTCCAGGTGTGATATCAGCTGCCAGATGTCACAGCTAAATCTTGTTGTGGAAGTAACATGGCCAGCTAAACGATACACTTTGATGACGAGGATGGGATTCGAACCCACGCATGCAGAGCACAACATCTACATACATCTACATTTGATATCAGCTGCCAGATGTCATAGTTAAATATTGTTCTTTAGGTAACATGGGCAGCTAAATGATACACATTGACGACGAGGATGGGATTCGAACCCACGCGTGCAGAGCACAATGGATTAGCAGTCCATCGCCTTAACCACTCGGCCACCTCGTCCTCTGATTGCTCTGTTGACAGGAAGATACTCGTCCAGGTGTTAAACCCAGGAGTATTTGAGGAGGTGCAGGAACATACAGGAGGAATCGTGTCTCTGCTACATGTTGACGACAAAGATGGGATTCGAACCCACACGTGCAGAGTACAATGGATTAGCAGTCCATCACATTGTTCTCCATCTTGTTCTGGAGTTAAAATGGCCAGCTAAATGTTACATGTTGACAACAAGGATGGGATTCGAACCCACGTGTAAGAAGTCTCTTGGAGAATGCGGGCATCGATCCCGCTACCTCTCGCATGCTAAGCGAGCACTCTCCCATTTGAGCTAATTCCCCTCTGGATCATTGTGCTCTTGGCCTCTCCGGGTGTGATATCAGCTGCCAGATGTCACAGCTAAATATTGTTCTTTAGGTAACATGACCAGCTAAACGATACACGTTGACGACGAGGATGGGGTTCGAACCCACGCATGCAGAGCACAATATCTACATACATCTACATTTGACACCTGGAACATCTGGAAACATCTGGAACAGTGAGGAGGTGGAGGTGGAGGAAGAACCCTCCATTAAGAGCAGTTCATGAGTGCCATTTCCCTCAATCAGACCTATACTTCCCAGGTGTTGCCCAGTACCTGACTCCATCTTCTCTTTGGCATCAGACCAGAAGTTTTTTGACTGATCTCATCAATTCCAGAGGAATTGTGTCTCTGATACAACAAGATCTGGAACCAGACAACCATCACATTGAAGAATAAGAGATCTCTTGGAGAATGCGGGCATCGATCCCGCTACCTCTCGCATGCTAAGCGAGCGCTCTCCCATTTGAGCTAATTCCCCTCTGGCTCATTGTGCCCTTGGCCTCTCCAGGTGTGATATCAGCTGCCAGATGTCACAGCTAAATCTTGTTGTGGAAGTAACATGGCCAGCTAAACGATACACTTTGATGACGAGGATGGGATTCGAACCCACGCATGCAGAGCACAACATCTACATACATCTACATTTGATATCAGCTGCCAGATGTCATAGTTAAATATTGTTCTTTAGGTAACATGGGCAGCTAAACGATACACATTGACGACGAGGATGGGATTCGAACCCACGCGTGCAGAGCACAATGGATTAGCAGTCCATCGCCTTAACCACTCGGCCACCTCGTCCTCTGATTGCTCTGTTGACAGGAAGATACTCGTCCAGGTGTTAAACCCAGGAGTATTTGAGGAGGTGCAGGAACATACAGGAGGAATCGTGTCTCTGCTACATGTTGACGACAAAGATGGGATTCGAACCCACACGTGCAGAGTACAATGGATTAGCAGTCCATCACATTGTTCTCCATCTTGTTCTGGAGTTAAAATGGCCAGCTAAATGTTACATGTTGACAACAAGGATCGGATTCGAACCCACGTGTAAGAAGTCTCTTGGAGAATGCGGGCATCGATCCCGCTACCTCTCGCATGCTAAGCGAGCACTCTCCCATTTGAGCTAATTCCCCTCTGGCTCATTGTGCTCTTGGCCTCTCCAGGTGTGATATCAGCTGCCAGATGTCACAGCTAAATCTTGTTGTGGAAGTAACATGGCCAGCTAAACGATACACTTTGATGACGAGGATGGAATTCGAACCCACGCATGCAGAGCACAACATCTACATACATCTACATTTGATATCAGCTGCCAGATGTCATAGTTAAATATTGTTCTTTAGGTAACATGGGCAGCTAAACGATACACATTGACGACGAGGAAGGGATTCGAACCCACGCGTGCAGAGCACAATGGATTAGCAGTCCATCGCCTTAACCACTCGGCCACCTCGTCCTCTGATTGCCCTGTTGACAGGAAGATACTCGTCCAGGTGTTAAACCCAGGAGTATTTGAGGAGGTGCAGGAACATACAGGAGGAATCGTGTCTCTGCTACATGTTGACGACAAAGATGGGATTCGAACCCACACGTGCAGAGTACAATGGATTAGCAGTCCATCACATTGTTCTCCATCTTGTTCTGGAGTTAAAATGGCCAGCTAAATGTTACATGTTGACAACAAGGATGGGATTCGAACCCACGTGTAAGAAATCTCTTGGAGAATGCGGGCATCGATCCCGCTACCTCTCGCATGCTAAGCGAGCGCTCTCCCATTTGAGCTAATTCCCCTCTGGATCATTGTGCTCTTGGCCTCTCCGGGTGTGATATCAGCTGCCAGATGTCACAGCTAAATATTGTTCTTTAGGTAACATGACCAGCTAAACGATACACGTTGACGACGAGGATGGGGTTCGAACCCACGCATGCAGAGCACAATATCTACATACATCTACATTTGACACCTGGAACATCTGGAAACATCTGGAACAGTGAGGAGGTGGAGGTGGAGGAAGAACCCTCCATTAAGAGCAGTTCATGAGTGCCATTTCCCTCAATCAGACCTATACTTCCCAGGTGTTGCCCAGTACCTGACTCCATCTTCTCTTTGGCATCAGACCAGAAGTTTTTTGACTGATCTCATCAATTCCAGAGGAATTGTGTCTCTGATACAACAAGATCTGGAACCAGACAACCATCACATTGAAGAATAAGAGATCTCTTGGAGAATGCGGGCATCGATCCCGCTACCTCTCGCATGCTAAGCGAGCGCTCTCCCATTTGAGCTAATTCCCCTCTGGCTCATTGTGCTCTTGGCCTCTCCAGGTGTGATATCAGCTGCCAGATGTCACAGCTAAATCTTGTTGTGGAAGTAACATGGCCAGCTAAACGATACACTTTGATGACGAGGATGGGATTCGAACCCACGCATGCAGAGCACAACATCTACATACATCTACATTTGATATCAGCTGCCAGATGTCATAGTTAAATATTGTTCTTTAGGTAACATGGGCAGCTAAACGATACACATTGACGACGAGGATGGGATTCGAACCCACGCGTGCAGAGCACAATGGATTAGCAGTCCATCGCCTTAACCACTCGGCCACCTCGTCCTCTGATTGCTCTGTTGACAGGACGATACTGGTCCAGGTGTTAAACCCAGGAGTATTTGAGGAGGTGCAGGAACATACAGGAGGAATCGTGTCTCTGCTACATGTTGACGACAAAGATGGGATTCGAACCCACACGTGCAGAGTACAATGGATTAGCAGTCCATCACATTGTTCTCCATCTTGTTCTGGAGTTAAAATGGCCAGCTAAATGTTACATGTTGACAACAAGGATGGGATTCGAACCCACGTGTAAGAAGTATCTTGGAGAATGCGGGCATCGATCCCGCTACCTCTCGCATGCTAAGCGAGCGCTCTCCCATTTGAGCTAATTCCCCTCTGGATCATTGTGCTCTTGGCCTCTCCGGGTGTGATATCAGCTGCCAGATGTCACAGCTAAATATTGTTCTTTAGGTAACATGACCAGCTAAACGATACACGTTGACGACGAGGATGGGGTTCGAACCCACGCATGCAGAGCACAATATCTACATACATCTACATTTGACACCTGGAACATCTGGAAACATCTGGAACAGTGAGGAGGTGGAGGTGGAGGAAGAACCCTCCATTAAGAGCAGTTCATGAGTGCCATTTCCCTCAATCAGACCTATACTTCCCAGGTGTTGCCCAGTACCTGACTCCATCTTCTCTTTGGCATCAGACCAGAAGTTTTTTGACTGATCTCATCAATTCCAGAGGAATTGTGTCTCTGATACAACAAGATCTGGAACCAGACAACCATCACATTGAAGAATAAGAGATCTCTTGGAGAATGCGGGCATCGATCCCGCTACCTCTCGCATGCTAAGCGAGCGCTCTCCCATTTGAGCTAATTCCCCTCTGGCTCATTGTGCTCTTGGCCTCTCCAGGTGTGATATCAGCTGCCAGATGTCACAGCTAAATCTTGTTGTGGAAGTAACATGGCCAGCTAAACGATACACTTTGATGACGAGGATGGGATTCGAACCCACGCATGCAGAGCACAACATCTACATACATCTACATTTGATATCAGCTGCCAGATGTCATAGTTAAATATTGTTCTTTAGGTAACATGGGCAGCTAAACGATACACATTGACGACGAGGATGGGATTCGAACCCACACGTGCAGAGCACAATGGATTAGCAGTCCATCGCCTTAACCACTCGGCCACCTCGTCCTCTGATTGCTCTGTTGACAGGACGATACTGGTCCAGGTGTTAAACCCAGGAGTATTTGAGGAGGTGCAGGAACATACAGGAGGAATCGTGTCTCTGCTACATGTTGACGACAAAGATGGGATTCGAACCCACACGTGCAGAGTACAATGGATTAGCAGTCCATCACATTGTTCTCCATCTTGTTCTGGAGTTAAAATGGCCAGCTAAATGTTACATGTTGACAACAAGGATGGGATTCGAACCCACGTGTAAGAAGTCTCTTGGAGAATGCGGGCATCGATCCCGCTACCTCTCGCATGCTAAGCGAGCGCTCTCCCATTTGAGCTAATTCCCCTCTGGATCATTGTGCTCTTGGCCTCTCCGGGTGTGATATCAGCTGCCAGATGTCACAGCTAAATATTGTTCTTTAGGTAACATGACCAGCTAAACGATACACGTTGACGACGAGGATGGGGTTCGAACCCACGCATGCAGAGCACAATATCTACATACATCTACATTTGACACCTGGAACATCTGGAAACATCTGGAACAGTGAGGAGGTGGAGGTGGAGGAAGAACCCTCCATTAAGAGCAGTTCATGAGTGCCATTTCCCTCAATCAGACCTATACTTCCCAGGTGTTGCCCAGTACCTGACTCCATCTTCTCTTTGGCATCAGACCAGAAGTTTTTTGACTGATCTCATCAATTCCAGAGGAATTGTGTCTCTGATACAACAAGATCTGGAACCAGACAACCATCACATTGAAGAATAAGAGATCTCTTGGAGAATGCGGGCATCGATCCCGCTACCTCTCGCATGCTAAGCGAGCGCTCTCCCATTTGAGCTAATTCCCCTCTGGCTCATTGTGCTCTTGGCCTCTCCAGGTGTGATATCAGCTGCCAGATGTCACAGCTAAATCTTGTTGTGGAAGTAACATGGCCAGCTAAACGATACACTTTGATGACGAGGATGGAATTCGAACCCACGCATGCAGAGCACAACATCTACATACATCTACATTTGATATCAGCTGCCAGATGTCATAGTTAAATATTGTTCTTTAGGTAACATGGGCAGCTAAACGATACACTTTGATGACGAGGATGGGATTCGAACCCACGCATGCAGAGCACAATGGATTAGCAGTCCATCGCCTTAACCACTCGGCCACCTCGTCCTCTGATTGCTCTGTTGACAGGAAGATACTCGTCCAGGTGTTAAACCCAGGAGTATTTGAGGAGGTGCAGGAACATACAGGAGGAATCGTGTCTCTGCTACATGTTGACGACAAAGATGGGATTCGAACCCACACGTGCAGAGTACAATGGATTAGCAGTCCATCACATTGTTCTCCATCTTGTTCTGGAGTTAAAATGGCCAGCTAAATGTTACATGTTGACAACAAGGATCGGATTCGAACCCACGTGTAAGAAGTCTCTTGGAGAATGCGGGCATCGATCCCGCTACCTCTCGCATGCTAAGCGAGCACTCTCCCATTTGAGCTAATTCCCCTCTGGCTCATTGTGCTCTTGGCCTCTCCAGGTGTGATATCAGCTGCCAGATGTCACAGCTAAATCTTGTTGTGGAAGTAACATGGCCAGCTAAACGATACACTTTGATGACGAGGATGGAATTCGAACCCACGCATGCAGAGCACAACATCTACATACATCTACATTTGATATCAGCTGCCAGATGTCATAGTTAAATATTGTTCTTTAGGTAACATGGGCAGCTAAACGATACACATTGACGACGAGGAAGGGATTCGAACCCACGCGTGCAGAGCACAATGGATTAGCAGTCCATCGCCTTAACCACTCGGCCACCTCGTCCTCTGATTGCCCTGTTGACAGGAAGATACTCGTCCAGGTGTTAAACCCAGGAGTATTTGAGGAGGTGCAGGAACATACAGGAGGAATCGTGTCTCTGCTACATGTTGACGACAAAGATGGGATTCGAACCCACACGTGCAGAGTACAATGGATTAGCAGTCCATCACATTGTTCTCCATCTTGTTCTGGAGTTAAAATGGCCAGCTAAATGTTACATGTTGACAACAAGGATGGGATTCGAACCCACGTGTAAGAAGTATCTTGGAGAATGCGGGCATCGATCCCGCTACCTCTCGCATGCTAAGCGAGCGCTCTCCCATTTGAGCTAATTCCCCTCTGGATCATTGTGCTCTTGGCCTCTCCGGGTGTGATATCAGCTGCCAGATGTCACAGCTAAATATTGTTCTTTAGGTAACATGACCAGCTAAACGATACACGTTGACGACGAGGATGGGGTTCGAACCCACGCATGCAGAGCACAATATCTACATACATCTACATTTGACACCTGGAACATCTGGAAACATCTGGAACAGTGAGGAGGTGGAGGTGGAGGAAGAACCCTCCATTAAGAGCAGTTCATGAGTGCCATTTCCCTCAATCAGACCTATACTTCCCAGGTGTTGCCCAGTACCTGACTCCATCTTCTCTTTGGCATCAGACCAGAAGTTTTTTGACTGATCTCATCAATTCCAGAGGAATTGTGTCTCTGATACAACAAGATCTGGAACCAGACAACCATCACATTGAAGAATAAGAGATCTCTTGGAGAATGCGGGCATCGATCCCGCTACCTCTCGCATGCTAAGCGAGCGCTCTCCCATTTGAGCTAATTCCCCTCTGGCTCATTGTGCTCTTGGCCTCTCCAGGTGTGATATCAGCTGCCAGATGTCACAGCTAAATCTTGTTGTGGAAGTAACATGGCCAGCTAAACGATACACTTTGATGACGAGGATGGGATTCGAACCCACGCATGCAGAGCACAACATCTACATACATCTACATTTGATATCAGCTGCCAGATGTCATAGTTAAATATTGTTCTTTAGGTAACATGGGCAGCTAAACGATACACATTGACGACGAGGATGGGATTCGAACCCACGCGTGCAGAGCACAATGGATTAGCAGTCCATCGCCTTAACCACTCGGCCACCTCGTCCTCTGATTGCTCTGTTGACAGGACGATACTGGTCCAGGTGTTAAACCCAGGAGTATTTGAGGAGGTGCAGGAACATACAGGAGGAATCGTGTCTCTGCTACATGTTGACGACAAAGATGGGATTCGAACCCACACGTGCAGAGTACAATGGATTAGCAGTCCATCACATTGTTCTCCATCTTGTTCTGGAGTTAAAATGGCCAGCTAAATGTTACATGTTGACAACAAGGATGGGATTCGAACCCACGTGTAAGAAGTATCTTGGAGAATGCGGGCATCGATCCCGCTACCTCTCGCATGCTAAGCGAGCGCTCTCCCATTTGAGCTAATTCCCCTCTGGATCATTGTGCTCTTGGCCTCTCCGGGTGTGATATCAGCTGCCAGATGTCACAGCTAAATATTGTTCTTTAGGTAACATGACCAGCTAAACGATACACGTTGACGACGAGGATGGGGTTCGAACCCACGCATGCAGAGCACAATATCTACATACATCTACATTTGACACCTGGAACATCTGGAAACATCTGGAACAGTGAGGAGGTGGAGGTGGAGGAAGAACCCTCCATTAAGAGCAGTTCATGAGTGCCATTTCCCTCAATCAGACCTATACTTCCCAGGTGTTGCCCAGTACCTGACTCCATCTTCTCTTTGGCATCAGACCAGAAGTTTTTTGACTGATCTCATCAATTCCAGAGGAATTGTGTCTCTGATACAACAAGATCTGGAACCAGACAACCATCACATTGAAGAATAAGAGATCTCTTGGAGAATGCGGGCATCGATCCCGCTACCTCTCGCATGCTAAGCGAGCGCTCTCCCATTTGAGCTAATTCCCCTCTGGCTCATTGTGCTCTTGGCCTCTCCAGGTGTGATATCAGCTGCCAGATGTCACAGCTAAATCTTGTTGTGGAAGTAACATGGCCAGCTAAACGATACACTTTGATGACGAGGATGGGATTCGAACCCACGCATGCAGAGCACAACATCTACATACATCTACATTTGATATCAGCTGCCAGATGTCATAGTTAAATATTGTTCTTTAGGTAACATGGGCAGCTAAACGATACACATTGACGACGAGGATGGGATTCGAACCCACACGTGCAGAGCACAATGGATTAGCAGTCCATCGCCTTAACCACTCGGCCACCTCGTCCTCTGATTGCTCTGTTGACAGGACGATACTGGTCCAGGTGTTAAACCCAGGAGTATTTGAGGAGGTGCAGGAACATACAGGAGGAATCGTGTCTCTGCTACATGTTGACGACAAAGATGGGATTCGAACCCACACGTGCAGAGTACAATGGATTAGCAGTCCATCACATTGTTCTCCATCTTGTTCTGGAGTTAAAATGGCCAGCTAAATGTTACATGTTGACAACAAGGATGGGATTCGAACCCACGTGTAAGAAGTCTCTTGGAGAATGCGGGCATCGATCCCGCTACCTCTCGCATGCTAAGCGAGCGCTCTCCCATTTGAGCTAATTCCCCTCTGGATCATTGTGCTCTTGGCCTCTCCGGGTGTGATATCAGCTGCCAGATGTCACAGCTAAATATTGTTCTTTAGGTAACATGACCAGCTAAACGATACACGTTGACGACGAGGATGGGGTTCGAACCCACGCATGCAGAGCACAATATCTACATACATCTACATTTGACACCTGGAACATCTGGAAACATCTGGAACAGTGAGGAGGTGGAGGTGGAGGAAGAACCCTCCATTAAGAGCAGTTCATGAGTGCCATTTCCCTCAATCAGACCTATACTTCCCAGGTGTTGCCCAGTACCTGACTCCATCTTCTCTTTGGCATCAGACCAGAAGTTTTTTGACTGATCTCATCAATTCCAGAGGAATTGTGTCTCTGATACAACAAGATCTGGAACCAGACAACCATCACATTGAAGAATAAGAGATCTCTTGGAGAATGCGGGCATCGATCCCGCTACCTCTCGCATGCTAAGCGAGCGCTCTCCCATTTGAGCTAATTCCCCTCTGGCTCATTGTGCTCTTGGCCTCTCCAGGTGTGATATCAGCTGCCAGATGTCACAGCTAAATCTTGTTGTGGAAGTAACATGGCCAGCTAAACGATACACTTTGATGACGAGGATGGGATTCGAACCCACGCATGCAGAGCACAACATCTACATACATCTACATTTGATATCAGCTGCCAGATGTCATAGTTAAATATTGTTCTTTAGGTAACATGGGCAGCTAAACGATACACATTGACGACGAGGATGGGATTCGAACCCACGCGTGCAGAGCACAATGGATTAGCAGTCCATCGCCTTAACCACTCGGCCACCTCGTCCTCTGATTGCTCTGTTGACAGGACGATACTGGTCCAGGTGTTAAACCCAGGAGTATTTGAGGAGGTGCAGGAACATACAGGAGGAATCGTGTCTCTGCTACATGTTGACGACAAAGATGGGATTCGAACCCACACGTGCAGAGTACAATGGATTAGCAGTCCATCACATTGTTCTCCATCTTGTTCTGGAGTTAAAATGGCCAGCTAAATGTTACATGTTGACAACAAGGATGGGATTCGAACCCACGTGTAAGAAGTCTCTTGGAGAATGCGGGCATCGATCCCGCTACCTCTCGCATGCTAAGCGAGCGCTCTCCCATTTGAGCTAATTCCCCTCTGGATCATTGTGCTCTTGGCCTCTCCGGGTGTGATATCAGCTGCCAGATGTCACAGCTAAATATTGTTCTTTAGGTAACATGACCAGCTAAACGATACACGTTGACGACGAGGATGGGGTTCGAACCCACGCATGCAGAGCACAATATCTACATACATCTACATTTGACACCTGGAACATCTGGAAACATCTGGAACAGTGAGGAGGTGGAGGTGGAGGAAGAACCCTCCATTAAGAGCAGTTCATGAGTGCCATTTCCCTCAATCAGACCTATACTTCCCAGGTGAGTACCTGACTCCATCTTCTCTTTGGCATCAGACCAGAAGTTTTTTGACTGATCTCATCAATTCCAGAGGAATTGTGTCTCTGATACAACAAGATCTGGAACCAGACAACCATCACATTGAAGAATAAGAGATCTCTTGGAGAATGCGGGCATCGATCCCGCTACCTCTCGCATGCTAAGCGAGCGCTCTCCCATTTGAGCTAATTCCCCTCTGGATCATTGTGCTCTTGGCCTCTCCAGGTGTGATATCAGCTGCCAGATGTCACAGCTAAATATTGTTCTTTAGGTAACATGACCAGCTAAACGATACACGTTGACGACGAGGATGGGGTTCGAACCCACGCATGCAGAGCACAATATCTACATACATCTACATTTGACACCTGGAACATCTGGAAACATCTGGAACAGTGAGGAGGTGGAGGTGGAGGAAGAACCCTCCATTAAGAGCAGTTCATGAGTGCCATTTCCCTCAATCAGACCTATACTTCCCAGGTGAGTACCTGACTCCATCTTCTCTTTGGCATCAGACCAGAAGTTTTTTGACTGATCTCATCAATTCCAGAGGAATTGTGTCTCTGATACAACAAGATCTGGAACCAGACAACCATCACATTGAAGAATAAGAGATCTCTTGGAGAATGCGGGCATCGATCCCGCTACCTCTCGCATGCTAAGCGAGCGCTCTCCCATTTGAGCTAATTCCCCTCTGGCTCATTGTGCTCTTGGCCTCTCCAGGTGTGATATCAGCTGCCAGATGTCACAGCTAAATCTTGTTGTGGAAGTAACATGGCCAGCTAAACGATACACTTTGATGACGAGGATGGGATTCGAACCCACGCATGCAGAGCACAACATCTACATACATCTACATTTGATATCAGCTGCCAGATGTCATAGTTAAATATTGTTCTTTAGGTAACATGGGCAGCTAAACGATACACATTGACGACGAGGATGGGATTCGAACCCAGGCGTGCAAAGCACAATGGATTAGCAGTCCATCGCCTTAACCACTCGGCCACCTCGTCCTCTGATTGCTCTGTTGACAGGACGATACTGGTCCAGGTGTTATCGTGTCTCTGCTACATGTTGACGACAAAGATGGGATTCGAACCCACACGTGCAGAGTACAATGGATTAGCAGTCCATCACATTGTTCTCCATCTTGTTCTGGAGTTAAAATGGCCAGCTAAATGTTACATGTTGACAACAAGGATGGGATTCGAACCCACGTGTAAGAAGTCTCTTGGAGAATGCGGGCATCGATCCCGCTACCTCTCGCATGCTAAGCGAGCGCTCTCCCATTTGAGCTAATTCCCCTCTGGATCATTGTGCTCTTGGCCTCTCCGGGTGTGATATCAGCTGCCAGATGTCACAGCTAAATATTGTTCTTTAGGTAACATGACCAGCTAAACGATACACGTTGACGACGAGGATGGGGTTCGAACCCACGCATGCAGAGCACAATATCTACATACATCTACATTTGACACCTGGAACATCTGGAAACATCTGGAACAGTGAGGAGGTGGAGGTGGAGGAAGAACCCTCCATTAAGAGCAGTTCATGAGTGCCATTTCCCTCAATCAGACCTATACTTCCCAGGTGTTGCCCAGTACCTGACTCCATCTTCTCTTTGGCATCAGACCAGAAGTTTTTTGACTGATCTCATCAATTCCAGAGGAATTGTGTCTCTGATACAACAAGATCTGGAACCAGACAACCATCACATTGAAGAATAAGAGATCTCTTGGAGAATGCGGGCATCGATCCCGCTACCTCTCGCATGCTAAGCGAGCGCTCTCCCATTTGAGCTAATTCCCCTCTGGCTCATTGTGCCCTTGGCCTCTCCAGGTGTGATATCAGCTGCCAGATGTCACAGCTAAATCTTGTTGTGGAAGTAACATGGCCAGCTAAACGATACACTTTGATGACGAGGATGGGATTCGAACCCACGCATGCAGAGCACAACATCTACATACATCTACATTTGATATCAGCTGCCAGATGTCATAGTTAAATATTGTTCTTTAGGTAACATGGGCAGCTAAACGATACACATTGACGACGAGGATGGGATTCGAACCCACGCGTGCAGAGCACAATGGATTAGCAGTCCATCGCCTTAACCACTCGGCCACCTCGTCCTCTGATTGCTCTGTTGACAGGAAGATAGTCGTCCAGGTGTTAAACCCAGGAGTATTTGAGGAGGTGCAGGAACATACAGGAGGAATCGTGTCTCTGCTACATGTTGACGACAAAGATGGGATTCGAACCCACACGTGCAGAGTACAATGGATTAGCAGTCCATCACATTGTTCTCCATCTTGTTCTGGAGTTAAAATGGCCAGCTAAATGTTACATGTTGACAACAAGGATGGGATTCGAACCCAAGTGTAAGAAGTCTCTTGGAGAATGCGGGCATCGATCCCGCTACCTCTCGCATGCTAAGCGAGCACTCTCCCATTTGAGCTAATTCCCCTCTGGATCATTGTGCTCTTGGCCTCTCCGGGTGTGATATCAGCTGCCAGATGTCACAGCTAAATATTGTTCTTTAGGTAACATGACCAGCTAAACGATACACTTTGATGACGAGGATGGGATTCGAACCCACGCATGCAGAGCACAATATCTACATACATCTACATTTGACACCTGGAACATCTGGAAACATCTGGAACAGTGAGGAGGTGGAGGTGGAGGAAGAACCCTCCATTAAGAGCAGTTCATGAGTGCCATTTCCCTCAATCAGACCTATACTTCCCAGGTGTTGCCCAGTACCTGACTCCATCTTCTCTTTGGCATCAGACCAGAAGTTTTTTGACTGATCTCATCAATTCCAGAGGAATTGTGTCTCTGATACAACAAGATCTGGAACCAGACAACCATCACATTGAAGAATAAGAGATCTCTTGGAGAATGCGGGCATCGATCCCGCTACCTCTCGCATGCTAAGCGAGCGCTCTCCCATTTGAGCTAATTCCCCTCTGGCTCATTGTGCCCTTGGCCTCTCCAGGTGTGATATCAGCTGCCAGATGTCACAGCTAAATCTTGTTGTGGAAGTAACATGGCCAGCTAAACGATACACTTTGATGACGAGGATGGGATTCGAACCCACGCATGCAGAGCACAACATCTACATACATCTACATTTGATATCAGCTGCCAGATGTCATAGTTAAATATTGTTCTTTAGGTAACATGGGCAGCTAAACGATACACATTGACGACGAGGATGGGATTCGAACCCACGCGTGCAGAGCACAATGGATTAGCAGTCCATCGCCTTAACCACTCGGCCACCTCGTCCTCTGATTGCTCTGTTGACAGGAAGATAGTCGTCCAGGTGTTAAACCCAGGAGTATTTGAGGAGGTGCAGGAACATACAGGAGGAATCGTGTCTCTGCTACATGTTGACGACAAAGATGGGATTCGAACCCACACGTGCAGAGTACAATGGATTAGCAGTCCATCACATTGTTCTCCATCTTGTTCTGGAGTTAAAATGGCCAGCTAAATGTTACATGTTGACAACAAGGATGGGATTCGAACCCAAGTGTAAGAAGTCTCTTGGAGAATGCGGGCATCGATCCCGCTACCTCTCGCATGCTAAGCGAGCACTCTCCCATTTGAGCTAATTCCCCTCTGGATCATTGTGCTCTTGGCCTCTCCGGGTGTGATATCAGCTGCCAGATGTCACAGCTAAATATTGTTCTTTAGGTAACATGACCAGCTAAACGATACACGTTGACGACGAGGATGGGGTTCGAACCCACGCATGCAGAGCACAATATCTACATACATCTACATTTGACACCTGGAACATCTGGAACAGTGAGGAGGTGGAGGTGGAGGAAGAACCCTCCATTAAGAGCAGTTCATGAGTGCCATTTCCCTCAATCAGACCTATACTTCCCAGGTGTTGCCCAGTACCTGACTCCATCTTCTCTTTGGCATCAGACCAGAAGTTTTTTGACTGATCTCATCAATTCCAGAGGAATTGTGTCTCTGATACAACAAGATCTGAAACCAGACAACCATCACATTGAAGAATAAGAGATCTCTTGGAGAATGCGGGCATCGATCCCGCTACCTCTCGCATGCTAAGCGAGCGCTCTCCCATTTGAGCTAATTCCCCTCTGGCTCATTGTGCTCTTGGCCTCTCCAGGTGTGATATCAGCTGCCAGATGTCACATCTAAATATTGTTCTTTAGGTAACATGACCAGCTAAACGATACACTTTGATGACGAGGATGGGATTCGAACCCACGCATGCAGAGCACAACATCTACATACATCTACATTTGATATCAGCTGCCAGATGTCATAGTTAAATATTGTTCTTTAGGTAACATGGGCAGCTAAACGATACACATTGACGACGAGGATGGGATTCGAACACACGCGTGCAGAGCACAACGGATTAGCAGTCCATCGCCTTAACCACTCGGCCACCTCGTCCTCTGACTGCTCTGTTGACAGGACGATACTGGTCCAGGTGTTAAACCCAGGAGTATTTGAGGAGGTGCAGGAACATACAGGAGGAATCGTGTCTCTGCTACATGTTGACGACGAGGATGGGGTTAGAACCCACACGTGCAGAGTACAATGGATTAGCAGTCCATCACCTTGTTCTCCATCTTGTTCTGGAGTTAAAATGGCCAGCTAAATGTTACATGTTGACAATAAGGATGGGATTCGAACCCACGTGTAAGAAGTCTCTTGGAGAATGCGGGCATCTATCTCGCTACCTCTCGCATGCTAAGCGAGCGCTCTCCCATTTGAGCTAATTCCCCTCTGGATCATTGTGCTCTTGGCCTCTCCGGGTGTGATATCAGCTGCCAGATGTCACAGCTAAATATTGTTCTTTAGGTAACATGACCAGCTAAACGATACAGGTTGACGACGAGGATGGGATTCGAACCCATGCATGCAGAGCACAATATCTACATACATCTACATTTGACACTTGGAACATCTGGAAACATCTGGAACAGTGAGGAGGTGGAGGTGGAGGAAGAACCCTCCATTAAAAGCAGTTCATGAGTGCCATTTCCCTCAATCAGACCTATACTTCCCAGGTGTTGCCCAGTACCTTACTCCATCTTCTCTTTGGCATCAGACCAGAAGTTTTTTGACTGATCTCATCAATTCCAGAGGAATTGTGTCTCTGATACAACAAGATCTGGAACCAGACAACCATCACATTGAAGAATAAGAGATCTCTTGGAGAATGCGGGCATCGATCCCGCTACCTCTCGCATGCTAAGCGAGCGCTCTCCCATTTGAGCTAATTCCCCTCTGGCTCATTGTGCTCTTGGCCTCTCCAGGTGTGATATCAGCTGCCAGATGTCACAGCTAAATCTTGTTGTGGAAGTAACATGGCCAGCTAAACGATACACTTTGATGACGAGGATGGGATTCGAACCCACGCATGCAGAGCACAACATCTACATACATCTACATTTGATATCAGCTGCCAGATGTCATAGTTAAATATTGTTCTTTAGGTAACATGGGCAGCTAAACGATACACATTGACGACGAGGATGGGATTCGAACCCACGCGTGCAGAGCACAATGGATTAGCAGTCCATCGCCTTAACCACTCGGCCACCTCGTCCTCTGATTGCTCTGTTGACAGGAAGATACTCGTCCAGGTGTTAAACCCAGGAGTATTTGAGGAGGTGCAGGAACATACAGGAGGAATCGTGTCTCTGCTACATGTTGACGACGAGGATGGGGTTAGAACCCACACGTGCAGAGTACAATGGATTAGCAGTCCATCACCTTGTTCTCCATCTTGTTCTGGAGTTAAAATGGCCAGCTAAATGTTACATGTTGACAATAAGGATGGGATTCGAACCCACGTGTAAGAAGTCTCTTGGAGAATGCGGGCATCTATCTCGCTACCTCTCGCATGCTAAGCGAGCGCTCTCCCATTTGAGCTAATTCCCCTCTGGATCATTGTGCTCTTGGCCTCTCCGGGTGTGATATCAGCTGCCAGATGTCACAGCTAAATATTGTTCTTTAGGTAACATGACCAGCTAAACGATACAGGTTGACGACGAGGATGGGATTCGAACCCATGCATGCAGAGCACAATATCTACATACATCTACATTTGACACTTGGAACATCTGGAAACATCTGGAACAGTGAGGAGGTGGAGGTGGAGGAAGAACCCTCCATTAAAAGCAGTTCATGAGTGCCATTTCCCTCAATCAGACCTATACTTCCCAGGTGTTGCCCAGTACCTTACTCCATCTTCTCTTTGGCATCAGACCAGAAGTTTTTTGACTGATCTCATCAATTCCAGAGGAATTGTGTCTCTGATACAACAAGATCTGGAACAGACAACCATCACATTGAAGAATATGAGACCTCTTGGAGAATGCGGGCATCGATCCCGCTACCTCTCGCATGCTAAGCGAGCGCTCTCCCATTTGAGCTAATTCCCCACTGGATCATTGTGCTCTTGGCCTCTCCAGGCGTGATATCAGCTGCCAGATGTCACAGCTAAATCTTGTTGTGGAAGTAACATGGCCAGCTAAACGATACACTTTGATGACGAGGATGGGATTCGAACCCACGCATGCAGAGCACAACATCTACATACATCTACATTTGATATCAGCTGCCAGATGTCATAGTTAGTGTGAATGCTGAAAGCATTCACACTATTGTTCTTCTGTTCGGCCATTTTCTTCCGCCTTTTTACGGTCCTCTTCTAGTCCTTCATACTTTGTGCTATTTCAACAATTCATATATCAAAACGTGCAGCTTTTTCTGGACTTTATCGGATGTATTCACATTTTTCATATTTTTTATACTTTTTCAAATATTTAACTTTTTCTGATTTTTTTCAGCTTTATAATGGGTGTGTGTTGCGTCTAACGAGCAGAGCTAGAGTGGTGCCAGAGTGGAGAGAAACAAAAAAACATTCTAGAGTTTTTCTGGCTAAACTGTCAGCACGGCCACAAATTAAACTCTAGACAAATTATTTTCACCAGTTTTGTAGCCACACTTGTCTTCTGGCTAAAATTCTGGTCAAAAATGCAAAGAGACTTAGATAATAATTTAAAATATTTTTCAAATGCAGCCAGGGAGCTCTCTGCTCTCATTCAGCCCAATGCATTTTTTTCACAGCAGCAGGAGAAGGAGCTCAACTTTGTAACTTGCTGTTAAGTGCTTTTTAATTCATTTTAATTCACCAAAAAATAGTCACAGGTCACAAAAAAGTCCTCTTCTTGCTTGGTGTGGCTAATTTCTGCACTTTCCTTACTCTCTTTTTTACCATTCTCTCTACCATTTGAGCTAATTCCCCTCTGGGGATCAATCCCGCTACCAGTTGTGCTCTTGGCCTCTCCGGGTGTGACATCCGGCTGTGTTCTTGGCCTCTGCGGGTGTGACATCAGCTGTAAGCTGTCACAGCTAAATCTTGTTCTGGAGGTAACACGGTCAGCTAAACAATACATGTTGACGACGAGGATGGGATTCGAACACACGCTTGCAGAGCACAATGGATTAGCAGACCATCACCTTAACCACTCGCTCATTCTCTTCTGTGGCCCTTACAGGAGAACGGGTCGGTCTGGACCTTAATGTCTATAGGAGCAGTTCCATCATCCTGGTTCATGTGAATCCCAGAGTTATAACGTCCGTGAGCTGTCGCTGTGTGATGAGCTCCTTCCTGTCACATATTATTATGGGATTGTCCCATTGAACCCTCACGTCTTCCACCACCAGACATTAGCCCGATCCCTCCTCACCTCGGTCTGCTGCCTTAACCTCGCACCACCTCCTCAGCCCATCACACCTAATCCCCCCACTCTCCATTACCCTGTACCCCTAATCCCCCACCTATCAATACCATGTATCTCCTAATCCCCCGGCTATCTATTACTAGAGACCCCCCCCTCCCCCCTCCCCCCTCCCCCGCCCCACCAACCCCCCCGCCCCCGACGCCTCCAACCATGGCTCTAGTC